>NW_027182464.1:631024-1262048 GCF_040938575.1 Ambystoma mexicanum | reverse complement strand
ATGTGCGTGTCATCCTTTAGAGCAGGGGCCGATTTAATTTTCCCATTATCATTCCAATATTAGTACATGTGTTGCAGAAGCAAGCGCAAAGGGAGAGTCAATCAAACCATTGATTAGGACCTCTGGTCAAAGGTTTGCCATACCAAATGTCCTTATGTCAGAGGGCAGAAAGTCCAAACACCATTTAGATATCGGGTGGTATGAAATGAAGAGGCAAACAACAACGAATAAGCATTCTTTGCTGCTGTATTGATCTGGCCCTAAAGGGTTTTAGTTTAATGCCAATTATATTTAAAGATATAAAGATTAATACTCCAGGGTGCTTGCAAAATGAAAACCCCCTCCCCATCACAATGGCTGGGTCATACAAGCCTGAGAGCATCACAATAGACCCATAGACATGAGAAAATCTCGGTACCTCTGAGTGTATGTGGGCCCATGGCTGTATCAAGGACAAGGCAAAAACAGGAGGTGGCTTAAGGTGTCAGCACCAGAGGCTGTCCGATTGAGCCCTGTAAGCAACAGATGTTGGACCATCCTATAAAGGATTCTGAGGCTGATTTCAATTTTAACTTTGCTGCTGATTTAAGGATTGCTCAACCTTCGACCCACGTCTAGTTTGCTTGGATAAGCCCTGGAAATCTTTTACAGCTTGTACTGGTGGGAGATGATGTGACTTTATCAACTGCAACGGGATATGAGGCATGTGTGCCACAAAAAGCAGGTCTAGGATTTTTTTATAAGAAAGCCGCTTTAAGAAGGGAACTTTGGGCAACCCCACTGAGAGCAAAAGTATTACACAAAAGGTAAGGGGGTCAGTGGGTCAACTGATACAATAAACTGACTCACAGTCAAATGTGCTAAATCCAAATACTACCTGTTTCTACATTTTCCAGGCTTTTTGTCTCATTTCTTAACAGATCCATTCCTATGTACCTCTGTGCTTTCAACAGAGTTTTCATTGTAAGGGAGGGACATACAGTATACCTTAAACATTCCTGGGCAGGGAAGACTCTCTTTTAAGCTGTCTGCTACTCTTGCTTTTAAATAATCATCAGCAGGACCCTCTAGACCTTCCCCAAAAAACATAACATTATTTCTCTGCATGCATGTGCGTTGAACAGCACAAGTAGTTTGGTTAATGTCAGTGGATAAATGTCACTTTCCCACAGCGCAGAACAAAATCACTTGTACAGGCCCCTTCTGCAAAAGCATTACCACTGTAGAAAGCAGTGAAGGTGAGGCAGTGTGCAGTCACCTCCGACACTTCCCTCCTCTGATCGGCCACGATCGGCCAAGGACCTCTCTATGAGAGCTGAGGGTGGAATTTTCTGGACCTCTGTAACTTAGGGAGACATGGCAAAAGGGATCCTCAATCAACAGCTCAGCCTTTGCTTTGTGGCCTGTCCGTATATATCTGTTCTCCAAATTACCTGCCGCTGCCCAGGTGTCAGCTGGTGAGATGGAATGACCTCCCAGGTAGGATCCTGGCAGATGATTTGCATAGGCAAACCCCCTCGCTCTCTTTCTTAGCCCTGCTTACTCCACAGTAGCAAGTATCTGGGCAAAATATAGTGGTCGAGGTAGGGTAGCAGTAACTAGCAACTCTGAGAAAGTAAATCTGGGGAGCTTGGCGACTTGTGGGGAACAACTGCAGAGCTCATCTCCCAGAACTTTGTGGCACGGGGAGAAGGTCTGTGGGATTTCAGTAACTTGGAGACATGCAACCTGGTCGGGAGTGCTTCAGGTCTCCTTCCTTGCATGTTCCAAGCAACTCAACAAAGCATCAACAGGCTGCCATGCCAGCCTCAGACCCCCTTTCCACATGATTAAAAGCCTAAAATCTTTTCCAAGCAAACACATAGCCCCCGAAAACCATATTTTCTTTGTTTTCTCTCTCTCTGTCTCTCTCTCCTCCCTCCCTCCCTCCTTCCCATCCCCCATAACCCCTCCCTCTTCCTCTCCCTACCATTCATTTTAAGTTTTCCTGCACTGCAGCACATTGTGACAATGGTATTTCACAATGGGACTGTTTGAAAGTTACAGAAATAAAAAAAGAATTAACCAACTAAAAGCAGCCAAATCCGGAGTACACTGCTAAGCCACAATTAAAGATTAAGGCCTAGAAGCAAGTAAAGCTGTAGTTCAGAGCGATGTTTGCAAATAGCTCCTTAAAGCAGTTTACGCTGGAGTGCACAACAAGAGGAAAAGTGATAATACTGAGTTTGGTAGAATGGGATAAAAAACTAAAGCAGCGTGCCACTTCTAAAAGTACAAGTCAAGAAATTGAAGGAGATGGGGCTGTTCATTCAGTCAATAGGACTCACAAGTAAAAGTCTCCCGAGGCATTAGTGTTGAATTTGGCCCAAAATGTATTGTGTTGTCGTGTATTATGTATGAAAATACAATTTCAATCTTCATTAAAAAAGATGTATTAAAAAATAAATACTTGCAGATTAAGAAAGTTTCTGTCCTGTCGTGTGCCAAAAATAGTGAATGCTTTACGAATGTGCGTGTCATCCTTTGAAGCAGGGGCCAATTCTATTTTCCCATTTTCATTCCAATATTAGTACATGTTTTGCTGAGGTACATAGGAATGGATCTGTTAAGAAATGAAACAAAAAGCCTGGAAAAATGTTGAAACAGGTAGGATTTGGACTTACAATAAACGGACTCACAGTCAGATGTGCTATCCCTTCACCCACTGACCCGCTTACCTTTTGTGTAATCCTTTTGCTCTCAGCAGTGTTGTCCAAAGTTCCCTACTTAAAGAGACTTTCTTATAAAAAAAGATCCTAGACATGTTTTTTATGGCCCACATGCCTCATATCCCGTTGCTCTTGATAAACTCACATCATCTCCCACCAATACAAGCTGTAAAAGATGTCAAGGGCATAGCCAAGGAAATTAGACGTGGGCCGAAGGTTGAGCAATCCTTAAATCAGCAGCAAAAATAACATTGAAATCAGCTTCAGAATCTCTTAAAGGATGGGCCAACACTGGTTGCTTGCAGGGCGCAATCGGGCTGACGCCTTAAGGCAAGCGCAAAGGGAGAGCCAACCAAACCATTGATTAGGACCTCTGGACTTTCTGCTCTTTAACATAAGGACATTTGATATGGCAAACGTTTGACCAAACACCATTTAGATGTCGGATGGTATGGAATTCAGCGGCAAACAGCAATACATCAGCATTCTTTGCTGCTTTATTGATCTGGTCCTAAAGGGTTTGGTTTAATGCCAATTATATTTAAAGATAAAAAGATTCATGCTCAACGGTGCTTGCAAATCGACACCCCTCTCCCCATCACGATGGCTGGGTGATGCAAGAGTGAGAGCATCACAGCAGACCCAGAGACATGAGAAACACTCTGTACCTCTGAGTGTATGTGGGCCCATGGCTGGATCAAGGACAAGGCAAGAATAGGAGATGGCTTAAGGTGTCAGCACCCAGGCTGCCCCATTGTGCACTGCCAGCAACAGATGTTGGACCATCCTTTAAGAGATTCTGAGGCTTATTTCAATGTTAACTTTGCTGCTGATTAAAGGATTGCTCAACCTTCGACCCGCGTCTAGTTTGCTTGGCTAAGCCCTGAAAATCTTTTACAGCTTGTATTGGTGGGAGATGATGTGAGTTTATCAAGAGCAACGGGATATGAGGCATGTGTGCCACAAAATGCAGGTCTAGGATCTTTTATTTGAAAGCCACTTTGGAAAACCCTACTGAGAACAAAAGGATTGAACAAAAGGATTACACAAAAGGAAAGGGGGTCAGTGGGTCAAGGGATAGCACATCTGAATGTGAGTCAGTTAATTGTAAGTCCAAATCCTACGCGTTTCGACATTTTTCCAGGCTTTTTGTTTCAGTTCTTAACAGATCCATTCCTATGTACCTCTGTGCTTTCAACAGAGTTTTCATTGTAATGGAGGGACATACAGTATGCCTTAAACATGCCTGGGCAGTGAAGACTATATAAAAGCAAGAGTAGCAGACAGCTTAATAAATCATCAGCAGGACCCTCTAGACCTTCACCAAAAAACATAACATGATTTCTATGCATGTATGTGCGTTGAACAGCGCAAGTAATTTGGTTAATGTCAGTGGATAAATGTCACTTTCCCACAGCGCAGACAAAATCACTTGTACAGGCCCCTTCTGCAAAAGCATAACCGCTGTAGAAAGCAGTGAAAAGGTGAGGCAGTGTGCAGTCCCCCCCCCCCCCGACCCTGATCGGCCACGATCGGCCAAGGACCTCTCTATAAGAGCTGAGGGTGGAATTTTTCTGGACCTCAGTAACTTAGGGAGACATGGCTAAAGGGATCCTCAATCAACGGCCCAGCTTTTGCTCTGTGGCCTGTCCGAATATGTCTGTTCTCCAAATTACCTGCCGCTGCCCAGGTGTCAGCTGGTGAGATGGAATGACCTCCCAGGAAGCATACTGGCAGATGATTTGCATAGGCACACCCCCACTCCCTCTCTCTTAGCCCTGCTTACTCCACAGTAGCAAGTATATGGGGAAAATATAGTGGTCGAGGTGGGGTAGCAGTAACTAGCAACTCTGAGAAAGTAAATCTGGGACACTTGGTGACCTGTGGGGAACAACTGCAGAGCTCAGTGCCCAGAAGTTTGTGGCACAGGGAGGAGGTCTGTGGGATTTCAGTAACTTGGAGACATGCAACCTGGTCGGGAGTGCTTCAGGTCTCCTTCCTTGCATTTTCCAAGCAACTCAACAAAGCATCAACAGGCTGAGATACCAACCACAGAGCCCCTTTCCACTTGATTAAAAGGCTAAAATCTTTTCCATGCAAATACATAGCCCCCAAATACCATATTTTCTTTGTTTTCTCTCTCTCTCCTCCCTCTCTCCTTCCCTCACTCCCTCCCTCGCTCCCTCCCACCCTCCCGCACTCTCTCTTCCCCCCAGCCCCTCTCCCTCTCCCTACCATTAATTTTAAGTTTTCATGCACTGCAGCACATTGTGGCAATGGTATTTCACAATGGGACTGTTTGAAAGTTACAGAAATCAAAAAAGAAATTAACCAACTAAAAGCAGCCAAACCCGGAGTACACTGCTCAGCCCCATTTAAAGATTAAGGCCCAGAAGCAAGTAAAGCTGTAGTTCAGAGCGATATTTGCAAATAGCACCTTAAAGCAGTTTACGCTGGAGTGCACAACAAGGGGGAAAGTGATAATACTGAGTTTGGTAGAATGGGATAAAAAAAAACAAAAGAAGCGTGCCACTTGTAAAAGTACAAGTCAAGAAATTGAAAGGGACGGGGCTGTTCATTCAGTCAAGAGGACTCACAAGTAAAAGGCTCCTGAGGCATTAGTGTTGAATTTGGCGCAAAATGCATTGTGTTGTCGTGTAATATGAATGAACATACAATTTCAATCTTCAATAAAGAAAGATCTATTAAAAAATCAAGACTTGCAAATTAAGAAAGTTTCTGTCCAGTCATGTGCCAAAAATAGTGAATGCTTTACGAATGTGCGTGTCATCCTTTAGAGCAGGGGCCGATTTAATTTTCCCATTATCATTCCAATATTAGTACATGTGTTGCAGAAGCAAGCGCAAAGGGAGAGTCAATCAAACCATTGATTAGGACCTCTGGTCAAATGTTTGCCATATCAAATGTCCTTATGTCAGAGGGCAGAAAGTCCAAACACCATTTAGATATCGGGTGGTATGAAATGAAGAGGCAAACAACAACGAATAAGCATTCTTTGCTGCTGTATTGATCTGGCCCTAAAGGGTTTTAGTTTAATGCCAATTATATTTAAAGATATAAAGATTAATGCTCCAGGGTGCTTGCAAAATGAAAACCCCCTCCCCATCACAATGGCTGGGTCATACAAGCCTGAGAGCATCACAATAGACCCATAGACATGAGAAAATCTCGGTACCTCTGAGTGTATGTGGGCCCATGGCTGTATCAAGGACAAGGCAAAAACAGGAGGTGGCTTAAGGCGTCAGCACCAGAGGCTGTCCGATTGAGCCCTGTAAGCAACAGATGTTGGACCATCCTATAAAGGATTCTGAGGCTGATTTCAATTTTAACTTTGCTGCTGATTTAAGGATTGCTCAACCTTCGACCCACGTCTAGTTTGCTTGGATAAGCCCTGGAAATCTTTTACAGCTTGTACTGGTGGGAGATGATGTGACTTTATCAACTGCAACGGGATATGAGGCATGTGTGCCACAAAAAGCAGGTCTAGGATTTTTTTTATAAGAAAGCCGCTTTAAGAAGGGAACTTTGGGCAACCCCACTGAGAGCAAAAGTATTACACAAAAGGTAAGGGGGTCAGTGGGTCAACTGATACAATAAACTGACTCACAGTCAAATGTGCTAAATCCAAATACTACCTGTTTCTACATTTTCCAGGCTTTTTGTCTCATTTCTTAACAGATCCATTCCTATGTACCTCTGTGCTTTCAACAGAGTTTTCATTGTAAGGGAGGGACATACAGTATACCTTAAACATTCCTGGGCAGGGAAGACTCTATTTAAAAGCAAGAGTAGCAGACAGCTTAAAAGAATCATCAGCAGGACCCTCTAGACCTTCCCCAAAAAACATAACATTATTTCTCTGCATGCATGTGCGTTGAACAGCGCAAGTAGTTTGGTTAATGTCAGTGGATAAATGTCACTTTCCCACAGTGCAGAACAAAATCACTTGTACAGGCCCCTTCTGCAAAAGCATTACCACTGTAGAAAGCAGTGAAGGTGAGGCAGTGTGCAGTCACCTCCGACACTTCCCTCCTCTGATCGGCCACGATCGGCCAAGGACCTCTCTATGAGAGCTGAGGGTGGAATTTTCTGGACCTCTGTAACTTAGGGAGACATGGCAAAAGGGATCCTCAATCAACAGCTCAGCCTTTGCTTTGTGGCCTGTCCGTATATATCTGTTCTCCAAATTACCTGCCGCTGCCCAGGTGTCAGCTGGTGAGATGGAATGACCTCCCAGGTAGGATCCTGGCAGATGATTTGCATAGGCAAACCCCCTCGCTCTCTTTCTTAGCCCTGCTTACTCCACAGTAGCAAGTATCTGGGCAAAATATAGTGGTCGAGGTAGGGTAGCAGTAACTAGCAACTCTGAGAAAGTAAATCTGGGGAGCTTGGCGACTTGTGGGGAACAACTGCAGAGCTCATCTCCCAGAACTTTGTGGCACGGGGAGAAGGTCTGTGGGATTTCAGTAACTTGGAGACATGCAACCTGGTCGGGAGTGCTTCAGGTCTCCTTCCTTGCATGTTCCAAGCAACTCAACAAAGCATCAACAGGCTGCCATGCCAGCCTCAGACCCCCTTTCCACATGATTAAAAGCCTAAAATCTTTTCCAAGCAAACACATAGCCCCCGAAAACCATATTTTCTTTGTTTTCTCTCTCTCTGTCTCTCTCTCCTCCCTCCCTCCCTCCTTCCCATCCCCCATAACCCCTCCCTCTTCCTCTCCCTACCATTCATTTTAAGTTTTCCTGCACTGCAGCACATTGTGACAATGGTATTTCACAATGGGACTGTTTGAAAGTTACAGAAATAAAAAAAGAATTAACCAACTAAAAGCAGCCAAATCCGGAGTACACTGCTAAGCCACAATTAAAGATTAAGGCCTAGAAGCAAGTAAAGCTGTAGTTCAGAGCGATGTTTGCAAATAGCTCCTTAAAGCAGTTTACGCTGGAGTGCACAACAAGAGGAAAAGTCATAATACTGAGTTTGGTAGAATGGGATAAAAAACTAAAGCAGCGTGCCACTTCTAAAAGTACAAGTCAAGAAATTGAAGGAGATGGGGCTGTTCATTCAGTCAATAGGACTCACAAGTAAAAGTCTCCCGAGGCATTAGTGTTGAATTTGGCCCAAAATGTATTGTGTTGTCGTGTATTATGTATGAAAATACAATTTCAATCTTCATTAAAAAAGATGTATTAAAAAATAAATACTTGCAGATTAAGAAAGTTTCTGTCCTGTCGTGTGCCAAAAATAGTGAATGCTTTACGAATGTGCGTGTCATCCTTTGAAGCAGGGGCCAATTCTATTTTCCCATTTTCATTCCAATATTAGTACATGTTTTGCTGAGGTACATAGGAATGGATCTGTTAAGAAATGAAACAAAAAGCCTGGAAAAATGTTGAAACAGGTAGGATTTGGACTTACAATAAACGGACTCACAGTCAGATGTGCTATCCCTTCACCCACTGACCCGCTTACCTTTTGTGTAATCCTTTTGCTCTCAGCAGTGTTGTCCAAAGTTCCCTACTTAAAGAGACTTTCTTATAAAAAAAGATCCTAGACATGTTTTTTATGGCCCACATGCCTCATATCCCGTTGCTCTTGATAAACTCACATCATCTCCCACCAATACAAGCTGTAAAAGATGTCAAGGGCATAGCCAAGGAAATTAGACGTGGGCCGAAGGTTGAGCAATCCTTAAATCAGCAGCAAAAATAACATTGAAATCAGCTTCAGAATCTCTTAAAGGATGGGCCAACACTGGTTGCTTGCAGGGCGCAATCGGGCTGACGCCTTAAGGCAAGCGCAAAGGGAGAGCCAACCAAACCATTGATTAGGACCTCTGGACTTTCTGCTCTTTAACATAAGGACATTTGATATGGCAAACGTTTGACCAAACACCATTTAGATGTCGGATGGTATGGAATTAAGCGGCAAACAGCAATACATCAGCATTCTTTGCTGCTTTATTGATCTGGTCCTAAAGGGTTTGGTTTAATGCCAATTATATTTAAAGATAAAAAGATTCATGCTCAACGGTGCTTGCAAATCGACACCCCTCTCCCCATCACGATGGCTGGGTGATGCAAGAGTGAGAGCATCACAGCAGACCCAGAGACATGAGAAACACTCTGTACCTCTGAGTGTATGTGGGCCCATGGCTGGATCAAGGACAAGGCAAGAATAGGAGATGGCTTAAGGTGTCAGCACCCAGGCTGCCCCATTGTGCACTGCCAGCAACAGATGTTGGACCATCCTTTAAGAGATTCTGAGGCTTATTTCAATGTTAACTTTGCTGCTGATTAAAGGATTGCTCAACCTTCGACCCGCGTCTAGTTTGCTTGGCTAAGCCCTGAAAATCTTTTACAGCTTGTATTGGTGGGAGATGATGTGAGTTTATCAAGAGCAACGGGATATGAGGCATGTGTGCCACAAAATGCAGGTCTAGGATCTTTTATTTGAAAGCCACTTTGGAAAACCCTACTGAGAACAAAAGGATTGAACAAAAGGATTACACAAAAGGAAAGGGGGTCAGTGGGTCAAGGGATAGCACATCTGAATGTGAGTCAGTTAATTGTAAGTCCAAATCCTACGCGTTTCGACATTTTTCCAGGCTTTTTGTTTCAGTTCTTAACAGATCCATTCCTATGTACCTCTGTGCTTTCAACAGAGTTTTCATTGTAATGGAGGGACATACAGTATGCCTTAAACATGCCTGGGCAGTGAAGACTATATAAAAGCAAGAGTAGCAGACAGCTTAATAAATCATCAGCAGGACCCTCTAGACCTTCACCAAAAAACATAACATGATTTCTATGCATGTATGTGCGTTGAACAGCGCAAGTAATTTGGTTAATGTCAGTGGATAAATGTCACTTTCCCACAGCGCAGACAAAATCACTTGTACAGGCCCCTTCTGCAAAAGCATAACCGCTGTAGAAAGCAGTGAAAAGGTGAGGCAGTGTGCAGTCCCCCCCCCCGACCCTGATCGGCCACGATCGGCCAAGGACCTCTCTATAAGAGCTGAGGGTGGAATTTTTCTGGACCTCAGTAACTTAGGGAGACATGGCTAAAGGGATCCTCAATCAACGGCCCAGCTTTTGCTCTGTGGCCTGTCCGAATATGTCTGTTCTCCAAATTACCTGCCGCTGCCCAGGTGTCAGCTGGTGAGATGGAATGACCTCCCAGGAAGCATACTGGCAGATGATTTGCATAGGCACACCCCCACTCCCTCTCTCTTAGCCCTGCTTACTCCACAGTAGCAAGTATATGGGGAAAATATAGTGGTCGAGGTGGGGTAGCAGTAACTAGCAACTCTGAGAAAGTAAATCTGGGACACTTGGTGACCTGTGGGGAACAACTGCAGAGCTCAGTGCCCAGAAGTTTGTGGCACAGGGAGGAGGTCTGTGGGATTTCAGTAACTTGGAGACATGCAACCTGGTCGGGAGTGCTTCAGGTCTCCTTCCTTGCATTTTCCAAGCAACTCAACAAAGCATCAACAGGCTGAGATACCAACCACAGAGCCCCTTTCCACTTGATTAAAAGGCTAAAATCTTTTCCATGCAAATACATAGCCCCCAAATACCATATTTTCTTTGTTTTCTCTCTCTCTCCTCCCTCTCTCCTTCCCTCACTCCTTCCCTCGCTCCCTCCCACCCTCCCGCACTCTCTCTTCCCCCCAGCCCATCTCCCTCTCCCTACCATTAATTTTAAGTTTTCATGCACTGCAGCACATTGTGGCAATGGTATTTCACAATGGGACTGTTTGAAAGTTACAGAAATCAAAAAAGAAATTAACCAACTAAAAGCAGCCAAACCCGGAGTACACTGCTCAGCCCCATTTAAAGATTAAGGCCCAGAAGCAAGTAAAGCTGTAGTTCAGAGCGATATTTGCAAATAGCACCTTAAAGCAGTTTACGCTGGAGTGCACAACAAGGGGGAAAGTGATAATACTGAGTTTGGTAGAATGGGATAAAAAAAAACAAAAGAAGCGTGCCACTTGTAAAAGTACAAGTCAAGAAATTGAAAGGGACGGGGCTGTTCATTCAGTCAAGAGGACTCACAAGTAAAAGGCTCCTGAGGCATTAGTGTTGAATTTGGAGCAAAATGCATTGTGTTGTCGTGTAATATGAATGAACATACAATTTCAATCTTCAATAAAGAAAGATCTATTAAAAAATCAAGACTTGCAAATTAAGAAAGTTTCTGTCCAGTCATGTGCCAAAAATAGTGAATGCTTTACGAATGTGCGTGTCATCCTTTAGAGCAGGGGCCGATTTAATTTTCCCATTATCATTCCAATATTAGTACATGTGTTGCAGAAGCAAGCGCAAAGGGAGAGTCAATCAAACCATTGATTAGGACCTCTGGTCAAAGGTTTGCCATACCAAATGTCCTTATGTCAGAGGGCAGAAAGTCCAAACACCATTTAGATATCGGGTGGTATGAAATGAAGAGGCAAACAACAACGAATAAGCATTCTTTGCTGCTGTATTGATCTGGCCCTAAAGGGTTTTAGTTTAATGCCAATTATATTTAAAGATATAAAGATTAATACTCCAGGGTGCTTGCAAAATGAAAACCCCCTCCCCATCACAATGGCTGGGTCATACAAGCCTGAGAGCATCACAATAGACCCATAGACATGAGAAAATCTCGGTACCTCTGAGTGTATGTGGGCCCATGGCTGTATCAAGGACAAGGCAAAAACAGGAGGTGGCTTAAGGTGTCAGCACCAGAGGCTGTCCGATTGAGCCCTGTAAGCAACAGATGTTGGACCATCCTATAAAGGATTCTGAGGCTGATTTCAATTTTAACTTTGCTGCTGATTTAAGGATTGCTCAACCTTCGACCCACGTCTAGTTTGCTTGGATAAGCCCTGGAAATCTTTTACAGCTTGTACTGGTGGGAGATGATGTGACTTTATCAACTGCAACGGGATATGAGGCATGTGTGCCACAAAAAGCAGGTCTAGGATTTTTTTATAAGAAAGCCGCTTTAAGAAGGGAACTTTGGGCAACCCCACTGAGAGCAAAAGTATTACACAAAAGGTAAGGGGGTCAGTGGGTCAACTGATACAATAAACTGACTCACAGTCAAATGTGCTAAATCCAAATACTACCTGTTTCTACATTTTCCAGGCTTTTTGTCTCATTTCTTAACAGATCCATTCCTATGTACCTCTGTGCTTTCAACAGAGTTTTCATTGTAAGGGAGGGACATACAGTATACCTTAAACATTCCTGGGCAGGGAAGACTCTCTTTTAAGCTGTCTGCTACTCTTGCTTTTAAATAATCATCAGCAGGACCCTCTAGACCTTCCCCAAAAAACATAACATTATTTCTCTGCATGCATGTGCGTTGAACAGCACAAGTAGTTTGGTTAATGTCAGTGGATAAATGTCACTTTCCCACAGCGCAGAACAAAATCACTTGTACAGGCCCCTTCTGCAAAAGCATTACCACTGTAGAAAGCAGTGAAGGTGAGGCAGTGTGCAGTCACCTCCGACACTTCCCTCCTCTGATCGGCCACGATCGGCCAAGGACCTCTCTATGAGAGCTGAGGGTGGAATTTTCTGGACCTCTGTAACTTAGGGAGACATGGCAAAAGGGATCCTCAATCAACAGCTCAGTCTTTGCTTTGTGGCCTGTCCGTATATATCTGTTCTCCAAATTACCTGCCGCTGCCCAGGTGTCAGCTGGTGAGATGGAATGACCTCCCAGGTAGGATCCTGGCAGATGATTTGCATAGGCAAACCCCCTCGCTCTCTTTCTTAGCCCTGCTTACTCCACAGTAGCAAGTATCTGGGCAAAATATAGTGGTCGAGGTAGGGTAGCAGTAACTAGCAACTCTGAGAAAGTAAATCTGGGGAGCTTGGCGACTTGTGGGGAACAACTGCAGAGCTCATCTCCCAGAACTTTGTGGCACGGGGAGAAGGTCTGTGGGATTTCAGTAACTTGGAGACATGCAACCTGGTCGGGAGTGCTTCAGGTCTCCTTCCTTGCATGTTCCAAGCAACTCAACAAAGCATCAACAGGCTGCCATGCCAGCCTCAGACCCCCTTTCCACATGATTAAAAGCCTAAAATCTTTTCCAAGCAAACACATAGCCCCCGAAAACCATATTTTCTTTGTTTTCTCTCTCTCTGTCTCTCTCTCCTCCCTCCCTCCCTCCTTCCCATCCCCCATAACCCCTCCCTCTTCCTCTCCCTACCATTCATTTTAAGTTTTCCTGCACTGCAGCACATTGTGACAATGGTATTTCACAATGGGACTGTTTGAAAGTTACAGAAATAAAAAAAGAATTAACCAACTAAAAGCAGCCAAATCCGGAGTACACTGCTAAGCCACAATTAAAGATTAAGGCCTAGAAGCAAGTAAAGCTGTAGTTCAGAGCGATGTTTGCAAATAGCTCCTTAAAGCAGTTTACGCTGGAGTGCACAACAAGAGGAAAAGTGATAATACTGAGTTTGGTAGAATGGGATAAAAAACTAAAGCAGCGTGCCACTTCTAAAAGTACAAGTCAAGAAATTGAAGGAGATGGGGCTGTTCATTCAGTCAATAGGACTCACAAGTAAAAGTCTCCCGAGGCATTAGTGTTGAATTTGGCCCAAAATGTATTGTGTTGTCGTGTATTATGTATGAAAATACAATTTCAATCTTCATTAAAAAAGATGTATTAAAAAATAAATACTTGCAGATTAAGAAAGTTTCTGTCCTGTCGTGTGCCAAAAATAGTGAATGCTTTACGAATGTGCGTGTCATCCTTTGAAGCAGGGGCCAATTCTATTTTCCCATTTTCATTCCAATATTAGTACATGTTTTGCTGAGGTACATAGGAATGGATCTGTTAAGAAATGAAACAAAAAGCCTGGAAAAATGTTGAAACAGGTAGGATTTGGACTTACAATAAACGGACTCACAGTCAGATGTGCTATCCCTTCACCCACTGACCCGCTTACCTTTTGTGTAATCCTTTTGCTCTCAGCAGTGTTGTCCAAAGTTCCCTACTTAAAGAGACTTTCTTATAAAAAAAGATCCTAGACATGTTTTTTATGGCCCACATGCCTCATATCCCGTTGCTCTTGATAAACTCACATCATCTCCCACCAATACAAGCTGTAAAAGATGTCAAGGGCATAGCCAAGGAAATTAGACGTGGGCCGAAGGTTGAGCAATCCTTAAATCAGCAGCAAAAATAACATTGAAATCAGCTTCAGAATCTCTTAAAGGATGGGCCAACACTGGTTGCTTGCAGGGCGCAATCGGGCTGACGCCTTAAGGCAAGCGCAAAGGGAGAGCCAACCAAACCATTGATTAGGACCTCTGGACTTTCTGCTCTTTAACATAAGGACATTTGATATGGCAAACGTTTGACCAAACACCATTTAGATGTCGGATGGTATGGAATTAAGCGGCAAACAGCAATACATCAGCATTCTTTGCTGCTTTATTGATCTGGTCCTAAAGGGTTTGGTTTAATGCCAATTATATTTAAAGATAAAAAGATTCATGCTCAACGGTGCTTGCAAATCGACACCACTCTCCCCATCACGATGGCTGGGTGATGCAAGAGTGAGAGCATCACAGCAGACCCAGAGACATGAGAAACACTCTGTACCTCTGAGTGTATGTGGGCCCATGGCTGGATCAAGGACAAGGCAAGAATAGGAGATGGCTTAAGGTGTCAGCACCCAGGCTGCCCCATTGTGCACTGCCAGCAACAGATGTTGGACCATCCTTTAAGAGATTCTGAGGCTTATTTCAATGTTAACTTTGCTGCTGATTAAAGGATTGCTCAACCTTCGACCCGCGTCTAGTTTGCTTGGCTAAGCCCTGAAAATCTTTTACAGCTTGTATTGGTGGGAGATGATGTGAGTTTATCAAGAGCAACGGGATATGAGGCATGTGTGCCACAAAATGCAGGTCTAGGATCTTTTATTTGAAAGCCACTTTGGAAAACCCTACTGAGAACAAAAGGATTGAACAAAAGGATTACACAAAAGGAAAGGGGGTCAGTGGGTCAAGGGATAGCACATCTGAATGTGAGTCAGTTAATTGTAAGTCCAAATCCTACGCGTTTCGACATTTTTCCAGGCTTTTTGTTTCAGTTCTTAACAGATCCATTCCTATGTACCTCTGTGCTTTCAACAGAGTTTTCATTGTAATGGAGGGACATACAGTATGCCTTAAACATGCCTGGGCAGTGAAGACTATATAAAAGCAAGAGTAGCAGACAGCTTAATAAATCATCAGCAGGACCCTCTAGACCTTCACCAAAAAACATAACATGATTTCTATGCATGTATGTGCGTTGAACAGCGCAAGTAATTTGGTTAATGTCAGTGGATAAATGTCACTTTCCCACAGCGCAGACAAAATCACTTGTACAGGCCCCTTCTGCAAAAGCATAACCGCTGTAGAAAGCAGTGAAAAGGTGAGGCAGTGTGCAGTCCCCCCCCCCCGACCCTGATCGGCCACGATCGGCCAAGGACCTCTCTATAAGAGCTGAGGGTGGAATTTTTCTGGACCTCAGTAACTTAGGGAGACATGGCTAAAGGGATCCTCAATCAACGGCCCAGCTTTTGCTCTGTGGCCTGTCCGAATATGTCTGTTCTCCAAATTACCTGCCGCTGCCCAGGTGTCAGCTGGTGAGATGGAAGCATACTGGCAGATGATTTGCATAGGCACACCCCCACTCCCTCTCTCTTAGCCCTGCTTACTCCACAGTAGCAAGTATATGGGGAAAATATAGTGGTCGAGGTGGGGTAGCAGTAACTAGCAACTCTGAGAAAGTAAATCTGGGACACTTGGTGACCTGTGGGGAACAACTGCAGAGCTCAGTGCCCAGAAGTTTGTGGCACAGGGAGGAGGTCTGTGGGATTTCAGTAACTTGGAGACATGCAACCTGGTCGGGAGTGCTTCAGGTCTCCTTCCTTGCATGTTCCAAGCAACTCAACAAAGCATCAACAGGCTGAGATACCAACCACAGAGCCCCTTTCCACTTGATTAAAAGGCTAAAATCTTTTCCATGCAAATACATAGCCCCCAAATACCATATTTTCTTTGTTTTCTCTCTCTCTCCTCCCTCTCTCCTTCCCTCACTCCCTCCCTCGCTCCCTCCCACCCTCCCGCACTCTCTCTTCCCCCCAGCCCCTCTCCCTCCCATTAATTTTAAGTTTTCATGCACTGCAGCACATTGTGGCAATGGTATTTCACAATGGGACTGTTTGAAAGTTACAGAAATCAAAAAAGAAATCAACCAACTAAAAGCAGCCAAACCCGGAGTACACTGCTCAGCCCCATTTCAAGATTAAGGCCCAGAAGCAAGTAAAGCTGTAGTTCAGAGCGATATTTGCAAATAGCACCTTAAAGCAGTTTACGCTGGAGTGCACAACAAGGGGGAAAGTGATAATACTGAGTTTGGTAGAATGGGATAAAAAAAACAAAAGAAGCGTGCCACTTGTAAAAGTACAAGTCAAGAAATTGAAGGGGACGGGGCTGTTCATTCAGTCAAGAGGACTCACAAGTAAAAGGCTCCTGAGGCATTAGTGTTGAATTTGGCGCAAAATGCATTGTGTTGTCGTGTAATATGAATGAACATACAATTTCAATCTTCAATAAAGAAAGATCTATTAAAAAATCAAGACTTGCAAATTAAGAAAGTTTCTGTCCAGTCATGTGCCAAAAATAGTGAATGCTTTACGAATGTGCGTGTCATCCTTTAGAGCAGGGGCCGATTTAATTTTCCCATTATCATTCCAATATTAGTACATGTGTTGCAGAAGCAAGCGCAAAGGGAGAGTCAATCAAACCATTGATTAGGACCTCTGGTCAAAGGTTTGCCATACCAAATGTCCTTATGTCAGAGGGCAGAAAGTCCAAACACCATTTAGATATCGGGTGGTATGAAATGAAGAGGCAAACAACAACGAATAAGCATTCTTTGCTGCTGTATTGATCTGGCCCTAAAGGGTTTTAGTTTAATGCCAATTATATTTAAAGATATAAAGATTAATGCTCCAGGGTGCTTGCAAAATGAAAACCCCCTCCCCATCACAATGGCTGGGTCATACAAGCCTGAGAGCATCACAATAGACCCATAGACATGAGAAAATCTCGGTACCTCTGAGTGTATGTGGGCCCATGGCTGTATCAAGGACAAGGCAAAAACAGGAGGTGGCTTAAGGCGTCAGCACCAGAGGCTGTCCGATTGAGCCCTGTAAGCAACAGATGTTGGACCATCCTATAAAGGATTCTGAGGCTGATTTCAATTTTAACTTTGCTGCCGATTTAAGGATTGCTCAACCTTCGACCCACGTCTAGTTTGCTTGGATAAGCCCTGGAAATCTTTTACAGCTTGTACTGGTGGGAGATGATGTGACTTTATCAACTGCAACGGGATATGAGGCATGTGTGCCACAAAAAGCAGGTCTAGGATTTTTTTATAAGAAAGCCGCTTTAAGAAGGGAACTTTGGGCAACCCCACTGAGAGCAAAAGTATTACACAAAAGGTAAGGGGGTCAGTGGGTCAACTGATACAATAAACTGACTCACAGTCAAATGTGCTAAGTCCAAATACTACCTGTTTCTACATTTTCCAGGCTTTTTGTCTCATTTCTTAACAGATCCATTCCTATGTACCTCTGTGCTTTCAACAGAGTTTTCATTGTAAGGGAGGGACATACAGTATACCTTAAACATTCCTGGGCAGGGAAGACTCTATGTAAAAGCAAGAGTAGCAGACAGCTTTAAAGAATCATCAGCAGGACCCTCTAGACCTTCCCCAAAAAACATAACATTATTTCTCTGCATGCATGTGCGTTGAACAGCGCAAGTAGTTTGGTTAATGTCAGTGGATAAATGTCACTTTCCCACAGCGCAGAACAAAATCACTTGTACAGGCCCCTTCTGCAAAAGCATTACCACTGTAGAAAGCAGTGAAGGTGAGGCAGTGTGCAGTCACCTCCGACACTTCCCTCCTCTGATCGGCCACGATCGGCCAAGGACCTCTCTATGAGAGCTGAGGGTGGAATTTTCTGGACCTCTGTACCTTAGGGAGACATGGCAAAAGGGATCCTCAATCAACAGCTCAGCCTTTGCTTTGTGGCCTGTCCGTATATATCTGTTCTCCAAATTACCTGCCGCTGCCCAGGTGTCAGCTGGTGAGATGGAATGACCTCCCAGGTAGGATCCTGGCAGATGATTTGCATAGGCAAACCCCCTCGCTCTCTTTCTTAGCCCTGCTTACTCCACAGTAGCAAGTATCTGGGCAAAATATAGTGGTCGAGGTAGGGTAGCAGTAACTAGCAACTCTGAGAAAGTAAATCTGGGGAGCTTGGCGACTTGTGGGGAACAACTGCAGAGCTCATCTCCCAGAACTTTGTGGCACGGGGAGAAGGTCTGTGGGATTTCAGTAACTTGGAGACATGCAACCTGGTCGGGAGTGCTTCAGGTCTCCTTCCTTGCATGTTCCAAGCAACTCAACAAAGCATCAACAGGCTGCCATGCCAGCCTCAGACCCCCTTTCCACATGATTAAAAGCCTAAAATCTTTTCCAAGCAAACACATAGCCCCCGAAAACCATATTTTCTTTGTTTTCTCTCTCTCTGTCTCTCTCTCCTCCCTCCCTCCCTCCTTCCCATCCCCCATAACCCCCCCCCCCTCCCTCTTCCTCTCCCTACCATTCATTTTAATTTTTCCTGCACTGCTGCACATTGTGACAATGGTATTTCACAATGGGACTGTTTGAAAGTTACAGAAATAAAAAAAGAATTAACCAACTAAAAGCAGCCAAATCCGGAGTACACTGCTAAGCCACAATTAAAGATTAAGGCCTAGAAGCAAGTAAAGCTGTAGTTCAGAGCGATGTTTGCAAATAGCTCCTTAAAGCAGTTTACGCTGGAGTGCACAACAAGAGGAAAAGTGATAATACTGAGTTTGGTAGAATGGGATAAAAAACTAAAGCAGCGTCCCACTTCTAAAAGTACAAGTCAAGAAATTGAAGGAGATGGGGCTGTTCATTCAGTCAATAGGACTCACAAGTAAAAGTCTCCCGAGGCATTAGTGTTGAATTTGGCCCAAAATGTATTGTGTTGTCGTGTATTATGTATGAAAATACAATTTCAATCTTCATTAAAAAAGATGTATTAAAAAATAAATACTTGCAGATTAAGAAAGTTTCTGTCCTGTCGTGTGCCAAAAATAGTGAATGCTTTACGAATGTGCGTGTCATCCTTTGAAGCAGGGGCCAATTCTATTTTCCCATTTTCATTCCAATATTAGTACATGTTTTGCTGAGGTACATAGGAATGGATCTGTTAAGAAATGAAACAAAAAGCCTGGAAAAATGTTGAAACAGGTAGGATTTGGACTTACAATAAACGGACTCACAGTCAGATGTGCTATCCCTTCACCCACTGACCCGCTTACCTTTTGTGTAATCCTTTTGCTCTCAGCAGTGTTGTCCAAAGTTCCCTACTTAAAGAGACTTTCTTATAAAAAAAGATCCTAGACATGTTTTTTATGGCCCACATGCCTCATATCCCGTTGCTCTTGATAAACTCACATCATCTCCCACCAATACAAGCTGTAAAAGATGTCAAGGGCATAGCCAAGGAAATTAGACGTGGGCCGAAGGTTGAGCAATCCTTAAATCAGCAGCAAAAATAACATTGAAATCAGCTTCAGAATCTCTTAAAGGATGGGCCAACACTGGTTGCTTGCAGGGCGCAATCGGGCTGACGCCTTAAGGCAAGCGCAAAGGGAGAGCCAACCAAACCATTGATTAGGACCTCTGGACTTTCTGCTCTTTAACATAAGGACATTTGATATGGCAAACGTTTGACCAAACACCATTTAGATGTCGGATGGTATGGAATTAAGCGGCAAACAGCAATACATCAGCATTCTTTGCTGCTTTATTGATCTGGTCCTAAAGGGTTTGGTTTAATGCCAATTATATTTAAAGATAAAAAGATTCATGCTCAACGGTGCTTGCAAATCGACACCCCTCTCCCCATCACGATGGCTGGGTGATGCAAGAGTGAGAGCATCACAGCAGACCCAGAGACATGAGAAACACTCTGTACCTCTGAGTGTATGTGGGCCCATGGCTGGATCAAGGACAAGGCAAGAATAGGAGATGGCTTAAGGTGTCAGCACCCAGGCTGCCCCATTGTGCACTGCCAGCAACAGATGTTGGACCATCCTTTAAGAGATTCTGAGGCTTATTTCAATGTTAACTTTGCTGCTGATTAAAGGATTGCTCAACCTTCGACCCGCGTCTAGTTTGCTTGGCTAAGCCCTGAAAATCTTTTACAGCTTGTATTGGTGGGAGATGATGTGAGTTTATCAAGAGCAACGGGATATGAGGCATGTGTGCCACAAAATGCAGGTCTAGGATCTTTTATTTGAAAGCCACTTTGGAAAACCCTACTGAGAACAAAATGATTACACAAAAGGAAAGGGGGTCAGTGGGTCAAGGGATAGCACATCTGAATGTGAGTCAGTTAATTGTAAGTCCAAATCCTATGCGTTTCGACATTTTTCCAGGCTTTTTGTTTCAGTTCTTAACAGATCCATTCCTATGTACCTCTGTGCTTTCAACAGAGTTTTCATTGTAATGGAGGGACATACAGTATGCCTTAAACATGCCTGGGCAGGGAAGACTATGTAAAAGCAAGAGTAGCAGACAGCTTAATAAATCATCAGCAGGACCCTCTAGACCTTCCCCAAAAAACATAACATGATTTCTATGCATGTATGTGCGTTGAACAGCGCAAGTAATTTGGTTAATGTCAGTGGATAAATGTCACTTTCCCACAGCGCAGACAAAATCACTTGTACAGGCCCCTTCTGCAAAAGCATAACCGCTGTAGAAAGCAGTGAAAAGGTGGGCAGTGTGCAGTCCCCCCCCCCGACCCTGATCGGCCACGATCGGCCAAGGACCTCTCTATAAGAGCTGAGGGTGGAATTTTTCTGGACCTCAGTAACTTAGGGAGACATGGCTAAAGGGATCCTCAATCAACGGCCCAGCTTTTGCTCTGTGGCCTGTCCGAATATGTCTGTTCTCCAAATTACCTGCCGCTGCCCAGGTGTCAGCTGGTGAGATGGAATGACCTCCCAGGAAGCATACTGGCAGATGATTTGCATAGGCACACCCCCACTCCCTCTCTCTTAGCCCTGCTTACTCCACAGTAGCAAGTATATGGGGAAAATATAGTGGTCGAGGTGGGGTAGCAGTAACTAGCAACTCTGAGAAAGTAAATCTGGGACACTTGGTGACCTGTGGGGAACAACTGCAGAGCTCAGTGCCCAGAAGTTTGTGGCACAGGGAGGAGGTCTGTGGGATTTCAGTAACTTGGAGACATGCAACCTGGTCGGGAGTGCTTCAGGTCTCCTTCCTTGCATGTTCCAAGCAACTCAACAAAGCATCAACAGGCTGAGATACCAACCACAGAGCCCCTTTCCACTTGATTAAAAGGCTAAAATCTTTTCCATGCAAATACATAGCCCCCAAATACCATATTTTCTTTGTTTTCTCTCTCTCTCCTCCCTCTCTCCTTCCCTCACTCCCACCCTCCCGCACTCTCTCTTCCCCCCAGCCCCTCTCCCTCTCCCTACCATTAATTTTAAGTGTTCATGCACTGCAGCACATTGTGGCAATGGTATTTCACAATGGGACTGTTTGAAAGTTACAGAAATCAAAAAAGAAATCAACCAACTAAAAGCAGCCAAACCCGGAGTATACTGCTCAGCCCCATTTAAAGATTAAGGCCCAGAAGCAAGTAAAGCTGTAGTTCAGAGCGATATTTGCAAATAGCACCTTAAAGCAGTTTACACTGGAGTGCACAACAAGGGGGAAAGTGATAATACTGAGTTTGGTAGAATGGGATAAAAAAAACAAAAGAAGCGTGCCACTTGTAAAAGTACAAGTCAAGAAATTGAAGGGGACGGGGCTGTTCATTCAGTCAAGAGGACTCACAAGTAAAAGGCTCCTGAGGCATTAGTGTTGAATTTGGCGCAAAATGCATTGTGTTGTCGTGTAATATGAATGAACATACAATTTCAATCTTCAATAAAGAAAGATCTATTAAAAAACCAAGACTTGCAAATTAAGAAAGTTTCTGTCCAGTCATGTGCCAAAAATAGTGAATGCTTTACGAATGTGCGTGTCATCCTTTAGAGCAGGGGCCGATTTAATTTTCCCATTATCATTCCAATATTAGTACATGTGTTGCAGAAGCAAGCGCAAAGGGAGAGTCAATCAAACCATTGATTAGGACCTCTGGTCAAAGGTTTGCCATACCAAATGTCCTTATGTCAGAGGGCAGAAAGTCCAAACACCATTTAGATATTGGGTGGTATGAAATGAAGAGGCAAACAACAACGAATAAGCATTCTTTGCTGCTGTATTGATCTGGCCCTAAAGGGTTTTAGTTTAATGCCAATTATATTTAAAGATATAAAGATTAATGCTCCAGGGTGCTTGCAAAATGAAAACCCCCTCCCCATCACAATGGCTGGGTCATACAAGCCTGAGAGCATCACAATAGACCCATAGACATGAGAAAATCTCGGTACCTCTGAGTGTATGTGGGCCCATGGCTGTATCAAGGACAAGGCAAAAACAGGAGGTGGCTTAAGGCGTCAGCACCAGAGGCTGTCCGATTGAGCCCTGTAAGCAACAGATGTTGGACCATCCTATAAAGGATTCTGAGGCTGATTTCAATTTTAACTTTGCTGCTGATTTAAGGATTGCTCAACCTTCGACCCACGTCTAGTTTGCTTGGATAAGCCCTGGAAATCTTTTACAGCTTGTACTGGTGGGAGATGATGTGACTTTATCAACTGCAACGGGATATGAGGCATGTGTGCCACAAAAAGCAGGTCTAGGATTTTTTTATAAGAAAGCCGCTTTAAGAAGGGAACTTTGGGCAACCCCACTGAGAGCAAACGTATTACACAAAAGGTAAGGGGGTCAGTGGGTCAACTGATACAATAAACTGACTCACAGTCAAATGTGCTAAATCCAAATACTACCTGTTTCTACATTTTCCAGGCTTTTTGTCTAATTTCTTAACAGATCCATTCCTATGTACCTCTGTGCTTTCAACAGAGTTTTCATTGTAAGGGAGGGACATACAGTATACCTTAAACATTCCTGGGCAGAGAAGACTCTATGTAAAAGCAAGAGTAGCAGACAGCTTAAAAGAATCATCAGCAGGACCCTCTAGACCTTCCCCAAAAAACATAACATTATTTCTCTGCATGCATGTGCGTTGAACAGCGCAAGTAGTTTGGTTAATGTCAGTGGATAAATGTCACTTTCCCACAGCGCAGAACAAAATCACTTGTACAGGCCCCTTCTGCAAAAGCATTACCACTGTAGAAAGCAGTGAAGGTGAGGCAGTGTGCAGTCACCTCCGACACTTCCCTCCTCTGATCGGCCACGATCGGCCAAGGACCTCTCTATGAGAGCTGAGGGTGGAATTTTCTGGACCTCTGTAACTTAGGGAGACATGGCAAAAGGGATCCTCAATCAACAGCTCAGCCTTTGCTTTGTGGCCTGTCCGTATATATCTGTTCTCCAAATTACCTGCCGCTGCCCAGGTGTCAGCTGGTGAGATGGAATGACCTCCCAGGTAGGATCCTGGCAGATGATTTGCATAGGCAAACCCCCTCGCTCTCTTTCTTAGCCCTGCTTACTCCACAGTAGCAAGTATCTGGGCAAAATATAGTGGTCGAGGTAGGGTAGCAGTAACTAGCAACTCTGAGAAAGTAAATCTGGGGAGCTTGGCGACTTGTGGGGAACAACTGCAGAGCTCATCTCCCAGAACTTTGTGGCACGGGGAGAAGGTCTGTGGGATTTCAGTAACTTGGAGACATGCAACCTGGTCGGGAGTGCTTCAGGTCTCCTTCCTTGCATGTTCCAAGCAACTCAACAAAGCATCAACAGGCTGCCATGCCAGCCACAGAGCCCCTTTCCACATGATTAAAAGCCTAAAATCTTTTCCATGCAAACACATAGCCCCCGAAAACCATATTTTCTTTGTTTTCTCTCTCTCTGTCTCTCTCTCCTCCCTCCCTCCCTCCTTCCCATCCCCCATAACCCCCCCCCCCTCTTCCTCTCCCTACCATTCATTTTAAGTTTTCCTGCACTGCAGCACATTGTGACAATGGTATTTCACAATGGGACTGTTTGAAAGTTACAGAAATAAAAAAAGAATTAACCAACTAAAAGCAGCCAAATCCGGAGTACACTGCTAAGCCACAATTAACGATTAAGGCCTAGAAGCAAGTAAAGCTGTAGTTCAGAGCGATGTTTGCAAATAGCTCCTTAAAGCAGTTTACGCTGGAGTGCACAACAAGAGGAAAAGTGATAATACTGAGTTTGGTAGAATGGGATAAAAAACTAAAGCAGCGTGCCACTTCTAAAAGTACAAGTCAAGAAATTGAAGGAGATGGGGCTGTTCATTCAGTCAATAGGACTCACAAGTAAAAGTCTCCCGAGGCATTAGTGTTGAATTTGGCCCAAAATGTATTGTGTTGTCGTGTATTATGTATGAAAATACAATTTCAATCTTCATTAAAAAAGATGTATTAAAAAATAAATACTTGCAGATTAAGAAAGTTTCTGTCCTGTCGTGTGCCAAAAATAGTGAATGCTTTACGAATGTGCGTGTCATCCTTTGAAGCAGGGGCCAATTCTATTTTCCCATTTTCATTCCAATATTAGTACATGTTTTGCTGAGGTACATAGGAATGGATCTGTTAAGAAATGAAACAAAAAGCCTGGAAAAATGTTGAAACAGGTAGGATTTGGACTTACAATAAACGGACTCACAGTCAGATGTGCTATCCCTTCACCCACTGACCCGCTTACCTTTTGTGTAATCCTTTTGCTCTCAGCAGTGTTGTCCAAAGTTCCCTACTTAAAGAGACTTTCTTATAAAAAAAGATCCTAGACATGTTTTTTATGGCCCACATGCCTCATATCCCGTTGCTCTTGATAAACTCACATCGTCTCCCACCAATACAAGCTGTAAAAGATGTCAAGGGCATAGCCAAGGAAATTAGACGTGGGCCGAAGGTTGAGCAATCCTTAAATCAGCAGCAAAAATAACATTGAAATCAGCTTCAGAATCTCTTAAAGGATGGGCCAACACTGGTTGCTTGCAGGGCGCAATCGGGCTGACGCCTTAAGGCAAGCGCAAAGGGAGAGCCAACCAAACCATTGATTAGGACCTCTGGACTTTCTGCTCTTTAACATAAGGACATTTGATATGGCAAACGTTTGACCAAACACCATTTAGATGTCGGATGGTATGGAATTAAGCGGCAAACAGCAATACATCAGCATTCTTTGCTGCTTTATTGATCTGGTCCTAAAGGGTTTGGTTTAATGCCAATTATATTTAAAGATAAAAAGATTCATGCTCAACGGTGCTTGCAAATCGACACCCCTCTCCCCATCACGATGGCTGGGTGATGCAAGAGTGAGAGCATCACAGCAGACCCAGAGACATGAGAAACACTCTGTACCTCTGAGTGTATGTGGGCCCATGGCCGGATCAAGGACAAGGCAAGAATAGGAGATGGCTTAAGGTGTCAGCACCCAGGCTGCCCCATTGTGCACTGCCAGCAACAGATGTTGGACCATCCTTTAAGAGATTCTGAGGCTTATTTCAATGTTAACTTTGCTGCTGATTAAAGGATTGCTCAACCTTCGACCCGCGTCTAGTTTGCTTGGCTAAGCCCTGAAAATCTTTTACAGCTTGTATTGGTGGGAGATGATGTGAGTTTATCAAGAGCAATGGGATATGAGGCATGTGTGCCACAAAATGCAGGTCTAGGATCTTTTATTTGAAAGCCACTTTGGAAAACCCTACTGAGAACAAAAGGATTACACAAAAGGAAAGGGGGTCAGTGGGTCAAGGGATAGCACATCTGAATGTGAGTCAGTTAATTGTAAGTCCAAATCCTACGCGTTTCGACATTTTTCCAGGCTTTTTGTTTCAGTTCTTAACAGATCCATTCCTATGTACCTCTGTGCTTTCAACAGAGTTTTCATTGTAATGGAGGGACATACAGTATGCCTTAAACATGCCTGGGCAGGGAAGACTATGTAAAAGCAAGAGTAGCAGACAGCTTAATAAATCATCAGCAGGACCCTCTAGACCTTCCCCAAAAAACATAACATGATTTCTATGCATGTATGTGCGTTGAACAGCGCAAGTAATTTGGTTAATGTCAGTGGATAAATGTCACTTTCCCACAGCGCAGACAAAATCACTTGTACAGGCCCCTTCTGCAAAAGCATAACCGCTGTAGAAAGCAGTGAAAAGGTGGGCAGTGTGCAGTCCCCCCCCGACCCTGATCGGCCAAGGACCTCTCTATAAGAGCTGAGGGTGGAATTTTTCTGGACCTCAGTAACTTAGGGAGACATGGCTAAAGGGATCCTCAATCAACGGCCCAGCTTTTGCTCTGTGGCCTGTCCGAATATGTCTGTTCTCCAAATTACCTGCCGCTGCCCAGGTGTCAGCTGGTGAGATGGAATGACCTCCCAGGAAGCATACTGGCAGATGATTTGCATAGGCACACCCCCACTCCCTCTCTCTTAGCCCTGCTTACTCCACAGTAGCAAGTATATGGGGAAAATATAGTGGTCGAGGTGGGGTAGCAGTAACTAGCAACTCTGAGAAAGTAAATCTGGGACACTTGGTGACCTGTGGGGAACAACTGCAGAGCTCAGTGCCCAGAAGTTTGTGGCACAGGGAGGAGGTCTGTGGGATTTCAGTAACTTGGAGACATGCAACCTGGTCGGGAGTGCTTCAGGTCTCCTTCCTTGCATGTTCCAAGCAACTCAACAAAGCATCAACAGGCTGAGATACCAACCACAGAGCCCCTTTCCACTTGATTAAAAGGCTAAAATCTTTTCCATGCAAATACATAGCCCCCAAATACCATATTTTCTTTGTTTTCTCTCTCTCTCCTCCCTCTCTCCTTCCCTCACTCCCTCCCTCGCTCCCTCCCACCCCCCCGCACTCTCTCTTCCCCCCAGCCCCTCTCCCTCTCCCTACCATTAATTTTAAGTTTTCATGCACTGCAGCACATTGTGGCAATGGTATTTCACAATGGGACTGTTTGAAAGTTACAGAAATCAAAAAAGAAATCAACCAACTAAAAGCAGCCAAACCCGGAGTACACTGCTCAGCCCCATTTAAAGATTAAGGCCCAGAAGCAAGTAAAGCTGTAGTTCAGAGCGATATTTGCAAATAGCACCTTAAAGCAGTTTACGCTGGAGTGCACAACAAGGGGGAAAGTGATAATACTGAGTTTGGTAGAATGGGATAAAAAAAAACAAAAGAAGCGTGCCACTTGTAAAAGTACAAGTCAAGAAATTGAAGGGGACGGGGCTGTTCACTCAGTCAAGAGGACTCACAAGTAAAAGGCTCCTGAGGCATTAGTGTTGAATTTGGCGCAAAATGCATTGTGTTGTCGTGCAATATGAATGAACATACAATTTCAATCTTCAATAAAGAAAGATCTATTAAAAAATCAAGACTTGCAAATTAAGAAAGTTTCTGTCCAGTCCTGTGCCAAAAATAGTGAATGCTTTACGAATGTGCGTGTCATCCTTTAGAGCAGGGGCCGATTTAATTTTCCCATTATCATTCCAATATTAGTACATGTGTTGCAGAAGCAAGCGCAAAGGGAGAGTCAATCAAACCATTGATTAGGACCTCTGGTCAAAGGTTTGCCATACCAAATGTCCTTATGTCAGAGGGCAGAAAGTCCAAACACCATTTAGATATCGGGTGGTATGAAATGAAGAGGCAAACAACAACGAATAAGCATTCTTTGCTGCTGTATTGATCAGGCCCTAAAGGGTTTTAGTTTAATGCCAATTATATTTAAAGATATAAAGATTAATACTCCAGGGTGCTTGCAAAATGAAAACCCCCTCCCCATCACAATGGCTGGGTCATACAAGCCTGAGAGCATCACAATAGACCCATAGACATGAGAAAATCTCGGTACCTCTGAGTGTATGTGGGCCCATGGCTGTATCAAGGACAAGGCAAAAACAGGAGGTGGCTTAAGGTGTCAGCACCAGAGGCTGTCCGATTGAGCCCTGTAAGCAACAGATGTTGGACCATCCTATAAAGGATTCTGAGGCTGATTTCAATTTTAACTTTGCTGCTGATTTAAGGATTGCTCAACCTTCGACCCACGTCTAGTTTGCTTGGATAAGCCCTGGAAATCTTTTACAGCTTGTACTGGTGGGAGATGATGTGACTTTATCAACTGCAACGGGATATGAGGCATGTGTGCCACAAAAAGCAGGTCTAGGATTTTTTTATAAGAAAGCCGCTTTAAGAAGGGAACTTTGGGCAACCCCACTGAGAGCAAAAGTATTACACAAAAGGTAAGGGGGTCAGTGGGTCAACTGATACAATAAACTGACTCACAGTCAAATGTGCTAAATCCAAATACTACCTGTTTCTACATTTTCCAGGCTTTTTGTCTCATTTCTTAACAGATCCATTCCTATGTACCTCTGTGCTTTCAACAGAGTTTTCATTGTAAGGGAGGGACATACAGTATACCTTAAACATTCCTGGGCAGGGAAGACTCTCTTTTAAGCTGTCTGCTACTCTTGCTTTTAAATAATCATCAGCAGGACCCTCTAGACCTTCCCCAAAAAACATAACATTATTTCTCTGCATGCATGTGCGTTGAACAGCACAAGTAGTTTGGTTAATGTCAGTGGATAAATGTCACTTTCCCACAGCGCAGAACAAAATCACTTGTACAGGCCCCTTCTGCAAAAGCATTACCACTGTAGAAAGCAGTGAAGGTGAGGCAGTGTGCAGTCACCTCCGACACTTCCCTCCTCTGATCGGCCACGATCGGCCAAGGACCTCTCTATGAGAGCTGAGGGTGGAATTTTCTGGACCTCTGTAACTTAGGGAGACATGGCAAAAGGGATCCTCAATCAACAGCTCAGCCTTTGCTTTGTGGCCTGTCCGTATATATCTGTTCTCCAAATTACCTGCCGCTGCCCAGGTGTCAGCTGGTGAGATGGAATGACCTCCCAGGTAGGATCCTGGCAGATGATTTGCATAGGCAAACCCCCTCGCTCTCTTTCTTAGCCCTGCTTACTCCACAGTAGCAAGTATCTGGGCAAAATATAGTGGTCGAGGTAGGGTAGCAGTAACTAGCAACTCTGAGAAAGTAAATCTGGGGAGCTTGGCGACTTGTGGGGAACAACTGCAGAGCTCATCTCCCAGAACTTTGTGGCACGGGGAGAAGGTCTGTGGGATTTCAGTAACTTGGAGACATGCAACCTGGTCGGGAGTGCTTCAGGTCTCCTTCCTTGCATGTTCCAAGCAACTCAACAAAGCATCAACAGGCTGCCATGCCAGCCTCAGACCCCCTTTCCACATGATTAAAAGCCTAAAATCTTTTCCAAGCAAACACATAGCCCCCGAAAACCATATTTTCTTTGTTTTCTCTCTCTCTGTCTCTCTCTCCTCCCTCCCTCCCTCCTTCCCATCCCCCATAACCCCTCCCTCTTCCTCTCCCTACCATTCATTTTAAGTTTTCCTGCACTGCAGCACATTGTGACAATGGTATTTCACAATGGGACTGTTTGAAAGTTACAGAAATAAAAAAAGAATTAACCAACTAAAAGCAGCCAAATCCGGAGTACACTGCTAAGCCACAATTAAAGATTAAGGCCTAGAAGCAAGTAAAGCTGTAGTTCAGAGCGATGTTTGCAAATAGCTCCTTAAAGCAGTTTACGCTGGAGTGCACAACAAGAGGAAAAGTGATAATACTGAGTTTGGTAGAATGGGATAAAAAACTAAAGCAGCGTGCCACTTCTAAAAGTACAAGTCAAGAAATTGAAGGAGATGGGGCTGTTCATTCAGTCAATAGGACTCACAAGTAAAAGTCTCCCGAGGCATTAGTGTTGAATTTGGCCCAAAATGTATTGTGTTGTCGTGTATTATGTATGAAAATACAATTTCAATCTTCATTAAAAAAGATGTATTAAAAAATAAATACTTGCAGATTAAGAAAGTTTCTGTCCTGTCGTGTGCCAAAAATAGTGAATGCTTTACGAATGTGCGTGTCATCCTTTGAAGCAGGGGCCAATTCTATTTTCCCATTTTCATTCCAATATTAGTACATGTTTTGCTGAGGTACATAGGAATGGATCTGTTAAGAAATGAAACAAAAAGCCTGGAAAAATGTTGAAACAGGTAGGATTTGGACTTACAATAAACGGACTCACAGTCAGATGTGCTATCCCTTCACCCACTGACCCGCTTACCTTTTGTGTAATCCTTTTGCTCTCAGCAGTGTTGTCCAAAGTTCCCTACTTAAAGAGACTTTCTTATAAAAAAAGATCCTAGACATGTTTTTTATGGCCCACATGCCTCATATCCCGTTGCTCTTGATAAACTCACATCATCTCCCACCAATACAAGCTGTAAAAGATGTCAAGGGCATAGCCAAGGAAATTAGACGTGGGCCGAAGGTTGAGCAATCCTTAAATCAGCAGCAAAAATAACATTGAAATCAGCTTCAGAATCTCTTAAAGGATGGGCCAACACTGGTTGCTTGCAGGGCGCAATCGGGCTGACGCCTTAAGGCAAGCGCAAAGGGAGAGCCAACCAAACCATTGATTAGGACCTCTGGACTTTCTGCTCTTTAACATAAGGACATTTGATATGGCAAACGTTTGACCAAACACCATTTAGATGTCGGATGGTATGGAATTAAGCGGCAAACAGCAATACATCAGCATTCTTTGCTGCTTTATTGATCTGGTCCTAAAGGGTTTGGTTTAATGCCAATTATATTTAAAGATAAAAAGATTCATGCTCAACGGTGCTTGCAAATCGACACCCCTCTCCCCATCACGATGGCTGGGTGATGCAAGAGTGAGAGCATCACAGCAGACCCAGAGACATGAGAAACACTCTGTACCTCTGAGTGTATGTGGGCCCATGGCTGGATCAAGGACAAGGCAAGAATAGGAGATGGCTTAAGGTGTCAGCACCCAGGCTGCCCCATTGTGCACTGCCAGCAACAGATGTTGGACCATCCTTTAAGAGATTCTGAGGCTTATTTCAATGTTAACTTTGCTGCTGATTAAAGGATTGCTCAACCTTCGACCCGCGTCTAGTTTGCTTGGCTAAGCCCTGAAAATCTTTTACAGCTTGTATTGGTGGGAGATGATGTGAGTTTATCAAGAGCAACGGGATATGAGGCATGTGTGCCACAAAATGCAGGTCTAGGATCTTTTATTTGAAAGCCACTTTGGAAAACCCTACTGAGAACAAAAGGATTGAACAAAAGGATTACACAAAAGGAAAGGGGGTCAGTGGGTCAAGGGATAGCACATCTGAATGTGAGTCAGTTAATTGTAAGTCCAAATCCTACGCGTTTCGACATTTTTCCAGGCTTTTTGTTTCAGTTCTTAACAGATCCATTCCTATGTACCTCTGTGCTTTCAACAGAGTTTTCATTGTAATGGAGGGACATACAGTATGCCTTAAACATGCCTGGGCAGTGAAGACTATATAAAAGCAAGAGTAGCAGACAGCTTAATAAATCATCAGCAGGACCCTCTAGACCTTCACCAAAAAACATAACATGATTTCTATGCATGTATGTGCGTTGAACAGCGCAAGTAATTTGGTTAATGTCAGTGGATAAATGTCACTTTCCCACAGCGCAGACAAAATCACTTGTACAGGCCCCTTCTGCAAAAGCATAACCGCTGTAGAAAGCAGTGAAAAGGTGAGGCAGTGTGCAGTCCCCCCCCCCCGACCCTGATCGGCCACGATCGGCCAAGGACCTCTCTATAAGAGCTGAGGGTGGAATTTTTCTGGACCTCAGTAACTTAGGGAGACATGGCTAAAGGGATCCTCAATCAACGGCCCAGCTTTTGCTCTGTGGCCTGTCCGAATATGTCTGTTCTCCAAATTACCTGCCGCTGCCCAGGTGTCAGCTGGTGAGATGGAAGCATACTGGCAGATGATTTGCATAGGCACACCCCCACTCCCTCTCTCTTAGCCCTGCTTACTCCACAGTAGCAAGTATATGGGGAAAATATAGTGGTCGAGGTGGGGTAGCAGTAACTAGCAACTCTGAGAAAGTAAATCTGGGACACTTGGTGACCTGTGGGGAACAACTGCAGAGCTCAGTGCCCAGAAGTTTGTGGCACAGGGAGGAGGTCTGTGGGATTTCAGTAACTTGGAGACATGCAACCTGGTCGGGAGTGCTTCAGGTCTCCTTCCTTGCATGTTCCAAGCAACTCAACAAAGCATCAACAGGCTGAGATACCAACCACAGAGCCCCTTTCCACTTGATTAAAAGGCTAAAATCTTTTCCATGCAAATACATAGCCCCCAAATACCATATTTTCTTTGTTTTCTCTCTCTCTCCTCCCTCTCTCCTTCCCTCACTCCCTCCCTCGCTCCCTCCCACCCTCCCGCACTCTCTCTTCCCCCCAGCCCCTCTCCCTCCCATTAATTTTAAGTTTTCATGCACTGCAGCACATTGTGGCAATGGTATTTCACAATGGGACTGTTTGAAAGTTACAGAAATCAAAAAAGAAATCAACCAACTAAAAGCAGCCAAACCCGGAGTACACTGCTCAGCCCCATTTCAAGATTAAGGCCCAGAAGCAAGTAAAGCTGTAGTTCAGAGCGATATTTGCAAATAGCACCTTAAAGCAGTTTACGCTGGAGTGCACAACAAGGGGGAAAGTGATAATACTGAGTTTGGTAGAATGGGATAAAAAAAACAAAAGAAGCGTGCCACTTGTAAAAGTACAAGTCAAGAAATTGAAGGGGACGGGGCTGTTCATTCAGTCAAGAGGACTCACAAGTAAAAGGCTCCTGAGGCATTAGTGTTGAATTTGGCGCAAAATGCATTGTGTTGTCGTGTAATATGAATGAACATACAATTTCAATCTTCAATAAAGAAAGATCTATTAAAAAATCAAGACTTGCAAATTAAGAAAGTTTCTGTCCAGTCATGTGCCAAAAATAGTGAATGCTTTACGAATGTGCGTGTCATCCTTTAGAGCAGGGGCCGATTTAATTTTCCCATTATCATTCCAATATTAGTACATGTGTTGCAGAAGCAAGCGCAAAGGGAGAGTCAATCAAACCATTGATTAGGACCTCTGGTCAAAGGTTTGCCATACCAAATGTCCTTATGTCAGAGGGCAGAAAGTCCAAACACCATTTAGATATCGGGTGGTATGAAATGAAGAGGCAAACAACAACGAATAAGCATTCTTTGCTGCTGTATTGATCTGGCCCTAAAGGGTTTTAGTTTAATGCCAATTATATTTAAAGATATAAAGATTAATGCTCCAGGGTGCTTGCAAAATGAAAACCCCCTCCCCATCACAATGGCTGGGTCATACAAGCCTGAGAGCATCACAATAGACCCATAGACATGAGAAAATCTCGGTACCTCTGAGTGTATGTGGGCCCATGGCTGTATCAAGGACAAGGCAAAAACAGGAGGTGGCTTAAGGCGTCAGCACCAGAGGCTGTCCGATTGAGCCCTGTAAGCAACAGATGTTGGACCATCCTATAAAGGATTCTGAGGCTGATTTCAATTTTAACTTTGCTGCCGATTTAAGGATTGCTCAACCTTCGACCCACGTCTAGTTTGCTTGGATAAGCCCTGGAAATCTTTTACAGCTTGTACTGGTGGGAGATGATGTGACTTTATCAACTGCAACGGGATATGAGGCATGTGTGCCACAAAAAGCAGGTCTAGGATTTTTTTATAAGAAAGCCGCTTTAAGAAGGGAACTTTGGGCAACCCCACTGAGAGCAAAAGTATTACACAAAAGGTAAGGGGGTCAGTGGGTCAACTGATACAATAAACTGACTCACAGTCAAATGTGCTAAGTCCAAATACTACCTGTTTCTACATTTTCCAGGCTTTTTGTCTCATTTCTTAACAGATCCATTCCTATGTACCTCTGTGCTTTCAACAGAGTTTTCATTGTAAGGGAGGGACATACAGTATACCTTAAACATTCCTGGGCAGGGAAGACTCTATGTAAAAGCAAGAGTAGCAGACAGCTTTAAAGAATCATCAGCAGGACCCTCTAGACCTTCCCCAAAAAACATAACATTATTTCTCTGCATGCATGTGCGTTGAACAGCGCAAGTAGTTTGGTTAATGTCAGTGGATAAATGTCACTTTCCCACAGCGCAGAACAAAATCACTTGTACAGGCCCCTTCTGCAAAAGCATTACCACTGTAGAAAGCAGTGAAGGTGAGGCAGTGTGCAGTCACCTCCGACACTTCCCTCCTCTGATCGGCCACGATCGGCCAAGGACCTCTCTATGAGAGCTGAGGGTGGAATTTTCTGGACTTCTGTACCTTAGGGAGACATGGCAAAAGGGATCCTCAATCAACAGCTCAGCCTTTGCTTTGTGGCCTGTCCGTATATATCTGTTCTCCAAATTACCTGCCGCTGCCCAGGTGTCAGCTGGTGAGATGGAATGACCTCCCAGGTAGGATCCTGGCAGATGATTTGCATAGGCAAACCCCCTCGCTCTCTTTCTTAGCCCTGCTTACTCCACAGTAGCAAGTATCTGGGCAAAATATAGTGGTCGAGGTAGGGTAGCAGTAACTAGCAACTCTGAGAAAGTAAATCTGGGGAGCTTGGCGACTTGTGGGGAACAACTGCAGAGCTCATCTCCCAGAACTTTGTGGCACGGGGAGAAGGTCTGTGGGATTTCAGTAACTTGGAGACATGCAACCTGGTCGGGAGTGCTTCAGGTCTCCTTCCTTGCATGTTCCAAGCAACTCAACAAAGCATCAACAGGCTGCCATGCCAGCCTCAGACCCCCTTTCCACATGATTAAAAGCCTAAAATCTTTTCCAAGCAAACACATAGCCCCCGAAAACCATATTTTCTTTGTTTTCTCTCTCTCTGTCTCTCTCTCCTCCCTCCCTCCCTCCTTCCCATCCCCCATAACCCCCCCCCCTCCCTCTTCCTCTCCCTACCATTCATTTTAATTTTTCCTGCACTGCTGCACATTGTGACAATGGTATTTCACAATGGGACTGTTTGAAAGTTACAGAAATAAAAAAAGAATTAACCAACTAAAAGCAGCCAAATCCGGAGTACACTGCTAAGCCACAATTAAAGATTAAGGACTAGAAGCAAGTAAAGCTGTAGTTCAGAGCGATGTTTGCAAATAGCTCCTTAAAGCAGTTTACGCTGGAGTGCACAACAAGAGGAAAAGTGATAATACTGAGTTTGGTAGAATGGGATAAAAAACTAAAGCAGCGTCCCACTTCTAAAAGTACAAGTCAAGAAATTGAAGGAGATGGGGCTGTTCATTCAGTCAATAGGACTCACAAGTAAAAGTCTCCCGAGGCATTAGTGTTGAATTTGGCCCAAAATGTATTGTGTTGTCGTGTATTATGTATGAAAATACAATTTCAATCTTCATTAAAAAAGATGTATTAAAAAATAAATACTTGCAGATTAAGAAAGTTTCTGTCCTGTCGTGTGCCAAAAATAGTGAATGCTTTACGAATGTGCGTGTCATCCTTTGAAGCAGGGGCCAATTCTATTTTCCCATTTTCATTCCAATATTAGTACATGTTTTGCTGAGGTACATAGGAATGGATCTGTTAAGAAATGAAACAAAAAGCCTGGAAAAATGTTGAAACAGGTAGGATTTGGACTTACAATAAACGGACTCACAGTCAGATGTGCTATCCCTTCACCCACTGACCCGCTTACCTTTTGTGTAATCCTTTTGCTCTCAGCAGTGTTGTCCAAAGTTCCCTACTTAAAGAGACTTTCTTATAAAAAAAGATCCTAGACATGTTTTTTATGGCCCACATGCCTCATATCCCGTTGCTCTTGATAAACTCACATCATCTCCCACCAATACAAGCTGTAAAAGATGTCAAGGGCATAGCCAAGGAAATTAGACGTGGGCCGAAGGTTGAGCAATCCTTAAATCAGCAGCAAAAATAACATTGAAATCAGCTTCAGAATCTCTTAAAGGATGGGCCAACACTGGTTGCTTGCAGGGCGCAATCGGGCTGACGCCTTAAGGCAAGCGCAAAGGGAGAGCCAACCAAACCATTGATTAGGACCTCTGGACTTTCTGCTCTTTAACATAAGGATATTTGATATGGCAAACGTTTGACCAAACACCATTTAGATGTCGGATGGTATGGAATTAAGCGGCAAACAGCAATACATCAGCATTCTTTGCTGCTTTATTGATCTGGTCCTAAAGGGTTTGGTTTAATGCCAATTATATTTAAAGATAAAAAGATTCATGCTCAACGGTGCTTGCAAATCGACACCCCTCTCCCCATCACGATGGCTGGGTGATGCAAGAGTGAGAGCATCACAGCAGACCCAGAGACATGAGAAACACTCTGTACCTCTGAGTGTATGTGGGCCCATGGCTGGATCAAGGACAAGGCAAGAATAGGAGATGGCTTAAGGTGTCAGCACCCAGGCTGCCCCATTGTGCACTGCCAGCAACAGATGTTGGACCATCCTTTAAGAGATTCTGAGGCTTATTTCAATGTTAACTTTGCTGCTGATTAAAGGATTGCTCAACCTTCGACCCGCGTCTAGTTTGCTTGGCTAAGCCCTGAAAATCTTTTACAGCTTGTATTGGTGGGAGATGATGTGAGTTTATCAAGAGCAACGGGATATGAGGCATGTGTGCCACAAAATGCAGGTCTAGGATCTTTTATTTGAAAGCCACTTTGGAAAACCCTACTGAGAACAAAATGATTACACAAAAGGAAAGGGGGTCAGTGGGTCAAGGGATAGCACATCTGAATGTGAGTCAGTTAATTGTAAGTCCAAATCCTATGCGTTTCGACATTTTTCCAGGCTTTTTGTTTCAGTTCTTAACAGATCCATTCCTATGTACCTCTGTGCTTTCAACAGAGTTTTCATTGTAATGGAGGGACATACAGTATGCCTTAAACATGCCTGGGCAGGGAAGACTATGTAAAAGCAAGAGTAGCAGACAGCTTAATAAATCATCAGCAGGACCCTCTAGACCTTCCCCAAAAAACATAACATGATTTCTATGCATGTATGTGCGTTGAACAGCGCAAGTAATTTGGTTAATGTCAGTGGATAAATGTCACTTTCCCACAGCGCAGACAAAATCACTTGTACAGGCCCCTTCTGCAAAAGCATAACCGCTGTAGAAAGCAGTGAAAAGGTGGGCAGTGTGCAGTCCCCCCCCCCGACCCTGATCGGCCACGATCGGCCAAGGACCTCTCTATAAGAGCTGAGGGTGGAATTTTTCTGGACCTCAGTAACTTAGGGAGACATGGCTAAAGGGATCCTCAATCAACGGCCCAGCTTTTGCTCTGTGGCCTGTCCGAATATGTCTGTTCTCCAAATTACCTGCCGCTGCCCAGGTGTCAGCTGGTGAGATGGAATGACCTCCCAGGAAGCATACTGGCAGATGATTTGCATAGGCACACCCCCACTCCCTCTCTCTTAGCCCTGCTTACTCCACAGTAGCAAGTATATGGGGAAAATATAGTGGTCGAGGTGGGGTAGCAGTAACTAGCAACTCTGAGAAAGTAAATCTGGGACACTTGGTGACCTGTGGGGAACAACTGCAGAGCTCAGTGCCCAGAAGTTTGTGGCACAGGGAGGAGGTCTGTGGGATTTCAGTAACTTGGAGACATGCAACCTGGTCGGGAGTGCTTCAGGTCTCCTTCCTTGCATGTTCCAAGCAACTCAACAAAGCATCAACAGGCTGAGATACCAACCACAGAGCCCCTTTCCACTTGATTAAAAGGCTAAAATCTTTTCCATGCAAATACATAGCCCCCAAATACCATATTTTCTTTGTTTTCTCTCTCTCTCCTCCCTCTCTCCTTCCCTCACTCCCACCCTCCCGCACTCTCTCTTCCCCCCAGCCCCTCTCCCTCTCCCTACCATTAATTTTAAGTGTTCATGCACTGCAGCACATTGTGGCAATGGTATTTCACAATGGGACTGTTTGAAAGTTACAGAAATCAAAAAAGAAATCAACCAACTAAAAGCAGCCAAACCCGGAGTATACTGCTCAGCCCCATTTAAAGATTAAGGCCCAGAAGCAAGTAAAGCTGTAGTTCAGAGCGATATTTGCAAATAGCACCTTAAAGCAGTTTACACTGGAGTGCACAACAAGGGGGAAAGTGATAATACTGAGTTTGGTAGAATGGGATAAAAAAAACAAAAGAAGCGTGCCACTTGTAAAAGTACAAGTCAAGAAATTGAAGGGGACGGGGCTGTTCATTCAGTCAAGAGGACTCACAAGTAAAAGGCTCCTGAGGCATTAGTGTTGAATTTGGCGCAAAATGCATTGTGTTGTCGTGTAATATGAATGAACATACAATTTCAATCTTCAATAAAGAAAGATCTATTAAAAAACCAAGACTTGCAAATTAAGAAAGTTTCTGTCCAGTCATGTGCCAAAAATGGTGAATGCTTTACGAATGTGCGTGTCATCCTTTAGAGCAGGGGCCGATTTAATTTTCCCATTATCATTCCAATATTAGTACATGTGTTGCAGAAGCAAGCGCAAAGGGAGAGTCAATCAAACCATTGATTAGGACCTCTGGTCAAAGGTTTGCCATACCAAATGTCCTTATGTCAGAGGGCAGAAAGTCCAAACACCATTTAGATATTGGGTGGTATGAAATGAAGAGGCAAACAACAACGAATAAGCATTCTTTGCTGCTGTATTGATCTGGCCCTAAAGGGTTTTAGTTTAATGCCAATTATATTTAAAGATATAAAGATTAATGCTCCAGGGTGCTTGCAAAATGAAAACCCCCTCCCCATCACAATGGCTGGGTCATACAAGCCTGAGAGCATCACAATAGACCCATAGACATGAGAAAATCTCGGTACCTCTGAGTGTATGTGGGCCCATGGCTGTATCAAGGACAAGGCAAAAACAGGAGGTGGCTTAAGGCGTCAGCACCAGAGGCTGTCCGATTGAGCCCTGTAAGCAACAGATGTTGGACCATCCTATAAAGGATTCTGAGGCTGATTTCAATTTTAACTTTGCTGCTGATTTAAGGATTGCTCAACCTTCGACCCACGTCTAGTTTGCTTGGATAAGCCCTGGAAATCTTTTACAGCTTGTACTGGTGGGAGATGATGTGACTTTATCAACTGCAACGGGATATGAGGCATGTGTGCCACAAAAAGCAGGTCTAGGATTTTTTTATAAGAAAGCCGCTTTAAGAAGGGAACTTTGGGCAACCCCACTGAGAGCAAACGTATTACACAAAAGGTAAGGGGGTCAGTGGGTCAACTGATACAATAAACTGACTCACAGTCAAATGTGCTAAATCCAAATACTACCTGTTTCTACATTTTCCAGGCTTTTTGTCTAATTTCTTAACAGATCCATTCCTATGTACCTCTGTGCTTTCAACAGAGTTTTCATTGTAAGGGAGGGACATACAGTATACCTTAAACATTCCTGGGCAGAGAAGACTCTATGTAAAAGCAAGAGTAGCAGACAGCTTAAAAGAATCATCAGCAGGACCCTCTAGACCTTCCCCAAAAAACATAACATTATTTCTCTGCATGCATGTGCGTTGAACAGCGCAAGTAGTTTGGTTAATGTCAGTGGATAAATGTCACTTTCCCACAGCGCAGAACAAAATCACTTGTACAGGCCCCTTCTGCAAAAGCATTACCACTGTAGAAAGCAGTGAAGGTGAGGCAGTGTGCAGTCACCTCCGACACTTCCCTCCTCTGATCGGCCACGATCGGCCAAGGACCTCTCTATGAGAGCTGAGGGTGGAATTTTCTGGACCTCTGTAACTTAGGGAGACATGGCAAAAGGGATCCTCAATCAACAGCTCAGCCTTTGCTTTGTGGCCTGTCCGTATATATCTGTTCTCCAAATTACCTGCCGCTGCCCAGGTGTCAGCTGGTGAGATGGAATGACCTCCCAGGTAGGATCCTGGCAGATGATTTGCATAGGCAAACCCCCTCGCTCTCTTTCTTAGCCCTGCTTACTCCACAGTAGCAAGTATCTGGGCAAAATATAGTGGTCGAGGTAGGGTAGCAGTAACTAGCAACTCTGAGAAAGTAAATCTGGGGAGCTTGGCGACTTGTGGGGAACAACTGCAGAGCTCATCTCCCAGAACTTTGTGGCACGGGGAGAAGGTCTGTGGGATTTCAGTAACTTGGAGACATGCAACCTGGTCGGGAGTGCTTCAGGTCTCCTTCCTTGCATGTTCCAAGCAACTCAACAAAGCATCAACAGGCTGCCATGCCAGCCACAGAGCCCCTTTCCACATGATTAAAAGCCTAAAATCTTTTCCATGCAAACACATAGCCCCCGAAAACCATATTTTCTTTGTTTTCTCTCTCTCTGTCTCTCTCTCCTCCCTCCCTCCCTCCTTCCCATCCCCCATAACCCCCCCCCCTCTTCCTCTCCCTACCATTCATTTTAAGTTTTCCTGCACTGCAGCACATTGTGACAATGGTATTTCACAATGGGACTGTTTGAAAGTTACAGAAATAAAAAAAGAATTAACCAACTAAAAGCAGCCAAATCCGGAGTACACTGCTAAGCCACAATTAACGATTAAGGCCTAGAAGCAAGTAAAGCTGTAGTTCAGAGCGATGTTTGCAAATAGCTCCTTAAAGCAGTTTACGCTGGAGTGCACAACAAGAGGAAAAGTGATAATACTGAGTTTGGTAGAATGGGATAAAAAACTAAAGCAGCGTGCCACTTCTAAAAGTACAAGTCAAGAAATTGAAGGAGATGGGGCTGTTCATTCAGTCAATAGGACTCACAAGTAAAAGTCTCCCGAGGCATTAGTGTTGAATTTGGCCCAAAATGTATTGTGTTGTCGTGTATTATGTATGAAAATACAATTTCAATCTTCATTAAAAAAGATGTATTAAAAAATAAATACTTGCAGATTAAGAAAGTTTCTGTCCTGTCGTGTGCCAAAAATAGTGAATGCTTTACGAATGTGCGTGTCATCCTTTGAAGCAGGGGCCAATTCTATTTTCCCATTTTCATTCCAATATTAGTACATGTTTTGCTGAGGTACATAGGAATGGATCTGTTAAGAAATGAAACAAAAAGCCTGGAAAAATGTTGAAACAGGTAGGATTTGGACTTACAATAAACGGACTCACAGTCAGATGTGCTATCCCTTCACCCACTGACCCGCTTACCTTTTGTGTAATCCTTTTGCTCTCAGCAGTGTTGTCCAAAGTTCCCTACTTAAAGAGACTTTCTTATAAAAAAAGATCCTAGACATGTTTTTTATGGCCCACATGCCTCATATCCCGTTGCTCTTGATAAACTCACATCGTCTCCCACCAATACAAGCTGTAAAAGATGTCAAGGGCATAGCCAAGGAAATTAGACGTGGGCCGAAGGTTGAGCAATCCTTAAATCAGCAGCAAAAATAACATTGAAATCAGCTTCAGAATCTCTTAAAGGATGGGCCAACACTGGTTGCTTGCAGGGCGCAATCGGGCTGACGCCTTAAGGCAAGCGCAAAGGGAGAGCCAACCAAACCATTGATTAGGACCTCTGGACTTTCTGCTCTTTAACATAAGGACATTTGATATGGCAAACGTTTGACCAAACACCATTTAGATGTCGGATGGTATGGAATTAAGCGGCAAACAGCAATACATCAGCATTCTTTGCTGCTTTATTGATCTGGTCCTAAAGGGTTTGGTTTAATGCCAATTATATTTAAAGATAAAAAGATTCATGCTCAACGGTGCTTGCAAATCGACACCCCTCTCCCCATCACGATGGCTGGGTGATGCAAGAGTGAGAGCATCACAGCAGACCCAGAGACATGAGAAACACTCTGTACCTCTGAGTGTATGTGGGCCCATGGCCGGATCAAGGACAAGGCAAGAATAGGAGATGGCTTAAGGTGTCAGCACCCAGGCTGCCCCATTGTGCACTGCCAGCAACAGATGTTGGACCATCCTTTAAGAGATTCTGAGGCTTATTTCAATGTTAACTTTGCTGCTGATTAAAGGATTGCTCAACCTTCGACCCGCGTCTAGTTTGCTTGGCTAAGCCCTGAAAATCTTTTACAGCTTGTATTGGTGGGAGATGATGTGAGTTTATCAAGAGCAATGGGATATGAGGCATGTGTGCCACAAAATGCAGGTCTAGGATCTTTTATTTGAAAGCCACTTTGGAAAACCCTACTGAGAACAAAAGGATTACACAAAAGGAAAGGGGGTCAGTGGGTCAAGGGATAGCACATCTGAATGTGAGTCAGTTAATTGTAAGTCCAAATCCTACGCGTTTCGACATTTTTCCAGGCTTTTTGTTTCAGTTCTTAACAGATCCATTCCTATGTACCTCTGTGCTTTCAACAGAGTTTTCATTGTAATGGAGGGACATACAGTATGCCTTAAACATGCCTGGGCAGGGAAGACTATGTAAAAGCAAGAGTAGCAGACAGCTTAATAAATCATCAGCAGGACCCTCTAGACCTTCCCCAAAAAACATAACATGATTTCTATGCATGTATGTGCGTTGAACAGCGCAAGTAATTTGGTTAATGTCAGTGGATAAATGTCACTTTCCCACAGCGCAGACAAAATCACTTGTACAGGCCCCTTCTGCAAAAGCATAACCGCTGTAGAAAGCAGTGAAAAGGTGGGCAGTGTGCAGTCCCCCCCCGACCCTGATCGGCCACGATCGGCCAAGGACCTCTCTATAAGAGCTGAGGGTGGAATTTTTCTGGACCTCAGTAACTTAGGGAGACATGGCTAAAGGGATCCTCAATCAACGGCCCAGCTTTTGCTCTGTGGCCTGTCCGAATATGTCTGTTCTCCAAATTACCTGCCGCTGCCCAGGTGTCAGCTGGTGAGATGGAATGACCTCCCAGGAAGCATACTGGCAGATGATTTGCATAGGCACACCCCCACTCCCTCTCTCTTAGCCCTGCTTACTCCACAGTAGCAAGTATATGGGGAAAATATAGTGGTCGAGGTGGGGTAGCAGTAACTAGCAACTCTGAGAAAGTAAATCTGGGACACTTGGTGACCTGTGGGGAACAACTGCAGAGCTCAGTGCCCAGAAGTTTGTGGCACAGGGAGGAGGTCTGTGGGATTTCAGTAACTTGGAGACATGCAACCTGGTCGGGAGTGCTTCAGGTCTCCTTCCTTGCATGTTCCAAGCAACTCAACAAAGCATCAACAGGCTGAGATACCAACCACAGAGCCCCTTTCCACTTGATTAAAAGGCTAAAATCTTTTCCATGCAAATACATAGCCCCCAAATACCATATTTTCTTTGTTTTCTCTCTCTCTCCTCCCTCTCTCCTTCCCTCACTCCCTCCCTCGCTCCCTCCCACCCCCCCGCACTCTCTCTTCCCCCCAGCCCCTCTCCCTCTCCCTACCATTAATTTTAAGTTTTCATGCACTGCAGCACATTGTGGCAATGGTATTTCACAATGGGACTGTTTGAAAGTTACAGAAATCAAAAAAGAAATCAACCAACTAAAAGCAGCCAAACCCGGAGTACACTGCTCAGCCCCATTTAAAGATTAAGGCCCAGAAGCAAGTAAAGCTGTAGTTCAGAGCGATATTTGCAAATAGCACCTTAAAGCAGTTTACGCTGGAGTGCACAACAAGGGGGAAAGTGATAATACTGAGTTTGGTAGAATGGGATAAAAAAAAACAAAAGAAGCGTGCCACTTGTAAAAGTACAAGTCAAGAAATTGAAGGGGACGGGGCTGTTCACTCAGTCAAGAGGACTCACAAGTAAAAGGCTCCTGAGGCATTAGTGTTGAATTTGGCGCAAAATGCATTGTGTTGTCGTGCAATATGAATGAACATACAATTTCAATCTTCAATAAAGAAAGATCTATTAAAAAATCAAGACTTGCAAATTAAGAAAGTTTCTGTCCAGTCCTGTGCCAAAAATAGTGAATGCTTTACGAATGTGCGTGTCATCCTTTAGAGCAGGGGCCGATTTAATTTTCCCATTATCATTCCAATATTAGTACATGTGTTGCAGAAGCAAGCGCAAAGGGAGAGTCAATCAAACCATTGATTAGGACCTCTGGTCAAAGGTTTGCCATACCAAATGTCCTTATGTCAGAGGGCAGAAAGTCCAAACACCATTTAGATATCGGGTGGTATGAAATGAAGAGGCAAACAACAACGAATAAGCATTCTTTGCTGCTGTATTGATCTGGCCCTAAAGGGTTTTAGTTTAATGCCAATTATATTTAAAGATATAAAGATTAATGCTCCAGGGTGCTTGCAAAATGAAAACCCCCTCCCCATCACAATGGCTGGGTCATGCAAGCCTGAGAGCATCACAATAGACCCATAGACATGAGAAAAACTCGGTACCTCTGAGTGTATGTGGGCCCATGGCTGTATCAAGGACAAGGCAAAAACAGGAGGTGGCTTAAGGCGTCAGCACAAGAGGCTGTCCGATTGAGCCCTGTAAGCAACAGATGTTGGACCATCCTATAAAGGATTCTGAGGCTGATTTCAATTTTAACTTTGCTGCTGATTTAATGATTGCTCAACCTTCGACCCACGTCTAGTTTGCTTGGATAAGCCCTGGAAATCTTTTACAGCTTGTACTGGTGGGAGATGATGTGACTTTATCAACTGCAACGGGATATGAGGCATGTGTGCCACAAAAAGCAGGTCTAGGATTTTTTTATAAGAAAGCCGCTTTAAGAAGGGAACTTTGGGCAACCCCACTGAGAGCAAAAGTATTACACAAAAGGTAAGGGGGTCAGTGGGTCAACTGATACAATAAACTGACTCACAGTCAAATGTGCTAAGTCCAAATACTACCTGTTTCTACATTTTCCAGGCTTTTTGTCTCATTTCTTAACAGATCCATTCCTATGTACCTCTGTGCTTTCAACAGAGTTTTCATTGTAAGGGAGGGACATACAGTATACCTTAAACATTCCTGGGCAGGGAAGACTATGTAAAAGCAAGAGTAGCAGACAGCTTAAAAGAATCATCAGCAGGACCCTCTAGACCTTCCCCAAAAAACATAACATTATTTCTCTGCATGCATGTGCGTTGAACAGCGCAAGTAGTTTGGTTAATGTCAGTGGATAAATGTCACTTTCCCACAGCGCAGAACAAAATCACTTGTACAGGCCCCTTCTGCAAAAGCATTACCACTGTAGAAAGCAGTGAAAAGGTGAGGCAGTCCCCCCCCCCGACCCTGATCGGCCAAGGACCTCTCTATAAGAGCTGAGGGTGGAATTTTTCTGGACCTCAGTAACTTAGGGAGACATGGCTAAAGGGATCCTCAATCAACGGCCCAGCTTTTGCTCTGTGGCCTGTCCGAATATGTCTGTTCTCCAAATTACCTGCCGCTGCCCAGGTGTCAGCTGGTGAGCTGGAATGACCTCCCAGGAAGCATACTGGCAGATGATTTGCATAGGCACACCCCCACTCCCTCTCTCCTAGCCCTGCTTACTCCACAGTAGCAAGTATATGGGGAAAATATAGTGGTCGAGGTGGGGTAGCAGTAACTAGCAACTCTGAGAAAGTAAATCTGGGACACTTGGTGACCTGTGGGGAACAACTGCAGAGCTCAGTGCCCAGAAGTTTGTGGCACAGGGAGGAGGTCTGTGGGATTTCAGTAACTTGGAGACATGCAACCTGGTCGGGAGTGCTTCAGGTCTCCTTCCTTGCATGTTCCAAGCAACTCAACAAAGCATCAACAGGCTGCCATACCAGCCACAGAGCCCCTTTCCACATGATTAAAAGCCTAAAATCTTTTCCATGCAAACACATAGCCCCCGAAAACCATATTTTCTTTGTTTTCTCTCCTCCCTAACTCCCTCCCTCGCTCCTTCCAAAATCTTAACTTGGCCGACACCTTCAAACTGAACACCTCTGATTTAGCTAATAAGGAGATACCAGGTGTACCTTGAGCGAGGAACAGGATTTTATTTTGCACCTGTACATGGCACAGGAAATTATTTTGCATCTGTAGTCTTGGCACAGTAATTTATTTTGCAACCCCTCCAGGAAATGACCTTTTGAACAACCCCAGATTTTGCTGCCATATAAAATCATGGAACAGACCTTTGCCTTATATAACTCCGGGCACTTGTCCAATATGAATGCCCCAAACTTAAAATAAATTCAATCTTAAAAAGCCCTTGAAACCTTAAAGATGGCCTTCCAGCTGTCTTCGTAAAATGATTGACCCAGACTACCTCCTCAACTCTATATTCATTTAAAAACCAGCTACAAGGTTTCCTCAACAAAATCATTTTTGTTTTTATCACATTTCATTTCAAACGACAGTTCCCAAACTAGCAATTTGTGTATAGCAGGCCATGTTGAAGACCTGCCAGGGGAAAGTCCAAAATAGCTGTGTCATCGGCATAAAGAGGCATGCTATAAAATGTACCCTTGCGAGAAGGCGGATATTCTTTCCTAAGCGAAGTGCTAGAGTCAAAGTCTAAATGGAATAAATTAGGGCCAACTGACATCGCTTTAATCGCTGTGAAAATACAATGTATAATTACAATACAGTGATCAATGACTGAGTAACAGGTTTACTGGTCTTGTATGCTTAAAAAAACACCATTTGCCACTAAAGATTCTGGAAAAACCCCAGACAGAATCCTAAAGTACACTTGAAAATCAGTGCTCCATTTGTGACCAACTTTTACTGACCAAACATTTGCACTACGTTTCTTAAAAATATTTAGCTCGAGATCCTGAACCCCCCTGGTAATGTTTATTTAATCCTTGACTGGTCATATCTGCCTGACAAATGTCCTATTGACAACAACCAATGTATGGCATTAGGCTTTGTGTAAAATATCTTTTGAACAGAGAAAAGAGGCTCCAAATCCTTCCGATTTTCATTTTATATTCCTAACCACTTTTTCACCAATGTAACAGGCCCAAGGTGTTTTAAAATTAAATATTTGCCATTACATGCCAAAATAATTCTTACGAGGTAGGCTCCAAAGCCCTGTTGAAGTGATCTGTAAATCCGACCATGTAATGACCAGCATAAATCAATATTATGTCATCGTATTTCTCCATTAAGTTAGCAACATTTAAAAAATGTATACTTCATAAAATTCAGAGAGAACAAGTCTAAAACAAAAAACTGCTTTTGCATATTCAAACAAGCTATATATAAAGACCTGATAATTACAATACATTATATAAACATAGCTATCATGCATGTCCACACAGAAAATTAACCAAATCTTCATGGGTTCCCATTTTGCAGGCATACTTTGTGCTTCCTCGTGCACAAATTCTTCATTCATTGAGAGGTGGGTAATTGTAAACGCCCTATTAGCATCAGCCTCCAGCATTCGGGGGAATCTATTTCACAGACGTCTTCTTGCCTTCTAATATGTGTGCGGAAGTCTTCATATAAAACTGAAGAGGGCAGCTTATGTGTATTTTGGACATCTGCCTCTCTCCTTATCGGACAAGTTCTTACTTTAAGAGCTATAATCACTTAATGTGCCAAATTTAGTTACGTCCCACCCTGCTATCCAAATGGGCATTGCCCTACATCCCCCCATCCTGACCCCCCTTACCACAAGAATTTCTATTTAGCAGGAGAGGCGGAAATCTTGCTTACACTGAAATTCAATTTATGATTAGCAGAAAATCACTGATAAGTACAAAATCTTAACTTGGCCAACACCTTCAAACTGAACACATCTGATTTAGCTAATAAGGAGATACCAAGTGTACCTTGAGCGGGGAAAAGGATTTTATTTTGCACCTGTACATGGCACAGGAAATTATTTTGCAACCCCTCCAGGAAATGACCGTTTAAACAACCCCAGATTTTGCTGCCATATAAAATCGTGGAACAGACCTTTGCCTTATATAACTCCGGGCACTTGTCCAATATGAATGCCCCAAACTTAAAATAAATGAAATCTTAAAAAGCCCTTGAAACCTTAAAGATGGCCTTAAAGCTCTCTTCGTAAAATGATTGACCCAGACTACCTCCTCATCTCTATATTCATTTAAAAACCAGCTACAAGGTTTCCTCAACAACATCATTTTTGTTTTTATCACATTTAATTTCAAACGACAGTTCCCAAACTAGTAATTTGTGTATAGCAGGCCATGTTGAAGACCTGCCAGGGGAAAATCCAAAATAGCTATGTCATCGGCATAAAGAGGCATGCTATAAAATGTACCCTTGCGAGAAGGCGGATATTCTTTCCTAAGCGAAGTGCTAGAGTCAAAATCTAAATGGAATACATTAGGGCCAACTGACATCCCTTTAATTGCTGTGAAAAAACAATGTATAATTACAATACAGTAATCAATGACTGAGGAACAGTTTTACTGGTCTTGTGTGCTTAAAAAAACAAAAGTTGCCACTAAAGATTCTGGAAAAACCCCAGACAGAATCCTAAAGTACACTTGAAAATCAGTGCTCCATTTGTGACCAACTTTTACTGACCAAACATTTGCACTACGTTTCTTAAAAATATTTATCTCGAGATCCTGAACCCCTTGTTAATATTTATTTAATCCTTGACTGGTCATATCTGCCTGACAAATGTCCTATTGACCACAACCAATGTTTGGCATTAGGCGTTGTGTAAAATATCTTTTGAACAGAGAAAAGAGGCTCCAAATCCTTCTGATTTTCATTTTATATTCCTAACCACTTTCTCACCAATGTAACAGGCCCCAGGTGCTTTAAAACTAACTATTTGCCATTACATGCCAAAATAATTCTTAAAAGGTAGGCTCCAAAGCCCTGTTGAAGTAAAACCGACCATGTAATGACCAGCATAAATCAATATTATGTCATCGTATTTCTCCATTAAGTTAGCACCATTTAAAAATATGCATATTTCATAAAATTCAAAGAGAACAAGTCTAAAACAAAAAACTGCTTTTGCATATTCAAACAAGCTATATATAAAGACCTGATAATTACAATACATTATATTAACATAGCTATCATGCATGTGCACACAGAAAATTAACCAAATCTTCATGGGTTCCCATTTTGCAGGCATACTTTGTGCTTCCTCGTGCACAAATTCTTCATTCATTGAGAGGTGGGTAATTGTAAACGCCCTATTAGCATCAGCCTCCAGCATTCGGGGGAATCTATTTCACAGACGTCTTCTTGCCTTCTAATATGTGTGCGGAAGTCTTCATATAAAACTGAAGAGGGCACCTTATGTGTATTTTGGATATCTGCCTCTCTCCTTATCGGACAAGTTCTTACTTTAAGAACTATAATCACTTAATGTCCCAAATTTAGTTACGTCCCACCCCACTATCCAAATGGCAAGTGCCCTACATCCCCACCGTCCTGACCCCCCGTACCACAAGTATTTCTCTTTAGCAGGAGAGTCTGAAATCTTGCTTACACTGAAACTCAATTTCTGATTAGTAGAAAATCACTGATGCGTTTTCAAAAAATAGGTACAAAATCTTAACTTGGCCGACACGTTCAATCTGAACACCTCTGATTTAGCTAATAAGGAGATACCAGGTGTACCTTGAGCGAGGAACAGGACTTTATTTAGCACCTCTACATGGCACAGCAAATTATTTTGCACCTGTACTCTTGGCACAGGAATTTATTTTGCAACCCCCTCCAGGAAATGACCGTTTGAACAACCCCAGATTTTGCTGCCATATAAAATCGTGGAACAGACCTTTGCCTTATATAATTCCAGGCACTTTTCCAATATGAATGCCCAAACTTAAATTAAATTAAATCTTAAAAAGCCCTTGAAACCTTAAAGATTGCCTTAAAGCTGTCTTCGTAAAATGATTGACCCAGACTACCTCCTCAACTCTATATTCATTTAAAAACCAACCAGCTACAAGGTTTCCTGAACAACATCATTTTTGTTTTTATCACATTTAATTTCAAACGACAGTTCCCAAACTAGTAATTTGTGTATAGCAGGCCATGTTGAAGACCTGCCAGGGGAAAATCCAAAATAGCTGTGTCATCGGCATAAAGAGGCATGCTATAAAATGTACCCTTGCGAGAAGGCGGATATTCTTTCCTAAGCGAAGTGCTAGAGTCAAAGTCTAAATGGAATAAATTAGGGCCAACTGACATCCCTTTAATTGCTGTGAAAATACAATGTATAATTACAATACAGTGATCAATGACTGAGTAACAGGTTTACTGGTCTTGTATGCTTAAAAAAACACCATTTGCCACTAAAGATTCTGGAAAATCTCCAGACAGAATCCTAAAGTACACTTGAAAATCAGTGCTCCATTTGTGACCAACTTTTACTGACCAAACATTTGCACTACGTTTCTTAAATATATTTATCTCGAGATCCTGAACCCCTTGGTAATGTTTATTTAATCCTTGACTGGTCATATCTGCCTGACAAATGTCCTATTGACAACAACCAATGTATGGCATTAGGCGTTGTGTAAAATATCTTTTGAACAGAGAAAAGAGGCTCCAAATCCTTCCGATTTTCATTTTATATTCCTAACCACTTTTTCACCAATGTAACAGGCCCCAGGTGTTTTAAAATTAACTATTTGCCATTACATGCCAAAATAATTCTTACGAGGTAGGCTCCAAAGCCCTGTTGAAGTGATCTGTAAATCCGACCATGTAATGACCAGCATAAATCAATATTATGTCATCGTATTTCTGCATTAAGTTAGCAACATTTAAAAATATGTATCATAAATCATAGATTCAGAGCGAACAAGTCTAAAACGAAACACTGCTTTTGCATATTCAAACAAGCTATATATCAAGACCTGATAATTACAATAAATTCTATAAACATAGCTGCCATGCATGTCCACACAGAAAATTAACCAAATCTTCATGGGTTCCCATTTTGCAGGCATACTTTGTGCTTCCTCGTGCACAAATTCTTCATTCATTGAGAGGTGGGTAATTGTAAACGCCCTATTAGCATCATCCTCCAGCATTCGGAGGAATCTATTTCACAGACGTCTTCTTGCCTTCTAATATGTGTGCGGAAGTCTTCATATAAAACTGAAGAGGGCAGCTTATGTGTATTTTGGACATCTGCCTCTCTCCTTATCGGACAAGTTCTTACTTTAAGAGCTATAATCACTTAATGTGCCAAATTTAGTTACGTCCCACCCTGCTATCCAAATGGCAAGTGCCCTACATCCCCCCATCCTGACCCCCCTTACCACAAGAATTTCTATTTAGCAGGAGAGGCCGAAATCTTGCTTACACTGAAATTCAATTTATGATTAGCAGAAAATCACTGATGAGTACAAAATCTTAACTTGGCCAACACCTTCAAACTGAACACATCTGATTTAGCTAATAAGGAGATACCAAGTGTACCTTGAGCGGGGAAAAGGATTTTATTTTGCACCTGTACATGGCACAGGAAATTATTTTGCAACCCCTCCAGGAAATGACCGTTTAAACAACCCCAGATTTTGCTGCCATATAAAATCGTGGAACAGACCTTTGCCTTATATAACTCCGGGCACTTGTCCATTATGAATGCCCCAAACTTAAAATAAATGAAATCTTAAAAAGCCCTTGAAACCTTAAAGATGGCCTTAAAGCGGTCTTCGTAAAATGATTGACCCAGACTACCTCCTCAACTCTATATTCATTTAAAAACCAGCTACAAGGTTTCCTCAACAAAATCATTTTTGTTTTTATCACATTTAATTTCAAACGACAGTTCCCAAACTAGTAATTTGTGTATAGCAGGCCATGTTGAAGACCTGCCAGGGGAAAGTCCAAAATAGCTGTGTCATCGGCATAAAGAGGCATGCTATAAAATGTACCCTTGCGAGAAGGCGGATATTCTTTCCTAAGCGAAGTGCTAGAGTCAAAGTCTAAATGGAATAAATTAGGGCCAACTGACATCCCTTTAATTGCTGTGAAAATACAATGTATAATTACAATACAGTGATCAATGACTGAGTAACAGGTTTACTGGTCTTGTATGCTTAAAAAAACACCATTTGCCACTAAAGATTCTGGAAAACCCCAGACGTAATCCTAAAGTACACTTGAAAATCAGTGCTCCATTTGTGACCAACTTTTACTGACCAAACATTTGCACTACGTTTCTTAAAAATATTTATCTCGAGATCCTGAACCCCTTGTTAATATTTATTTAATCCTTGACTGGTCATATCTGCCTGACAAATGTCCTATTGACAACAACCAATGTTTGGCATTAGGCTTTGTGTAAAATATCTTTTGAACAGAGAAAAGAGGCTCCAAATCCTTCCGATTTTCATTTTATATTCCTAACCACTTTTTCACCAATGTAACAGGCCCCAGGTGCTTTAAAATTAACTATTTGCCATTACATGCCAAAATAATTCTTAAGAGGTAGGCTCCAAAGCCCTGTTGAAGTAAATCCGACCATGTAATGACCAGCATAAATCAATATTATGTCATTGTATTTCTCCATTAAGTTAGCAACATTTAAAAAATGGATATTTCATAAAATTCACAGAGAAAAAGTCTAAAACAAAAAACTGCTTTTGCATATTCAAACAAGCTATATATAAAGACCTGATCATTACAATACATTATATAAACAGAGCTATCATGCATGTCCACACAGAAAATTAACCAAATCTTCATGGGTTCCCATTTTGCAGGCATACTTTGTGCTTCCTCGTGCACAAATTCTTCATTCTTTGAGAGGTGGGTAATTGTAAACGCCCTATTAGCATCAGCCTCCAGCATTCGGGGGAATCTATTTCACAGACGTCTTCTTGCCTTCTAATATGTGTGCGGAAGTCTTCATATAAAACTGAAGAGGGCAGTTTATGTGTATTTTGGACATCTGCCTCTCTCCTTATCGGACAAGTTCTTACTTTAAGAGCTATAATCACTTAATGTGCCAAATTTAGTTACGTCCCACCCCACTATCCAAATGGCAAGTGCCCTACATCCCCCCCATCCTGACCCCCCGTACCACAAGTATTTCTCTTTAGCAGGAGAGTCTGAAATCTTGCTTACACTGAAACTCAATTTCTGATTAGCAGAAAATCACTGATGCGTTTTCAAAAAATAGGTACAAAATCATAACTTGGCCGACACGTTCAATCTGAACACCTCTGATTTAGCTAATAAGGAGATACCAGGTGTACCTTGAGCGAGGAACAGGACTTTATTTAGCACCTCTACATGGCACAGCAAATTATTTTGCACCTGTACTCTTGGCACAGGAATTTATTTTGCAACCCCCTCCAGGAAATGACCGTTTGAACAACCCCAGATTTTGCTGCCATATAAAATCGTGGAACAGACGTTTGCCTTATATAACTCCGGGCACTTGTCCAATATGAATGCCCCAAACTTAAAATAAATTAAATCTTAAAAAGCCCTTGAAACCTTAAAGATGGCCTTCCAGCTGTCTTCGTAAAATGATTGACCGAGACTACCTCCTCATCTCTATATTCATTTAAAAACCAGCTACAAGGTTTCCTGAACAACATCATTTTTGTTTTTATCACATTTAATTTCAAACGACAGTTCCCAAACTAGCAATTTGTGTATAGCAGGCCATGTTGAAGACCTGCCAGGGGAAAATCCAAAATAGCTATGTCATCGGCATAAAGAGGCATGCTATAAAATGTACCCTTGCGAGAAGGCGGATATTCTTTCCTAAGCGAAGTGCTAGAGTCAAAATCTAAATGGAATACATTAGGGCCAACTGACATCCCTTTAATTGCTGTGAAAGAACAATGTATAATTACAATACAGTAATCAATGACTGAGGAACAGTTTTACTGGTCTTGTATGCTTAAAAAAACACCAGTTGCCACTAAAGATTCTGGAAAAACCCCAGACAGAATCCTAAAGTACACTTGAAAATCAGTGCTCCATTTGTGACCAACTTTTACTGACCAAACATTTGCACTACGTTTCTTAAAAATATTTATCTCGAGATCCTGAACCCCTTGTTAATATTTATTTAATCCTTGACTGGTCATATCTGCCTGACAAATGTCCTATTGACCACAACCAATGTTTGGCATTAGGCGTTGTGTAAAATATCTTTTGAACAGAGAAAAGAGGCTCCAAATCCTTCCGATTTTCATTTTATATTCCTAACCACTTTTTCACCAATGTAACAGGCCCCAGGTGCTTTAAAATTAACTATTTGCCATTACATGCCAAAATAATTCATAAGAGGTAGGCTCCAAAGCCCTGTTGAAGTGATCTGTAAATCCGACCATGTAATGACCAGCATAAATCAATATTATGTCATCGTATTTCTGCATTAAGTTAGCAACATTTAAAAATATGTATCATAAATCATAGATTCAGAGCGAACAAGTCTAAAACGAAACACTGCTTTTGCATATTCAAACAAGCTATATATAAAGACCTGATAATTACAATACATTATATAAACATAGCTATCATGCATGTCCACACAGAAAATTAACCAAATCTTCATGGGTTCCCATTTTGCAGGCATACTTTGTGCTTCCTCGTGCACAAATTCTTCATTCATTGAGAGGTGGGTAATTGTAAACGCCCTATTAGCATCAGCCTCCAGCATTCGGGGGAATCTATTTCACAGACGTCTTCTTGCCTTCTAATATGTGTGCGGAAGTCTTCATATAAAACTGAAGAGGGAAGCTTATGCGTATTTTGGACATCTGCCTCTCTCCTTATCGGACAAGTTCTTACTTTAAGAGCTATAATCACTTAATGTGCCAAATTTAGTTACGTCCCACCCCACTATCCAAATGGCAAGTGTCCTACATCCCCCCCATCCTGACCCCCCGTACCACAAGTATTTCTCTTTAGCAGGAGAGTCTGAAATCTTGCTTACACTGAAACTCAATTTATGATTAGCAGAAAATCACTGATAAGTACAAAATCTTAACTTGGCCAACACCTTCAAACTGAACACATCTGATTTAGCTAATAAGGAGATACCAAGTGTACCTTGAGCGGGGAAAAGGATTTTATTTTGCACCTGTACATGGCACAGGAAATTATTTTGCAACCCCTCCAGGAAATGACCGTTTAAACAACCCCAGATTTTGCTGCCATATAAAATCGTGGAACAGACCTTTGCCTTATATAACTCCGGGCACTTGTCCAATATGAATGCCCCAAACTTAAAATAAATGAAATCTTAAAAAGCCCTTGAAACCTTAAAGATGGCCTTAAAGCTGTCTTCGTAAAATGATTGACCCAGACTACCTCCTCAACTCTATATTCATTTAAAAACCAGCTACAAGGTTTCCTCAACAAAATCATTTTTGTTTTTATCACATTTAATTTCAAACGACAGTTCCCAAACTAGTAATTTGTGTATAGCAGGCCATGTTGAAGACCTGCCAGGGGAAAGTCCAAAATAGCTGTGTCATCGGCATAAAGAGGCATGCTATAAAAAGTACCCTTGCGAGAAGGCGGATATTCTTTCCTAAGCGAAGTGCTAGAATCAAAGTCTAAATGGAATAAATTAGGGCCAACTGACATCCCTTTAATTGCTGTGAAAATTCAATGTATAATTACAATACAGTGATCAATGACTGAGTAACAGGTTTACTGGTCTTGCATGCTTAAAAAAACACCATTTGCCACTAACGATTCTGGAAAATCTCCAGACAGAATCCTAAAGTACACTTGAAAATCAGTGCTCCATTTGTGACCAACTTTTACTGACCAAACATTTGCACTACGTTTCTTAAAAATATTTAGCTCGAGATCCTGAACCCCCCTGGTAATGTTTATTTAATCCTTGACTGGTCATATCTGCCTGACAAATGTCTACCGACCACAACCAATGTTTGGCATTAGGCGTTGTGTAAAATATCTTTTGAACAGAGAAAAGAGGCTCCAAATCCTTCCGATTTTCATTTTATATTCCTAACCACTTTCTCACCAATGTAACAGGCCCCAGGTGCTTTAAAACTAACTACTTGGCATTACATGCCAAAATAATTCTTAAGAGGTAGGCTCCAAAGCCCTGTTGAAGTAAATCCGACCATGTAATGACCAGCATAAATCAATATTATGTCATCGTATTTCTCCATTAAGTTAGCACCATTTAAAAATATGCATATTTCATAAAATTCAAAGAGAACAAGTCTAAAACAAAAAACTGCTTTTGCATATTCAAACAAGCTATATATAAAGACCTGATAATTACAATACATTATATAAACATAGCTATCATGCATGTCCACACAGAAAATTAACCAAATCTTCATGGGTTCCCATTTTGCAGGCATACTTTGTGCTTCCTCATGCACAACTACTTCATTCATTGAGGGGTGGGTAATTGTAAACGCCTTGTTAGCATCAGCCTCCAGCATTCGGGGGATCCTATTTTACAGACGTCTTCTTGCCTTCTAATATGTGTGCGGAAGTCTTCATATAAAACTGAAGAGGGCAGCTTATGTGTATTTTGGACATCTGCCTCTCTCCTTATCGGACAAGTTCTTACTTTAAGAGCTATAATCACTTAATGTGCCAAATTTAGTTACGTCCCACCCCACTATCCAAATGGCAAGTGTCCTACATCCCCCCCATCCTGACCCCCCGTACCACAAGTATTTCTCTTTAGCAGGAGAGTCTGAAATCTTGCTTACACTGAAACTCAATTTCTGATTAGCAGAAAATCACTGATGCGTTTTCAAAAAATAGGTACAAAATCTTAACTTGGCCGACACGTTCAATCTGAACACCTCTGATTTAGCTAATAAGGAGATACCAGGTGTACCTTGAGCGAGGAACAGGACTTTATTTAGCACCTGTACATGGCACAGCAAATTATTTTGCACATGTACTCTTGGCACAGGAATTTATTTTGCAACCCCCTCCAGGAAATGACCGTTTGAACAACCCCAGATTTTGCTGTCATATAAAATCATGGAACAGACCTTTGCCTTATATAATTCCGGGCACTTTTCCAATATGAATGCCCCAAACTTAAATTAAATTAAATCTTAAAAAGCCCTTGAAACCTTAAAGATGGCCTTAAATCTGTCTTCGTAAAATGATTGACCCAGACTACCTCCTCAACTCTATATTCATTTAAAAACCAGCTACAAGGTTTCCTCAACAAAATCATTTTTGTTTTTATCACATTTCATTTCAAACGACAGTTCCCAAACTAGTAATTTGTGTATAGCAGGCCATGTTGAAGACCTGCCAGGGGAAAGTCCAAAATAGCTGTGTCATCGGCATAAATAGGCATGCTATAAAATGTACCCTTGCGAGAAGGCGGATATTCTTTCCTAAGCGAAGTGCTAGAGTCAAAGTCTAAATGGAATAAATTAGGGCCAACTGACATCCCTTTAATTGCTGTGAAAATACAATGTATAATTACAATACAGTGATCAATGACTGAGTAACAGGTTTACTGGTCTTGTATGCTTAAAAAAACACCATTTGCCACTAAAGATTCTGGAAAAACCCCAGACAGAATCCTAAAGTACACTTGAAAATCAGTGCTCCATTTGTGACCAACTTTTACTGACCAAACATTTGCACTACGTTTCTTAAAAATATTTATCTCGAGATCCTGAACCCCTTGGTAATATTTATTTAATCCTTGACTGGTCATATCTGCCTGACAAATGTCCTATTGACAACAACCAATGTTTGGCATTAGGCTTTGTGTAAAATATCTTTTGAACAGAGAAAAGAGGCTCCAAATCCTTCCGATTTTCATTTTATATTCCTAACCACTTTTTCACCAATGTAACAGGCCCCAGGTGCTTTAAAATTAACTATTTGCCATTACATGCCAAAATAATTCTTAAGAGGTAGGCTCCAAAGCCCTGTTGAAGTGATCTGTAAATCCGACCATGTAATGACCAGCATAAATCAATATTATGTCATCGTATTTCTGCATTAAGTTAGCAACATTTAAAAATATGTATCATAAATCATAGATTCAGAGCGAACAAGTCTAAAACGAAACACTGCTTTTGCATATTCAAACAAGCTATATATAAAGACCTGATAATTACAATACATTATATAAACATAGCTATCATGCATGTCCACACAGAAAATTAACCAAATCTTCATGGGTTCCCATTTTGCAGGCATACTTTGTGCTTCCTCGTGCACAAATTCTTCATTCATTGAGAGGTGGGTAATTGTAAACGCCCTATTAGCATCAGCCTCCAGCATTCGGGGAATCTATTTCACAGACGTCTTCATGCCTTCTAATATGTGTGCGGAAGTCTTCATATAAAACTGAAGAGGGCAGCTTATGTGTATTTTGGACATCTGCCTCTCTCCTTATCGGACAAGTTCTTACTTTACGAGCTATAATCACTTAATGTGCCAAATTTAGTTACGTCCCACCCCACTATCCAAATGGCAAGTGCCCTACATCCCCACCATCCTGACCCCCCCTACCACAAGTATTTCTCTTTAGCAGGAGAGTCTGAAATCTTGCTTACACTGAAACTCAATTTCTGATTAGCAGAAAATCACTGATAAGTACAAAATCTTAACTTGGCCAACAGCTTCAAACTGAACACATCTGATTTAGCTAATAAGGAGATACCAAGTGTACCTTGAGCGGGGAAAAGGATTTTATTTTGCACCTGTACATGGCACAGGAAATTATTTTGCAACCCCTCCAGGAAATGACCGTTTAAACAACCCCAGATTTTGCTGCCATATAAAATCGTGGAACAGACCTTTGCCTTATATAACTCCGGGCACTTGTCCATTATGAATGCCCCAAACTTAAAATAAATGAAATCTTAAAAAGCCCTTGAAACCTTAAAGATGGCCTTAAAGCGGTCTTCGTAAAATGATTGACCCAGACTACCTCCTCAACTCTATATTCATTTAAAAACCAGCTACAAGGTTTCCTCAACAAAATCATTTTTGTTTTTATCACATTTAATTTCAAACGACAGTTCCCAAACTAGCAATTTGTGTATAGCAGGCCATGTTGAAGACCTGCCAGGGGAAAGTCCAAAATAGCTGTGTCATCGGCATAAAGAGGCATGCTATAAAATGTACCCTTGCGAGAAGGCGGATATTATTTCCTAAGCGAAGTGCTAGAATCAAAGTCTAAATGGAATAAATTAGGGCCAACTGACATCCCTTTAATCGCTGTGAAAATACAATGTATAATTACAATACAGTGATCAATGACTGAGTAACAGGTTTACTGGTCTTGTATGCTTAAAAAAACACCAGTTGCCACTAAAGATTCTGGAAAACACCCAGACAGAATCCTAAAGTACACTTGAAAATCAGTGCTCCATTTGTGACCAACTTTTACTGACCAAACATTTGCACTAAGTTTCTTAAAAATATTTATCTCGAGATCCTGAACCCCTTGTTAATATTTATTTAATCCTTGACTGGTCATATCTGCCTGACAAATGTCCTATTGACCACAACCAATGTTTGGCATTAGGCGTTGTGTAAAATATCTTTTGTACAGAGAAAAGAGGCTCCAAATCCTTCCGATTTTCATTTTATATTCCTAACCACTTTTTCACCAATGTAACAGGCCCCAGGTGCTTTAAAATTAACTATTTGCCATTACATGCCAAAATAATTCATAAGAGGTAGGCTCCAAAGCCCTGTTGAAGTAAATCCGACCATGTAATGACCAGCATAAATCAATATTATGTCATTGTATTTCTCCATTAAGTTAGCAACATTTAAAAAATGGATATTTCATAAAATTCAGAGAGAAAAAGTCTAAAACAAAAAACTGCTTTTGCATATTCAAACAAGCTATATATAAAGACCTGATCATTACAATACATTATATAAACATAGCTATCATGCATGTCCACACAGAAAATTAACCAAATCTTCATGGGTTCCCATTTTGCAGGCATACTTTGTGCTTCCTCGTGCACAAATTCTTCATTCTTTGAGAGGTGGGTAATTGTAAACGCCCTATTAGCATCAGCCTCCAGCATTCGGGGGAATCTATTTCACAGACGTCTTCTTGCCTTCTAATATGTGTGCGGAAGTCTTCATATAAAACTGAAGAGGGCAGTTTATGTGTATTTTGGACATCTGCCTCTCTCCTTATCGGACAAGTTCTTACTTTAAGAGCTATAATCACTTAATGTGCCAAATTTAGTTACGTCCCACCCCACTATCCAAATGGCAAGTGCCCTACATCCCCCCCATCCTGACCCCCCGTACCACAAGTATTTCTCTTTAGCAGGAGAGTCTGAAATCTTGCTTACACTGAAACTCAATTTCTGATTAGCAGAAAATCACTGATGCGTTTTCAAAAAATAGGTACAAAATCATAACTTGGCCGACACGTTCAATCTGAACACCTCTGATTTAGCTAATAAGGAGATACCAGGTGTACCTTGAGCGAGGAACAGGACTTTATTTAGCACCTCTACATGGCACAGCAAATTATTTTGCACCTGTACTCTTGGCACAGGAATTTATTTTGCAACCCCCTCCAGGAAATGACCGTTTGAACAACCCCAGATTTTGCTGCCATATAAAATCGTGGAACAGACGTTTGCCTTATATAACTCCGGGCACTTGTCCAATATGAATGCCCCAAACTTAAAATAAATTAAATCTTAAAAAGCCCTTGAAACCTTAAAGATGGCCTTCTAGCTGTCTTCGTAAAATGATTGACCGAGACTACCTCCTCATCTCTATATTCATTTAAAAACCAGCTACAAGGTTTCCTGAACAACATCATTTTTGTTTTTATCACATTTAATTTCAAACGACAGTTCCCAAACTAGCAATTTGTGTATAGCAGGCCATGTTGAAGACCTGCCAGGGGAAAATCCAAAATAGCTATGTCATCGGCATAAAGAGGCATGCTATAAAATGTACCCTTGCGAGAAGGCGGATATTCTTTCCTAAGCGAAGTGCTAGAGTCAAAATCTAAATGCAATACATTAGGGCCAACTGACATCCCTTTAATTGCTGTGAAAAAACAATGTATAATTACAATACAGTAATCAATGACTGAGGAACAGTTTTACTGGTCTTGTATGCTTAAAAAACACCAGTTGCCACTAAAGATTCTGGAAAAACCCCAGACAGAATCCTAAAGTACACTTGAAAATCAGTGCTCCATTTGTGACCAACTTTTACTGACCAAACATTTGCACTACGTTTCTTAAAAATATTTATCTCGAGATCCTGAACCCCTTGTTAATATTTATTTAATCCTTGACTGGTCATATCTGCCTGACAAATGTCCTATTGACCACAACCAATATTTGGCATTAGGCGTTGTGTAAAATATCTTTTGAACAGAGAAAAGAGGCTCCAAATCCTTCCGATTTTCATTTTATATTCCTAACCATTTTTTCACCAATGTAACAGGCCCCAGGTGCTTTAAAATTAACTATTTGCCATTACATGCCAAAATAATTCATAAGAGGTAGGCTCCAAAGCCCTGTTGAAGTGATCTGTAAATCCGACCATGTAATGACCAGCATAAATCAATATTATGTCATCGTATTTCTGCATTAAGTTAGCAACATTTAAAAATATGTATCATAAATCATAGATTCAGAGCGAACAAGTCTAAAACGAAACACTGCTTTTGCATATTCAAACAAGCTATATATAAAGACCTGATAATAACAATACATTATATAAACATAGCTATCATGCATGTCCACACAGAAAATTAACCAAATCTTCATGGGTTCCCATTTTGCAGGCATACTTTGTGCTTCCTCGTGCACAAATTCTTCATTCATTGAGAGGTGGGTAATTGTAAACGCCCTATTAGCATCAGCCTCCAGCATTCGGGGGAATCTATTTCACAGACGTCTTCTTGCCTTCTAATATGTGTGCGGAAGTCTTCATATAAAACTGAAGAGGGAAGCTTATGTGTATTTTGGACATCTGCCTCTCTCCTTATCGGACAAGTTCTTACTTTAAGAGCTATAATCACTTAATGTGCCAAATTTAGTTACGTCCCACCCTGCTATCCAAATGGGCATTGCCCTACATCCCCCCATCCTGACCCCCCTTACCACAAGAATTTCTATTTAGCAGGAGAGGCCGAAATCTTGCTTACACTGAAATTCAATTTATGATTAGCAGAAAATCACTGATAAGTACAAAATCTTAACTTGGCCAACACCTTCAAATTGAACACATCTGATTTAGCTAATAAGGAGATACCAAGTGTACCTTGAGCGGGGAAAAGGATTTTATTTTGCACCTGTACATGGCACAGGAAATTATTTTGCAACCCCTCCAGGAAATGACCGTTTAAACAACCCCAGATTTTGCTGCCATATAAAATCGTGGAACAGACCTTTGCCTTATATAACTCCGGGCACTTGTCCAATATGAATGCCCCAAACTTAAAATAAATTAAATCTTAAAAAGCCCTTGAAACCTTAAAGATGGCCTTAAAGCTGTCTTCGTAAAATGATTGACCCAGACTACCTCCTCAACTCTATATTCATTTAAAAACCAGCTACAAGGTTTCCTCAACAAAATCATTTTTGTTTTTATCACATTTAATTTCAAACGACAGTTCCCAAACTAGTAATTTGTGTATAGCAGGCCATGTTGAAGACCTGCCAGGGGAAAGTCCAAAATAGCTGTGTCATCGGCATAAAGAGGCATGCTATAAAATGTACCCTTGCGAGAAGGCGGATATTCTTTCCTAAGCGAAGTGCTAGAGTCAAAGTCTAAATGGAATACATTAGGGCCAACTGACATCCCTTTAATTGCTGTGAAAATTCAATGTATAATTACAATACAGTGATCAATGACTGAGTAACAGGTTTACTGGTCTTGTATGCTTAAAAAAACACCATTTGCCACTAAAGATTCTGGAAAAACCCCAGACAGAATCTTAAAGTACACTTGAAAATCAGTGCTCCATTTGTGACCAACTTTTACTGACCAAACATTTGCACTACGTTTCTTAAAAATATTTAGCTCGAGATCCTGAACCCCCCTGGTAATGTTTATTTAATCCTTGACTGGTTATATCTGCCAGACAAATGTCTACCGACCACAACCAATGTTTGGCATTAGGCGTTGTGTAAAATATCTTTTGAACAGAGAAAAGAGGCTCCAAATCCTTCCGATTTTCATTTTATATTCCTAACCACTTTTTCACCAATGTAACAGGCCCCAGGTGCTTTAAAATTAACTATTTGCCATTACATGCCAAAATAATTCTTAAGAGGTAGGCTCCAGAGCCCTGTTGAAGTAAATCCGACCATGTAATGACCAGCATAAATCAATATTATGTCATCGTATTTCTCCATTAAGTTAGCAACATTTAAAAAATTCAGAGAGAACAAGTCTAAAACAAAAAACTGCTTTTGCATATTCAAACAAGCTATATATAAAGACCTGATAATTACAATACATTATATAAACATAGCTATCATGCATGTCCACACAGAAAATTAACCAAATCTTCATGGGTTCCCATTTTGCAGGCATACTTTGTGCTTCCTCGTGCACAAATTCTTCATTCATTGAGAGGTGGGTAATTGTTAACGCCCTATTAGCATCAGCCTCCAGCATTCGGGGGAATCTATTTCACAGACGTCTTCTTGCCTTCTAATATGTGTGCGGAAGTCTTCATATAAAACTGAAGAGGGCAGCTTATGTGTATTTTGGACATCTGCCTCTCTCCTTATCGGACAAGTTCTTACTTTACGAGCTATAATCACTTAATGTGCCAAATTTAGTTACGTCCCACCCCACTATCCAAATGGCAAGTGCCCTACATCCCCACCATCCTGACCCCCCCTACCACAAGTATTTCTCTTTAGCAGGAGAGTCTGAAATCTTGCTTACAGTGAAACTCAATTTCTGATTAGCAGAAAATCACTGATAAGTACAAAATCTTAACTTGGCCAACAGCTTCAAACTGAACACATCTGATTTAGCTAATAAGGAGATACCAAGTGTACCTTGAGCGGGGAAAAGGATTTTATTTTGCACCTGTACATGGCACAGGAAATTATTTTGCAACCCCTCCAGGAAATGACCGTTTAAACAACCCCAGATTTTGCTGCCATATAAAATCGTGGAACAGACCTTTGCCTTATATAACTCCGGGCACTTGTCCATTATGAATGCCCCAAACTTAAAATAAATGAAATCTTAAAAAGCCCTTGAAACCTTAAAGATGGCCTTAAAGCGGTCTTCGTAAAATGATTGACCCAGACTACCTCCTCAACTCTATATTCATTTAAAAACCAGCTACAAGGTTTCCTCAACAAAATCATTTTTGTTTTTATCACATTTAATTTCAAACGACAGTTCCCAAACTAGCAATTTGTGTATAGCAGGCCATGTTGAAGACCTGCCAGGGGAAAGTCCAAAATAGCTGTGTCATCGGCATAAAGAGGCATGCTATAAAATGTACCCTTGCGAGAAGGCGGATATTATTTCCTAAGCGAAGTGCTAGAATCAAAGTCTAAATGGAATAAATTAGGGCCAACTGACATCCCTTTAATCGCTGTGAAAATACAATGTATAATTACAATACAGTGATCAATGACTGAGTAACAGGTTTACTGGTCTTGTATGCTTAAAAAAACACCAGTTGCCACTAAAGATTCTGGAAAACACCCAGACAGAATCCTAAAGTACACTTGAAAATCAGTGCTCCATTTGTGACCAACTTTTACTGACCAAACATTTGCACTAAGTTTCTTAAAAATATTTATCTCGAGATCCTGAACCCCTTGTTAATATTTATTTAATCCTTGACTGGTCATATCTGCCTGACAAATGTCCTATTGACCACAACCAATGTTTGGCATTAGGCGTTGTGTAAAATATCTTTTGTACAGAGAAAAGAGGCTCCAAATCCTTCCGATTTTCATTTTATATTCCTAACCACTTTTTCACCAATGTAACAGGCCCCAGGTGCTTTAAAATTAACTATTTGCCATTACATGCCAAAATAATTCATAAGAGGTAGGCTCCAAAGCCCTGTTGAAGTAAATCCGACCATGTAATGACCAGCATAAATCAATATTATGTCATTGTATTTCTCCATTAAGTTAGCAACATTTAAAAAATGGATATTTCATAAAATTCAGAGAGAAAAAGTCTAAAACAAAAAACTGCTTTTGCATATTCAAACAAGCTATATATAAAGACCTGATCATTACAATACATTATATAAACATAGCTATCATGCATGTCCACACAGAAAATTAACCAAATCTTCATGGGTTCCCATTTTGCAGGCATACTTTGTGCTTCCTCGTGCACAAATTCTTCATTCTTTGAGAGGTGGGTAATTGTAAACGCCCTATTAGCATCAGCCTCCAGCATTCGGGGGAATCTATTTCACAGACGTCTTCTTGCCTTCTAATATGTGTGCGGAAGTCTTCATATAAAACTGAAGAGGGCAGTTTATGTGTATTTTGGACATCTGCCTCTCTCCTTATCGGACAAGTTCTTACTTTAAGAGCTATAATCACTTAATGTGCCAAATTTAGTTACGTCCCACCCCACTATCCAAATGGCAAGTGCCCTACATCCCCCCCATCCTGACCCCCCGTACCACAAGTATTTCTCTTTAGCAGGAGAGTCTGAAATCTTGCTTACACTGAAACTCAATTTCTGATTAGCAGAAAATCACTGATGCGTTTTCAAAAAATAGGTACAAAATCATAACTTGGCCGACACGTTCAATCTGAACACCTCTGATTTAGCTAATAAGGAGATACCAGGTGTACCTTGAGCGAGGAACAGGACTTTATTTAGCACCTCTACATGGCACAGCAAATTATTTTGCACCTGTACTCTTGGCACAGGAATTTATTTTGCAACCCCCTCCAGGAAATGACCGTTTGAACAACCCCAGATTTTGCTGCCATATAAAATCGTGGAACAGACGTTTGCCTTATATAACTCCGGGCACTTGTCCAATATGAATGCCCCAAACTTAAAATAAATTAAATCTTAAAAAGCCCTTGAAACCTTAAAGATGGCCTTCCAGCTGTCTTCGTAAAATGATTGACCGAGACTACCTCCTCATCTCTATATTCATTTAAAAACCAGCTACAAGGTTTCCTGAACAACATCATTTTTGTTTTTATCACATTTAATTTCAAACGACAGTTCCCAAACTAGCAATTTGTGTATAGCAGGCCATGTTGAAGACCTGCCAGGGGAAAATCCAAAATAGCTATGTCATCGGCATAAAGAGGCATGCTATAAAATGTACCCTTGCGAGAAGGCGGATATTCTTTCCTAAGCGAAGTGCTAGAGTCAAAATCTAAATGGAATACATTAGGGCCAACTGACATCCCTTTAATTGCTGTGAAAAAACAATGTATAATTACAATACAGTAATCAATGACTGAGGAACAGTTTTACTGGTCTTGTATGCTTAAAAAACACCAGTTGCCACTAAAGATTCTGGAAAAACCCCAGACAGAATCCTAAAGTACACTTGAAAATCAGTGCTCCATTTGTGACCAACTTTTACTGACCAAACATTTGCACTACGTTTCTTAAAAATATTTATCTCGAGATCCTGAACCCCTTGTTAATATTTATTTAATCCTTGACTGGTCATATCTGCCTGACAAATGTCCTATTGACCACAACCAATATTTGGCATTAGGCGTTGTGTAAAATATCTTTTGAACAGAGAAAAGAGGCTCCAAATCCTTCCGATTTTCATTTTATATTCCTAACCACTTTTTCACCAATGTAACAGGCCCCAGGTGCTTTAAAATTAACTATTTGCCATTACATGCCAAAATAATTCATAAGAGGTAGGCTCCAAAGCCCTGTTGAAGTGATCTGTAAATCCGACCATGTAATGACCAGCATAAATCAATATTATGTCATCGTATTTCTGCATTAAGTTAGCAACATTTAAAAATATGTATCATAAATCATAGATTCAGAGCGAACAAGTCTAAAATGAAACACTGCTTTTGCATATTCAAACAAGCTATATATAAAGACCTGATAATTACAATACATTATATAAACATAGCTATCATGCATGTCCACACAGAAAATTAACCAAATCTTCATGGGTTCCCATTTTGCAGGCATACTTTGTGCTTCCTCGTGCACAAATTCTTCATTAATTGAGAGGTGGGTAATTGTAAACGCCCTATTAGCATCAGCCTCCAGCATTCGGGGGAATCTATTTCACAGACGTCTTCTTGCCTTCTAATATGTGTGCGGAAGTCTTCATATAAAACTGAAGAGGGAAGCTTATGTGTATTTTGGACATCTGCCTCTCTCCTTATCGGACAAGTTCTTACTTTAAGAGCTATAATCACTTAATGTGCCAAATTTAGTTACGTCCCACCCTGCTATCCAAATGGGCATTGCCCTACATCCCCCCATCCTGACCCCCCTTACCACAAGAATTTCTATTTAGCAGGAGAGGCCGAAATCTTGCTTACACTGAAATTCAATTTATGATTAGCAGAAAATCACTGATAAGTACAAAATCTTAACTTGGCCAACACCTTCAAACTGAACACATCTGATTTAGCTAATAAGGAGATACCAAGTGTACCTTGAGCGGGGAAAAGGATTTTATTTTGCACCTGTACATGGCACAGGAAATTATTTTGCAACCCCTCCAGGAAATGACCGTTTAAACAACCCCAGATTTTGCTGCCATATAAAATCGTGGAACAGACCTTTGCCTTATATAACTCCGGGCACTTGTCCATTATGAATGCCCCAAACTTAAAATAAATGAAATCTTAAAAAGCCCTTGAAACCTTAAAGATGGCCTTAAAGCGGTCTTCGTAAAATGATTGACCCAGACTACCTCCTCAACTCTATATTCATTTAAAAACCAGCTACAAGGTTTCCTCAACAAAATCATTTTTGTTTTTATCACATTTAATTTCAAACGACAGTTCCCAAACTAGCAATTTGTGTATAGCAGGCCATGTTGAAGACCTGCCAGGGGAAAGTCCAAAATAGCTGTGTCATCGGCATAAAGAGGCATGCTATAAAATGTACCCTTGCGAGAAGGCGGATATTATTTCCTAAGCGAAGTGCTAGAATCAAAGTCTAAATGGAATAAATTAGGGCCAACTGACATCCCTTTAATCGCTGTGAAAATACAATGTATAATTACAATACAGTGATCAATGACTGAGTAACAGGTTTACTGGTCTTGTATGCTTAAAAAAACACCAGTTGCCACTAAAGATTCTGGAAAACACCCAGACAGAATCCTAAAGTACACTTGAAAATCAGTGCTCCATTTGTGACCAACTTTTACTGACCAAACATTTGCACTAAGTTTCTTAAAAATATTTATCTCGAGATCCTGAACCCCTTGTTAATATTTATTTAATCCTTGACTGGTCATATCTGCCTGACAAATGTCCTATTGACCACAACCAATGTTTGGCATTAGGCGTTGTGTAAAATATCTTTTGTACAGAGAAAAGAGGCTCCAAATCCTTCCGATTTTCATTTTATATTCCTAACCACTTTTTCACCAATGTAACAGGCCCCAGGTGCTTTAAAATTAACTATTTGCCATTACATGCCAAAATAATTCATAAGAGGTAGGCTCCAAAGCCCTGTTGAAGTAAATCCGACCATGTAATGACCAGCATAAATCAATATTATGTCATTGTATTTCTCCATTAAGTTAGCAACATTTAAAAAATGGATATTTCATAAAATTCAGAGAGAAAAAGTCTAAAACAAAAAACTGCTTTTGCATATTCAAACAAGCTATATATAAAGACCTGATCATTACAATACATTATATAAACATAGCTATCATGCATGTCCACACAGAAAATTAACCAAATCTTCATGGGTTCCCATTTTGCAGGCATACTTTGTGCTTCCTCGTGCACAAATTCTTCATTCTTTGAGAGGTGGGTAATTGTAAACGCCCTATTAGCATCAGCCTCCAGCATTCGGGGGAATCTATTTCACAGACGTCTTCTTGCCTTCTAATATGTGTGCGGAAGTCTTCATATAAAACTGAAGAGGGCAGTTTATGTGTATTTTGGACATCTGCCTCTCTCCTTATCGGACAAGTTCTTACTTTAAGAGCTATAATCACTTAATGTGCCAAATTTAGTTACGTCCCACCCCACTATCCAAATGGCAAGTGCCCTACATCCCCCCCATCCTGACCCCCCGTACCACAAGTATTTCTCTTTAGCAGGAGAGTCTGAAATCTTGCTTACACTGAAACTCAATTTCTGATTAGCAGAAAATCACTGATGCGTTTTCAAAAAATAGGTACAAAATCATAACTTGGCCGACACGTTCAATCTGAACACCTCTGATTTAGCTAATAAGGAGATACCAGGTGTACCTTGAGCGAGGAACAGGACTTTATTTAGCACCTCTACATGGCACAGCAAATTATTTTGCACCTGTACTCTTGGCACAGGAATTTATTTTGCAACCCCCTCCAGGAAATGACCGTTTGAACAACCCCAGATTTTGCTGCCATATAAAATCGTGGAACAGACGTTTGCCTTATATAACTCCGGGCACTTGTCCAATATGAATGCCCCAAACTTAAAATAAATTAAATCTTAAAAAGCCCTTGAAACCTTAAAGATGGCCTTCTAGCTGTCTTCGTAAAATGATTGACCGAGACTACCTCCTCATCTCTATATTCATTTAAAAACCAGCTACAAGGTTTCCTGAACAACATCATTTTTGTTTTTATCACATTTAATTTCAAACGACAGTTCCCAAACTAGCAATTTGTGTATAGCAGGCCATGTTGAAGACCTGCCAGGGGAAAATCCAAAATAGCTATGTCATCGGCATAAAGAGGCATGCTATAAAATGTACCCTTGCGAGAAGGCGGATATTCTTTCCTAAGCGAAGTGCTAGAGTCAAAATCTAAATGCAATACATTAGGGCCAACTGACATCCCTTTAATTGCTGTGAAAAAACAATGTATAATTACAATACAGTAATCAATGACTGAGGAACAGTTTTACTGGTCTTGTATGCTTAAAAAACACCAGTTGCCACTAAAGATTCTGGAAAAACCCCAGACAGAATCCTAAAGTACACTTGAAAATCAGTGCTCCATTTGTGACCAACTTTTACTGACCAAACATTTGCACTACGTTTCTTAAAAATATTTATCTCGAGATCCTGAACCCCTTGTTAATATTTATTTAATCCTTGACTGGTCATATCTGCCTGACAAATGTCCTATTGACCACAACCAATATTTGGCATTAGGCGTTGTGTAAAATATCTTTTGAACAGAGAAAAGAGGCTCCAAATCCTTCCGATTTTCATTTTATATTCCTAACCATTTTTTCACCAATGTAACAGGCCCCAGGTGCTTTAAAATTAACTATTTGCCATTACATGCCAAAATAATTCATAAGAGGTAGGCTCCAAAGCCCTGTTGAAGTGATCTGTAAATCCGACCATGTAATGACCAGCATAAATCAATATTATGTCATCGTATTTCTGCATTAAGTTAGCAACATTTAAAAATATGTATCATAAATCATAGATTCAGAGCGAACAAGTCTAAAACGAAACACTGCTTTTGCATATTCAAACAAGCTATATATAAAGACCTGATAATAACAATACATTATATAAACATAGCTATCATGCATGTCCACACAGAAAATTAACCAAATCTTCATGGGTTCCCATTTTGCAGGCATACTTTGTGCTTCCTCGTGCACAAATTCTTCATTCATTGAGAGGTGGGTAATTGTAAACGCCCTATTAGCATCAGCCTCCAGCATTCGGGGGAATCTATTTCACAGACGTCTTCTTGCCTTCTAATATGTGTGCGGAAGTCTTCATATAAAACTGAAGAGGGAAGCTTATGTGTATTTTGGACATCTGCCTCTCTCCTTATCGGACAAGTTCTTACTTTAAGAGCTATAATCACTTAATGTGCCAAATTTAGTTACGTCCCACCCTGCTATCCAAATGGGCATTGCCCTACATCCCCCCATCCTGACCCCCCTTACCACAAGAATTTCTATTTAGCAGGAGAGGCCGAAATCTTGCTTACACTGAAATTCAATTTATGATTAGCAGAAAATCACTGATAAGTACAAAATCTTAACTTGGCCAACACCTTCAAATTGAACACATCTGATTTAGCTAATAAGGAGATACCAAGTGTACCTTGAGCGGGGAAAAGGATTTTATTTTGCACCTGTACATGGCACAGGAAATTATTTTGCAACCCCTCCAGGAAATGACCGTTTAAACAACCCCAGATTTTGCTGCCATATAAAATCGTGGAACAGACCTTTGCCTTATATAACTCCGGGCACTTGTCCAATATGAATGCCCCAAACTTAAAATGAATTAAATCTTAAAAAGCCCTTGAAACCTTAAAGATGGCCTTAAAGCTGTCTTCGTAAAATGATTGACCCAGACTACCTCCTCAACTCTATATTCATTTAAAAACCAGCTACAAGGTTTCCTCAACAAAATCATTTTTGTTTTTATCACATTTAATTTCAAACGACAGTTCCCAAACTAGTAATTTGTGTATAGCAGGCCATGTTGAAGACCTGCCAGGGGAAAGTCCAAAATAGCTGTGTCATCGGCATAAAGAGGCATGCTATAAAATGTACCCTTGCGAGAAGGCGGATATTCTTTCCTAAGCGAAGTGCTAGAGTCAAAGTCTAAATGGAATACATTAGGGCCAACTGACATCCCTTTAATTGCTGTGAAAATTCAATGTATAATTACAATACAGTGATCAATGACTGAGTAACAGGTTTACTGGTCTTGTATGCTTAAAAAAACACCATTTGCCACTAAAGATTCTGGAAAAACCCCAGACAGAATCTTAAAGTACACTTGAAAATCAGTGCTCCATTTGTGACCAACTTTTACTGACCAAACATTTGCACTACGTTTCTTAAAAATATTTAGCTCGAGATCCTGAACCCCCCTGGTAATGTTTATTTAATCCTTGACTGGTTATATCTGCCAGACAAATGTCTACCGACCACAACCAATGTTTGGCATTAGGCGTTGTGTAAAATATCTTTTGAACAGAGAAAAGAGGCTCCAAATCCTTCCGATTTTCATTTTATATTCCTAACCACTTTTTCACCAATGTAACAGGCCCCAGGTGCTTTAAAATTAACTATTTGCCATTACATGCCAAAATAATTCTTAAGAGGTAGGCTCCAGAGCCCTGTTGAAGTAAATCCGACCATGTAATGACCAGCATAAATCAATATTATGTCATCGTATTTCTCCATTAAGTTAGCAACATTTAAAAAATTCAGAGAGAACAAGTCTAAAACAAAAAACTGCTTTTGCATATTCAAACAAGCTATATATAAAGACCTGATAATTACAATACATTATATAAACATAGCTATCATGCATGTCCACACAGAAAATTAACCAAATCTTCATGGGTTCCCATTTTGCAGGCATACTTTGTGCTTCCTCGTGCACAAATTCTTCATTCATTGAGAGGTGGGTAATTGTTAACGCCCTATTAGCATCAGCCTCCAGCATTCGGGGGAATCTATTTCACAGACGTCTTCTTGCCTTCTAATATGTGTGCGGAAGTCTTCATATAAAACTGAAGAGGGCAGCTTATGTGTATTTTGGACATCTGCCTCTCTCCTTATCGGACAAGTTCTTACTTTACGAGCTATAATCACTTAATGTGCCAAATTTAGTTACGTCCCACCCCACTATCCAAATGGCAAGTGCCCTACATCCCCACCATCCTGACCCCCCCTACCACAAGTATTTCTCTTTAGCAGGAGAGTCTGAAATCTTGCTTACACTGAAACTCAATTTCTGATTAGCAGAAAATCACTGATAAGTACAAAATCTTAACTTGGCCAACAGCTTCAAACTGAACACATCTGATTTAGCTAATAAGGAGATACCAAGTGTACCTTGAGCGGGGAAAAGGATTTTATTTTGCACCTGTACATGGCACAGGAAATTATTTTGCAACCCCTCCAGGAAATGACCGTTTAAACAACCCCAGATTTTGCTGCCATATAAAATCGTGGAACAGACCTTTGCCTTATATAACTCCGGGCACTTGTCCATTATGAATGCCCCAAACTTAAAATAAATGAAATCTTAAAAAGCCCTTGAAACCTTAAAGATGGCCTTAAAGCGGTCTTCGTAAAATGATTGACCCAGACTACCTCCTCAACTCTATATTCATTTAAAAACCAGCTACAAGGTTTCCTCAACAAAATCATTTTTGTTTTTATCACATTTAATTTCAAACGACAGTTCCCAAACTAGCAATTTGTGTATAGCAGGCCATGTTGAAGACCTGCCAGGGGAAAGTCCAAAATAGCTGTGTCATCGGCATAAAGAGGCATGCTATAAAATGTACCCTTGCGAGAAGGCGGATATTATTTCCTAAGCGAAGTGCTAGAATCAAAGTCTAAATGGAATAAATTAGGGCCAACTGACATCCCTTTAATCGCTGTGAAAATACAATGTATAATTACAATACAGTGATCAATGACTGAGTAACAGGTTTACTGGTCTTGTATGCTTAAAAAAACACCAGTTGCCACTAAAGATTCTGGAAAACACCCAGACAGAATCCTAAAGTACACTTGAAAATCAGTGCTCCATTTGTGACCAACTTTTACTGACCAAACATTTGCACTAAGTTTCTTAAAAATATTTATCTCGAGATCCTGAACCCCTTGTTAATATTTATTTAATCCTTGACTGGTCATATCTGCCTGACAAATGTCCTATTGACCACAACCAATGTTTGGCATTAGGCGTTGTGTAAAATATCTTTTGTACAGAGAAAAGAGGCTCCAAATCCTTCCGATTTTCATTTTATATTCCTAACCACTTTTTCACCAATGTAACAGGCCCCAGGTGCTTTAAAATTAACTATTTGCCATTACATGCCAAAATAATTCATAAGAGGTAGGCTCCAAAGCCCTGTTGAAGTAAATCCGACCATGTAATGACCAGCATAAATCAATATTATGTCATTGTATTTCTCCATTAAGTTAGCAACATTTAAAAAATGGATATTTCATAAAATTCAGAGAGAAAAAGTCTAAAACAAAAAACTGCTTTTGCATATTCAAACAAGCTATATATAAAGACCTGATCATTACAATACATTATATAAACATAGCTATCATGCATGTCCACACAGAAAATTAACCAAATCTTCATGGGTTCCCATTTTGCAGGCATACTTTGTGCTTCCTCGTGCACAAATTCTTCATTCTTTGAGAGGTGGGTAATTGTAAACGCCCTATTAGCATCAGCCTCCAGCATTCGGGGGAATCTATTTCACAGACGTCTTCTTGCCTTCTAATATGTGTGCGGAAGTCTTCATATAAAACTGAAGAGGGCAGTTTATGTGTATTTTGGACATCTGCCTCTCTCCTTATCGGACAAGTTCTTACTTTAAGAGCTATAATCACTTAATGTGCCAAATTTAGTTACGTCCCACCCCACTATCCAAATGGCAAGTGCCCTACATCCCCCCCATCCTGACCCCCCGTACCACAAGTATTTCTCTTTAGCAGGAGAGTCTGAAATCTTGCTTACACTGAAACTCAATTTCTGATTAGCAGAAAATCACTGATGCGTTTTCAAAAAATAGGTACAAAATCATAACTTGGCCGACACGTTCAATCTGAACACCTCTGATTTAGCTAATAAGGAGATACCAGGTGTACCTTGAGCGAGGAACAGGACTTTATTTAGCACCTCTACATGGCACAGCAAATTATTTTGCACCTGTACTCTTGGCACAGGAATTTATTTTGCAACCCCCTCCAGGAAATGACCGTTTGAACAACCCCAGATTTTGCTGCCATATAAAATCGTGGAACAGACGTTTGCCTTATATAACTCCGGGCACTTGTCCAATATGAATGCCCCAAACTTAAAATAAATTAAATCTTAAAAAGCCCTTGAAACCTTAAAGATGGCCTTCCAGCTGTCTTCGTAAAATGATTGACCGAGACTACCTCCTCATCTCTATATTCATTTAAAAACCAGCTACAAGGTTTCCTGAACAACATCATTTTTGTTTTTATCACATTTAATTTCAAACGACAGTTCCCAAACTAGCAATTTGTGTATAGCAGGCCATGTTGAAGACCTGCCAGGGGAAAATCCAAAATAGCTATGTCATCGGCATAAAGAGGCATGCTATAAAATGTACCCTTGCGAGAAGGCGGATATTCTTTCCTAAGCGAAGTGCTAGAGTCAAAATCTAAATGGAATACATTAGGGCCAACTGACATCCCTTTAATTGCTGTGAAAAAACAATGTATAATTACAATACAGTAATCAATGACTGAGGAACAGTTTTACTGGTCTTGTATGCTTAAAAAACACCAGTTGCCACTAAAGATTCTGGAAAAACCCCAGACAGAATCCTAAAGTACACTTGAAAATCAGTGCTCCATTTGTGACCAACTTTTACTGACCAAACATTTGCACTACGTTTCTTAAAAATATTTATCTCGAGATCCTGAACCCCTTGTTAATATTTATTTAATCCTTGACTGGTCATATCTGCCTGACAAATGTCCTATTGACCACAACCAATATTTGGCATTAGGCGTTGTGTAAAATATCTTTTGAACAGAGAAAAGAGGCTCCAAATCCTTCCGATTTTCATTTTATATTCCTAACCACTTTTTCACCAATGTAACAGGCCCCAGGTGCTTTAAAATTAACTATTTGCCATTACATGCCAAAATAATTCATAAGAGGTAGGCTCCAAAGCCCTGTTGAAGTGATCTGTAAATCCGACCATGTAATGACCAGCATAAATCAATATTATGTCATCGTATTTCTGCATTAAGTTAGCAACATTTAAAAATATGTATCATAAATCATAGATTCAGAGCGAACAAGTCTAAAACGAAACACTGCTTTTGCATATTCAAACAAGCTATATATAAAGACCTGATAATAACAATACATTATATAAACATAGCTATCATGCATGTCCACACAGAAAATTAACCAAATCTTCATGGGTTCCCATTTTGCAGGCATACTTTGTGCTTCCTCGTGCACAAATTCTTCATTCATTGAGAGGTGGGTAATTGTAAACGCCCTATTAGCATCAGCCTCCAGCATTCGGGGGAATCTATTTCACAGACGTCTTCTTGCCTTCTAATATGTGTGCGGAAGTCTTCATATAAAACTGAAGAGGGAAGCTTATGTGTATTTTGGACATCTGCCTCTCTCCTTATCGGACAAGTTCTTACTTTAAGAGCTATAATCACTTAATGTGCCAAATTTAGTTACGTCCCACCCTGCTATCCAAATGGGCATTGCCCTACATCCCCCCATCCTGACCCCCCTTACCACAAGAATTTCTATTTAGCAGGAGAGGCCGAAATCTTGCTTACACTGAAATTCAATTTATGATTAGCAGAAAATCACTGATAAGTACAAAATCTTAACTTGGCCAACACCTTCAAACTGAACACATCTGATTTAGCTAATAAGGAGATACCAAGTGTACCTTGAGCGGGGAAAAGGATTTTATTTTGCACCTGTACATGGCACAGGAAATTATTTTGCAACCCCTCCAGGAAATGACCGTTTAAACAACCCCAGATTTTGCTGCCATATAAAATCGTGGAACAGACCTTTGCCTTATATAACTCCGGGCACTTGTCCAATATGAATGCCCCAAACTGAAAATAAATTAAATCTTAAAAAGCCCTTGAAACCTTAAAGATGGCCTTAAAGCTGTCTTCGTAAAATGATTGACCCAGACTACCTCCTCAACTCTATATTCATTTAAAAACCAGCTACAAGGTTTCCTCAACAAAATCATTTTTGTTTTTATCACATTTAATTTCAAACGACAGTTCCCAAACTAGTAATTTGTGTATAGCAGGCCATGTTGAAGACCTGCCAGGGGAAAGTCCAAAATAGCTGTGTCATCGGCATAAAGAGGCATGCTATAAAATGTACCCTTGCGAGAAGGCGGATATTCTTTCCTAAGCGAAGTGCTAGAGTCAAAGTCTAAATGGAATACATTAGGGCCAACTGACATCCCTTTAATTGCTGTGAAAATTCAATGTATAATTACAATACAGTGATCAATGACTGAGTAACAGGTTTACTGGTCTTGTATGCTTAAAAAAACACCATTTGCCACTAAAGATTCTGGAAAAACCCCAGACAGAATCTTAAAGTACACTTGAAAATCAGTGCTCCATTTGTGACCAACTTTTACTGACCAAACATTTGCACTACGTTTCTTAAAAATATTTAGCTCGAGATCCTGAACCCCCCTGGTAATGTTTATTTAATCCTTGACTGGTTATATCTGCCAGACAAATGTCTACCGACCACAACCAATGTTTGGCATTAGGCGTTGTGTAAAATATCTTTTGAACAGAGAAAAGAGGCTCCAAATCCTTCCGATTTTCATTTTATATTCCTAACCACTTTTTCACCAATGTAACAGGCCCCAGGTGCTTTAAAATTAACTATTTGCCATTACATGCCAAAATAATTCTTAAGAGGTAGGCTCCAGAGCCCTGTTGAAGTAAATCCGACCATGTAATGACCAGCATAAATCAATATTATGTCATCGTATTTCTCCATTAAGTTAGCAACATTTAAAAAATTCAGAGAGAACAAGTCTAAAACAAAAAACTGCTTTTGCATATTCAAACAAGCTATATATAAAGACCTGATAATTACAATACATTATATAAACATCGCTATCATGCATGTCCACACAGAAAATTAACCAAATCTTCATGGGTTCCCATTTTGCAGGCATACTTTGTGCTTCCTCGTGCACAAATTCTTCATTCATTGAGAGGTGGGTAATTGTTAACGCCCTATTAGCATCAGCCTCCAGCATTCGGGGGAATCTATTTCACAGACGTCTTCTTGCCTTCTAATATGTGTGCGGAAGTCTTCATATAAAACTGAAGAGGGCAGCTTATGTGTATTTTGGACATCTGCCTCTCTCCTTATCGGACAAGTTCTTACTTTACGAGCTATAATCACTTAATGTGCCAAATTTAGTTACGTCCCACCCCACTATCCAAATGGCAAGTGCCCTACATCCCCACCATCCTGACCCCCCCTACCACAAGTATTTCTCTTTAGCAGGAGAGTCTGAAATCTTGCTTACACTGAAACTCAATTTCTGATTAGCAGAAAATCACTGATAAGTACAAAATCTTAACTTGGCCAACAGCTTCAAACTGAACACATCTGATTTAGCTAATAAGGAGATACCAAGTGTACCTTGAGCGGGGAAAAGGATTTTATTTTGCACCTGTACATGGCACAGGAAATTATTTTGCAACCCCTCCAGGAAATGACCGTTTAAACAACCCCAGATTTTGCTGCCATATAAAATCGTGGAACAGACCTTTGCCTTATATAACTCCGGGCACTTGTCCATTATGAATGCCCCAAACTTAAAATAAATGAAATCTTAAAAAGCCCTTGAAACCTTAAAGATGGCCTTAAAGCGGTCTTCGTAAAATGATTGACCCAGACTACCTCCTCAACTCTATATTCATTTAAAAACCAGCTACAAGGTTTCCTCAACAAAATCATTTTTGTTTTTATCACATTTAATTTCAAACGACAGTTCCCAAACTAGCAATTTGTGTATAGCAGGCCATGTTGAAGACCTGCCAGGGGAAAGTCCAAAATAGCTGTGTCATCGGCATAAAGAGGCATGCTATAAAATGTACCCTTGCGAGAAGGCGGATATTATTTCCTAAGCGAAGTGCTAGAATCAAAGTCTAAATGGAATAAATTAGGGCCAACTGACATCCCTTTAATCGCTGTGAAAATACAATGTATAATTACAATACAGTGATCAATGACTGAGTAACAGGTTTACTGGTCTTGTATGCTTAAAAAAACACCAGTTGCCACTAAAGATTCTGGAAAACACCCAGACAGAATCCTAAAGTACACTTGAAAATCAGTGCTCCATTTGTGACCAACTTTTACTGACCAAACATTTGCACTAAGTTTCTTAAAAATATTTATCTCGAGATCCTGAACCCCTTGTTAATATTTATTTAATCCTTGACTGGTCATATCTGCCTGACAAATGTCCTATTGACCACAACCAATGTTTGGCATTAGGCGTTGTGTAAAATATCTTTTGTACAGAGAAAAGAGGCTCCAAATCCTTCCGATTTTCATTTTATATTCCTAACCACTTTTTCACCAATGTAACAGGCCCCAGGTGCTTTAAAATTAACTATTTGCCATTACATGCCAAAATAATTCATAAGAGGTAGGCTCCAAAGCCCTGTTGAAGTAAATCCGACCATGTAATGACCAGCATAAATCAATATTATGTCATTGTATTTCTCCATTAAGTTAGCAACATTTAAAAAATGGATATTTCATAAAATTCAGAGAGAAAAAGTCTAAAACAAAAAACTGCTTTTGCATATTCAAACAAGCTATATATAAAGACCTGATCATTACAATACATTATATAAACATAGCTATCATGCATGTCCACACAGAAAATTAACCAAATCTTCATGGGTTCCCATTTTGCAGGCATACTTTGTGCTTCCTCGTGCACAAATTCTTCATTCTTTGAGAGGTGGGTAATTGTAAACGCCCTATTAGCATCAGCCTCCAGCATTCGGGGGAATCTATTTCACAGACGTCTTCTTGCCTTCTAATATGTGTGCGGAAGTCTTCATATAAAACTGAAGAGGGCAGTTTATGTGTATTTTGGACATCTGCCTCTCTCCTTATCGGACAAGTTCTTACTTTAAGAGCTATAATCACTTAATGTGCCAAATTTAGTTACGTCCCACCCCACTATCCAAATGGCAAGTGCCCTACATCCCCCCCATCCTGACCCCCCGTACCACAAGTATTTCTCTTTAGCAGGAGAGTCTGAAATCTTGCTTACACTGAAACTCAATTTCTGATTAGCAGAAAATCACTGATGCGTTTTCAAAAAATAGGTACAAAATCATAACTTGGCCGACACGTTCAATCTGAACACCTCTGATTTAGCTAATAAGGAGATACCAGGTGTACCTTGAGCGAGGAACAGGACTTTATTTAGCACCTCTACATGGCACAGCAAATTATTTTGCACCTGTACTCTTGGCACAGGAATTTATTTTGCAACCCCCTCCAGGAAATGACCGTTTGAACAACCCCAGATTTTGCTGCCATATAAAATCGTGGAACAGACGTTTGCCTTATATAACTCCGGGCACTTGTCCAATATGAATGCCCCAAACTTAAAATAAATTAAATCTTAAAAAGCCCTTGAAACCTTAAAGATGGCCTTCCAGCTGTCTTCGTAAAATGATTGACCGAGACTACCTCCTCATCTCTATATTCATTTAAAAACCAGCTACAAGGTTTCCTGAACAACATCATTTTTGTTTTTATCACATTTAATTTCAAACGACAGTTCCCAAACTAGCAATTTGTGTATAGCAGGCCATGTTGAAGACCTGCCAGGGGAAAATCCAAAATAGCTATGTCATCGGCATAAAGAGGCATGCTATAAAATGTACCCTTGCGAGAAGGCGGATATTCTTTCCTAAGCGAAGTGCTAGAGTCAAAATCTAAATGGAATACATTAGGGCCAACTGACATCCCTTTAATTGCTGTGAAAAAACAATGTATAATTACAATACAGTAATCAATGACTGAGGAACAGTTTTACTGGTCTTGTATGCTTAAAAAACACCAGTTGCCACTAAAGATTCTGGAAAAACCCCAGACAGAATCCTAAAGTACACTTGAAAATCAGTGCTCCATTTGTGACCAACTTTTACTGACCAAACATTTGCACTACGTTTCTTAAAAATATTTATCTCGAGATCCTGAACCCCTTGTTAATATTTATTTAATCCTTGACTGGTCATATCTGCCTGACAAATGTCCTATTGACCACAACCAATATTTGGCATTAGGCGTTGTGTAAAATATCTTTTGAACAGAGAAAAGAGGCTCCAAATCCTTCCGATTTTCATTTTATATTCCTAACCACTTTTTCACCAATGTAACAGGCCCCAGGTGCTTTAAAATTAACTATTTGCCATTACATGCCAAAATAATTCATAAGAGGTAGGCTCCAAAGCCCTGTTGAAGTGATCTGTAAATCCGACCATGTAATGACCAGCATAAATCAATATTATGTCATCGTATTTCTGCATTAAGTTAGCAACATTTAAAAATATGTATCATAAATCATAGATTCAGAGCGAACAAGTCTAAAACGAAACACTGCTTTTGCATATTCAAACAAGCTATATATAAAGACCTGATAATAACAATACATTATATAAACATAGCTATCATGCATGTCCACACAGAAAATTAACCAAATCTTCATGGGTTCCCATTTTGCAGGCATACTTTGTGCTTCCTCGTGCACAAATTCTTCATTCATTGAGAGGTGGGTAATTGTAAACGCCCTATTAGCATCAGCCTCCAGCATTCGGGGGAATCTATTTCACAGACGTCTTCTTGCCTTCTAATATGTGTGCGGAAGTCTTCATATAAAACTGAAGAGGGAAGCTTATGTGTATTTTGGACATCTGCCTCTCTCCTTATCGGACAAGTTCTTACTTTAAGAGCTATAATCACTTAATGTGCCAAATTTAGTTACGTCCCACCCTGCTATCCAAATGGGCATTGCCCTACATCCCCCCATCCTGACCCCCCTTACCACAAGAATTTCTATTTAGCAGGAGAGGCCGAAATCTTGCTTACACTGAAATTCAATTTATGATTAGCAGAAAATCACTGATAAGTACAAAATCTTAACTTGGCCAACACCTTCAAACTGAACACATCTGATTTAGCTAATAAGGAGATACCAAGTGTACCTTGAGCGGGGAAAAGGATTTTATTTTGCACCTGTACATGGCACAGGAAATTATTTTGCAACCCCTCCAGGAAATGACCGTTTAAACAACCCCAGATTTTGCTGCCATATAAAATCGTGGAACAGACCTTTGCCTTATATAACTCCGGGCACTTGTCCAATATGAATGCCCCAAACTGAAAATAAATTAAATCTTAAAAAGCCCTTGAAACCTTAAAGATGGCCTTAAAGCTGTCTTCGTAAAATGATTGACCCAGACTACCTCCTCAACTCTATATTCATTTAAAAACCAGCTACAAGGTTTCCTCAACAAAATCATTTTTGTTTTTATCACATTTAATTTCAAACGACAGTTCCCAAACTAGTAATTTGTGTATAGCAGGCCATGTTGAAGACCTGCCAGGGGAAAGTCCAAAATAGCTGTGTCATCGGCATAAAGAGGCATGCTATAAAATGTACCCTTGCGAGAAGGCGGATATTCTTTCCTAAGCGAAGTGCTAGAGTCAAAGTCTAAATGGAATACATTAGGGCCAACTGACATCCCTTTAATTGCTGTGAAAATTCAATGTATAATTACAATACAGTGATCAATGACTGAGTAACAGGTTTACTGGTCTTGTATGCTTAAAAAAACACCATTTGCCACTAAAGATTCTGGAAAAACCCCAGACAGAATCTTAAAGTACACTTGAAAATCAGTGCTCCATTTGTGACCAACTTTTACTGACCAAACATTTGCACTACGTTTCTTAAAAATATTTAGCTCGAGATCCTGAACCCCCCTGGTAATGTTTATTTAATCCTTGACTGGTTATATCTGCCAGACAAATGTCTACCGACCACAACCAATGTTTGGCATTAGGCGTTGTGTAAAATATCTTTTGAACAGAGAAAAGAGGCTCCAAATCCTTCCGATTTTCATTTTATATTCCTAACCACTTTTTCACCAATGTAACAGGCCCCAGGTGCTTTAAAATTAACTATTTGCCATTACATGCCAAAATAATTCTTAAGAGGTAGGCTCCAGAGCCCTGTTGAAGTAAATCCGACCATGTAATGACCAGCATAAATCAATATTATGTCATCGTATTTCTCCATTAAGTTAGCAACATTTAAAAAATTCAGAGAGAACAAGTCTAAAACAAAAAACTGCTTTTGCATATTCAAACAAGCTATATATAAAGACCTGATAATTACAATACATTATATAAACATCGCTATCATGCATGTCCACACAGAAAATTAACCAAATCTTCATGGGTTCCCATTTTGCAGGCATACTTTGTGCTTCCTCGTGCACAAATTCTTCATTCATTGAGAGGTGGGTAATTGTTAACGCCCTATTAGCATCAGCCTCCAGCATTCGGGGGAATCTATTTCACAGACGTCTTCTTGCCTTCTAATATGTGTGCGGAAGTCTTCATATAAAACTGAAGAGGGCAGCTTATGTGTATTTTGGACATCTGCCTCTCTCCTTATCGGACAAGTTCTTACTTTACGAGCTATAATCACTTAATGTGCCAAATTTAGTTACGTCCCACCCCACTATCCAAATGGCAAGTGCCCTACATCCCCACCATCCTGACCCCCCCTACCACAAGTATTTCTCTTTAGCAGGAGAGTCTGAAATCTTGCTTACACTGAAACTCAATTTCTGATTAGCAGAAAATCACTGATAAGTACAAAATCTTAACTTGGCCAACAGCTTCAAACTGAACACATCTGATTTAGCTAATAAGGAGATACCAAGTGTACCTTGAGCGGGGAAAAGGATTTTATTTTGCACCTGTACATGGCACAGGAAATTATTTTGCAACCCCTCCAGGAAATGACCGTTTAAACAACCCCAGATTTTGCTGCCATATAAAATCGTGGAACAGACCTTTGCCTTATATAACTCCGGGCACTTGTCCATTATGAATGCCCCAAACTTAAAATAAATGAAATCTTAAAAAGCCCTTGAAACCTTAAAGATGGCCTTAAAGCGGTCTTCGTAAAATGATTGACCCAGACTACCTCCTCAACTCTATATTCATTTAAAAACCAGCTACAAGGTTTCCTCAACAAAATCATTTTTGTTTTTATCACATTTAATTTCAAACGACAGTTCCCAAACTAGCAATTTGTGTATAGCAGGCCATGTTGAAGACCTGCCAGGGGAAAGTCCAAAATAGCTGTGTCATCGGCATAAAGAGGCATGCTATAAAATGTACCCTTGCGAGAAGGCGGATATTATTTCCTAAGCGAAGTGCTAGAATCAAAGTCTAAATGGAATAAATTAGGGCCAACTGACATCCCTTTAATCGCTGTGAAAATACAATGTATAATTACAATACAGTGATCAATGACTGAGTAACAGGTTTACTGGTCTTGTATGCTTAAAAAAACACCAGTTGCCACTAAAGATTCTGGAAAACACCCAGACAGAATCCTAAAGTACACTTGAAAATCAGTGCTCCATTTGTGACCAACTTTTACTGACCAAACATTTGCACTAAGTTTCTTAAAAATATTTATCTCGAGATCCTGAACCCCTTGTTAATATTTATTTAATCCTTGACTGGTCATATCTGCCTGACAAATGTCCTATTGACCACAACCAATGTTTGGCATTAGGCGTTGTGTAAAATATCTTTTGTACAGAGAAAAGAGGCTCCAAATCCTTCCGATTTTCATTTTATATTCCTAACCACTTTTTCACCAATGTAACAGGCCCCAGGTGCTTTAAAATTAACTATTTGCCATTACATGCCAAAATAATTCATAAGAGGTAGGCTCCAAAGCCCTGTTGAAGTAAATCCGACCATGTAATGACCAGCATAAATCAATATTATGTCATTGTATTTCTCCATTAAGTTAGCAACATTTAAAAAATGGATATTTCATAAAATTCAGAGAGAAAAAGTCTAAAACAAAAAACTGCTTTTGCATATTCAAACAAGCTATATATAAAGACCTGATCATTACAATACATTATATAAACATAGCTATCATGCATGTCCACACAGAAAATTAACCAAATCTTCATGGGTTCCCATTTTGCAGGCATACTTTGTGCTTCCTCGTGCACAAATTCTTCATTCTTTGAGAGGTGGGTAATTGTAAACGCCCTATTAGCATCAGCCTCCAGCATTCGGGGGAATCTATTTCACAGACGTCTTCTTGCCTTCTAATATGTGTGCGGAAGTCTTCATATAAAACTGAAGAGGGCAGTTTATGTGTATTTTGGACATCTGCCTCTCTCCTTATCGGACAAGTTCTTACTTTAAGAGCTATAATCACTTAATGTGCCAAATTTAGTTACGTCCCACCCCACTATCCAAATGGCAAGTGCCCTACATCCCCCCCATCCTGACCCCCCGTACCACAAGTATTTCTCTTTAGCAGGAGAGTCTGAAATCTTGCTTACACTGAAACTCAATTTCTGATTAGCAGAAAATCACTGATGCGTTTTCAAAAAATAGGTACAAAATCATAACTTGGCCGACACGTTCAATCTGAACACCTCTGATTTAGCTAATAAGGAGATACCAGGTGTACCTTGAGCGAGGAACAGGACTTTATTTAGCACCTCTACATGGCACAGCAAATTATTTTGCACCTGTACTCTTGGCACAGGAATTTATTTTGCAACCCCCTCCAGGAAATGACCGTTTGAACAACCCCAGATTTTGCTGCCATATAAAATCGTGGAACAGACGTTTGCCTTATATAACTCCGGGCACTTGTCCAATATGAATGCCCCAAACTTAAAATAAATTAAATCTTAAAAAGCCCTTGAAACCTTAAAGATGGCCTTCCAGCTGTCTTCGTAAAATGATTGACCGAGACTACCTCCTCATCTCTATATTCATTTAAAAACCAGCTACAAGGTTTCCTGAACAACATCATTTTTGTTTTTATCACATTTAATTTCAAACGACAGTTCCCAAACTAGCAATTTGTGTATAGCAGGCCATGTTGAAGACCTGCCAGGGGAAAATCCAAAATAGCTATGTCATCGGCATAAAGAGGCATGCTATAAAATGTACCCTTGCGAGAAGGCGGATATTCTTTCCTAAGCGAAGTGCTAGAGTCAAAATCTAAATGGAATACATTAGGGCCAACTGACATCCCTTTAATTGCTGTGAAAAAACAATGTATAATTACAATACAGTAATCAATGACTGAGGAACAGTTTTACTGGTCTTGTATGCTTAAAAAACACCAGTTGCCACTAAAGATTCTGGAAAAACCCCAGACAGAATCCTAAAGTACACTTGAAAATCAGTGCTCCATTTGTGACCAACTTTTACTGACCAAACATTTGCACTACGTTTCTTAAAAATATTTATCTCGAGATCCTGAACCCCTTGTTAATATTTATTTAATCCTTGACTGGTCATATCTGCCTGACAAATGTCCTATTGACCACAACCAATATTTGGCATTAGGCGTTGTGTAAAATATCTTTTGAACAGAGAAAAGAGGCTCCAAATCCTTCCGATTTTCATTTTATATTCCTAACCACTTTTTCACCAATGTAACAGGCCCCAGGTGCTTTAAAATTAACTATTTGCCATTACATGCCAAAATAATTCATAAGAGGTAGGCTCCAAAGCCCTGTTGAAGTGATCTGTAAATCCAACCATGTAATGACCAGCATAAATCAATATTATGTCATCGTATTTCTGCATTAAGTTAGCAACATTTAAAAATATGTATCATAAATCATAGATTCAGAGCGAACAAGTCTAAAACGAAACACTGCTTTTGCATATTCAAACAAGCTATATATAAAGACCTGATAATTACAATACATTATATAAACATAGCTATCATGCATGTCCACACAGAAAATTAACCAAATCTTCATGGGTTCCCATTTTGCAGGCATACTTTGTGCTTCCTCGTGCACAAATTCTTCATTCATTGAGAGGTGGGTAATTGTAAACGCCCTATTAGCATCAGCCTCCAGCATTCGGGGGAATCTATTTCACAGACGTCTTCTTGCCTTCTAATATGTGTGCGGAAGTCTTCATATAAAACTGAAGAGGGAAGCTTATGTGTATTTTGGACATCTGCCTCTCTCCTTATCGGACAAGTTCTTACTTTAAGAGCTATAATCACTTAATGTGCCAAATTTAGTTACGTCCCACCCTGCTATCCAAATGGGCATTGCCCTACATCCCCCCATCCTGACCCCCCTTACCACAAGAATTTCTATTTAGCAGGAGAGGCCGAAATCTTGCTTACACTGAAATTCAATTTATGATTAGCAGAAAATCACTGATAAGTACAAAATCTTAACTTGGCCAACACCTTCAAACTGAACACATCTGATTTAGCTAATAAGGAGATACCAAGTGTACCTTGAGCGGGGAAAAGGATTTTATTTTGCACCTGTACATGGCACAGGAAATTATTTTGCAACCCCTCCAGGAAATGACCGTTTAAACAACCCCAGATTTTGCTGCCATATAAAATCGTGGAACAGACCTTTGCCTTATATAACTCCGGGCACTTGTCCAATATGAATGCCCCAAACTTAAAATAAATTAAATCTTAAAAAGCCCTTGAAACCTTAAAGATGGCCTTAAAGCTGTCTTCGTAAAATGATTGACCCAGACTACCTCCTCAACTCTATATTCATTTAAAAACCAGCTACAAGGTTTCCTCAACAAAATCATTTTTGTTTTTATCACATTTAATTTCAAACGACAGTTCCCAAACTAGTAATTTGTGTATAGCAGGCCATGTTGAAGACCTGCCAGGGGAAAGTCCAAAATAGCTGTGTCATCGGCATAAAGAGGCATGCTATAAAATGTACCCTTGCGAGAAGGCGGATATTCTTTCCTAAGCGAAGTGCTAGAGTCAAAGTCTAAATGGAATACATTAGGGCCAACTGACATCCCTTTAATTGCTGTGAAAATTCAATGTATAATTACAATACAGTGATCAATGACTGAGTAACAGGTTTACTGGTCTTGTATGCTTAAAAAAACACCATTTGCCACTAAAGATTCTGGAAAAACCCCAGACAGAATCCTAAAGTACACTTGAAAATCAGTGCTCCATTTGTGACCAACTTTTACTGACCAAACATTTGCACTACGTTTCTTAAAAATATTTAGCTCGAGATCCTGAACCCCCCTGGTAATGTTTATTTAATCCTTGACTGGTTATATCTGCCAGACAAATGTCTACCGACCACAACCAATGTTTGGCATTAGGCGTTGTGTAAAATATCTTTTGAACAGAGAAAAGAGGCTCCAAATCCTTCCGATTTTCATTTTATATTCCTAACCACTTTTTCACCAATGTAACAGGCCCCAGGTGCTTTAAAATTAACTATTTGCCATTACATGCCAAAATAATTCTTAAGAGGTAGGCTCCAGAGCCCTGTTGAAGTAAATCCGACCATGTAATGACCAGCATAAATCAATATTATGTCATCGTATTTCTCCATTAAGTTAGCAACATTTAAAAAATTCAGAGAGAACAAGTCTAAAACAAAAAACTGCTTTTGCATATTCAAACAAGCTATATATAAAGACCTGATAATTACAATACATTATATAAACATCGCTATCATGCATGTCCACACAGAAAATTAACCAAATCTTCATGGGTTCCCATTTTGCAGGCATACTTTGTGCTTCCTCGTGCACAAATTCTTCATTCATTGAGAGGTGGGTAATTGTTAACGCCCTATTAGCATCAGCCTCCAGCATTCGGGGGAATCTATTTTACAGACGTCTTCTTGCCTTCTAATATGTGTGCGGAAGTCTTCATATAAAACTGAAGAGGGCAGCTTATGTGTATTTTGGACATCTGCCTCTCTCCTTATCGGACAAGTTCTTACTTTACGAGCTATAATCACTTAATGTGCCAAATTTAGTTACGTCCCACCCCACTATCCAAATGGCAAGTGCCCTACATCCCCACCATCCTGACCCCCCCTACCACAAGTATTTCTCTTTAGCAGAAGAGTCTGAAATCTTGCTTACACTGAAACTCAATTTCTGATTAGCAGAAAATCACTGATGCGTTTTCAAAAAATAGGTACAAAATCATAACTTGGCCGACACGTTCAATCTGAACACCTCTGATTTAGCTAATAAGGAGATACCAGGTGTACCTTGAGCGAGGAACAGGACTTTATTTAGCACCTGTACATGGCACAGCAAATTACTTTGCACCTGTACTCTTGGCACAGGAATTTATTTTGCAACCCCCTCCAGGAAATGACCGTTTGAACAACCCCAGATTTTGCTGCCATATAAAATCATGGAACAGACCTTTGCCTTATATAACTCCGGGCACTTGTCCAATATGAATGCCCCAAACTTAAAATAAATTAAATCTTAAAAAGCCCTTGAAACCTTAAAGATGGCCTTCCAGCTGTCTTCGTAAAATGATTGACCGAGACTACCTCCTCATCTCTATATTCATTTAAAAACCAGCTACAAGGTTTCCTGAACAACATCATTTTTGTTTTTATCACATTTAATTTCAAACGACAATTCCCAAACTAGTAATTTGTGTATAGCAGGCCATGTTGAAGACCTGCCAGGGGAAAGTCCAAAATAGCTGTGTCATCAGCATAAAGAGGCATGCTATAAAATGTACCCTTGCGAGAAGGCGGATATTCTTTCCTAAGCGAAGTGCTAGAGTCAAAGTCTAAATGGAATAAATTAGGGCCAACTGACATCCCTTTAATTGCTCTGAAAAAACAATGTATAATTACAATACAGTAATCAATGACTGAGGAACAGTTTTACTGGTCTTGTATGCTTAAAAAAACACCAGTTGCCACTAAAGATTCTGGAAAAACCCCAGACAGAATCCTAAAGTACACTTGAAAATCAGTGCTCCATTTGTGACCAATTTCTACTGACCAAACATTTGCACTATGTTTCTTAAAAATATTTAGCTCGAGATCCTGAACCCCCCTGGTAATGTTTATTTAATCCTTGACTGGTCATATCTGCCTGACAAATGTCCTATTGACCACAACCAATGTTTGGCATTAGGCGTTGTGTAAAATATCTTTTGAACAGAGAAAAGAGGCTCCAAATCCTTCCGATTTTCATTTTATATTCCTAACCACTTTCTCACCAATGTAACAGGCCCCAGGTGCTTTAAAACTAACTATTTGCCATTACATGCCAAAATAATTCTTAAGAGGTAGGCTCCAAAGCCCTGTTGAAGTAAATCCGACCATGTAATGACCAGTATAAATCAATATTATGTCATCGTATTTCTCCATTAAGTTAGCACCATTTAAAAATATGCATATTTCATAAAATTCAAAGAGAACAAGTCTAAAACAAAAAACTGCTTTTGCATATTCAAACAAGCTATATATAAAGACCTGAGAATTACAATACATTATATAAACATAGCTATCATGCATGTCCACACAGAAAATTAACCAAATCTTCATGGGTTCCCATTTTGCAGGCATACTTTGTGCTTCCTCGTGCACAAATTCTTCATTCATTGAGAGGTGGGTAATTGTAAACGCCCTATTAGCATCAGCCTCCAGCATTCGGGGAATCTATTTCACAGACGTCTTCTTGCCTTCTAATATGTGTGCGGAAGTCTTCATATAAAACTGAAGGGGGCAGCTTATGTGTATTTTGGACATCTGCCTCTCTCCTTATCGGACAAGTTCTTACTTTAAGAGCTATAATCACTTAATGTGCCAAATTTAGTTACGTCCCACCCCACTATCCAAATGGCAAGTGCCCTACATCCCCATCATCCTGACCCCCCGTACCACAAGTATTTCTCTTTAGCAGGAGAGTCTGAAATCTTGCTTACACTGAAACTCAATTTCTGATTATCAGAAAATCACTGATGCGTTTTCAAAAATAGGTACAAAATCTTAACTTGGCCGACACGTTCAATCTGAACACCTCTGATTTAGCTAATAAGGAGATACCAGGTGTACCTTGAGCGAGGAACAGGACTTTATTTAGCACCTCTACATGGCACAGCAAATTATTTTGCACATGTACTCTTGGCACAGGAATTTATTTTGCAACCCCCTCCAGGAAATGACCGTTTGAACAACCCCAGATTTTGCTGTCATATAAAATCATGGAACAGACCTTTGCCTTATATAACTCCGGGCACTTGTCCAATATGAATGCCCCAAACTTAAAATAAATTCAATCTTAAAAAGCCCTTGAAACCTTAAAGATGGCCTTCCAGCTGTCTTCGTAAAATGATTGACCCAGACTACCTCCTCAACTCTATATTCATTTAAAAACCAACCAGCTACAAGGTTTCCTGAACAACATCATTTTTGTTTTGATCACATTTAATTTCAAACGACAGTTCCCAAACTAGTAATTTGTGTATAGCAGGCCATGTTGAAGACCTGCCAGGGGAAAGTCCAAAATAGCTGTGTCATCGGCATAAAGAGGCATGCTATAAAATGTACCCTTGCGAGAAGGCGGATATTCTTTCCTAAGCGAAGTGCTAGAATCAAAGTCTAAATGGAATAAATTAGGGCCAACTGACATCCCTTTAATTGCTGTGAAAATTCAATGTATAATTACAATACAGTGATCAATGACTGAGTAACAGGTTTACTGGTCTTGCATGCTTAAAAAAACACCATTTGCCACTAACGATTCTGGAAAATCTCCAGACAGAATCCTAAAGTACACTTGAAAATCAGTGCTCCATTTGTGACCAACTTTTACTGACCAAACATTTGCACTACGTTTCTTAAAAATATTTAGCTCGAGATCCTGAACCCCCCTGGTAATGTTTATTTAATCCTTGACTGGTCATATCTGCCTGACAAATGTCTACCGACCACAACCAATGTTTGGCATTAGGCGTTGTGTAAAATATCTTTTGAACAGAGAAAAGAGGCTCCAAATCCTTCCGATTTTCATTTTATATTCCTAACCACTTTCTCACCAATGTAACAGGCCCCAGGTGCTTTAAAACTAACTACTTGGCATTACATGCCAAAATAATTCTTAAGAGGTAGGCTCCAAAGCCCTGTTGAAGTAAATCCGACCATGTAATGACCAGCATAAATCAATATTATGTCATCGTATTTCTCCATTAAGTTAGCACCATTTAAAAATATGCATATTTCATAAAATTCAAAGAGAACAAGTCTAAAACAAAAAACTGCTTTTGCATATTCAAACAAGCTATATATAAAGACCTGATAATTACAATACATTATATAAACATAGCTATCATGCATGTCCACACAGAAAATTAACCAAATCTTCATGGGTTCCCATTTTGCAGGCATACTTTGTGCTTCCTCATGCACAACTACTTCATTCATTGAGGGGTGGGTAATTGTAAACGCCTTATTAGCATCAGCCTCCAGCATTCGGGGGATCCTATTTTACAGACGTCTTCTTGCCTTCTAATATGTGTGCGGAGGTCTTCATATAAAACTGAAGAGGGCAGCTTATGTGTATTTTGGACATCTGCCTCTCTCCTTATCGGACAAGTTCTTACTTTAAGAGCTATAATCACTTAATGTGCCAAATTTAGTTACGTCCCACCCCACTATCCAAATGGCAAGTGTCCTACATCCCCCCCATCCTGACCCCCCGTACCACAAGTATTTCTCTTTAGCAGGAGAGTCTGAAATCTTGCTTACACTGAAACTCAATTTCTGATTAGCAGAAAATCACTGATGCGTTTTCAAAAAATAGGTACAAAATCTTAACTTGGCCGACACGTTCAATCTGAACACCTCTGATTTAGCTAATAAGGAGATACCAGGTGTACCTTGAGCGAGGAACAGGACTTTATTTAGCACCTGTACATGGCACAGCAAATTATTTTGCACATGTACTCTTGGCACAGGAATTTATTTTTCAACCCCCTCCAGGAAATGACCGTTTGAACAACCCCAGATTTTGCTGTCATATAAAATCATGGAACAGACCTTTGCCTTATATAATTCCGGGCACTTTTCCAATATGAATGCCCCAAACTTAAATTAAATTAAATCTTAAAAAGCCCTTGAAACCTTAAAGATGGCCTTAAATCTGTCTTCGTAAAATGATTGACCCAGACTACCTCCTCAACTCTATATTCATTTAAAAACCAGCTACAAGGTTTCCTCAACAAAATCATTTTTTTTTTTATCACATTTAAATTTCAAACGACAGTTCCCAAACTAGTAATTTGTGTATAGCAGGCCATGTTGAAGACCTGCCAGGGGAAAGTCCAAAATAGCTGTGTCATCGGCATAAATAGGCATGCTATAAAATGTACCCTTGCGAGAAGGCGGATATTCTTTCCTAAGCGAAGTGCTAGAGTCAAAGTCTAAATGGAATAAATTAGGGCCAACTGACATCCCTTTAATTGCTGTGAAAATACAATGTATAATTACAATACAGTGATCAATGACTGAGTAACAGGTTTACTGGTCTTGTATGCTTAAAAAAACACCATTTGCCACTAAAGATTCTGGAAAAACCCCAGACAGAATCCTAAAGTACACTTGAAAATCAGTGCTCCATTTGTGAACAACTTTTACTGACCAAACATTTGCACTACGTTTCTTAAAAATATTTATCTCGAGATCCTGAACCCCTTGGTAATATTTATTTAATCCTTGACTGGTCATATCTGCCTGACAAATGTCCTATTGACAACAACCAATGTTTGGCATTAGGCTTTGTGTAAAATATCTTTTGAACAGAGAAAAGAGGCTCCAAATCCTTCCGATTTTCATTTTATATTCCTAACCACTTTTTCACCAATGTAACAGGCCCCAGGTGCTTTAAAATTAACTATTTGCCATTACATGCCAAAATAATTCTTAAGAGGTAGGCTCCAAAGCCCTGTTGAAGTGATCTGTAAATCCGACCATGTAATGACCAGCATAAATCAATATTATGTCATCGTATTTCTGCATTAAGTTAGCAACATTTAAAAATATGTATCATAAATCATAGATTCAGAGCGAACAAGTCTAAAACGAAACACTGCTTTTGCATATTCAAACAAGCTATATATAAAGACCTGATAATTACAATACATTATATAAACATAGCTATCATGCATGTCCACACAGAAAATTAACCAAATCTTCATGGGTTCCCATTTTGCAGGCATACTTTGTGCTTCCTCGTGCACAAATTCTTCATTCATTGAGAGGTGGGTAATTGTAAACGCCCTATTAGCATCAGCCTCCAGCATTCGGGGAATCTATTTCACAGACGTCTTCATGCCTTCTAATATGTGTGCGGAAGTCTTCATATAAAACTGAAGAGGGCAGCTTATGTGTATTTTGGACATCTGCCTCTCTCCTTATCGGACAAGTTCTTACTTTACGAGCTATAATCACTTAATGTGCCAAATTTAGTTACGTCCCACCCCACTATCCAAATGGCAAGTGCCCTACATCCCCACCATCCTGACCCCCCCTACCACAAGTATTTCTCTTTAGCAGGAGAGTCTGAAATCTTGCTTACACTGAAACTCAATTTCTGATTAGCAGAAAATCACTGATAAGTACAAAATCTTAACTTGGCCAACAGCTTCAAACTGAACACATCTGATTTAGCTAATAAGGAGATACCAAGTGTACCTTGAGCGGGGAAAAGGATTTTATTTTGCACCTGTACATGGCACAGGAAATTATTTTGCAACCCCTCCAGGAAATGACCGTTTAAACAACCCCAGATTTTGCTGCCATATAAAATCGTGGAACATACCTTTGCCTTATATAACTCCGGGCACTTGTCCATTATGAATGCCCCAAACTTAAAATAAATGAAATCTTAAAAAGCCCTTGAAACCTTAAAGATGGCCTTAAAGCGGTCTTCGTAAAATGATTGACCCAGACTACCTCCTCAACTCTATATTCATTTAAAAACCAGCTACAAGGTTTCCTCAACAAAATCATTTTTGTTTTTATCACATTTAATTTCAAACGACAGTTCCCAAACTAGCAATTTGTGTATAGCAGGCCATGTTGAAGACCTGCCAGGGGAAAGTCCAAAATAGCTGTGTCATCGGCATAAAGAGGCATGCTATAAAATGTACCCTTGCGAGAAGGCGGATATTATTTCCTAAGCGAAGTGCTAGAATCAAAGTCTAAATGGAATAAATTAGGGCCAACTGACATCCCTTTAATCGCTGTGAAAATACAATGTATAATTACAATACAGTGATCAATGACTGAGTAACAGGTTTACTGGTCTTGTATGCTTAAAAAAACACCAGTTGCCACTAAAGATTCTGGAAAACACCCAGACAGAATCCTAAAGTACACTTGAAAATCAGTGCTCCATTTGTGACCAACTTTTACTGACCAAACATTTGCACTAAGTTTCTTAAAAATATTTATCTCGAGATCCTGAACCCCTTGTTAATATTTATTTAATCCTTGACTGGTCATATCTGCCTGACAAATGTCCTATTGACCACAACCAATGTTTGGCATTAGGCGTTGTGTAAAATATCTTTTGTACAGAGAAAAGAGGCTCCAAATCCTTCCGATTTTCATTTTATATTCCTAACCACTTTTTCACCAATGTAACAGGCCCCAGGTGCTTTAAAATTAACTATTTGCCATTACATGCCAAAATAATTCATAAGAGGTAGGCTCCAAAGCCCTGTTGAAGTAAATCCGACCATGTAATGACCAGCATAAATCAATATTATGTCATTGTATTTCTCCATTAAGTTAGCAACATTTAAAAAATGGATATTTCATAAAATTCAGAGAGAAAAAGTCTAAAACAAAAAACTGCTTTTGCATATTCAAACAAGCTATATATAAAGACCTGATCATTACAATACATTATATAAACATAGCTATCATGCATGTCCACACAGAAAATTAACCAAATCTTCATGGGTTCCCATTTTGCAGGCATACTTTGTGCTTCCTCGTGCACAAATTCTTCATTCTTTGAGAGGTGGGTAATTGTAAACGCCCTATTAGCATCAGCCTCCAGCATTCGGGGGAATCTATTTCACAGACGTCTTCTTGCCTTCTAATATGTGTGCGGAAGTCTTCATATAAAACTGAAGAGGGCAGTTTATGTGTATTTTGGACATCTGCCTCTCTCCTTATCGGACAAGTTCTTACTTTAAGAGCTATAATCACTTAATGTGCCAAATTTAGTTACGTCCCACCCCACTATCCAAATGGCAAGTGCCCTACATCCCCCCCATCCTGACCCCCCGTACCACAAGTATTTCTCTTTAGCAGGAGAGTCTGAAATCTTGCTTACACTGAAACTCAATTTCTGATTAGCAGAAAATCACTGATGCGTTTTCAAAAAATAGGTACAAAATCATAACTTGGCCGACACGTTCAATCTGAACACCTCTGATTTAGCTAATAAGGAGATACCAGGTGTACCTTGAGCGAGGAACAGGACTTTATTTAGCACCTCTACATGGCACAGCAAATTATTTTGCACCTGTACTCTTGGCACAGGAATTTATTTTGCAACCCCCTCCAGGAAATGACCGTTTGAACAACCCCAGATTTTGCTGCCATATAAAATCGTGGAACAGACGTTTGCCTTATATAACTCCGGGCACTTGTCCAATATGAATGCCCCAAACTTAAAATAAATTAAATCTTAAAAAGCCCTTGAAACCTTAAAGATGGCCTTCCAGCTGTCTTCGTAAAATGATTGACCGAGACTACCTCCTCATCTCTATATTCATTTAAAAACCAGCTACAAGGTTTCCTGAACAACATCATTTTTGTTTTTATCACATTTAATTTCAAACGACAGTTCCCAAACTAGCAATTTGTGTATAGCAGGCCATGTTGAAGACCTGCCAGGGGAAAATCCAAAATAGCTATGTCATCGGCATAAAGAGGCATGCTATAAAATGTACCCTTGCGAGAAGGCGGATATTCTTTCCTAAGCGAAGTGCTAGAGTCAAAATCTAAATGGAATACATTAGGGCCAACTGACATCCCTTTAATTGCTGTGAAAAAACAATGTATAATTACAATACAGTAATCAATGACTGAGGAACAGTTTTACTGGTCTTGTATGCTTAAAAAACACCAGTTGCCACTAAAGATTCTGGAAAAACCCCAGACAGAATCCTAAAGTACACTTGAAAATCAGTGCTCCATTTGTGACCAACTTTTACTGACCAAACATTTGCACTACGTTTCTTAAAAATATTTATCTCGAGATCCTGAACCCCTTGTTAATATTTATTTAATCCTTGACTGGTCATATCTGCCTGACAAATGTCCTATTGACCACAACCAATATTTGGCATTAGGCGTTGTGTAAAATATCTTTTGAACAGAGAAAAGAGGCTCCAAATCCTTCCGATTTTCATTTTATATTCCTAACCACTTTTTCACCAATGTAACAGGCCCCAGGTGCTTTAAAATTAACTATTTGCCATTACATGCCAAAATAATTCATAAGAGGTAGGCTCCAAAGCCCTGTTGAAGTGATCTGTAAATCCAACCATGTAATGACCAGCATAAATCAATATTATGTCATCGTATTTCTGCATTAAGTTAGCAACATTTAAAAATATGTATCATAAATCATAGATTCAGAGCGAACAAGTCTAAAACGAAACACTGCTTTTGCATATTCAAACAAGCTATATATAAAGACCTGATAATAACAATACATTATATAAACATAGCTATCATGCATGTCCACACAGAAAATTAACCAAATCTTCATGGGTTCCCATTTTGCAGGCATACTTTGTGCTTCCTCGTGCACAAATTCTTCATTCATTGAGAGGTGGGTAATTGTAAACGCCCTATTAGCATCAGCCTCCAGCATTCGGGGGAATCTATTTCACAGACGTCTTCTTGCCTTCTAATATGTGTGCGGAAGTCTTCATATAAAACTGAAGAGGGAAGCTTATGTGTATTTTGGACATCTGCCTCTCTCCTTATCGGACAAGTTCTTACTTTAAGAGCTATAATCACTTAATGTGCCAAATTTAGTTACGTCCCACCCTGCTATCCAAATGGGCATTGCCCTACATCCCCCCATCCTGACCCCCCTTACCACAAGAATTTCTATTTAGCAGGAGAGGCCGAAATCTTGCTTACACTGAAATTCAATTTATGATTAGCAGAAAATCACTGATAAGTACAAAATCTTAACTTGGCCAACACCTTCAAACTGAACACATCTGATTTAGCTAATAAGGAGATACCAAGTGTACCTTGAGCGGGGAAAAGGATTTTATTTTGCACCTGTACATGGCACAGGAAATTATTTTGCAACCCCTCCAGGAAATGACCGTTTAAACAACCCCAGATTTTGCTGCCATATAAAATCGTGGAACAGACCTTTGCCTTATATAACTCCGGGCACTTGTCCAATATGAATGCCCCAAACTTAAAATAAATTAAATCTTAAAAAGCCCTTGAAACCTTAAAGATGGCCTTAAAGCTGTCTTCGTAAAATGATTGACCCAGACTACCTCCTCAACTCTATATTCATTTAAAAACCAGCTACAAGGTTTCCTCAACAAAATCATTTTTGTTTTTATCACATTTAATTTCAAACGACAGTTCCCAAACTAGTAATTTGTGTATAGCAGGCCATGTTGAAGACCTGCCAGGGGAAAGTCCAAAATAGCTGTGTCATCGGCATAAAGAGGCATGCTATAAAATGTACCCTTGCGAGAAGGCGGATATTCTTTCCTAAGCGAAGTGCTAGAGTCAAAGTCTAAATGGAATACATTAGGGCCAACTGACATCCCTTTAATTGCTGTGAAAATTCAATGTATAATTACAATACAGTGATCAATGACTGAGTAACAGGTTTACTGGTCTTGTATGCTTAAAAAAACACCATTTGCCACTAAAGATTCTGGAAAAACCCCAGACAGAATCGTAAAGTACACTTGAAAATCAGTGCTCCATTTGTGACCAACTTTTACTGACCAAACATTTGCACTACGTTTCTTAAAAATATTTAGCTCGAGATCCTGAACCCCCCTGGTAATGTTTATTTAATCCTTGACTGGTTATATCTGCCAGACAAATGTCTACCGACCACAACCAATGTTTGGCATTAGGCGTTGTGTAAAATATCTTTTGAACAGAGAAAAGAGGCTCCAAATCCTTCCGATTTTCATTTTATATTCCTAACCACTTTTTCACCAATGTAACAGGCCCCAGGTGCTTTAAAATTAACTATTTGCCATTACATGCCAAAATAATTCTTAAGAGGTAGGCTCCAGAGCCCTGTTGAAGTAAATCCGACCATGTAATGACCAGCATAAATCAATATTATGTCATCGTATTTCTCCATTAAGTTAGCAACATTTAAAAAATTCAGAGAGAACAAGTCTAAAACAAAAAACTGCTTTTGCATATTCAAACAAGCTATATATAAAGACCTGATAATTACAATACATTATATAAACATAGCTATCATGCATGTCCACACAGAAAATTAACCAAATCTTCATGGGTTCCCATTTTGCAGGCATACTTTGTGCTTCCTCGTGCACAAATTCTTCATTCATTGAGAGGTGGGTAATTGTTAACGCCCTATTAGCATCAGCCTCCAGCATTCGGGGGAATCTATTTCACAGACGTCTTCTTGCCTTCTAATATGTGTGCGGAAGTCTTCATATAAAACTGAAGAGGGCAGCTTATGTGTATTTTGGACATCTGCCTCTCTCCTTATCGGACAAGTTCTTACTTTACGAGCTATAATCACTTAATGTGCCAAATTTAGTTACGTCCCACCCCACTATCCAAATGGCAAGTGCCCTACATCCCCACCATCCTGACCCCCCCTACCACAAGTATTTCTCTTTAGCAGGAGAGTCTGAAATCTTGCTTACACTGAAACTCAATTTCTGATTAGCAGAAAATCACTGATAAGTACAAAATCTTAACTTGGCCAACAGCTTCAAACTGAACACATCTGATTTAGCTAATAAGGAGATACCAAGTGTACCTTGAGCGGGGAAAAGGATTTTATTTTGCACCTGTACATGGCACAGGAAATTATTTTGCAACCCCTCCAGGAAATGACCGTTTAAACAACCCCAGATTTTGCTGCCATATAAAATCGTGGAAAAGACCTTTGCCTTATATAACTCCGGGCACTTGTCCATTATGAATGCCCCAAACTTAAAATAAATGAAATCTTAAAAAGCCCTTGAAACCTTAAAGATGGCCTTAAAGCGGTCTTCGTAAAATGATTGACCCAGACTACCTCCTCAACTCTATATTCATTTAAAAACCAGCTACAAGGTTTCCTCAACAAAATCATTTTTGTTTTTATCACATTTAATTTCAAACGACAGTTCCCAAACTAGCAATTTGTGTATAGCAGGCCATGTTGAAGACCTGCCAGGGGAAAGTCCAAAATAGCTGTGTCATCGGCATAAAGAGGCATGCTATAAAATGTACCCTTGCGAGAAGGCGGATATTATTTCCTAAGCGAAGTGCTAGAATCAAAGTCTAAATGGAATAAATTAGGGCCAACTGACATCCCTTTAATCGCTGTGAAAATACAATGTATAATTACAATACAGTGATCAATGACTGAGTAACAGGTTTACTGGTCTTGTATGCTTAAAAAAACACCAGTTGCCACTAAAGATTCTGGAAAACACCCAGACAGAATCCTAAAGTACACTTGAAAATCAGTGCTCCATTTGTGACCAACTTTTACTGACCAAACATTTGCACTAAGTTTCTTAAAAATATTTATCTCGAGATCCTGAACCCCTTGTTAATATTTATTTAATCCTTGACTGGTCATATCTGCCTGACAAATGTCCTATTGACCACAACCAATGTTTGGCATTAGGCGTTGTGTAAAATATCTTTTGTACAGAGAAAAGAGGCTCCAAATCCTTCCGATTTTCATTTTATATTCCTAACCACTTTTTCACCAATGTAACAGGCCCCAGGTGCTTTAAAATTAACTATTTGCCATTACATGCCAAAATAATTCATAAGAGGTAGGCTCCAAAGCCCTGTTGAAGTAAATCCGACCATGTAATGACCAGCATAAATCAATATTATGTCATTGTATTTCTCCATTAAGTTAGCAACATTTAAAAAATGGATATTTCATAAAATTCAGAGAGAAAAAGTCTAAAACAAAAAACTGCTTTTGCATATTCAAACAAGCTATATATAAAGACCTGATCATTACAATACATTATATAAACATAGCTATCATGCATGTCCACACAGAAAATTAACCAAATCTTCATGGGTTCCCATTTTGCAGGCATACTTTGTGCTTCCTCGTGCACAAATTCTTCATTCTTTGAGAGGTGGGTAATTGTAAACGCCCTATTAGCATCAGCCTCCAGCATTCGGGGGAATCTATTTCACAGACGTCTTCTTGCCTTCTAATATGTGTGCGGAAGTCTTCATATAAAACTGAAGAGGGCAGTTTATGTGTATTTTGGACATCTGCCTCTCTCCTTATCGGACAAGTTCTTACTTTAAGAGCTATAATCACTTAATGTGCCAAATTTAGTTACGTCCCACCCCACTATCCAAATGGCAAGTGCCCTACATCCCCCCCATCCTGACCCCCCGTACCACAAGTATTTCTCTTTAGCAGGAGAGTCTGAAATCTTGCTTACACAAACTCAATTTCTGATTAGCAGAAAATCACTGATGCGTTTTCAAAAAATAGGTACAAAATCATAACTTGGCCGACACGTTCAATCTGAACACCTCTGATTTAGCTAATAAGGAGATACCAGGTGTACCTTGAGCGAGGAACAGGACTTTATTTAGCACCTCTACATGGCACAGCAAATTATTTTGCACCTGTACTCTTGGCACAGGAATTTATTTTGCAACCCCCTCCAGGAAATGACCGTTTGAACAACCCCAGATTTTGCTGCCATATAAAATCGTGGAACAGACGTTTGCCTTATATAACTCCGGGCACTTGTCCAATATGAATGCCCCAAACTTAAAATAAATTAAATCTTAAAAAGCCCTTGAAACCTTAAAGATGGCCTTCCAGCTGTCTTCGTAAAATGATTGACCGAGACTACCTCCTCATCTCTATATTCATTTAAAAACCAGCTACAAGGTTTCCTGAACAACATCATTTTTGTTTTTATCACATTTAATTTCAAACGACAGTTCCCAAACTAGCAATTTGTGTATAGCAGGCCATGTTGAAGACCTGCCAGGGGAAAATCCAAAATAGCTATGCCATCGGCATAAAGAGGCATGCTATAAAATGTACCCTTGCGAGAAGGCGGATATTCTTTCCTAAGCGAAGTGCTAGAGTCAAAATCTAAATGGAATACATTAGGGCCAACTGACATCCCTTTAATTGCTGTGAAAAAACAATGTATAATTACAATACAGTAATCAATGACTGAGGAACAGTTTTACTGGTCTTGTATGCTTAAAAAACACCAGTTGCCACTAAAGATTCTGGAAAAACCCCAGACAGAATCCTAAAGTACACTTGAAAATCAGTGCTCCATTTGTGACCAACTTTTACTGACCAAACATTTGCACTACGTTTCTTAAAAATATTTATCTCGAGATCCTGAACCCCTTGTTAATATTTATTTAATCCTTGACTGGTCATATCTGCCTGACAAATGTCCTATTGACCACAACCAATATTTGGCATTAGGCGTTGTGTAAAATATCTTTTGAACAGAGAAAAGAGGCTCCAAATCCTTCCGATTTTCATTTTATATTCCTAACCACTTTTTCACCAATGTAACAAGCCCCAGGTGCTTTAAAATTAACTATTTGCCATTACATGCCAAAATAATTCATAAGAGGTAGGCTCCAAAGCCCTGTTGAAGTGATCTGTAAATCCGACCATGTAATGACCAGCATAAATCAATATTATGTCATCGTATTTCTGCATTAAGTTAGCAACATTTAAAAATATGTATCATAAATCATAGATTCAGAGCGAACAAGTCTAAAACGAAACACTGCTTTTGCATATTCAAACAAGCTATATATAAAGACCTGATAATTACAATACATTATATAAACATAGCTATCATGCATGTCCACACAGAAAATTAACCAAATCTTCATGGGTTCCCATTTTGCAGGCATACTTTGTGCTTCCTCGTGCACAAATTCTTCATTCATTGAGAGGTGGGTAATTGTAAACGCCCTATTAGCATCAGCCTCCAGCATTCGGGGGAATCTATTTCACAGACGTCTTCTTGCCTTCTAATATGTGTGCGGAAGTCTTCATATAAAACTGAAGAGGGAAGCTTATGTGTATTTTGGACATCTGCCTCTCTCCTTATCGGACAAGTTCTTACTTTAAGAGCTATAATCACTTAATGTGCCAAATTTAGTTACGTCCCACCCTGCTATCCAAATGGGCATTGCCCTACATCCCCCCATCCTGACCCCCCTTACCACAAGAATTTCTATTTAGCAGGAGAGGCCGAAATCTTGCTTACACTGAAATTCAATTTATGATTAGCAGAAAATCACTGATAAGTACAAAATCTTAACTTGGCCAACACCTTCAAACTGAACACATCTGATTTAGCTAATAAGGAGATACCAAGTGTACCTTGAGCGGGGAAAAGGATTTTATTTTGCACCTGTACATGGCACAGGAAATTATTTTGCAACCCCTCCAGGAAATGACCGTTTAAACAACCCCAGATTTTGCTGCCATATAAAATCGTGGAACAGACCTTTGCCTTATATAACTCCGGGCACTTGTCCAATATGAATGCCCCAAACTGAAAATAAATTAAATCTTAAAAAGCCCTTGAAACCTTAAAGATGGCCTTAAAGCTGTCTTCGTAAAATGATTGACCCAGACTACCTCCTCAACTCTATATTCATTTAAAAACCAGCTACAAGGTTTCCTCAACAAAATCATTTTTGTTTTTATCACATTTAATTTCAAACGACAGTTCCCAAACTAGTAATTTGTGTATAGCAGGCCATGTTGAAGACCTGCCAGGGGAAAGTCCAAAATAGCTGTGTCATCGGCATAAAGAGGCATGCTATAAAATGTACCCTTGCGAGAAGGCGGATATTCTTTCCTAAGCGAAGTGCTAGAGTCAAAGTCTAAATGGAATACATTAGGGCCAACTGACATCCCTTTAATTGCTGTGAAAATTCAATGTATAATTACAATACAGTGATCAATGACTGAGTAACAGGTTTACTGGTCTTGTATGCTTAAAAAAACACCATTTGCCACTAAAGATTCTGGAAAAACCCCAGACAGAATCCTAAAGTACACTTGAAAATCAGTGCTCCATTTGTGACCAACTTTTACTGACCAAACATTTGCACTACGTTTCTTAAAAATATTTAGCTCGAGATCCTGAACCCCCCTGGTAATGTTTATTTAATCCTTGACTGGTTATATCTGCCAGACAAATGTCTACCGACCACAACCAATGTTTGGCATTAGGCGTTGTGTAAAATATCTTTTGAACAGAGAAAAGAGGCTCCAAATCCTTCCGATTTTCATTTTATATTCCTAACCACTTTTTCACCAATGTAACAGGCCCCAGGTGCTTTAAAATTAACTATTTGCCATTACATGCCAAAATAATTCTTAAGAGGTAGGCTCCAGAGCCCTGTTGAAGTAAATCCGACCATGTAATGACCAGCATAAATCAATATTATGTCATCGTATTTCTCCATTAAGTTAGCAACATTTAAAAAATTCAGAGAGAACAAGTCTAAAACAAAAAACTGCTTTTGCATATTCAAACAAGCTATATATAAAGACCTGATAATTACAATACATTATATAAACATCGCTATCATGCATGTCCACACAGAAAATTAACCAAATCTTCATGGGTTCCCATTTTGCAGGCATACTTTGTGCTTCCTCGTGCACAAATTCTTCATTCATTGAGAGGTGGGTAATTGTTAACGCCCTATTAGCATCAGCCTCCAGCATTCGGGGGAATCTATTTTACAGACGTCTTCTTGCCTTCTAATATGTGTGCGGAAGTCTTCATATAAAACTGAAGAGGGCAGCTTATGTGTATTTTGGACATCTGCCTCTCTCCTTATCGGACAAGTTCTTACTTTACGAGCTATAATCACTTAATGTGCCAAATTTAGTTACGTCCCACCCCACTATCCAAATGGCAAGTGCCCTACATCCCCACCATCCTGACCCCCCCTACCACAAGTATTTCTCTTTAGCAGAAGAGTCTGAAATCTTGCTTACACTGAAACTCAATTTCTGATTAGCAGAAAATCACTGATAAGTACAACATCTTAACTTGGCCAACACCTTCAAACTGAACACATCTGATTTAGCTAATAAGGAGATATCAAGTGTACCTTGAGCGGGGAAAAGGATTTTATTTTGCCCCTGTACATGGCACAGGAAATTATTTTGCAACCCCTCCAGGAAATGACCGTTTAAACAACCCCAGATTTTGCTGCCATATAAAATCGTGGAACAGACCTTTGCCTTATATAACTCCGGGCACTTGTCCAATATGAATGCCCCAAACTTAAAATAAATGAAATCTTAAAAAGCCCTTGAAACCTTAAAGATGGCCTTAAAGCTGTCTTCGTAAAATGATTGCCCCAGACTACCTCCTCAACTCTATATTCATTTAAAAACCAGCTACAAGGTTTCCTCAACAAAATCATTTATGTTTTTATCACATTTAATTTCAAACGACAGTTCCCAAACTAGCAATTTGTGTATAGCAGGCCATGTTGAAGACCTGCCAGGGGAAAGTCCAAAGTAGCTGTGTCATCGGCATAAAGAGGCATGCTATAAAATGTACCCTTGCGAGAAGGCGGATATTATTTCCTAAGCGAAGTGCTAGAATCAAAGTCTAAATGGAATAAATTAGGGCCAACTGACATCCCTTTAATTGCTGTGAAAAAACAATGTATAATTACAATACAGTAATCAATGACTGAGGAACAGTTTTACTGGTCTTGTATGCTTAAAAAACACCAGTTGCCACTAAAGATTCTGGAAAAACCCCAGACAGAATCCTAAAGTACACTTGAAAATCAGTGCTCCATTTGTGACCAACTTTTACTGACCAAACATTTGCACTACGTTTCTTAAAAATATTTATCTCGAGATCCTGAACCCCTTGTTAATATTTATTTAATCCTTGACTGGTCATATCTGCCTGACAAATGTCCTATTGACCACAACCAATATTTGGCATTAGGCGTTGTGTAAAATATCTTTTGAACAGAGAAAAGAGGCTCCAAATCCTTCCGATTTTCATTTTATATTCCTAACCACTTTTTCACCAATGTAACAGGCCCCAGGTGCTTTAAAATTAACTATTTGCCATTACATGCCAAAATAATTCATAAGAGGTAGGCTCCAAAGCCCTGTTGAAGTGATCTGTAAATCCAACCATGTAATGACCAGCATAAATCAATATTATGTCATCGTATTTCTGCATTAAGTTAGCAACATTTAAAAATATGTATCATAAATCATAGATTCAGAGCGAACAAGTCTAAAACGAAACACTGCTTTTGCATATTCAAACAAGCTATATATAAAGACCTGATAATTACAATACATTATATAAACATAGCTATCATGCATGTCCACACAGAAAATTAACCAAATCTTCATGGGTTCCCATTTTGCAGGCATACTTTGTGCTTCCTCGTGCACAAATTCTTCATTCATTGAGAGGTGGGTAATTGTAAACGCCCTATTAGCATCAGCCTCCAGCATTCGGGGGAATCTATTTCACAGACGTCTTCTTGCCTTCTAATATGTGTGCGGAAGTCTTCATATAAAACTGAAGAGGGAAGCTTATGTGTATTTTGGACATCTGCCTCTCTCCTTATCGGACAAGTTCTTACTTTAAGAGCTATAATCACTTAATGTGCCAAATTTAGTTACGTCCCACCCTGCTATCCAAATGGGCATTGCCCTACATCCCCCCATCCTGACCCCCCTTACCACAAGAATTTCTATTTAGCAGGAGAGGCCGAAATCTTGCTTACACTGAAATTCAATTTATGATTAGCAGAAAATCACTGATAAGTACAAAATCTTAACTTGGCCAACACCTTCAAACTGAACACATCTGATTTAGCTAATAAGGAGATACCAAGTGTACCTTGAGCGGGGAAAAGGATTTTATTTTGCACCTGTACATGGCACAGGAAATTATTTTGCAACCCCTCCAGGAAATGACCGTTTAAACAACCCCAGATTTTGCTGCCATATAAAATCGTGGAACAGACCTTTGCCTTATATAACTCCGGGCACTTGTCCAATATGAATGCCCCAAACTTAAAATAAATTAAATCTTAAAAAGCCCTTGAAACCTTAAAGATGGCCTTAAAGCTGTCTTCGTAAAATGATTGACCCAGACTACCTCCTCAACTCTATATTCATTTAAAAACCAGCTACAAGGTTTCCTCAACAAAATCATTTTTGTTTTTATCACATTTAATTTCAAACGACAGTTCCCAAACTAGTAATTTGTGTATAGCAGGCCATGTTGAAGACCTGCCAGGGGAAAGTCCAAAATAGCTGTGTCATCGGCATAAAGAGGCATGCTATAAAATGTACCCTTGCGAGAAGGCGGATATTCTTTCCTAAGCGAAGTGCTAGAGTCAAAGTCTAAATGGAATACATTAGGGCCAACTGACATCCCTTTAATTGCTGTGAAAATTCAATGTATAATTACAATACAGTGATCAATGACTGAGTAACAGGTTTACTGGTCTTGTATGCTTAAAAAAACACCATTTGCCACTAAAGATTCTGGAAAAACCCCAGACAGAATCCTAAAGTACACTTGAAAATCAGTGCTCCATTTGTGACCAACTTTTACTGACCAAACATTTGCACTACGTTTCTTAAAAATATTTAGCTCGAGATCCTGAACCCCCCTGGTAATGTTTATTTAATCCTTGACTGGTTATATCTGCCAGACAAATGTCTACCGACCACAACCAATGTTTGGCATTAGGCGTTGTGTAAAATATCTTTTGAACAGAGAAAAGAGGCTCCAAATCCTTCCGATTTTCATTTTATATTCCTAACCACTTTTTCACCAATGTAACAGGCCCCAGGTGCTTTAAAATTAACTATTTGCCATTACATGCCAAAAAAATTCTTAAGAGGTAGGCTCCAGAGCCCTGTTGAAGTAAATCCGACCATGTAATGACCAGCATAAATCAATATTATGTCATCGTATTTCTCCATTAAGTTAGCAACATTTAAAAAATTCAGAGAGAACAAGTCTAAAACAAAAAACTGCTTTTGCATATTCAAACAAGCTATATATAAAGACCTGATAATTACAATACATTATATAAACATCGCTATCATGCATGTCCACACAGAAAATTAACCAAATCTTCATGGGTTCCCATTTTGCAGGCATACTTTGTGCTTCCTCGTGCACAAATTCTTCATTCATTGAGAGGTGGGTAATTGTAAACGCCCTATTAGCATCAGCCTCCAGCATTCGGGGGAATCTATTTCACAGACGTCTTCTTGCCTTCTAATATGTGTGCGGAAGTCTTCATATAAAACTGAAGAGGGAAGCTTATGTGTATTTTGGACATCTGCCTCTCTCCTTATCGGACAAGTTCTTACTTTAAGAGCTATAATCACTTAATGTGCCAAATTTAGTTACGTCCCACCCTGCTATCCAAATGGGCATTGCCCTACATCCCCCCATCCTGACCCCCCTTACCACAAGAATTTCTATTTAGCAGGAGAGGCCGAAATCTTGCTTACACTGAAATTCAATTTATGATTAGCAGAAAATCACTGATAAGTACAAAATCTTAACTTGGCCAACACCTTCAAACTGAACACATCTGATTTAGCTAATAAGGAGATACCAAGTGTACCTTGAGCGGGGAAAAGGATTTTATTTTGCACCTGTACATGGCACAGGAAATTATTTTGCAACCCCTCCAGGAAATGACCGTTTAAACAACCCCAGATTTTGCTGCCATATAAAATCGTGGAACAGACCTTTGCCTTATATAACTCCGGGCACTTGTCCAATATGAATGCCCCAAACTTAAAATAAATTAAATCTTAAAAAGCCCTTGAAACCTTAAAGATGGCCTTAAAGCTGTCTTCGTAAAATGATTGACCCAGACTACCTCCTCAACTCTATATTCATTTAAAAACCAGCTACAAGGTTTCCTCAACAAAATCATTTTTGTTTTTATCACATTTAATTTCAAACGACAGTTCCCAAACTAGTAATTTGTGTATAGCAGGCCATGTTGAAGACCTGCCAGGGGAAAGTCCAAAATAGCTGTGTCATCGGCATAAAGAGGCATGCTATAAAATGTACCCTTGCGAGAAGGCGGATATTCTTTCCTAAGCGAAGTGCTAGAGTCAAAGTCTAAATGGAATACATTAGGGCCAACTGACATCCCTTTAATTGCTGTGAAAATTCAATGTATAATTACAATACAGTGATCAATGACTGAGTAACAGGTTTACTGGTCTTGTATGCTTAAAAAAACACCATTTGCCACTAAAGATTCTGGAAAAACCCCAGACAGAATCCTAAAGTACACTTGAAAATCAGTGCTCCATTTGTGACCAACTTTTACTGACCAAACATTTGCACTACGTTTCTTAAAAATATTTAGCTCGAGATCCTGAACCCCCCTGGTAATGTTTATTTAATCCTTGACTGGTTATATCTGCCAGACAAATGTCTACCGACCACAACCAATGTTTGGCATTAGGCGTTGTGTAAAATATCTTTTGAACAGAGAAAAGAGGCTCCAAATCCTTCCGATTTTCATTTTATATTCCTAACCACTTTTTCACCAATGTAACAGGCCCCAGGTGCTTTAAAATTAACTATTTGCCATTACATGCCAAAAAAATTCTTAAGAGGTAGGCTCCAGAGCCCTGTTGAAGTAAATCCGACCATGTAATGACCAGCATAAATCAATATTATGTCATCGTATTTCTCCATTAAGTTAGCAACATTTAAAAAATTCAGAGAGAACAAGTCTAAAACAAAAAACTGCTTTTGCATATTCAAACAAGCTATATATAAAGACCTGATAATTACAATACATTATATAAACATCGCTATCATGCATGTCCACACAGAAAATTAACCAAATCTTCATGGGTTCCCATTTTGCAGGCATACTTTGTGCTTCCTCGTGCACAAATTCTTCATTCATTGAGGGGTGGGTAATTGTAAACGCCTTATTAGCATCAGCCTCCAGCATTCGGGGGATCCTATTTTACAGACGTCTTCTTGCCTTCTAATATGTGTGCGGAGGTCTTCATATAAAACTGAAGAGGGCAGCTTATGTGTATTTTGGACATCTGCCTCTCTCCTTATCGGACAAGTTCTTACTTTAAGAGCTATAATCACTTAATGTGCCAAATTTAGTTACGTCCCACCCCACTATCCAAATGGCAAGTGTCCTACATCCCCCCCATCCTGACCCCCCGTACCACAAGTATTTCTCTTTAGCAGGAGAGTCTGAAATCTTGCTTACACTGAAACTCAATTTCTGATTAGCAGAAAATCACTGATGCGTTTTCAAAAAATAGGTACAAAATCTTAACTTGGCCGACACGTTCAATCTGAACACCTCTGATTTAGCTAATAAGGAGATACCAGGTGTACCTTGAGCGAGGAACAGGACTTTATTTAGCACCTGTACATGGCACAGCAAATTATTTTGCACATGTACTCTTGGCACAGGAATTTATTTTTCAACCCCCTCCAGGAAATGACCGTTTGAACAACCCCAGATTTTGCTGTCATATAAAATCATGGAACAGACCTTTGCCTTATATAATTCCGGGCACTTTTCCAATATGAATGCCCCAAACTTAAATTAAATTAAATCTTAAAAAGCCCTTGAAACCTTAAAGATGGCCTTAAATCTGTCTTCGTAAAATGATTGACCCAGACTACCTCCTCAACTCTATATTCATTTAAAAACCAGCTACAAGGTTTCCTCAACAAAATCATTTTTTTTTTTATCACATTTAAATTTCAAACGACAGTTCCCAAACTAGTAATTTGTGTATAGCAGGCCATGTTGAAGACCTGCCAGGGGAAAGTCCAAAATAGCTGTGTCATCGGCATAAATAGGCATGCTATAAAATGTACCCTTGCGAGAAGGCGGATATTCTTTCCTAAGCGAAGTGCTAGAGTCAAAGTCTAAATGGAATAAATTAGGGCCAACTGACATCCCTTTAATTGCTGTGAAAATACAATGTATAATTACAATACAGTGATCAATGACTGAGTAACAGGTTTACTGGTCTTGTATGCTTAAAAAAACACCATTTGCCACTAAAGATTCTGGAAAAACCCCAGACAGAATCCTAAAGTACACTTGAAAATCAGTGCTCCATTTGTGAACAACTTTTACTGACCAAACATTTGCACTACGTTTCTTAAAAATATTTATCTCGAGATCCTGAACCCCTTGGTAATATTTATTTAATCCTTGACTGGTCATATCTGCCTGACAAATGTCCTATTGACAACAACCAATGTTTGGCATTAGGCTTTGTGTAAAATATCTTTTGAACAGAGAAAAGAGGCTCCAAATCCTTCCGATTTTCATTTTATATTCCTAACCACTTTTTCACCAATGTAACAGGCCCCAGGTGCTTTAAAATTAACTATTTGCCATTACATGCCAAAATAATTCTTAAGAGGTAGGCTCCAAAGCCCTGTTGAAGTGATCTGTAAATCCGACCATGTAATGACCAGCATAAATCAATATTATGTCATCGTATTTCTGCATTAAGTTAGCAACATTTAAAAATATGTATCATAAATCATAGATTCAGAGCGAACAAGTCTAAAACGAAACACTGCTTTTGCATATTCAAACAAGCTATATATAAAGACCTGATAATTACAATACATTATATAAACATAGCTATCATGCATGTCCACACAGAAAATTAACCAAATCTTCATGGGTTCCCATTTTGCAGGCATACTTTGTGCTTCCTCGTGCACAAATTCTTCATTCATTGAGAGGTGGGTAATTGTAAACGCCCTATTAGCATCAGCCTCCAGCATTCGGGGAATCTATTTCACAGACGTCTTCATGCCTTCTAATATGTGTGCGGAAGTCTTCATATAAAACTGAAGAGGGCAGCTTATGTGTATTTTGGACATCTGCCTCTCTCCTTATCGGACAAGTTCTTACTTTACGAGCTATAATCACTTAATGTGCCAAATTTAGTTACGTCCCACCCCACTATCCAAATGGCAAGTGCCCTACATCCCCACCATCCTGACCCCCCCTACCACAAGTATTTCTCTTTAGCAGGAGAGTCTGAAATCTTGCTTACACTGAAACTCAATTTCTGATTAGCAGAAAATCACTGATAAGTACAAAATCTTAACTTGGCCAACAGCTTCAAACTGAACACATCTGATTTAGCTAATAAGGAGATACCAAGTGTACCTTGAGCGGGGAAAAGGATTTTATTTTGCACCTGTACATGGCACAGGAAATTATTTTGCAACCCCTCCAGGAAATGACCGTTTAAACAACCCCAGATTTTGCTGCCATATAAAATCGTGGAACATACCTTTGCCTTATATAACTCCGGGCACTTGTCCATTATGAATGCCCCAAACTTAAAATAAATGAAATCTTAAAAAGCCCTTGAAACCTTAAAGATGGCCTTAAAGCGGTCTTCGTAAAATGATTGACCCAGACTACCTCCTCAACTCTATATTCATTTAAAAACCAGCTACAAGGTTTCCTCAACAAAATCATTTTTGTTTTTATCACATTTAATTTCAAACGACAGTTCCCAAACTAGCAATTTGTGTATAGCAGGCCATGTTGAAGACCTGCCAGGGGAAAGTCCAAAATAGCTGTGTCATCGGCATAAAGAGGCATGCTATAAAATGTACCCTTGCGAGAAGGCGGATATTATTTCCTAAGCGAAGTGCTAGAATCAAAGTCTAAATGGAATAAATTAGGGCCAACTGACATCCCTTTAATCGCTGTGAAAATACAATGTATAATTACAATACAGTGATCAATGACTGAGTAACAGGTTTACTGGTCTTGTATGCTTAAAAAAACACCAGTTGCCACTAAAGATTCTGGAAAACACCCAGACAGAATCCTAAAGTACACTTGAAAATCAGTGCTCCATTTGTGACCAACTTTTACTGACCAAACATTTGCACTAAGTTTCTTAAAAATATTTATCTCGAGATCCTGAACCCCTTGTTAATATTTATTTAATCCTTGACTGGTCATATCTGCCTGACAAATGTCCTATTGACCACAACCAATGTTTGGCATTAGGCGTTGTGTAAAATATCTTTTGTACAGAGAAAAGAGGCTCCAAATCCTTCCGATTTTCATTTTATATTCCTAACCACTTTTTCACCAATGTAACAGGCCCCAGGTGCTTTAAAATTAACTATTTGCCATTACATGCCAAAATAATTCATAAGAGGTAGGCTCCAAAGCCCTGTTGAAGTAAATCCGACCATGTAATGACCAGCATAAATCAATATTATGTCATTGTATTTCTCCATTAAGTTAGCAACATTTAAAAAATGGATATTTCATAAAATTCAGAGAGAAAAAGTCTAAAACAAAAAACTGCTTTTGCATATTCAAACAAGCTATATATAAAGACCTGATCATTACAATACATTATATAAACATAGCTATCATGCATGTCCACACAGAAAATTAACCAAATCTTCATGGGTTCCCATTTTGCAGGCATACTTTGTGCTTCCTCGTGCACAAATTCTTCATTCTTTGAGAGGTGGGTAATTGTAAACGCCCTATTAGCATCAGCCTCCAGCATTCGGGGGAATCTATTTCACAGACGTCTTCTTGCCTTCTAATATGTGTGCGGAAGTCTTCATATAAAACTGAAGAGGGCAGTTTATGTGTATTTTGGACATCTGCCTCTCTCCTTATCGGACAAGTTCTTACTTTAAGAGCTATAATCACTTAATGTGCCAAATTTAGTTACGTCCCACCCCACTATCCAAATGGCAAGTGCCCTACATCCCCCCCATCCTGACCCCCCGTACCACAAGTATTTCTCTTTAGCAGGAGAGTCTGAAATCTTGCTTACACTGAAACTCAATTTCTGATTAGCAGAAAATCACTGATGCGTTTTCAAAAAATAGGTACAAAATCATAACTTGGCCGACACGTTCAATCTGAACACCTCTGATTTAGCTAATAAGGAGATACCAGGTGTACCTTGAGCGAGGAACAGGACTTTATTTAGCACCTCTACATGGCACAGCAAATTATTTTGCACCTGTACTCTTGGCACAGGAATTTATTTTGCAACCCCCTCCAGGAAATGACCGTTTGAACAACCCCAGATTTTGCTGCCATATAAAATCGTGGAACAGACGTTTGCCTTATATAACTCCGGGCACTTGTCCAATATGAATGCCCCAAACTTAAAATAAATTAAATCTTAAAAAGCCCTTGAAACCTTAAAGATGGCCTTCCAGCTGTCTTCGTAAAATGATTGACCGAGACTACCTCCTCATCTCTATATTCATTTAAAAACCAGCTACAAGGTTTCCTGAACAACATCATTTTTGTTTTTATCACATTTAATTTCAAACGACAGTTCCCAAACTAGCAATTTGTGTATAGCAGGCCATGTTGAAGACCTGCCAGGGGAAAATCCAAAATAGCTATGTCATCGGCATAAAGAGGCATGCTATAAAATGTACCCTTGCGAGAAGGCGGATATTCTTTCCTAAGCGAAGTGCTAGAGTCAAAATCTAAATGGAATACATTAGGGCCAACTGACATCCCTTTAATTGCTGTGAAAAAACAATGTATAATTACAATACAGTAATCAATGACTGAGGAACAGTTTTACTGGTCTTGTATGCTTAAAAAACACCAGTTGCCACTAAAGATTCTGGAAAAACCCCAGACAGAATCCTAAAGTACACTTGAAAATCAGTGCTCCATTTGTGACCAACTTTTACTGACCAAACATTTGCACTACGTTTCTTAAAAATATTTATCTCGAGATCCTGAACCCCTTGTTAATATTTATTTAATCCTTGACTGGTCATATCTGCCTGACAAATGTCCTATTGACCACAACCAATATTTGGCATTAGGCGTTGTGTAAAATATCTTTTGAACAGAGAAAAGAGGCTCCAAATCCTTCCGATTTTCATTTTATATTCCTAACCACTTTTTCACCAATGTAACAGGCCCCAGGTGCTTTAAAATTAACTATTTGCCATTACATGCCAAAATAATTCATAAGAGGTAGGCTCCAAAGCCCTGTTGAAGTGATCTGTAAATCCAACCATGTAATGACCAGCATAAATCAATATTATGTCATCGTATTTCTGCATTAAGTTAGCAACATTTAAAAATATGTATCATAAATCATAGATTCAGAGCGAACAAGTCTAAAACGAAACACTGCTTTTGCATATTCAAACAAGCTATATATAAAGACCTGATAATAACAATACATTATATAAACATAGCTATCATGCATGTCCACACAGAAAATTAACCAAATCTTCATGGGTTCCCATTTTGCAGGCATACTTTGTGCTTCCTCGTGCACAAATTCTTCATTCATTGAGAGGTGGGTAATTGTAAACGCCCTATTAGCATCAGCCTCCAGCATTCGGGGGAATCTATTTCACAGACGTCTTCTTGCCTTCTAATATGTGTGCGGAAGTCTTCATATAAAACTGAAGAGGGAAGCTTATGTGTATTTTGGACATCTGCCTCTCTCCTTATCGGACAAGTTCTTACTTTAAGAGCTATAATCACTTAATGTGCCAAATTTAGTTACGTCCCACCCTGCTATCCAAATGGGCATTGCCCTACATCCCCCCATCCTGACCCCCCTTACCACAAGAATTTCTATTTAGCAGGAGAGGCCGAAATCTTGCTTACACTGAAATTCAATTTATGATTAGCAGAAAATCACTGATAAGTACAAAATCTTAACTTGGCCAACACCTTCAAACTGAACACATCTGATTTAGCTAATAAGGAGATACCAAGTGTACCTTGAGCGGGGAAAAGGATTTTATTTTGCACCTGTACATGGCACAGGAAATTATTTTGCAACCCCTCCAGGAAATGACCGTTTAAACAACCCCAGATTTTGCTGCCATATAAAATCGTGGAACAGACCTTTGCCTTATATAACTCCGGGCACTTGTCCAATATGAATGCCCCAAACTTAAAATAAATTAAATCTTAAAAAGCCCTTGAAACCTTAAAGATGGCCTTAAAGCTGTCTTCGTAAAATGATTGACCCAGACTACCTCCTCAACTCTATATTCATTTAAAAACCAGCTACAAGGTTTCCTCAACAAAATCATTTTTGTTTTTATCACATTTAATTTCAAACGACAGTTCCCAAACTAGTAATTTGTGTATAGCAGGCCATGTTGAAGACCTGCCAGGGGAAAGTCCAAAATAGCTGTGTCATCGGCATAAAGAGGCATGCTATAAAATGTACCCTTGCGAGAAGGCGGATATTCTTTCCTAAGCGAAGTGCTAGAGTCAAAGTCTAAATGGAATACATTAGGGCCAACTGACATCCCTTTAATTGCTGTGAAAATTCAATGTATAATTACAATACAGTGATCAATGACTGAGTAACAGGTTTACTGGTCTTGTATGCTTAAAAAAACACCATTTGCCACTAAAGATTCTGGAAAAACCCCAGACAGAATCGTAAAGTACACTTGAAAATCAGTGCTCCATTTGTGACCAACTTTTACTGACCAAACATTTGCACTACGTTTCTTAAAAATATTTAGCTCGAGATCCTGAACCCCCCTGGTAATGTTTATTTAATCCTTGACTGGTTATATCTGCCAGACAAATGTCTACCGACCACAACCAATGTTTGGCATTAGGCGTTGTGTAAAATATCTTTTGAACAGAGAAAAGAGGCTCCAAATCCTTCCGATTTTCATTTTATATTCCTAACCACTTTTTCACCAATGTAACAGGCCCCAGGTGCTTTAAAATTAACTATTTGCCATTACATGCCAAAATAATTCTTAAGAGGTAGGCTCCAGAGCCCTGTTGAAGTAAATCCGACCATGTAATGACCAGCATAAATCAATATTATGTCATCGTATTTCTCCATTAAGTTAGCAACATTTAAAAAATTCAGAGAGAACAAGTCTAAAACAAAAAACTGCTTTTGCATATTCAAACAAGCTATATATAAAGACCTGATAATTACAATACATTATATAAACATAGCTATCATGCATGTCCACACAGAAAATTAACCAAATCTTCATGGGTTCCCATTTTGCAGGCATACTTTGTGCTTCCTCGTGCACAAATTCTTCATTCATTGAGAGGTGGGTAATTGTTAACGCCCTATTAGCATCAGCCTCCAGCATTCGGGGGAATCTATTTCACAGACGTCTTCTTGCCTTCTAATATGTGTGCGGAAGTCTTCATATAAAACTGAAGAGGGCAGCTTATGTGTATTTTGGACATCTGCCTCTCTCCTTATCGGACAAGTTCTTACTTTACGAGCTATAATCACTTAATGTGCCAAATTTAGTTACGTCCCACCCCACTATCCAAATGGCAAGTGCCCTACATCCCCACCATCCTGACCCCCCCTACCACAAGTATTTCTCTTTAGCAGGAGAGTCTGAAATCTTGCTTACACTGAAACTCAATTTCTGATTAGCAGAAAATCACTGATAAGTACAAAATCTTAACTTGGCCAACAGCTTCAAACTGAACACATCTGATTTAGCTAATAAGGAGATACCAAGTGTACCTTGAGCGGGGAAAAGGATTTTATTTTGCACCTGTACATGGCACAGGAAATTATTTTGCAACCCCTCCAGGAAATGACCGTTTAAACAACCCCAGATTTTGCTGCCATATAAAATCGTGGAAAAGACCTTTGCCTTATATAACTCCGGGCACTTGTCCATTATGAATGCCCCAAACTTAAAATAAATGAAATCTTAAAAAGCCCTTGAAACCTTAAAGATGGCCTTAAAGCGGTCTTCGTAAAATGATTGACCCAGACTACCTCCTCAACTCTATATTCATTTAAAAACCAGCTACAAGGTTTCCTCAACAAAATCATTTTTGTTTTTATCACATTTAATTTCAAACGACAGTTCCCAAACTAGCAATTTGTGTATAGCAGGCCATGTTGAAGACCTGCCAGGGGAAAGTCCAAAATAGCTGTGTCATCGGCATAAAGAGGCATGCTATAAAATGTACCCTTGCGAGAAGGCGGATATTATTTCCTAAGCGAAGTGCTAGAATCAAAGTCTAAATGGAATAAATTAGGGCCAACTGACATCCCTTTAATCGCTGTGAAAATACAATGTATAATTACAATACAGTGATCAATGACTGAGTAACAGGTTTACTGGTCTTGTATGCTTAAAAAAACACCAGTTGCCACTAAAGATTCTGGAAAACACCCAGACAGAATCCTAAAGTACACTTGAAAATCAGTGCTCCATTTGTGACCAACTTTTACTGACCAAACATTTGCACTAAGTTTCTTAAAAATATTTATCTCGAGATCCTGAACCCCTTGTTAATATTTATTTAATCCTTGACTGGTCATATCTGCCTGACAAATGTCCTATTGACCACAACCAATGTTTGGCATTAGGCGTTGTGTAAAATATCTTTTGTACAGAGAAAAGAGGCTCCAAATCCTTCCGATTTTCATTTTATATTCCTAACCACTTTTTCACCAATGTAACAGGCCCCAGGTGCTTTAAAATTAACTATTTGCCATTACATGCCAAAATAATTCATAAGAGGTAGGCTCCAAAGCCCTGTTGAAGTAAATCCGACCATGTAATGACCAGCATAAATCAATATTATGTCATTGTATTTCTCCATTAAGTTAGCAACATTTAAAAAATGGATATTTCATAAAATTCAGAGAGAAAAAGTCTAAAACAAAAAACTGCTTTTGCATATTCAAACAAGCTATATATAAAGACCTGATCATTACAATACATTATATAAACATAGCTATCATGCATGTCCACACAGAAAATTAACCAAATCTTCATGGGTTCCCATTTTGCAGGCATACTTTGTGCTTCCTCGTGCACAAATTCTTCATTCTTTGAGAGGTGGGTAATTGTAAACGCCCTATTAGCATCAGCCTCCAGCATTCGGGGGAATCTATTTCACAGACGTCTTCTTGCCTTCTAATATGTGTGCGGAAGTCTTCATATAAAACTGAAGAGGGCAGTTTATGTGTATTTTGGACATCTGCCTCTCTCCTTATCGGACAAGTTCTTACTTTAAGAGCTATAATCACTTAATGTGCCAAATTTAGTTACGTCCCACCCCACTATCCAAATGGCAAGTGCCCTACATCCCCCCCATCCTGACCCCCCGTACCACAAGTATTTCTCTTTAGCAGGAGAGTCTGAAATCTTGCTTACACAAACTCAATTTCTGATTAGCAGAAAATCACTGATGCGTTTTCAAAAAATAGGTACAAAATCATAACTTGGCCGACACGTTCAATCTGAACACCTCTGATTTAGCTAATAAGGAGATACCAGGTGTACCTTGAGCGAGGAACAGGACTTTATTTAGCACCTCTACATGGCACAGCAAATTATTTTGCACCTGTACTCTTGGCACAGGAATTTATTTTGCAACCCCCTCCAGGAAATGACCGTTTGAACAACCCCAGATTTTGCTGCCATATAAAATCGTGGAACAGACGTTTGCCTTATATAACTCCGGGCACTTGTCCAATATGAATGCCCCAAACTTAAAATAAATTAAATCTTAAAAAGCCCTTGAAACCTTAAAGATGGCCTTCCAGCTGTCTTCGTAAAATGATTGACCGAGACTACCTCCTCATCTCTATATTCATTTAAAAACCAGCTACAAGGTTTCCTGAACAACATCATTTTTGTTTTTATCACATTTAATTTCAAACGACAGTTCCCAAACTAGCAATTTGTGTATAGCAGGCCATGTTGAAGACCTGCCAGGGGAAAATCCAAAATAGCTATGCCATCGGCATAAAGAGGCATGCTATAAAATGTACCCTTGCGAGAAGGCGGATATTCTTTCCTAAGCGAAGTGCTAGAGTCAAAATCTAAATGGAATACATTAGGGCCAACTGACATCCCTTTAATTGCTGTGAAAAAACAATGTATAATTACAATACAGTAATCAATGACTGAGGAACAGTTTTACTGGTCTTGTATGCTTAAAAAACACCAGTTGCCACTAAAGATTCTGGAAAAACCCCAGACAGAATCCTAAAGTACACTTGAAAATCAGTGCTCCATTTGTGACCAACTTTTACTGACCAAACATTTGCACTACGTTTCTTAAAAATATTTATCTCGAGATCCTGAACCCCTTGTTAATATTTATTTAATCCTTGACTGGTCATATCTGCCTGACAAATGTCCTATTGACCACAACCAATATTTGGCATTAGGCGTTGTGTAAAATATCTTTTGAACAGAGAAAAGAGGCTCCAAATCCTTCCGATTTTCATTTTATATTCCTAACCACTTTTTCACCAATGTAACAAGCCCCAGGTGCTTTAAAATTAACTATTTGCCATTACATGCCAAAATAATTCATAAGAGGTAGGCTCCAAAGCCCTGTTGAAGTGATCTGTAAATCCGACCATGTAATGACCAGCATAAATCAATATTATGTCATCGTATTTCTGCATTAAGTTAGCAACATTTAAAAATATGTATCATAAATCATAGATTCAGAGCGAACAAGTCTAAAACGAAACACTGCTTTTGCATATTCAAACAAGCTATATATAAAGACCTGATAATTACAATACATTATATAAACATAGCTATCATGCATGTCCACACAGAAAATTAACCAAATCTTCATGGGTTCCCATTTTGCAGGCATACTTTGTGCTTCCTCGTGCACAAATTCTTCATTCATTGAGAGGTGGGTAATTGTAAACGCCCTATTAGCATCAGCCTCCAGCATTCGGGGGAATCTATTTCACAGACGTCTTCTTGCCTTCTAATATGTGTGCGGAAGTCTTCATATAAAACTGAAGAGGGAAGCTTATGTGTATTTTGGACATCTGCCTCTCTCCTTATCGGACAAGTTCTTACTTTAAGAGCTATAATCACTTAATGTGCCAAATTTAGTTACGTCCCACCCTGCTATCCAAATGGGCATTGCCCTACATCCCCCCATCCTGACCCCCCTTACCACAAGAATTTCTATTTAGCAGGAGAGGCCGAAATCTTGCTTACACTGAAATTCAATTTATGATTAGCAGAAAATCACTGATAAGTACAAAATCTTAACTTGGCCAACACCTTCAAACTGAACACATCTGATTTAGCTAATAAGGAGATACCAAGTGTACCTTGAGCGGGGAAAAGGATTTTATTTTGCACCTGTACATGGCACAGGAAATTATTTTGCAACCCCTCCAGGAAATGACCGTTTAAACAACCCCAGATTTTGCTGCCATATAAAATCGTGGAACAGACCTTTGCCTTATATAACTCCGGGCACTTGTCCAATATGAATGCCCCAAACTGAAAATAAATTAAATCTTAAAAAGCCCTTGAAACCTTAAAGATGGCCTTAAAGCTGTCTTCGTAAAATGATTGACCCAGACTACCTCCTCAACTCTATATTCATTTAAAAACCAGCTACAAGGTTTCCTCAACAAAATCATTTTTGTTTTTATCACATTTAATTTCAAACGACAGTTCCCAAACTAGTAATTTGTGTATAGCAGGCCATGTTGAAGACCTGCCAGGGGAAAGTCCAAAATAGCTGTGTCATCGGCATAAAGAGGCATGCTATAAAATGTACCCTTGCGAGAAGGCGGATATTCTTTCCTAAGCGAAGTGCTAGAGTCAAAGTCTAAATGGAATACATTAGGGCCAACTGACATCCCTTTAATTGCTGTGAAAATTCAATGTATAATTACAATACAGTGATCAATGACTGAGTAACAGGTTTACTGGTCTTGTATGCTTAAAAAAACACCATTTGCCACTAAAGATTCTGGAAAAACCCCAGACAGAATCCTAAAGTACACTTGAAAATCAGTGCTCCATTTGTGACCAACTTTTACTGACCAAACATTTGCACTACGTTTCTTAAAAATATTTAGCTCGAGATCCTGAACCCCCCTGGTAATGTTTATTTAATCCTTGACTGGTTATATCTGCCAGACAAATGTCTACCGACCACAACCAATGTTTGGCATTAGGCGTTGTGTAAAATATCTTTTGAACAGAGAAAAGAGGCTCCAAATCCTTCCGATTTTCATTTTATATTCCTAACCACTTTTTCACCAATGTAACAGGCCCCAGGTGCTTTAAAATTAACTATTTGCCATTACATGCCAAAATAATTCTTAAGAGGTAGGCTCCAGAGCCCTGTTGAAGTAAATCCGACCATGTAATGACCAGCATAAATCAATATTATGTCATCGTATTTCTCCATTAAGTTAGCAACATTTAAAAAATTCAGAGAGAACAAGTCTAAAACAAAAAACTGCTTTTGCATATTCAAACAAGCTATATATAAAGACCTGATAATTACAATACATTATATAAACATCGCTATCATGCATGTCCACACAGAAAATTAACCAAATCTTCATGGGTTCCCATTTTGCAGGCATACTTTGTGCTTCCTCGTGCACAAATTCTTCATTCATTGAGAGGTGGGTAATTGTTAACGCCCTATTAGCATCAGCCTCCAGCATTCGGGGGAATCTATTTTACAGACGTCTTCTTGCCTTCTAATATGTGTGCGGAAGTCTTCATATAAAACTGAAGAGGGCAGCTTATGTGTATTTTGGACATCTGCCTCTCTCCTTATCGGACAAGTTCTTACTTTACGAGCTATAATCACTTAATGTGCCAAATTTAGTTACGTCCCACCCCACTATCCAAATGGCAAGTGCCCTACATCCCCACCATCCTGACCCCCCCTACCACAAGTATTTCTCTTTAGCAGAAGAGTCTGAAATCTTGCTTACACTGAAACTCAATTTCTGATTAGCAGAAAATCACTGATAAGTACAACATCTTAACTTGGCCAACACCTTCAAACTGAACACATCTGATTTAGCTAATAAGGAGATATCAAGTGTACCTTGAGCGGGGAAAAGGATTTTATTTTGCCCCTGTACATGGCACAGGAAATTATTTTGCAACCCCTCCAGGAAATGACCGTTTAAACAACCCCAGATTTTGCTGCCATATAAAATCGTGGAACAGACCTTTGCCTTATATAACTCCGGGCACTTGTCCAATATGAATGCCCCAAACTTAAAATAAATGAAATCTTAAAAAGCCCTTGAAACCTTAAAGATGGCCTTAAAGCTGTCTTCGTAAAATGATTGCCCCAGACTACCTCCTCAACTCTATATTCATTTAAAAACCAGCTACAAGGTTTCCTCAACAAAATCATTTATGTTTTTATCACATTTAATTTCAAACGACAGTTCCCAAACTAGCAATTTGTGTATAGCAGGCCATGTTGAAGACCTGCCAGGGGAAAGTCCAAAGTAGCTGTGTCATCGGCATAAAGAGGCATGCTATAAAATGTACCCTTGCGAGAAGGCGGATATTATTTCCTAAGCGAAGTGCTAGAATCAAAGTCTAAATGGAATAAATTAGGGCCAACTGACATCCCTTTAATTGCTGTGAAAAAACAATGTATAATTACAATACAGTAATCAATGACTGAGGAACAGTTTTACTGGTCTTGTATGCTTAAAAAACACCAGTTGCCACTAAAGATTCTGGAAAAACCCCAGACAGAATCCTAAAGTACACTTGAAAATCAGTGCTCCATTTGTGACCAACTTTTACTGACCAAACATTTGCACTACGTTTCTTAAAAATATTTATCTCGAGATCCTGAACCCCTTGTTAATATTTATTTAATCCTTGACTGGTCATATCTGCCTGACAAATGTCCTATTGACCACAACCAATATTTGGCATTAGGCGTTGTGTAAAATATCTTTTGAACAGAGAAAAGAGGCTCCAAATCCTTCCGATTTTCATTTTATATTCCTAACCACTTTTTCACCAATGTAACAGGCCCCAGGTGCTTTAAAATTAACTATTTGCCATTACATGCCAAAATAATTCATAAGAGGTAGGCTCCAAAGCCCTGTTGAAGTGATCTGTAAATCCAACCATGTAATGACCAGCATAAATCAATATTATGTCATCGTATTTCTGCATTAAGTTAGCAACATTTAAAAATATGTATCATAAATCATAGATTCAGAGCGAACAAGTCTAAAACGAAACACTGCTTTTGCATATTCAAACAAGCTATATATAAAGACCTGATAATTACAATACATTATATAAACATAGCTATCATGCATGTCCACACAGAAAATTAACCAAATCTTCATGGGTTCCCATTTTGCAGGCATACTTTGTGCTTCCTCGTGCACAAATTCTTCATTCATTGAGAGGTGGGTAATTGTAAACGCCCTATTAGCATCAGCCTCCAGCATTCGGGGGAATCTATTTCACAGACGTCTTCTTGCCTTCTAATATGTGTGCGGAAGTCTTCATATAAAACTGAAGAGGGAAGCTTATGTGTATTTTGGACATCTGCCTCTCTCCTTATCGGACAAGTTCTTACTTTAAGAGCTATAATCACTTAATGTGCCAAATTTAGTTACGTCCCACCCTGCTATCCAAATGGGCATTGCCCTACATCCCCCCATCCTGACCCCCCTTACCACAAGAATTTCTATTTAGCAGGAGAGGCCGAAATCTTGCTTACACTGAAATTCAATTTATGATTAGCAGAAAATCACTGATAAGTACAAAATCTTAACTTGGCCAACACCTTCAAACTGAACACATCTGATTTAGCTAATAAGGAGATACCAAGTGTACCTTGAGCGGGGAAAAGGATTTTATTTTGCACCTGTACATGGCACAGGAAATTATTTTGCAACCCCTCCAGGAAATGACCGTTTAAACAACCCCAGATTTTGCTGCCATATAAAATCGTGGAACAGACCTTTGCCTTATATAACTCCGGGCACTTGTCCAATATGAATGCCCCAAACTTAAAATAAATTAAATCTTAAAAAGCCCTTGAAACCTTAAAGATGGCCTTAAAGCTGTCTTCGTAAAATGATTGACCCAGACTACCTCCTCAACTCTATATTCATTTAAAAACCAGCTACAAGGTTTCCTCAACAAAATCATTTTTGTTTTTATCACATTTAATTTCAAACGACAGTTCCCAAACTAGTAATTTGTGTATAGCAGGCCATGTTGAAGACCTGCCAGGGGAAAGTCCAAAATAGCTGTGTCATCGGCATAAAGAGGCATGCTATAAAATGTACCCTTGCGAGAAGGCGGATATTCTTTCCTAAGCGAAGTGCTAGAGTCAAAGTCTAAATGGAATACATTAGGGCCAACTGACATCCCTTTAATTGCTGTGAAAATTCAATGTATAATTACAATACAGTGATCAATGACTGAGTAACAGGTTTACTGGTCTTGTATGCTTAAAAAAACACCATTTGCCACTAAAGATTCTGGAAAAACCCCAGACAGAATCCTAAAGTACACTTGAAAATCAGTGCTCCATTTGTGACCAACTTTTACTGACCAAACATTTGCACTACGTTTCTTAAAAATATTTAGCTCGAGATCCTGAACCCCCCTGGTAATGTTTATTTAATCCTTGACTGGTTATATCTGCCAGACAAATGTCTACCGACCACAACCAATGTTTGGCATTAGGCGTTGTGTAAAATATCTTTTGAACAGAGAAAAGAGGCTCCAAATCCTTCCGATTTTCATTTTATATTCCTAACCACTTTTTCACCAATGTAACAGGCCCCAGGTGCTTTAAAATTAACTATTTGCCATTACATGCCAAAAAAATTCTTAAGAGGTAGGCTCCAGAGCCCTGTTGAAGTAAATCCGACCATGTAATGACCAGCATAAATCAATATTATGTCATCGTATTTCTCCATTAAGTTAGCAACATTTAAAAAATTCAGAGAGAACAAGTCTAAAACAAAAAACTGCTTTTGCATATTCAAACAAGCTATATATAAAGACCTGATAATTACAATACATTATATAAACATCGCTATCATGCATGTCCACACAGAAAATTAACCAAATCTTCATGGGTTCCCATTTTGCAGGCATACTTTGTGCTTCCTCGTGCACAAATTCTTCATTCATTGAGAGGTGGGTAATTGTTAACGCCCTATTAGCATCAGCCTCCAGCATTCGGGGGAATCTATTTTACAGACGTCTTCTTGCCTTCTAATATGTGTGCGGAAGTCTTCATATAAAACTGAAGAGGGCAGCTTATGTGTATTTTGGACATCTGCCTCTCTCCTTATCGGACAAGTTCTTACTTTACGAGCTATAATCACTTAATGTGCCAAATTTAGTTACGTCCCACCCCACTATCCAAATGGCAAGTGCCCTACATCCCCACCATCCTGACCCCCCCTACCACAAGTATTTCTCTTTAGCAGAAGAGTCTGAAATCTTGCTTACACTGAAACTCAATTTCTGATTAGCAGAAAATCACTGATGCGTTTTCAAAAAATAGGTACAAAATCATAACTTGGCCGACACGTTCAATCTGAACACCTCTGATTTAGCTAATAAGGAGATACCAGGTGTACCTTGAGCGAGGAACAGGACTTTATTTAGCACCTGTACATGGCACAGCAAATTATTTTGCACCTGTACTCTTGGCACAGGAATTTATTTTGCAACCCCCTCCAGGAAATGACCGTTTGAACAACCCCAGATTTTGCTGCCATATAAAATCATGGAACAGACCTTTGCCTTATATAACTCCGGGCACTTGTCCAATATGAATGCCCCAAACTTAAAATAAATTAAATCTTAAAAAGCCCTTGAAACCTTAAAGATGGCCTTCCAGCTGTCTTCGTAAAATGATTGACCGAGACTACCTCCTCATCTCTATATTCATTTAAAAACCAGCTACAAGGTTTCCTGAACAACATCATTTTTGTTTTTATCACATTTAATTTCAAACGACAGTTCCCAAACTAGTAATTTGTGTATAGCAGGCCATGTTGAAGACCTGCCAGGGGAAAGTCCAAAATAGCTGTGTCATCAGCATAAAGAGGCATGCTATAAAATGTACCCTTGCGAGAAGGCGGATATTCTTTCCTAAGCGAAGTGCTAGAGTCAAAGTCTAAATGGAATAAATTAGGGCCAACTGACATCCCTTTAATTGCTGTGAAAAAACAATGTATAATTACAATACAGTAATCAATGACTGAGGAACAGTTTTACTGGTCTTGTATGCTTAAAAAAACACCAGTTGCCACTAAAGATTCTGGAAAAACCCCAGACAGAATCCTAAAGTACACTTGAAAATCAGTGCTCCATTTGTGACCAATTTCTACTGACCAAACATTTGCACTATGTTTCTTAAAAATATTTAGCTCGAGATCCTGAACCCCCCTGGTAATGTTTATTTAATCCTTGACTGGTCATATCTGCCTGACAAATGTCCTATTGACCACAACCAATGTTTGGCATTAGGCGTTGTGTAAAATATCTTTTGAACAGAGAAAAGAGGCTCCAAATCCTTCCGATTTTCATTTTATATTCCTAACCACTTTCTCACCAATGTAACAGGCCCCAGGTGCTTTAAAACTAACTATTTGCCATTACATGCCAAAATAATTCTTAAGAGGTAGGCTCCAAAGCCCTGTTGAAGTAAATCCGACCATGTAATGACCAGCATAAATCAATATTATGTCATCGTATTTCTCCATTAAGTTAGCACCATTTAAAAATATGCATATTTCATAAAATTCAAAGAGAACAAGTCTAAAACAAAAAACTGCTTTTGCATATTCAAACAAGCTATGTATAAAGACCTGAGAATTACAATACATTATATAAACATAGCTATCATGCATGTCCACACAGAAAATTAACCAAATCTTCATGGGTTCCCATTTTGCAGGCATACTTTGTGCTTCCTCGTGCACAAATTCTTCATTCATTGAGAGGTGGGTAATTGTAAACGCCCTATTAGCATCAGCCTCCAGCATTCGGGGAATCTATTTCACAGACGTCTTCTTGCCTTCTAATATGTGTGCGGAAGTCTTCATATAAAACTGAAGGGGGCAGCTTATGTGTATTTTGGACATCTGCCTCTCTCCTTATCGGACAAGTTCTTACTTTAAGAGCTATAATCACTTAATGTGCCAAATTTAGTTACGTCCCACCCCACTATCCAAATGGCAAGTGCCCTACATCCCCATCATCCTGACCCCCCGTACCACAAGTATTTCTCTTTAGCAGGAGAGTCTGAAATCTTGCTTACACTGAAACTCAATTTCTGATTATCAGAAAATCACTGATGCGTTTTCAAAAATAGGTACAAAATCTTAACTTGGCCGACACGTTCAATCTGAACACCTCTGATTTAGCTAATAAGGAGATACCAGGTGTACCTTGAGCGAGGAACAGGACTTTATTTAGCACCTCTACATGGCACAGCAAATTATTTTGCACATGTACTCTTGGCACAGGAATTTATTTTGCAACCCCCTCCAGGAAATGACCGTTTGAACAACCCCAGATTTTGCTGTCATATAAAATCATGGAACAGACCTTTGCCTTATATAACTCCGGGCACTTGTCCAATATGAATGCCCCAAACTTAAAATAAATTCAATCTTAAAAAGCCCTTGAAACCTTAAAGATGGCCTTCCAGCTGTCTTCGTAAAATGATTGACCCAGACTACCTCCTCAACTCTATATTCATTTAAAAACCAACCAGCTACAAGGTTTCCTGAACAACATCATTTTTGTTTTGATCACATTTAATTTCAAACGACAGTTCCCAAACTAGTAATTTGTGTATAGCAGGCCATGTTGAAGACCTGCCAGGGGAAAGTCCAAAATAGCTGTGTCATCGGCATAAAGAGGCATGCTATAAAATGTACCCTTGCGAGAAGGCGGATATTCTTTCCTAAGCGAAGTGCTAGAATCAAAGTCTAAATGGAATAAATTAGGGCCAACTGACATCCCTTTAATTGCTGTGAAAATTCAATGTATAATTACAATACAGTGATCAATGACTGAGTAACAGGTTTACTGGTCTTGCATGCTTAAAAAAACACCATTTGCCACTAACGATTCTGGAAAATCTCCAGACAGAATCCTAAAGTACACTTGAAAATCAGTGCTCCATTTGTGACCAACTTTTACTGACCAAACATTTGCACTACGTTTCTTAAAAATATTTAGCTCGAGATCCTGAACCCCCCTGGTAATGTTTATTTAATCCTTGACTGGTCATATCTGCCTGACAAATGTCTACCGACCACAACCAATGTTTGGCATTAGGCGTTGTGTAAAATATCTTTTGAACAGAGAAAAGAGGCTCCAAATCCTTCCGATTTTCATTTTATATTCCTAACCACTTTCTCACCAATGTAACAGGCCCCAGGTGCTTTAAAACTAACTACTTGGCATTACATGCCAAAATAATTCTTAAGAGGTAGGCTCCAAAGCCCTGTTGAAGTAAATCCGACCATGTAATGACCAGCATAAATCAATATTATGTCATCGTATTTCTCCATTAAGTTAGCACCATTTAAAAATATGCATATTTCATAAAATTCAAAGAGAACAAGTCTAAAACAAAAAACTGCTTTTGCATATTCAAACAAGCTATATATAAAGACCTGATAATTACAATACATTATATAAACATAGCTATCATGCATGTCCACACAGAAAATTAACCAAATCTTCATGGGTTCCCATTTTGCAGGCATACTTTGTGCTTCCTCATGCACAACTACTTCATTCATTGAGGGGTGGGTAATTGTAAACGCCTTATTAGCATCAGCCTCCAGCATTCGGGGGATCCTATTTTACAGGCGTCTTCTTGCCTTCTAATATGTGTGCGGAAGTCTTCATATAAAACTGAAGAGGGCAGCTTATGTGTATTTTGGACATCTGCCTCTCTCCTTATCGGACAAGTTCTTACTTTAAGAGCTATAATCACTTAATGTGCCAAATTTAGTTACGTCCCACCCCACTATCCAAATGGCAAGTGTCCTACATCCCCCCCATCCTGACCCCCCGTACCACAAGTATTTCTCTTTAGCAGGAGAGTCTGAAATCTTGCTTACACTGAAACTCAATTTCTGATTAGCAGAAAATCACTGATGCGTTTTCAAAAAATAGGTACAAAATCTTAACTTGGCCGACACGTTCAATCTGAACACCTCTGATTTAGCTAATAAGGAGATACCAGGTGTACCTTGAGCGAGGAACAGGACTTTATTTAGCACCTGTACATGGCACAGCAAATTATTTTGCACATGTACTCTTGGCACAGGAATTTATTTTTCAACCCCCTCCAGGAAATGACCGTTTGAACAACCCCAGATTTTGCTGTCATATAAAATCATGGAACAGACCTTTGCCTTATATAATTCCGGGCACTTTTCCAATATGAATGCCCCAAACTTAAATTAAATTAAATCTTAAAAAGCCCTTGAAACCTTAAAGATGGCCTTAAATCTGTCTTCGTAAAATGATTGACCCAGACTACCTCCTCAACTCTATATTCATTTAAAAACCAGCTACAAGGTTTCCTCAACAAAATCATTTTTTTTTTTATCACATTTAAATTTCAAACGACAGTTCCCAAACTAGTAATTTGTGTATAGCAGGCCATGTTGAAGACCTGCCAGGGGAAAGTCCAAAATAGCTGTGTCATCGGCATAAATAGGCATGCTATAAAATGTACCCTTGCGAGAAGGCGGATATTCTTTCCTAAGCGAAGTGCTAGATTCAAAGTCTAAATGGAATAAATTAGGGCCAACTGACATCCCTTCAATTGCTGTGAAAATACAATGTATAATTACAATACAGTGATCAATGACTGAGTAACAGGTTTACTGGTCTTGTATGCTTAAAAAAACACCATTTGCCACTAAAGATTCTGGAAAAACCCCAGACAGAATCCTAAAGTACACTTGAAAATCAGTGCTCCATTTGTGACCAACTTTTACTGACCAAACATTTGCACTACGTTTCTTAAAAATATTTATCTCGAGATCCTGAACCCCTTGTTAATATTTATTTATCCTTGACTGGTCATATCTGCCTGACAAATGTCCTATTGACCACAACCAATGTTTGGCATTAGGCGTTGTGTAAAATATCTTTTGAACAGAGAAAAGAGGCTCCAAATCCTTCCGATTTTCATTTTATATTCCTAACCACTTTTTCACCAATGAAACAGGCCCCAGGTGCTTTAAAATTAACTATTTGCCATTACATGCCAAAATAATTCTTAAGAGGTAGGCTCCAAAGCCCTGTTGAAGTGATCTGTAAATCCGACCATGTAATGACCAGCATAAATCAATATTATGTCATCGTATTTCTGCATTAAGTTAGCAACATTTAAAAATATGTATCATAAATCATAGATTCAGAGCGAACAAGTCTAAAACGAAACACTGCTTTTGCATATTCAAACAAGCTATATATAAAGACCTGATAATTACAATACATTATATAAACATAGCTATCATGCATGTCCACACAGAAAATTAACCAAATCTTCATGGGTTCCCATTTTGCAGGCATACTTTGTGCTTCCTCGTGCACAAATTCTTCATTCATTGAGAGGTGGGTAATTGTAAACGCCCTATTAGCATCAGCCTCCAGCATTCGGGGAATCTATTTCACAGACGTCTTCTTGCCTTCTAATATGTGTGCGGAAGTCTTCATATAAAACTGAAGAGGGCAGCTTATGTGTATTTTGGACATCTGCCTCTCTCCTTATCGGACAAGTTCTTACTTTACGAGCTATAATCACTTAATGTGCCAAATTTAGTTACGTCCCACCCCACTATCCAAATGGCAAGTGCCCTACATCCCCACCATCCTGACCCCCCCTACCACAAGTATTTCTCTTTAGCAGGAGAGTCTGAAATCTTGCTTACACTGAAACTCAATTTCTGATTAGCAGAAAATCACTGATAAGTACAAAATCTTAACTTGGCCAACAGCTTCAAACTGAACACATCTGATTTAGCTAATAAGGAGATACCAAGTGTACCTTGAGCGGGGAAAAGGATTTTATTTTGCACCTGTACATGGCACAGGAAATTATTTTGCAACCCCTCCAGGAAATGACCGTTTAAACAACCCCAGATTTTGCTGCCATATAAAATCGTGGAACAGACCTTTGCCTTATATAACTCCGGGCACTTGTCCATTATGAATGCCCCAAACTTAAAATAAATGAAATCTTAAAAAGCCCTTGAAACCTTAAAGATGGCCTTAAAGCGGTCTTCGTAAAATGATTGACCCAGACTACCTCCTCAACTCTATATTCATTTAAAAACCAGCTACAAGGTTTCCTCAACAAAATCATTTTTGTTTTTATCACATTTAATTTCAAACGACAGTTCCCAAACTAGCAATTTGTGTATAGCAGGCCATGTTGAAGACCTGCCAGGGGAAAGTCCAAAATAGCTGTGTCATCGGCATAAAGAGGCATGCTATAAAATGTACCCTTGCGAGAAGGCGGATATTATTTCCTAAGCGAAGTGCTAGAATCAAAGTCTAAATGGAATAAATTAGGGCCAACTGACATCCCTTTAATCGCTGTGAAAATACAATGTATAATTACAATACAGTGATCAATGACTGAGTAACAGGTTTACTGGTCTTGTATGCTTAAAAAAACACCAGTTGCCACTAAAGATTCTGGAAAACACCCAGACAGAATCCTAAAGTACACTTGAAAATCAGTGCTCCATTTGTGACCAACTTTTACTGACCAAACATTTGCACTAAGTTTCTTAAAAATATTTATCTCGAGATCCTGAACCCCTTGTTAATATTTATTTAATCCTTGACTGGTCATATCTGCCTGACAAATGTCCTATTGACCACAACCAATGTTTGGCATTAGGCGTTGTGTAAAATATCTTTTGAACAGAGAAAAGAGGCTCCAAATCCTTCCGATTTTCATTTTATATTCCTAACCACTTTTTCACCAATGTAACAGGCCCCAGGTGCTTTAAAATTAACTATTTGCCATTACATGCCAAAATAATTCATAAGAGGTAGGCTCCAAAGCCCTGTTGAAGTAAATCCGACCATGTAATGACCAGCATAAATCAATATTATGTCATTGTATTTCTCCATTAAGTTAGCAACATTTAAAAAGTGGATATTTCATAAAATTCAGAGAGAACAAATCTAAAACAAAAAACTGCTTTTGCATATTCAAACAAGCTATATATAAAGACCTGATAATTACAATACATTATATAAACATAGCTATCATGCATGTCCACACAGAAAATTAACCAAATCTTCATGGGTTCCCATTTTGCAGGCATACTTTGTGCTTCCTCGTGCACAAATTCTTCATTCATTGAGAGGTGGGTAATTGTAAACGCCCTATTAGCATCAGCCTCCAGCATTCGGGGGAATCTATTTCACAGACGTCTTCTTGCCTTCTAATATGTGTGCGGAAGTCTTCATATAAAACTGAAGAGGGAAGCTTATGTGTATTTTGGACATCTGCCTCTCTCCTTATCGGACAAGTTCTTACTTTAAGAGCTATAATCACTTAATGTGCCAAATTTAGTTACGTCCCACCCTGCTATCCAAATGGGCATTGCCCTACATCCCCCCATCCTGACCCCCCTTACCACAAGAATTTCTATTTAGCAGGAGAGGCCGAAATCTTGCTTACACTGAAATTCAATTTATGATTAGCAGAAAATCACTGATAAGTACAAAATCTTAACTTGGCCAACACCTTCAAACTGAACACATCTGATTTAGCTAATAAGGAGATACCAGGTGTACCTTGAGCGAGGAACAGGACTTTATTTAGCACCTCTACATGGCACAGCAAATTATTTTGCACCTGTACTCTTGGCACAGGAATTTATTTTGCAACCCCCTCCAGGAAATGACCGTTTGAACAACCACAGATTTTGCTGCCATATAAAATCATGGAACAGACGTTTGCCTTATATAACTCCGGGCACTTGTCCAATATGAATGCCCCAAACTTAAAATAAATTAAATCTTAAAAAGCCCTTGAAACCTTAAAGATGGCCTTCCAGCTGTCTTCGTAAAATGATTGACCGAGACTACCTCCTCATCTCTATATTCATTTAAAAACCAGCTACAAGGTTTCCTGAACAACATCATTTTTGTTTTTATCACATTTAATTTCAAACGACAGTTCCCAAACTAGTAATTTGTGTATAGCAGGCCATGTTGAAGACCTGCCAGGGGAAAATCCAAAATAGCTATGTCATCGGCATAAAGAGGCATGCTATAAAATGTACCCTTGCGAGAAGGCGGATATTCTTTCCTAAGCGAAGTGCTAGAGTCAAAATCTAAATGGAATACATTAGGGCCAACTGACATCCCTTTAATTGCTGTGAAAAAACAATGTATAATTACAATACAGTAATCAATGACTGAGGAACAGTTTTACTGGTCTTGTATGCTTAAAAAAACACCAGTTGCCACTAAAGATTCTGGAAAAACCCCAGACAGAATCCTAAAGTACACTTGAAAATCAGTGCTCCATTTGTGACCAACTTTTACTGACCAAACATTTGCACTACGTTTCTTAAAAATATTTATCTCGAGATCCTGAACCCCTTGTTAATATTTATTTAATCCTTGACTGGTCATATCTGCCTGACAAATGTCCTATTGACCACAACCAATGTTTGGCATTAGGCGTTGTGTAAAATATCTTTTGAACAGAGAAAAGAGGCTCCAAATCCTTCCGATTTTCATTTTATATTCCTAACCACTTTTTCACCAATGTAACAGGCCCCAGGTGCTTTAAAATTAACTATTTGCCATTACATGCCAAAATAATTCATAAGAGGTAGGCTCCAAAGCCCTGTTGAAGTGATCTGTAAATCCGACCATGTAATGACCAGCATAAATCAATATTATGTCATCGTATTTCTGCATTAAGTTAGCAACATTTAAAAATATGTATCATAAATCATAGATTCAGAGCGAACAAGTCTAAAACGAAACACTGCTTTTGCATATTCAAACAAGCTATATATAAAGACCTGATAATTACAATACATTATATAAACATAGCTATCATGCATGTCCACACAGAAAATTAACCAAGTCTTCATGGGTTCCCATTTTGCAGGCATACTTTGTGCTTCCTCGTGCACAAATTCTTCATTCATTGAGAGGTGGGTAATTGTAAACGCCCTATTAGCATCAGCCTCCAGCATTCGGGGGAATCTATTTCACAGACGTCTTCTTGCCTTCTAATATGTGTGCGGAAGTCTTCATATAAAACTGAAGAGGGAAGCTTATGTGTATTTTGGACATCTGCCTCTCTCCTTATCGGACAAGTTCTTACTTTAAGAGCTATAATCACTTAATGTGCCAAATTTAGTTACGTCCCACCCTGCTATCCAAATGGGCATTGCCCTACATCCCCCCATCCTGACCCCCCTTACCACAAGAATTTCTATTTAGCAGGAGAGGCCGAAATCTTGCTTACACTGAAATTCAATTTATGATTAGCAGAAAATCACTGATAAGTACAAAATCTTAACTTGGCCAACACCTTCAAACTGAACACATCTGATTTAGCTAATAAGGAGATACCAAGTGTACCTTGAGCGGGGAAAAGGATTTTATTTTGCACCTGTACATGGCACAGGAAATTATTTTGCAACCCCTCCAGGAAATGACCGTTTAAACAACCCCAGATTTTGCTGCCATATAAAATCGTGGAACAGACCTTTGCCTTATATAATTCCGGGCACTTGTCCAATATGAATGCCCCAAACTTAAAATAAATGAAATCTTAAAAAGCCCTTGAAACCTTAAAGATGGCCTTAAAGCTGTCTTCGTAAAATGATTGACCCAGACTACCTCCTCAACGCTATATTCATTTAAAAACCAGCTACAAGGTTTCCTCAACAAAATCATTTTTGTTTTTATCACATCTAATTTCAAACGACAGTTCCCAAACTAGCAATTTGTGTATAGCAGGCCATGTTGAAGACCTGCCAGGGGAAAATCCAAAATAGCTGTGTCATCGGCATAAAGAGGCATGCTATAAAATGTACCCTTGCGAGAAGGCGGATATTCTTTCCTAAGCGAAGTGCTAGAGTCCAAGTCTAAATGGAATAAATTAGGGCCAACTGACATCCCTTTAATTGCTGTGAAAATTCAATGTATAATTACAATACAGTGATCAATGACTGAGTAACAGGTTTACTGGTCTTGTATGCTTAAAAAAACACCATTTGCCACTAAAGATTCTGGAAAAACCCCAGACAGAATCCTAAAGTACACTTGAAAATCAGTGCTCCATTTGTGACCAACTTTTACTGACCAAACATTTGCACTACGTTTCTTAAAAATATTTAGCTCGAGATCCTGAACCCCCCTGGTAATGTTTATTTAATCCTTGACTGGTCATATCTGCCTGACAAATGTCCTATTGACAACAACCAATGTATGGCATTAGACTTAGTGTAAAATATCTTTTGAACAGAGAAAAGAGGCTCCAAATCCTTCCGATTTTCATTTTATATTCCTAACCACTTTTTCACCAATGTAACAGGCCCCAGGTGTTTTAAAATTAACTATTTGCCATTACATGCCAAAATAATTCATAAGAGGTAGGCTCCAAAGCCCTGTTGAAGTAAATCCGACCATGTAATGACCAGCATAAATCAATATTATGTCATTGTATTTCTCCATTAAGTTAGCAACATTTAAAAAATGGATATTTCATAAAATTCAGAGAGAACAAGTCTAAAACAAAAAACTGCTTTTCCATATTCAAACAAGCTATATATAAAGACCTGATCATTACAATACATTATATAAACATAGCTATCATGCATGTCCACACAGAAAATTAACCAAATCTTCATGGGTTCCCATTTTGCAGGCATACTTTGTGCTTCCTCGTGCACAAATTCTTCATTCATTGAGAGGTGGGTAATTGTTAACGCCCTATTAGCATCAGCCTCCAGCATTCGGGGGAATCTATTTCACAGACGTCTTCTTGCCTTCTAATATGTGTGCGGAAGTCTTCATATAAAACTGAAGAGGGCAGCTTATGTGTATTTTGGACATCTGCCTCTCTCCTTATCGGACAAGTTCTTACTTTAAGAGCTATAATCACTTAATGTGCCAAATTTAGTTACGTCCACCCCACTATCCAAATGGCAAGTGCCCTACATCCCCACCATCCTGACCCCCCCTACCACAAGTATTTCTCTTTAGCAGGAGAGTCTGAAATCTTGCTTACACTGAAACTCAATTTCTGATTAGCAGAAAATCACTGATGCGTTTTCAAAAAATAGGTACAAAATCATAACTTGGCCGACACGTTCAATCTGAACACCTCTGATTTAGCTAATAAGGAGATACCAGGTGTACCTTGAGCGAGGAACAGGACTTTATTTAGCACCTCTACATGGCACAGCAAATTATTTTGCACCTGTACTCTTGGCACAGGAATTTATTTTGCAACCCCCTCCAGGAAATGACCGTTTGAACAACCCCAGATTTTGCTGCCATATAAAATCATGGAACAGACGTTTGCCTTATATAACTCCGGGCACTTGTCCAATATGAATGCCCCAAACTTAAAATAAATTAAATCTTAAAAAGCCCTTGAAACCTTAAAGATGGCCTTCCAGCTGTCTTCGTAAAATGATTGACCGAGACTACCTCCTCATCTCTATATTCATTTAAAAACCAGCTACAAGGTTTCCTGAACAACATCATTTTTGTTTTTATCACATTTAATTTCAAACGACAGTTCCCAAACTAGTAATTTGTGTATAGCAGGCCATGTTGAAGACCTGCCAGGGGAAAATCCAAAATAGCTATGTCATCGGCATAAAGAGGCATGCTATAAAATGTACCCTTGCGAGAAGGCGGATATTCTTTCCTAAGCGAAGTGCTAGAGTCAAAGTCTAAATGGAATACATTAGGCCCAACTGACATCCCTTTAATTGCTGTGAAAAAACAATGTATAATTACAATACAGTAATCAATGACTGAGGAACAGTTTTACTGGTCTTGTATGCTTAAAAAAACACCATTTGCCACTAAAGATTCTGGAAAAACCCCAGACAGAATCCTAAAGTACACTTGAAAATCAGTGCTCCATTTGTGACCAACTTTTACTGACCAAACATTTGCACTAAGTTTCTTAAAAATATTTATCTCGAGATCCTGAACCCCTTGTTAATATTTATTTAATCCTTGACTGGTCATATCTGCCTGACAAATGTCCTATTGACCACAACCAATGTTTGGCATTAGGCGTTGTGTAAAATATCTTTTGAACAGAGAAAAGAGGCTCCAAATCCTTCCGATTTTCATTTTATATTCCTAACCACTTTTTCACCAATGTAACAGGCCCCAGGTGCTTTAAAATTAACTATTTGCCATTACATGCCAAAATAATTCATAAGAGGTAGGCTCCAAAGCCCTGTTGAAGTAAATCCTACCATGTAATGACCAGCATAAATCAATATTATGTCATTGTATTTCTCCATTAAGTTAGCAACATTTAAAAAATGGATATTTCATAAAATTCAGAGAGAACAAGTCTAAAACAAAAAACTGCTTTTGCATATTCAAACAAGCTATATATAAAGACCTGATAATTACAATACATTATATAAACATAGCTATCATGCATGTCCACACAGAAAATTAACCAAATCTTCATGGGTTCCCATTTTGCAGGCATACTTTGTGCTTCCTCGTGCACAAATTCTTCATTCATTGAGAGGTGGGTAATTGTAAACGCCTTATTAGCATCAGCCTCCAGCATTCGGGGGAATCCATTTCACAGACGTCTTCTTGCCTTCTAATATGTGTGCGGAAGTCTTCATATAAAACTGAAGAGGGCAGTTTATGTGTATTTTGGACATCTGCCTCTCTCCTTATCGGACAAGTTCTTACTTTAAGAGCTATAATCACTTAATGTGCCAAATTTAGTTACGTCCCACCCCACTATCCAAATGGCAAGTGCCCTACATCCCCCCCATCCTGACCCCCCGTACCACAAGTATTTCTCTTTAGCAGGAGAGTCTGAAATCTTGCTTACACTGAAACTCAATTTCTGATTAGCAGAAAATCACTGATGCGTTTTCAAAAAATAGGTACAAAATCATAACTTGGCCGACACGTTCAATCTGAACACCTCTGATTTAGCTAATAAGGAGATACCAGGTGTACCTTGAGCGAGGAACAGGACTTTATTTAGCACCTCTACATGGCACAGCAAATTATTTTGCACCTGTACTCTTGGCACAGGAATTTATTTTGCAACCCCCTCCAGGAAATGACCGTTTGAACAACCCCAGATTTTGCTGCCATATAAAATCGTGGAACAGACCTTTGCCTTATATAATTCCGGGCACTTTTCCAATATGAATGCCCAAAACTTAAATTAAATTAAATCTTAAAAAGCCCTTGAAACCTTAAAGATGGCCTCAAAGCTGTCTTCGTAAAATGATTGACCCAGACTACCTCCTCAACTCTATATTCATTTAGAAACCAGCTACAAGGTTTCCTCAACAAAATCATTTTTTTTTATCACATTTAATTTCAAACGACAGTTCCCAAACTAGTAATTTGTGTATAGAAGGCCATGTTGAAGACCTGCCAGGGGAAAATCCAAAATAGCTGTGTCATCAGCATAAAGAGGCATGCTATAAAATGTACCCTTGAGAGAAGGCGGATATTCTTTCCTAAGCGAAGTGCTAGAGTCAAAGTCTAAATGGAATAAATTAGGGCCAACTGACATCCCTTTAATTGCTGTGAAAATACAATGTATAATTACAATACAGTGATCAATGACTGAGTAACAGGTTTACTGGTCTTGTATGCTTAAAAAAACACCATTTGCCACTAAAGATTCTGGAAAAACCCCAGACAGAATCCTAAAGTACACTTGAAAATCAGTGCTCCATTTGTGACCAACTTTTACTGACCAAACATTTGCACTACGTTTCTTAAAAATATTTATCTCGAGATCCTGAACCCCTTGTTAATATTTATTTAATCCTTGACTGGTCATATCTGCCTGACAAATGTCCTATTGACCACAACCAATGTTTGGCATTAGGCGTTGTGTAAAATATCTTTTGAACAGAGAAAAGAGGCTCCAAATCCTTCCGATTTTCATTTTATATTCCTAACCACTTTTTCACCAATGAAACAGGCCCCAGGTGCTTTAAAATTAACTATTTGCCATTACATGCCAAAATAATTCTTAAGAGGTAGGCTCCAGAGCCCTGTTGAAGTAAATCCGACCATGTAATGACCAGCATAAATCAATATTATGTCATCGTATTTCTCCATTAAGTTAGCAACATTTAAAAAATTCAGAGAGAACAAGTCTAAAACAAAAAACTGCTTTTGCATATTCAAACAAGCTATATATAAAGACCTGATAATTACAATACATTATATAAACATAGCTATCATGCATGTCCACACAGAAAATTAACCAAATCTTCATGGGTTCCCATTTTGCAGGCATACTTTGTGCTTCCTCATGCACAAATTCTTCATTCATTGAGAGGTGGGTAATTGTTAACGCCCTATTAGCATCAGCCTCCAGCATTCGGGGGAATCTATTTCACAGACGTCTTCTTGCCTTCTAATATGTGTGCGGAAGTCTTCATATAAAACTGAAGAGGGCAGCTTATGTGTATTTTGGACATCTGCCTCTCTCCTTATCGGACAAGTTCTTACTTTACGAGCTATAATCACTTAATGTGCCAAATTTAGTTACGTCCCACCCCACTATCCAAATGGCAAGTGCCCTACATCCCCACCATCCTGACCCCCCCTACCACAAGTATTTCTCTTTAGCAGAAGAGTCTGAAATCTTGCTTACACTGAAACTCAATTTCTGATTAGCAGAAAATCACTGATAAGTACAACATCTTAACTTGGCCAACACCTTCAAACTGAACACATCTGATTTAGCTAATAAGGAGATATCAAGTGTACCTTGAGCGGGGAAAAGGATTTTATTTTGCCCCTGTACATGGCACAGGAAATTATTTTGCAACCCCTCCAGGAAATGACCGTTTAAACAACCCCAGATTTTGCTGCCATATAAAATCGTGGAACAGACCTTTGCCTTATATAACTCCGGGCACTTGTCCAATATGAATGCCCCAAACTTAAAATAAATGAAATCTTAAAAAGCCCTTGAAACCTTAAAGATGGCCTTAAAGCTGTCTTCGTAAAATGATTGCCCCAGACTACCTCCTCAACTCTATATTCATTTAAAAACCAGCTACAAGGTTTCCTCAACAAAATCATTTTTGTTTTTATCACATTTAATTTCAAACGACAGTTCCCAAACTAGCAATTTGTGTATAGCAGGCCATGTTGAAGACCTGCCAGGGGAAAGTCCAAAGTAGCTGTGTCATCGGCATAAAGAGGCATGCTATAAAATGTACCCTTGCGAGAAGGCGGATATTATTTCCTAAGCGAAGTGCTAGAATCAAAGTCTAAATGGAATAAATTAGGGCCAACTGACATCCCTTTAATCGCTGTGAAAATACAATGTATAATTACAATACAGTGATCAATGACTGAGTAACAGGTTTACTGGTCTTGTATGCTTAAAAAAACACCATTTGCCACTAAAGATTCTGGAAAAACCCCAGACAGAATCCTAAAGTACACTTGAAAATCAGTGCTCCATTTGTGACCAACTTTTACTGACCAAACATTTGCACTACGTTTCTTAAAAATATTTATCTCGAGATCCTGAACCCCTTGGTAATATTTATTTAATCCTTGACTGGTCATATCTGCCTGACAAATGTCCTATTGACAACAACCAATGTTTGGCATTAGGCTTTGTGTAAAATATCTTTTGAACAGAGAAAAGAGGCTCCAAATCCTTCCGATTTTCATTTTATATTCCTAACCACTTTTTCACCAATGTAACAGGCCCCAGGTGCTTTAAAATTAACTATTTGCCATTACATGCCAAAATAATTCTTAAGAGGTAGGCTCCAAAGCCCTGTTGAAGTAAATCCGACCATGTAATGACCAGCATAAATCAATATTATGTCATCGTATTTCTCCATTAAGTTAGCAACATTTAAAAAATGTATACTTCATAAAATTCAGAGAGAACAAGTCTAAAACAAAAAACTGCTTTTGCATATTCAAACAAGCTATATATAAAGACCTGATAATTACAATACATTATATAAACATAGCTATCATGTATGTCCACACAGAAAATTAACCAAATCTTCATGGGTTCCCATTTTGCAGGCATACTTTGTGCTTCCTCGTGCACAAATTCTTCATTCATTGAGAGGTGGGTAACTGTAAACGCCCTATTAGCATCAGCCTCCAGCATTCGGGGAATCTATTTCACAGACGTCTTCTTGCCTTCTAATATGTGTGCGGAAGTCTTCATATAAAACTGAAGAGGGCAGCTTATGTGTATTTTGGACATCTGCCTCTCTCCTTATCGGACTAGTTCTTACTTTAAGAGCTATAATCACTTAATGTGCCAAATTTAGTTACGTCCCACCCCACTATCCAAATGGCAAGTGCCCTACATCCCCACCATCCTGACCCCCCGTACCACAAGTATTTCTCTTTAGCAGGAGAGTCTGAAATCTTGCTTACACTGAAACTCAATTTCTGATTAGCAGAAAATCACTGATGCGTTTTCAAAAAATAGGTACAAAATCATAACTTGGCCGACACGTTCAATCTGAACACCTCTGATTTAGCTAATAAGGAGATACCAGGTGTACCTTGAGCGAGGAACAGGACTTTATTTAGCACCTGTACATGGCACAGCAAATTATTTTGCACCTGTACTCTTGGCACAGGAATTTATTTTGCAACCCCCTCCAGGAAATGACCGTTTGAACAACCCCAGATTTTGCTGCCATATAAAATCATGGAACAGACCTTTGCCTTATATAACTCCGGGCACTTGTCCAATATGAATGCCCCAAACTTAAAATAAATTAAATCTTAAAAAGCCCTTGAAACCTTAAAGATGGCCTTCCAGCTGTCTTCGTAAAATGATTGACCGAGACTACCTCCTCATCTCTATATTCATTTAAAAACCAGCTACAAGGTTTCCTGAACAACATCATTTTTGTTTTTATCACATTTAATTTCAAACGACAGTTCCCAAACTAGTAATTTGTGTATAGCAGGCCATGTTGAAGACCTGCCAGGGGAAAGTCCAAAATAGCTGTGTCATCAGCATAAAGAGGCATGCTATAAAATGTACCCTTGCGAGAAGGCGGATATTCTTTCCTAAGCGAAGTGCTAGAGTCAAAGTCTAAATGGAATAAATTAGGGCCAACTGACATCCCTTTAATTGCTGTGAAAAAACAATGTATAATTACAATACAGTAATCAATGACTGAGGAACAGTTTTACTGGTCTTGTATGCTTAAAAAAACACCAGTTGCCACTAAAGATTCTGGAAAAACCCCAGACAGAATCCTAAAGTACACTTGAAAATCAGTGCTCCATTTGTGACCAATTTCTACTGACCAAACATTTGCACTATGTTTCTTAAAAATATTTAGCTCGAGATCCTGAACCCCCCTGGTAATGTTTATTTAATCCTTGACTGGTCATATCTGCCTGACAAATGTCCTATTGACCACAACCAATGTTTGGCATTAGGCGTTGTGTAAAATATCTTTTGAACAGAGAAAAGAGGCTCCAAATCCTTCCGATTTTCATTTTATATTCCTAACCACTTTCTCACCAATGTAACAGGCCCCAGGTGCTTTAAAACTAACTATTTGCCATTACATGCCAAAATAATTCTTAAGAGGTAGGCTCCAAAGCCCTGTTGAAGTAAATCCGACCATGTAATGACCAGCATAAATCAATATTATGTCATCGTATTTCTCCATTAAGTTAGCAACATTTAAAAAGTGGATATTTCATAAAATTCAGAGAGAACAAATCTAAAACAAAAAACTGCTTTTGCATATTCAAACAAGCTATATATAAAGACCTGATAATTACAATACATTATATAAACATAGCTATCATGCATGTCCACACAGACAATTAACCAAATCTTCATGGGTTCCCATTTTGCAGGCATACTTTGTGCTTCCTCGTGCACAAATTCTTCATTCATTGAGAGGTGGGTAATTGTAAACGCCCTATTAGCATCAGCCTCCAGCATTCGGGGGAATCTATTTCACAGACGTCTTCTTGCCTTCTAATATGTGTGCGGAAGTCTTCATATAAAACTGAAGAGGGAAGCTTATGTGTATTTTGGACATCTGCCTCTCTCCTTATCGGACAAGTTCTTACTTTAAGAGCTATAATCACTTAATGTGCCAAATTTAGTTACGTCCCACCCTGCTATCCAAATGGGCATTGCCCTACATCCCCCCATCCTGACCCCCCTTACCACAAGAATTTCTATTTAGCAGGAGAGGCCGAAATCTTGCTTACACTGAAATTCAATTTATGATTAGCAGAAAATCACTGATAAGTACAAAATCTTAACTTGGCCAACACCTTCAAACTGAACACATCTGATTTAGCTAATAAGGAGATACCAGGTGTACCTTGAGCGAGGAACAGGACTTTATTTAGCACCTCTACATGGCACAGCAAATTATTTTGCACCTGTACTCTTGGCACAGGAATTTATTTTGCAACCCCCTCCAGGAAATGACCGTTTGAACAACCACAGATTTTGCTGCCATATAAAATCATGGAACAGACGTTTGCCTTATATAACTCCGGGCACTTGTCCAATATGAATGCCCCAAACTTAAAATAAATTAAATCTTAAAAAGCCCTTGAAACCTTAAAGATGGCCTTCCAGCTGTCTTCGTAAAATGATTGACCGAGACTACCTCCTCATCTCTATATTCATTTAAAAACCAGCTACAAGGTTTCCTGAACAACATCATTTTTGTTTTTATCACATTTAATTTCAAACGACAGTTCCCAAACTAGTAATTTGTGTATAGCAGGCCATGTTGAAGACCTGCCAGGGGAAAATCCAAAATAGCTATGTCATCGGCATAAAGAGGCATGCTATAAAATGTACCCTTGCGAGAAGGCGGATATTCTTTCCTAAGCGAAGTGCTAGAGTCAAAATCTAAATGGAATACATTAGGGCCAACTGACATCCCTTTAATTGCTGTGAAAAAACAATGTATAATTACAATACAGTAATCAATGACTGAGGAACAGTTTTACTGGTCTTGTATGCTTAAAAAAACACCAGTTGCCACTAAAGATTCTGGAAAAACCCCAGACAGAATCCTAAAGTACACTTGAAAATCAGTGCTCCATTTGTGACCAACTTTTACTGACCAAACATTTGCACTACGTTTCTTAAAAATATTTATCTCGAGATCCTGAACCCCTTGTTAATATTTATTTAATCCTTGACTGGTCATATCTGCCTGACAAATGTCCTATTGACCACAACCAATGTTTGGCATTAGGCGTTGTGTAAAATATCTTTTGAACAGAGAAAAGAGGCTCCAAATCCTTCCGATTTTCATTTTATATTCCTAACCACTTTTTCACCAATGTAACAGGCCCCAGGTGCTTTAAAATTAACTATTTGCCATTACATGCCAAAATAATTCATAAGAGGTAGGCTCCAAAGCCCTGTTGAAGTGATCTGTAAATCCGACCATGTAATGACCAGCATAAATCAATATTATGTCATCGTATTTCTGCATTAAGTTAGCAACATTTAAAAATATGTATCATAAATCATAGATTCAGAGCGAACAAGTCTAAAACGAAACACTGCTTTTGCATATTCAAACAAGCTATATATAAAGACCTGATAATTACAATACATTATATAAACATAGCTATCATGCATGTCCACACAGAAAATTAACCAAGTCTTCATGGGTTCCCATTTTGCAGGCATACTTTGTGCTTCCTCGTGCACAAATTCTTCATTCATTGAGAGGTGGGTAATTGTAAACGCCCTATTAGCATCAGCCTCCAGCATTCGGGGGAATCTATTTCACAGACGTCTTCTTGCCTTCTAATATGTGTGCGGAAGTCTTCATATAAAACTGAAGAGGGAAGCTTATGTGTATTTTGGACATCTGCCTCTCTCCTTATCGGACAAGTTCTTACTTTAAGAGCTATAATCACTTAATGTGCCAAATTTAGTTACGTCCCACCCTGCTATCCAAATGGGCATTGCCCTACATCCCCCCATCCTGACCCCCCTTACCACAAGAATTTCTATTTAGCAGGAGAGGCCGAAATCTTGCTTACACTGAAATTCAATTTATGATTAGCAGAAAATCACTGATAAGTACAAAATCTTAACTTGGCCAACACCTTCAAACTGAACACATCTGATTTAGCTAATAAGGAGATACCAAGTGTACCTTGAGCGGGGAAAAGGATTTTATTTTGCACCTGTACATGGCACAGGAAATTATTTTGCAACCCCTCCAGGAAATGACCGTTTAAACAACCCCAGATTTTGCTGCCATATAAAATCGTGGAACAGACCTTTGCCTTATATAACTCCGGGCACTTGTCCAATATGAATGCCCCAAACTTAAAATAAATGAAATCTTAAAAAGCCCTTGAAACCTTAAAGATGGCCTTAAAGCTGTCTTCGTAAAATGATTGACCCAGACTACCTCCTCAACGCTATATTCATTTAAAAACCAGCTACAAGGTTTCCTCAACAAAATCATTTTTGTTTTTATCACATTTAATTTCAAACGACAGTTCCCAAACTAGCAATTTGTGTATAGCAGGCCATGTTGAAGACCTGCCAGGGGAAAATCCAAAATAGCTGTGTCATCGGCATAAAGAGGCATGCTATAAAATGTACCCTTGCGAGAAGGCGGATATTCTTTCCTAAGCGAAGTGCTAGAGTCCAAGTCTAAATGGAATAAATTAGGGCCAACTGACATCCCTTTAATTGCTGTGAAAATTCAATGTATAATTACAATACAGTGATCAATGACTGAGTAACAGGTTTACTGGTCTTGTATGCTTAAAAAAACACCATTTGCCACTAAAGATTCTGGAAAAACCCCAGACAGAATCCTAAAGTACACTTGAAAATCAGTGCTCCATTTGTGACCAACTTTTACTGACCAAACATTTGCACTACGTTTCTTAAAAATATTTAGCTCGAGATCCTGAACCCCCCTGGTAATGTTTATTTAATCCTTGACTGGTCATATCTGCCTGACAAATGTCCTATTGACAACAACCAATGTATGGCATTAGACTTAGTGTAAAATATCTTTTGAACAGAGAAAAGAGGCTCCAAATCCTTCCGATTTTCATTTTATATTCCTAACCACTTTTTCACCAATGTAACAGGCCCCAGGTGTTTTAAAATTAACTATTTGCCATTACATGCCAAAATAATTCATAAGAGGTAGGCTCCAAAGCCCTGTTGAAGTAAATACGACCATGTAATGACCAGCATAAATCAATATTATGTCATTGTATTTCTCCATTAAGTTAGCAACATTTAAAAAATTGATATTTCATAAAATTCAGAGAGAACAAGTCTAAAACAAAAAACTGCTTTTCCATATTCAAACAAGCTATATATAAAGACCTGATCATTACAATACATTATATAAACATAGCTATCATGCATGTCCACACAGAAAATTAACCAAATCTTCATGGGTTCCCATTTTGCAGGCATACTTTGTGCTTCCTCGTGCACAAATTCTTCATTCATTGAGAGGTGGGTAATTGTTAACGCCCTATTAGCATCAGCCTCCAGCATTCGGGGGAATCTATTTCACAGACGTCTTCTTGCCTTCTAATATGTGTGCGGAAGTCTTGATATAAAACTGAAGAGGGCAGCTTATGTGTATTTTGGACATCTGCCTCTCTCCTTATCGGACTAGTTCTTACTTTAAGAGCTATAATCACTTAATGTGCCAAATTTAGTTACGTCCCACCCCACTATCCAAATGGCAAGTGCCCTACATCCCCACCATCCTGACCCCCCGTACCACAAGTATTTCTCTTTAGCAGGAGAGTCTGAAATCTTGCTTACACTGAAACTCAATTTCTGATTAGCAGAAAATCACTGATGCGTTTTCAAAAAATAGGTACAAAATCATAACTTGGCCGACACGTTCAATCTGAACACCTCTGATTTAGCTAATAAGGAGATACCAGGTATACCTTGAGCGAGGAACAGGACTTTATTTAGCACCTCTACATGGCATAGCAAATTATTTTGCACCTGTACTCTTGGCACAGGAATTTATTTTGCAACCCCCTCCAGGAAATGACCGTTTGAACAACCCCAGATTTTGCTGCCATATAAAATCATGGAACAGACCTTTGCCTTATATAACTCCGGGCACTTGTCCAATATGAATGCCCCAAACTTAAAATAAATTAAATCTTAAAAAGCCCTTGAAACCTTAAAGATGGCCTTCCAGCTGTCTTCGTAAAATGATTGACCGAGACTACCTCCTCATCTCTATATTCATTTAAAAACCAGCTACAAGGTTTCCTGAACAACATCATTTTTGTTTTTATCACATTTAATTTCAAACGACAGTTCCCAAACTAGTAATTTGTGTATAGCAGGCCATGTTGAAGACCTGCCAGGGGAAAGTCCAAAATAGCTGTGTCATCAGCATAAAGAGGCATGCTATAAAATGTACCCTTGCGAGAAGGCGGATATTCTTTCCTAAGCGAAGTGCTAGAGTCAAAGTCTAAATGGAATAAATTAGGGCCAACTGACATCCCTTTAATTGCTGTGAAAAAACAATGTATAATTACAATACAGTAATCAATGACTGAGGAACAGTTTTACTGGTCTTGTATGCTTAAAAAAACACCAGTTGCCACTAAAGATTCTGGAAAAACCCCAGACAGAATCCTAAAGTACACTTGAAAATCAGTGCTCCATTTGTGACCAATTTCTACTGACCAAACATTTGCACTATGTTTCTTAAAAATATTTAGCTCGAGATCCTGAACCCCCCTGGTAATGTTTATTTAATCCTTGACTGGTCATATCTGCCTGACAAATGTCCTATTGACCACAACCAATGTTTGGCATTAGGCGTTGTGTAAAATATCTTTTGAACAGAGAAAAGAGGCTCCAAATCCTTCCGATTTTCATTTTATATTCCTAACCACTTTCTCACCAATGTAACAGGCCCCAGGTGCTTTAAAACTAACTATTTGCCATTACATGCCAAAATAATTCTTAAGAGGTAGGCTCCAAAGCCCTGTTGAAGTAAATCCGACCATGTAATGACCAGCATAAATCAATATTATGTCATCGTATTTCTCCATTAAGTTAGCACCATTTAAAAATATGCATATTTCATAAAATTCAAAGAGAACAAGTCTAAAACAAAAAACTGCTTTTGCATATTCAAACAAGCTATATATAAAGACCTGAGAATTACAATACATTATATAAACATAGCTATCATGCATGTCCACACAGAAAATTAACCAAATCTTCATGGGTTCCCATTTTGCAGGCATACTTTGTGCTTCCTCGTGCACAAATTCTTCATTCATTGAGAGGTGGGTAATTGTAAACGCCCTATTAGCATCAGCCTCCAGCATTCGGGGAATCTATTTCACAGACGTCTTCTTGCCTTCTAATATGTGTGCGGAAGTCTTCATATAAAACTGAAGGGGGCAGCTTATGTGTATTTTGGACATCTGCCTCTCTCCTTATCGGACAAGTTCTTACTTTAAGAGCTATAATCACTTAATGTGCCAAATTTAGTTACGTCCCACCCCACTATCCAAATGGCAAGTGCCCTACATCCCCATCATCCTGACCCCCCGTACCACAAGTATTTCTCTTTAGCAGGAGAGTCTGAAATCTTGCTTACACTGAAACTCAATTTCTGATTAGCAGAAAATCACTGATGCGTTTTCAAAAATAGGTACAAAATCTTAACTTGGCCGACACGTTCAATCTGAACACCTCTGATTTAGCTAATAAGGAGATACCAGGTGTACCTTGAGCGAGGAACAGGACTTTATTTAGCACCTCTACATGGCACAGCAAATTATTTTGCACATGTACTCTTGGCACAGGAATTTATTTTGCAACCCCCTCCAGGAAATGACCGTTTGAACAACCCCAGATTTTGCTGTCATATAAAATCATGGAACAGACCTTTGCCTTATATAACTCCGGGCACTTGTCCAATATGAATGCCCCAAACTTAAAATAAATTCAATCTTAAAAAGCCCTTGAAACCTTAAAGATGGCCTTCCAGCTGTCTTCGTAAAATGATTGACCCAGACTACCTCCTCAACTCTATATTCATTTAAAAACCAACCAGCTACAAGGTTTCCTGAACAACATCATTTTTGTTTTGATCACATTTAATTTCAAACGACAGTTCCCAAACTAGTAATTTGTGTATAGCAGGCCATGTTGAAGACCTGCCAGGGGAAAGTCCAAAATAGCTGTGTCATCGGCATAAAGAGGCATGCTATAAAATGTACCCTTGCGAGAAGGCGGATATTCTTTCCTAAGCGAAGTGCTAGAATCAAAGTCTAAATGGAATAAATTAGGGCCAACTGACATCCCTTTAATTGCTGTGAAAATTCAATGTATAATTACAATACAGTGATCAATGACTGAGTAACAGGTTTACTGGTCTTGCATGCTTAAAAAAACACCATTTGCCACTAACGATTCTGGAAAATCTCCAGACAGAATCCTAAAGTACACTTGAAAATCAGTGCTCCATTTGTGACCAACTTTTACTGACCAAACATTTGCACTACGTTTCTTAAAAATATTTAGCTCGAGATCCTGAACCCCCCTGGTAATGTTTATTTAATCCTTGACTGGTCATATCTGCCTGACAAATGTCTACCGACCACAACCAATGTTTGGCATTAGGCGTTGTGTAAAATATCTTTTGAACAGAGAAAAGAGGCTCCAAATCCTTCCGATTTTCATTTTATATTCCTAACCACTTTCTCACCAATGTAACAGGCCCCAGGTGCTTTAAAACTAACTACTTGGCATTACATGCCAAAATAATTCTTAAGAGGTAGGCTCCAAAGCCCTGTTGAAGTAAATCCGACCATGTAATGACCAGCATAAATCAATATTATGTCATCGTATTTCTCCATTAAGTTAGCACCATTTAAAAATATGCATATTTCATAAAATTCAAAGAGAACAAGTCTAAAACAAAAAACTGCTTTTGCATATTCAAACAAGCTATATATAAAGACCTGATAATTACAATACATTATATAAACATAGCTATCATGCATGTCCACACAGAAAATTAACCAAATCTTCATGGGTTCCCATTTTGCAGGCATACTTTGTGCTTCCTCATGCACAACTACTTCATTCATTGAGGGGTGGGTAATTGTAAACGCCTTATTAGCATCAGCCTCCAGCATTCGGGGGATCCTATTTTACAGACGTCTACTTGCCTTCTAATATGTGTGCGGAAGTCTTCATATAAAACTGAAGAGGGCAGCTTATGTGTATTTTGGACATCTGCCTCTCTCCTTATCGGACAAGTTCTTACTTTAAGAGCTATAATCACTTAATGTGCCAAATTTAGTTACGTCCCACCCCACTATCCAAATGGCAAGTGTCCTACATCCCCCCCATCCTGACCCCCCGTACCACAAGTATTTCTCTTTAGCAGGAGAGTCTGAAATCTTGCTTACACTGAAACTCAATTTCTGATTAGCAGAAAATCACTGATGCGTTTTCAAAAAATAGGTACAAAATCTTAACTTGGCCGACACGTTCAATCTGAACACCTCTGATTTAGCTAATAAGGAGATACCAGGTGTACCTTGAGCGAGGAACAGGACTTTATTTAGCACCTGTACATGGCACAGCAAATTATTTTGCACATGTACTCTTGGCACAGGAATTTATTTTGCAACCCCCTCCAGGAAATGACCGTTTGAACAACCCCAGATTTTGCTGTCATATAAAATCATGGAACAGACCTTTGCCTTATATAATTCCGGGCACTTTTCCAATATGAATGCCCCAAACTTAAATTAAATTAAATCTTAAAAAGCCCTTGAAACCTTAAAGATGGCCTTAAATCTGTCTTCGTAAAATGATTGACCCAGACTACCTCCTCAACTCTATATTCATTTAAAAACCAGCTACAAGGTTTCCTCAACAAAATCATTTTTTTTTTTATCACATTTAAATTTCAAACGACAGTTCCCAAACTAGTAATTTGTGTATAGCAGGCCATGTTGAAGACCTGCCAGGGGAAAGTCCAAAATAGCTGTGTCATCGGCATAAATAGGCATGCTATAAAATGTACCCTTGCGAGAAGGCGGATATTCTTTCCTAAGCGAAGTGCTAGAGTCAAAGTCTAAATGGAATAAATTAGGGCCAACTGACATCCCTTTAATTGCTGTGAAAATACAATGTATAATTACAATACAGTGATCAATGACTGAGTAACAGGTTTACTGGTCTTGTATGCTTAAAAAAACACCATTTGCCACTAAAGATTCTGGAAAAACCCCAGACAGAATCCTAAAGTACACTTGAAAATCAGTGCTCCATTTGTGACCAACTTTTACTGACCAAACATTTGCACTACGTTTCTTAAAAATATTTATCTCGAGATCCTGAACCCCTTGTTAATATTTATTTAATCCTTGACTGGTCATATCTGCCTGACAAATGTCCTATTGACCACAACCAATGTTTGGCATTAGGCGTTGTGTAAAATATCTTTTGAACAGAGAAAAGAGGCTCCAAATCCTTCCGATTTTCATTTTATATTCCTAACCACTTTTTCACCAATGAAACAGGCCCCAGGTGCTTTAAAATTAACTATTTGCCATTACATGCCAAAATAATTCTTAAGAGGTAGGCTCCAAAGCCCTGTTGAAGTGATCTGTAAATCCGACCATGTAATGACCAGCATAAATCAATATTATGTCATCGTATTTCTGCATTAAGTTAGCAACATTTAAAAATATGTATCATAAATCATAGATTCAGAGCGAACAAGTCTAAAACGAAACACTGCTTTTGCATATTCAAACAAGCTATATATAAAGACCTGATAATTACAATACATTATATAAACATAGCTATCATGCATGTCCACACAGAAAATTAACCAAATCTTCATGGGTTCCCATTTTGCAGGCATACTTTGTGCTTCCTCGTGCACAAATTCTTCATTCATTGAGAGGTGGGTAATTGTAAACGCCCTATTAGCATCAGCCTCCAGCATTCGGGGAATCTATTTCACAGACGTCTTCTTGCCTTCTAATATGTGTGCGGAAGTCTTCATATAAAACTGAAGAGGGCAGCTTATGTGTATTTTGGACATCTGCCTCTCTCCTTATCGGACAAGTTCTTACTTTACGAGCTATAATCACTTAATGTGCCAAATTTAGTTACGTCCCACCCCACTATCCAAATGGCAAGTGCCCTACATCCCCACCATCCTGACCCCCCCCTACCACAAGTATTTCTCTTTAGCAGGAGAGTCTGAAATCTTGCTTACACTGAAACTCAATTTCTGATTAGCAGAAAATCACTGATAAGTACAAAATCTTAACTTGGCCAACAGCTTCAAACTGAACACATCTGATTTAGCTAATAAGGAGATACCAAGTGTACCTTGAGCGGGGAAAAGGATTTTATTTTGCACCTGTACATGGCACAGGAAATTATTTTGCAACCCCTCCAGGAAATGACCGTTTAAACAACCCCAGATTTTGCTGCCATATAAAATCGTGGAACAGACCTTTGCCTTATATAACTCCGGGCACTTGTCCATTATGAATGCCCCAAACTTAAAATAAATGAAATCTTAAAAAGCCCTTGAAACCTTAAAGATGGCCTTAAAGCGGTCTTCGTAAAATGATTGACCCAGACTACCTCCTCAACTCTATATTCATTTAAAAACCAGCTACAAGGTTTCCTCAACAAAATCATTTTTGTTTTTATCACATTTAATTTCAAACGACAGTTCCCAAACTAGCAATTTGTGTATAGCAGGCCATGTTGAAGACCTGCCAGGGGAAAGTCCAAAATAGCTGTGTCATCGGCATAAAGAGGCATGCTATAAAATGTACCCTTGCGAGAAGGCGGATATTATTTCCTAAGCGAAGTGCTAGAATCAAAGTCTAAATGGAATAAATTAGGGCCAACTGACATCCCTTTAATCGCTGTGAAAATACAATGTATAATTACAATACAGTGATCAATGACTGAGTAACAGGTTTACTGGTCTTGTATGCTTAAAAAAACACCAGTTGCCACTAAAGATTCTGGAAAACACCCAGACAGAATCCTAAAGTACACTTGAAAATCAGTGCTCCATTTGTGACCAACTTTTACTGACCAAACATTTGCACTAAGTTTCTTAAAAATATTTATCTCGAGATCCTGAACCCCTTGTTAATATTTATTTAATCCTTGACTGGTCATATCTGCCTGACAAATGTCCTATTGACCACAACCAATGTTTGGCATTAGGCGTTGTGTAAAATATCTTTTGAACAGAGAAAAGAGGCTCCAAATCCTTCCGATTTTCATTTTATATTCCTAACCACTTTTTCACCAATGTAACAGGCCCCAGGTGCTTTAAAATTAACTATTTGCCATTACATGCCAAAATAATTCATAAGAGGTAGGCTCCAAAGCCCTGTTGAAGTAAATCCGACCATGTAATGACCAGCATAAATCAATATTATGTCATTGTATTTCTCCATTAAGTTAGCAACATTTAAAAAGTGGATATTTCATAAAATTCAGAGAGAACAAATCTAAAACAAAAAACTGCTTTTGCATATTCAAACAAGCTATATATAAAGACCTGATAATTACAATACATTATATAAACATAGCTATCATGCATGTCCACACAGAAAATTAACCAAATCTTCATGGGTTCCCATTTTGCAGGCATACTTTGTGCTTCCTCGTGCACAAATTCTTCATTCATTGAGAGGTGGGTAATTGTAAACGCCCTATTAGCATCAGCCTCCAGCATTCGGGGGAATCTATTTCACAGACGTCTTCTTGCCTTCTAATATGTGTGCGGAAGTCTTCATATAAAACTGAAGAGGGAAGCTTATGTGTATTTTGGACATCTGCCTCTCTCCTTATCGGACAAGTTCTTACTTTAAGAGCTATAATCACTTAATGTGCCAAATTTAGTTACGTCCCACCCTGCTATCCAAATGGGCATTGCCCTACATCCCCCCATCCTGACCCCCCTTACCACAAGAATTTCTATTTAGCAGGAGAGGCCGAAATCTTGCTTACACTGAAATTCAATTTATGATTAGCAGAAAATCACTGATAAGTACAAAATCTTAACTTGGCCAACACCTTCAAACTGAACACATCTGATTTAGCTAATAAGGAGATACCAGGTGTACCTTGAGCGAGGAACAGGACTTTATTTAGCACCTCTACATGGCACAGCAAATTATTTTGCACCTGTACTCTTGGCACAGGAATTTATTTTGCAACCCCCTCCAGGAAATGACCGTTTGAACAACCACAGATTTTGCTGCCATATAAAATCATGGAACAGACGTTTGCCTTATATAACTCCGGGCACTTGTCCAATATGAATGCCCCAAACTTAAAATAAATTAAATCTTAAAAAGCCCTTGAAACCTTAAAGATGGCCTTCCAGCTGTCTTCGTAAAATGATTGACCGAGACTACCTCCTCATCTCTATATTCATTTAAAAACCAGCTACAAGGTTTCCTGAACAACATCATTTTTGTTTTTATCACATTTAATTTCAAACGACAGTTCCCAAACTAGTAATTTGTGTATAGCAGGCCATGTTGAAGACCTGCCAGGGGAAAATCCAAAATAGCTATGTCATCGGCATAAAGAGGCATGCTATAAAATGTACCCTTGCGAGAAGGCGGATATTCTTTCCTAAGCGAAGTGCTAGAGTCAAAATCTAAATGGAATACATTAGGGCCAACTGACATCCCTTTAATTGCTGTGAAAAAACAATGTATAATTACAATACAGTAATCAATGACTGAGGAACAGTTTTACTGGTCTTGTATGCTTAAAAAAACACCAGTTGCCACTAAAGATTCTGGAAAAACCCCAGACAGAATCCTAAAGTACACTTGAAAATCAGTGCTCCATTTGTGACCAACTTTTACTGACCAAACATTTGCACTAAGTTTCTTAAAAATATTTATCTCGAGATCCTGAACCCCTTGTTAATATTTATTTAATCCTTGACTGGTCATATCTGCCTGACAAATGTCCTATTGACCACAACCAATGTTTGGCATTAGGCGTTGTGTAAAATATCTTTTGAACAGAGAAAAGAGGCTCCAAATCCTTCCGATTTTCATTTTATATTCCTAACCACTTTTTCACCAATGTTACAGGCCCCAGGTGCTTTAAAATTAACTATTTGCCATTACATGCCAAAATAATTCATAAGAGGTAGGCTCCAAAGCCCTGTTGAAGTAAATCCGACCATGTAATGACCAGCATAAATCAATATTATGTCATTGTATTTCTCCATTAAGTTAGCAACATTTAAAAAATGGATATTTCATAAAATTCAGAGAGAACAAGTCTAAAACAAAAAACTGCTTTTGCATATTCAAACAAGCTATATATAAAGACCTGATAATTACAATACATTATATAAACATAGCTATCATGCATGTCCACACAGAAAATTAACCAAATCTTCATGGGTTCCCATTTTGCAGGCATACTTTGTGCTTCCTCGTGCACAAATTCTTCATTCATTGAGAGGTGGGTAATTGTAAACGCCCTATTAGCATCAGCCTCCAGCATTCGGGGGAATCCATTTCACAGACGTCTTCTTGCCTTCTAATATGTGTGCGGAAGTCTTCATATAAAACTGAAGAGGGCAGCTTATGTGTATTTTGGACATCTGCCTCTCTCCTTATCGGACAAGTTCTTACTTTAAGAGCTATAATCACTTAATGTGCCAAATTTAGTTACGTCCCACCCCACTATCCAAATGGCAAGTGCCCTACATCCCCCCCATCCTGACCCCCCGTACCACAAGTATTTCTCTTTAGCAGGAGAGTCTGAAATCTTGCTTACACTGAAACTCAATTTCTGATTAGCAGAAAATCACTGATGCGTTTTCAAAAAATAGGTACAAAATCATAACTTGGCCGACACGTTCAATCTGAACACCTCTGATTTAGCTAATAAGGAGATACCAGGTGTACCTTGAGCGAGGAACAGGACTTTATTTAGCACCTCTACATGGCACAGCAAATTATTTTGCACCTGTACTCTTGGCACAGGAATTTATTTTGCAACCCCCTCCAGGAAATGACCGTTTGAACAACCCCAGATTTTGCTGCCATATAAAATCGTGGAACAGACCTTTGCCTTATATAATTCCGGGCACTTTTCCAATATGAATGCCCAAAACTTAAATTAAATTAAATCTTAAAAAGCCCTTGAAACCTTAAAGATGGCCTTAAAGCTGTCTTCGTAAAATGATTGACCCAGACTACCTCCTCAACTCTATATTCATTTAGAAACCAGCTACAAGGTTTCCTCAACAAAATCATTTTTTTTTATCACATTTAATTTCAAACGACAGTTCCCAAACTAGTAATTTGTGTATAGAAGGCCATGTTGAAGACCTGCCAGGGGAAAATCCAAAATAGCTGTGTCATCAGCATAAAGAGGCATGCTATAAAATGTACCCTTGAGAGAAGGCGGATATTCTTTCCTAAGCGAAGTGCTAGAGTCAAAGTCTAAATGGAATAAATTAGGGCCAACTGACATCCCTTTAATTGCTGTGAAAATACAATGTATAATTACAATACAGTGATCAATGACTGAGTAACAGGTTTACTGGTCTTGTATGCTTAAAAAAACACCATTTGCCACTAAAGATTCTGGAAAAACCCCAGACAGAATCCTAAAGTACACTTGAAAATCAGTGCTCCATTTGTGACCAACTTTTACTGACCAAACATTTGCACTACGTTTCTTAAAAATATTTATCTCGAGATCCTGAACCCCTTGTTAATATTTATTTAATCCTTGACTGGTCATATCTGCCTGACAAATGTCCTATTGACCACAACCAATGTTTGGCATTAGGCGTTGTGTAAAATATCTTTTGAACAGAGAAAAGAGGCTCCAAATCCTTCCGATTTTCATTTTATATTCCTAACCACTTTTTCACCAATGAAACAGGCCCCAGGTGCTTTAAAATTAACTATTTGCCATTACATGCCAAAATAATTCTTAAGAGGTAGGCTCCAGAGCCCTGTTGAAGTAAATCCGACCATGTAATGACCAGCATAAATCAATATTATGTCATCGTATTTCTCCATTAAGTTAGCAACATTTAAAAAATTCAGAGAGAACAAGTCTAAAACAAAAAACTGCTTTTGCATATTCAAACAAGCTATATATAAAGACCTGATAATTACAATACATTATATAAACATAGCTATCATGCATGTCCACACAGAAAATTAACCAAATCTTCATGGGTTCCCATTTTGCAGGCATACTTTGTGCTTCCTCGTGCACAAATTCTTCATTCATTGAGAGGTGGGTAATTGTAAACGCCCTATTAGCATCAGCCTCCAGCATTCGGGGGAATCCATTTCACAGACGTCTTCTTGCCTTCTAATATGTGTGCGGAAGTCTTCATATAAAACTGAAGAGGGCAGCTTATGTGTATTTTGGACATCTGCCTCTCTCCTTATCGGACAAGTTCTTACTTTAAGAGCTATAATCACTTAATGTGCCAAATTTAGTTACGTCCCACCCCACTATCCAAATGGCAAGTGCCCTACATCCCCCCCATCCTGACCCCCCGTACCACAAGTATTTCTCTTTAGCAGGAGAGTCTGAAATCTTGCTTACACTGAAACTCAATTTCTGATTAGCAGAAAATCACTGATGCGTTTTCAAAAAATAGGTACAAAATCATAACTTGGCCGACACGTTCAATCTGAACACCTCTGATTTAGCTAATAAGGAGATACCAGGTGTACCTTGAGCGAGGAACAGGACTTTATTTAGCACCTCTACATGGCACAGCAAATTATTTTGCACCTGTACTCTTGGCACAGGAATTTATTTTGCAACCCCCTCCAGGAAATGACCGTTTGAACAACCCCAGATTTTGCTGCCATATAAAATCGTGGAACAGACCTTTGCCTTATATAACTCCGGGCACTTGTCCATTATGAATGCCCCAAACTTAAAATAAATGAAATCTTAAAAAGCCCTTGAAACCTTAAAGATGGCCTTAAAGCGGTCTTCGTAAAATGATTGACCCAGACTACCTCCTCAACTCTATATTCATTTAAAAACCAGCTACAAGGTTTCCTCAACAAAATCATTTTTGTTTTTATCACATTTAATTTCAAACGACAGTTCCCAAACTAGCAATTTGTGTATAGCAGGCCATGTTGAAGACCTGCCAGGGGAAAGTCCAAAATAGCTGTGTCATCGGCATAAAGAGGCATGCTATAAAATGTACCCTTGCGAGAAGGCGGATATTATTTCCTAAGCGAAGTGCTAGAATCAAAGTCTAAATGGAATAAATTAGGGCCAACTGACATCCCTTTAATCGCTGTGAAAATACAATGTATAATTACAATACAGTGATCAATGACTGAGTAACAGGTTTACTGGTCTTGTATGCTTAAAAAAAACACCAGTTGCCACTAAAGATTCTGGAAAACACCCAGACAGAATCCTAAAGTACACTTGAAAATCAGTGCTCCATTTGTGACCAACTTTTACTGACCAAACATTTGCACTAAGTTTCTTAAAAATATTTATCTCGAGATCCTGAACCCCTTGTTAATATTTATTTAATCCTTGACTGGTCATATCTGCCTGACAAATGTCCTATTGACCACAACCAATGTTTGGCATTAGGCGTTGTGTAAAATATCTTTTGAACAGAGAAAAGAGGCTCCAAATCCTTCCGATTTTCATTTTATATTCCTAACCACTTTTTCACCAATGTAACAGGCCCCAGGTGCTTTAAAATTAACTATTTGCCATTACATGCCAAAATAATTCATAAGAGGTAGGCTCCAAAGCCCTGTTGAAGTAAATCCGACCATGTAATGACCAGCATAAATCAATATTATGTCATTGTATTTCTCCATTAAGTTAGCAACATTTAAAAAGTGGATATTTCATAAAATTCAGAGCGAACAAATCTAAAACAAAAAACTGCTTTTGCATATTCAAACAAGCTATATATAAAGACCTGATAATTACAATACATTATATAAACATAGCTATCATGCATGTCCACACAGAAAATTAACCAAATCTTCATGGGTTCCCATTTTGCAGGCATACTTTGTGCTTCCTCGTGCACAAATTCTTCATTCATTGAGAGGTGGGTAATTGTAAACGCCCTATTAGCATCAGCCTCCAGCATTCGGGGGAATCTATTTCACAGACGTCTTCTTGCCTTCTAATATGTGTGCGGAAGTCTTCATATAAAACTGAAGAGGGAAGCTTATGTGTATTTTGGACATCTGCCTCTCTCCTTATCGGACAAGTTCTTACTTTAAGAGCTATAATCACTTAATGTGCCAAATTTAGTTACGTCCCACCCTGCTATCCAAATGGGCATTGCCCTACATCCCCCCCATCCTGACCCCCCTTACCACAAGAATTTCTATTTAGCAGGAGAGGCCGAAATCTTGCTTACACTGAAATTCAATTTATGATTAGCAGAAAATCACTGATAAGTACAAAATCTTAACTTGGCCAACACCTTCAAACTGAACACATCTGATTTAGCTAATAAGGAGATACCAAGTGTACCTTGAGCGAGGAACAGGACTTTATTTAGCACCTCTACATGGCACAGCAAATTATTTTGCACATGTACTCTTGGCACAGGAATGTATTTTGCAACCCCCTCCAGGAAATGTCCGTTTCAACAACCCCAGATTTTGCTGTCATAAAATCATGGAACAGACCTTTGCCTTATATAATTCCGGGCACTTTTCGAATATGAATGCCCCAAACTTAAATTAAATTAAATCTTAAAAAGCCCTTGAAACCTTAAAGATGGCCTTAAAGCTGTCTTCGTAAAATGATTGACCCAGACTACCTCCTCAACTCTATATTCATTTAAAAACCAGCTACAAGGTTTCCTCAACAAAATCATTTTTTTTTATCACATTTAATTTCAAACGACAGTTCCCAAACTAGTAATTTGTGTATAGCAGGCCATGTTGAAGACCTGCCAGGGGAAAATCCAAAATAGCTATGTCATCGGCATAAAGAGGCATGCTATAAAATGTACCCTTGCGAGAAGGCGGATATTCTTTCCTAAGCGAAGTGCTAGAGTCAAAGTCTAAATGGAATAAATTAGGGCCAACTGACATCCCTTTAATTGCTGTGGAAAAACAATGTATAATTCCCCAATCTTGTATATCGGACAGACTCTGAGATGTCTGTGTATCACAGTTGGATAACATAATAAACCATTAGCCACCCCAATTAAAATATAAACTACCCACAAGGTGTTTCTATCAAATTAAACGCTTCCTCCAAATCGAAAAAAAACCCACAAATAATCTCCCTCCCTCAACCTTACCGTATTTCTACATTGTACTAAGCCTTCCCCTGTAACCCGCTTGGCAGTTTCAAGATATTGTTACTTTGAGCCCACTCCTTCAGTCTGAGCAACAAACCTTTGGAGAATATCTTACTGGCAACGCCCAGTAAGAGATTGGCCTATTACAGTGGGGGGGGGGGGGAGTGTCTTAGGACTACTTGTCCAAGGAGATGGCACAATGCCTGCCTCGACAAAAAGCATAAAATATTTGGTTTCTTTCAAAAATGTGGCCCTCTCTAAAGGTGCTGTTTTAAAATACTTTCTTCGTCTTTTAGCAATTTTTACATGCCCTTTTAGACATCTGTCCAGCCGTGTACACACAAATCATTCAATCATGGTTCACATCTCTTTTCGAGATTCTACATTCTGCATTGAACCATGGGGCATCCCTTTCTGTAACCTTGTCCTCCTGAACTGGGGGACAGTGTTTACCAATTGCTCTATTCCGGATAGTTCCTGAAACCCCTAGTAAAGTTTATTTAATCCTTGACTGGTCCTATCTGCCTAACAATTTCCTACTGACCCCTTGATGTCCTCATTTCCTGTTAACAACCACTTAATGTTAAAGTCAAAGGCCTACCAAATTTCCTTTACTAAAATTGAATGTGGTCTGTTAAGTATTATTAATTAAAATGTTCTATTAACATTCTTAATTTCACTACATTTCTAATTTGTGTAGCAATATTTGTCTATCAACTGAGTGCAGCTACGTCCCGCCAAAGAATGGATATTGCTCACCATTTCATTTGATATGCACATTTTGCTCATGGCGCACAAAAGGTTGGGGACCCCTGTCATTGGCCATACCCAATAGAACAAAAACATGTAGCATTTAGAAGTTAACCTACAAATTCACCATATCGACTATATAGTTATACACACAAGTGCACTTGCATCTTAAGTTTCATACAGAAGCATGGGAGCTCTAGACACACACACTTAATCTATACATGGTGTCACCACAGTAATCACTATTGAAGATGAGCATTTTACATTTCGTGGTCGATTAGTAATATCGCTTGGATTAGGGTGTAACTAGTTTACAATATGATAGTAAAATACTGCAGGTATAAATTGCTGTGGCTATAAGATGTCTTGAATCAAACAGACTCAGAATGTGTTCAACTTTTTTTTTTATTTACCAAATGCAGTTCAACGGGCATTGATGTATAGTATAAGAATGAACACAGTTTGCAAAAATACAAATACAAAAACAAAGCAACCATTCTGTGTTTCAAAAGGTGGAGCCTTCTTTCTGGCATTGCACATTTTAGTGGCAAGCTTCCTTCTCATCACTCTGCAGTCCATAGTAGGCCAACTGTTGCCCTTGCAGACAGACCTCAAATATTCTACAAAGAAAGATAGAATATATGAATATGAATATAAATGGACATTTGAATAGGCACTCAGACCCCACCCAAAGAGCCACACCCATACAAACACTCCTCCCCCACACACACTCAGCCCCTCACACAGCATCCAGTTTCCCCAGCCCACACACTCAGCACCCATGGCCCAATTCAGCAACCAGCCGCCCACACAGGTGCCTCAACTGCCCCCCACCCTTCTCCCCAATGGCCTCCCACTCATTCGCCCTAAATTCCCACGCCACTCTTCTTCCCCAACTGCTCCTCCGCCCCTCTTCTCCCACCCACACACACAATTTCCCAGCGCATGCACACACTCACCCTACACACACAGCCACACCCGACATACACAGCCCTCCCTCTCTTCTTCCCCAACACCTTCTGCCCCCGCCATCCCACCCCTCCCAACTACCTGTTAGTACACCCCCTCCCCTACAACTGCCCCACCCGTCTGCTCCCCAGACAATACCTCCCACACGTGCACACACAAGTCAGTCCCCCAACACCTAGATCCAAAACACAGTAACCAAGCCCCGATAGACACACCCCAGTAAACAAACTCATTCAGCCCTCACAGCAGACAGCACTCAGCTGCCCCCGTTCTCCATTTGTCATTCTCCGCAGCTGCCCCCCACCCTTCTCTCCAGCCCCTCTTCTCCAATTGCCTCCTTTCCCCACACCCCTCTTCATCCCCAACTATCCTATTGCTCCTCTCTCTCACACACACACAAACACACACACAAAGATGTGCACATGCAGAAACACACACGGCCCCTCAGAGCACCATTTTATGTCTTTGCCGGACGCCCACATTTAATATTCACAAAGAATTGCTGCTCCGTCTTAATGGCTCTTGAAAGGTTTCCCCTCCTTACGTGCATGCACTAACAGGTGGCACAGAGACACACACACACACACACAGCCAGCCAGCCAGCCTTGAGGCATGGGCAGTCTGTGTGGTGGGCCAGGGCCCAGCTGTCAGAGGGACCCTGCAAAGTACCAGTGTCTGCCTCAACTGCTGTGCAACTTCCATGTACGAAGCTCGCTTGAGGCCATGGTTGTCTCCCAACCTCCTGTGGCTCTCTAGAGAGACACCTGTTCCAAGCAGTCCATCAGATGCTGCAGGACTTTTAATGAATGCTCATCACTTTTTCTTCGAGCAGCGCATTAAAGCGGGGGCGATTTACAAATGACGGCCCATTTAAGAGATCATTGTTTTGGAAGAGATGTTCATAATGTTTCTGTGTTAAGAAATGCAAATAGGCATTTGCATTCTGAACGCACACACAAACCACCAGTTAGCTGCCTAAATCTACTCTCTCCTCCAGGTCAATTACTATATATGAAACAAACAGTTTTAAATTACCTACATTCTTTTTTTTTGGTAAAATCTAATGAAAATATCGCATCATATATGAATCCTGCATTTGACTAACACTTAAACACAAACAGGTAACCTTTTTCACACATTACATATAATTCGACATTTTCAAAACTCAAAGGTCATTATTTTGCATTTTGCTGAATTGCTTTCTATTATTTGTAGTCTTACAAGTCAAGAGGGGGGAATAATGCGACAAGTTTACACTTTTTTCTTAATATATTGACGTAATGATTTATATATTTGAATGGGTACCTTACTATGGCCACTGAAGGCATAAATCTTGGGGTCATCTTTGACTCCTCACTCTCCTCACACCTTGAACCTTGCCAAGAAGGCCCATTTTCAACTCTCCCTTCCCTCATCTTCCCCCCCGAAGCTCTGTCTCTAGCGCTCTGGTCCTCTCCAGGCTGGATTACTACAACAGCCTCTTCCTCAACCTGCCCCTTTCTTCACTCTGTCCTCTACGACTAATCCAGAATAGGGCTGCAAGACTTATCCTTAACCTCATGCCTAGGGACTGCATCTCTCTAGCTCTAAAATCTCTCCACTGGCTCCCGGTTGCTGCAAGGAGTAAATTCAAGACCCTTTGCATCATCCAAAAGGGTGCCTGTGGCCGGGGACCACACTACCTGCAGTTCTCTCATGAAATACTCTCCTTCCAGATCCCTTCAATCTTATCACTCCAACTCTCTGCTGGTCAAACATTTCTCCAAGCAGAGAGCTGGGGCAGATACCCCTCCTCAGCTTGCTCCCTCCTATGGAACAGTCTCTGTATCTCTCGCTGTCTTGAACCGGACAACCTTAAGTTCCATAAACAATTCAAGACCGTTCTCTTCTCCTTCCCTCGCTACCTTCTGTGCTAACCATCCCCTCTGTCGCTGAGATTGGCGGCCTGGTCCCTCATGAGTCCAATAGTATTCTGGCCTTCTGCCCAATTGGCACCAGCATCCCCCCTGCACTGCCTTCTGGGCAAATTCCGCCTGTCGGGTTGTTTGCCTCCGGCCTGAACCTGTTGGGCGGTATACCTCCACCCTTGCACTTTCTAGGGAATATTTCACTACAAATTGCTGGGTTAGAAAGGTGAGCACCTTTAATACTTGGCCAGAGTATTTAATGAAAAATGTCCTCAGGTTATTTTGTCTTTTGTCTGGTGCACTTTAAAAGTCAAGTGACCTACATTTGTATCTTTATTTTTTTAATGTACTTATTGAGCACATGTTAGGTTCCTTTACAACAAAAGGTGATTCCAGGTGCACAAGGCAAGGGGTGGGAGGGACAGGGGGAAAACAAATACAACGTTCCCACTAGGCCTTGTGACATTCGTATTTTGCAAGTGCAGTAAGAGAAAGTGCAGGGGGTAGGAGGCAGGTCAGGGAGGATGGATGGGGTAAGGGAGAGGGGGAAGTGCAGGCGGGAGGGGGAAGTGCAGGCGGGAGGGGACCCAGGGGCTGGGCAAGTGCTATAGGGAGCCCAAGAGGTCAAGTGCCTGGGGTACCAGGGGCGAGGGTCAAATAGTGCATGGACAGGGTGGACCAGACTCAGCAGGCTAGTCAAGAAAGGGTGCCCCATATGGTGGTGGCGTCGCCTTAGTGAGGTGGTCTGGTCTTGCTGTAGACCCAGATTCAATGTTTTAGAGTGAAGACTCAGTGTAAAGACACAGTGTACCAGGCCCAAGGCCTTTAGGTAATGACAGTGCAGCCATGCCCACAGCCTTTAGGCAGTGTCACAGTGCCTCGACGCCCACAGACTTGAGTGTGGGCAGGGCCATAGCTTTTAGGTAATAAAACACTGCAGAAAGCGGACAGGCCCACACCATTTACGCAATGACAATGCAGCCAGGCCCAGGCCCAGTATATGAATGAGCATTTAAAAAAGGTAATCAACACTGGAAAAATAGCCTGAGAAAGGGGTATTTCCAATAACTATGTCCACCTTTTAAACCGAACAATGTATAGTGAAATATTCCAAGGAAAACAAAACCCAAAACAGGAGACGTGTGCTTTGATGCCACTTATGTAGTCTTGTAGGTAAACATGTGCACTGGAAACCTGACAACCTGGGATGAAATCCTAGTCGCTGAACACTTGAGTGAGCAAACTTTAATGTGTGCCTCAAAGACATCCAACAGGAGCTGCATTCGCCCTCAATTGGCCCACCCCTTCTCTCCTTAACACCCCCAGTAAGAACGCTCAGTGGGTTGAGCACTCGCTGCTGCGATCTTTGTGTGATCGGCAGGTCCGATTCCCAGCAAGGCAAACTCAGTCTTTCGAGTACCAACTTCGGTTGGGTGATATTGTATGTAAATATGTTCTATGTAAAGTGCTTTGGCGAAAGGGCCATATAATAGCATCATTATTCTCCAACTGCCACCCAATGCCTTCACCCCAACTCCCTTCGTCCACTTCTACCTCAAACACCTCTCCACCTCCCTCAACTGCCCCATTTCACCCCCCAACCGCTGTTTTTCTTCCCCAACTGTCCCATCTTTATCCTCCCAAGTGCCCCCTTCTCTCACAACTGCCCCTCACTCCCTCTCCAACTGCCCTTCTCCCACCATCAGCCCCCAACCCCCACCTCCCTTCTCCCCCATCACCTACCCCATCCTCACCCAGCCCTTTTTTCCCCAAACTACCACTTTTCTCTCAACTATGACCCCACCTCCTAAATGCCCCCACCAACCCCCCCAAACAACCTCTACACCCCCTCTCCCACAATTGGCTCCCAGATCCCCTTCGCTCTCAATTGCCCCCCATGACCAATTGCTCCTTCTCCCTAAATTGCCATCCCATGCTTACTCTCCAACTGCCCCCTTCTCCCACAACTGCCCTCAACCCTACTCCCCAATTGCCCCTCTCCCTCAACTGCCCCAACCATCGCCCCAATTTCACAATCTCCCCTGCTACCCCCCATCAATAGCACCTCCTCCCTCAACTACCCCAGCCCTTCACCACATCTGCCCCTCACCCCTTTTCCCTCACACACCCACGAAGTCCCCTCCACCTCCGCTCTCTCTCTCAACTACCCCTCCATACCCAAATGCCCTGAAGTGGGAGAATGGAAGACCAGGCTCCCGTCCTTCACCTCTCGCGCTTGGCCTAGAGGGTCACGGCCCAGACACCCGCCGCGAGAAGAGTTTGTCCATTTACCAGACGACCAGGTACCCTGGTACAGGAACATACGGATGTGTCCATCTGCCTGCCCAGCAGCCCGCACTGGCCATGCCGACACCTGCGGCTCGGATCAGCTAGACTAAAATCCACACGTCGTTAGAGATGCCATGACGACCTAGACAACGGGAAGCACATCTGTACAAATATACACACTGAACATTTCCACACCAATATACACGAAGAACATACTCAGTGCTCTGACGTAGGCGACAGGCATATTCACGGACGTGCATCTTTATTATTTTTACATAGGCTTTCAGGATGCAGAAACGCAAGACGCGTCATGAACTCATCTATAACGCTTGCTCACGCTTCTCTTGAAACCCGTTACCACCATGAGAGGTATAATGGAAACACGATACTGGTCATGGAAATATATGCAATTATAACCTAAAAGCACCTATGCACCAAACGGACTATTTATGCACCAGGCCCGAGTAGGCCTCAACCAAGAGCTCCCGTGGACATTAACAAAGCAAGAGTCAGGTTGCTGATCCTGCAGAAAGAACCCGGTGGAGCAACCAGCCAAGGTCGAAATGTTGCAAACCCACATTCCAAGAACAAATCATCAAAGGCACGATGTTGCAACCTCGCACTCCGCGCCCCAACGATAAAGTCACGCCGGCAAATTAAACCAGACGCACAGTAGAAAAAACAATATTAATTGTGCAGAATTCTGCCTCTTTCACGGTCCCTCCCCACGTGACCAAGCCGAACCTGACGAGATGCCAAAACCCAGGAGAGAAAAGGCGTCTGGGTCCCTCGCTACGAGACACAGGCCGATACACTTGAAAGGATCAATGGACATCTGCTACAGTGAGAGCGGTCAGCCTTCCACCTATGAATAAATCCTCACATTGTCTGCACGTACCCATATTGAAACATTGTTGCAATCACAGGTACACCGAGAGCTGGGAACAACGGTGGTCCCAGGCTGGGAAGCTCACGAGTGCACCAATCAGAACATGGGGCTCTTATCTCAGACGTCAGTAATATTAGCCAATCCTCAGGAGTCTTCATGTAACAATTCTTATGTATCTAATTGTAGGGACAACCCAGATATACCACCTGACTACACCTTGTCCACTAATATCATTCTCTATATGTGTACTATACTAACCCTACCACTCGAGCAACCAATTAAGAGTGGCGATAGGTTTTTTGTTAACTTTCTGAAGTGACGCAAGTAGCGCGTCATAATGCAGTAAAAAGGGCCTGCGAGCCCCACGATTGTGTGTGTGTCAGGACGAACGCGTACGCTCCTTGACCCATCCCTGCCGTTTTGTCTAAATAAACAGCAGAGTCACCTTGCTCCTTGTGTGTGTCTCATACTCTATCTCATCTGGGATATACGGGAGGAGTTGGGGCCTCCCTGCCCGGAGGTCTGCGGACGGCCCGGCCGACCCCGGCAGAATTTCCCCCCCGACAGCCCCATCTCCCCCAAAAGTGGTTTCTTCCCTAGCTGCCCTGCCCCTCCAAGTGCCCCATTCTCACCCAGGTGACCATCCCTTCTCCAGACCGCCCCTTCTCTCTCCCACACAACTGCCTTCCAATCCCCTTCTCTCCCCTACCCCTTATACTGACCCATCCCCTTCTCCCTCAATTTTCTCCACAGCCCCATTCTCCCCGATTTCCCCCTTCTGCTTCAACTGCCCCTAACCCCCACCTATGGCCCTCAGTAACTACCCCACCCATTCTTCAAGTGCCCCCTTTTCACTCAAGTGCCCATGCCTATTCTCCTCCAATACGAGCCCCTTCACCACAAACTGCAACTCTCCATACCCATCTGCACCAATTCTCCCCTTCTCACCCCATCCACCCTCCATAACTGCTTGCCCTTCGCACCCAACTGCCACTCCACCACCAACTAACCCCTTCTTCGACGAAGGGCCGATAACTCCAACCCAGAAACTGTAAAGGGACTGCTATTACACCGTAGTGGAGTCCTTTTATGAACGACGAGCGGGATGCTATTTAGCAACAATATAGCCAGTTTTGCTGATCAGATTATAAATCAAGGTTATGAATGCAGTAAAACATGCCTGCCAGTGTGTGTTTAAATCTGCTTTCAGTTTTTAACCTTTATTGAGCATCTGAACAGAAAAGGCACAAGATCCCCATTGCTGCACACAGCAAGACGACCTACCCCTCAATCCCCAGAGTAAACGAGCCCTTTGTCTGCCGAAAACAGTATGCCTTACATTGATTCACATCTCTGAATTATCGCTGTAGCTCCAAAACTCCACAAGCACCCAATACCATTCCTTTGTTAACTTAAGCAAGTGAGGAAGCACACGTGGAGCCCATCCAAACAGAAACACCAGTCCCCTATCCTGACTAAATAAGCCTACGAGCTACACAAAATCACTCCTCATGCCCAGTTTCACTCAACTCATCTTTAAAAGGAAAGAAAATTACCTCTGGTTGATCCAAATGTGCGTGCTCCCAAGCCAGACATCTATGATTGCAGTCACCTTTCATCCAGTGTTGCCAATTTAGAAGGAAAAAATAAGCTGAATGCCCCCTCAAAACAAGCCGACTCCAACCAAATAAGCTGAAAAAACAAGTACATCTCTAAAACACTGTGATAGGTCTCAAAAGTAAAACAAATACAATAAAGCAAATATACATAGAGGTAACACAAATATAATGTTAGAACCAAAAGCATTTATTAAAATAGCATTTTATTTTTCTAACAATGATTGTCTATTTTAATTTCTTGTATGCGTATGTGTATGACTGATAAAAGCACATCATTGGCCAGGGTGTTAAGTTTAATAACCAGTGGAGATGAGCAATTAATGGGGAAACTATAAACTGTTGGGTATTTTGTATAGATTTGGGGCCTAGCAGTATTTTCTTACCACCAAAATGAAAATAATATCAGTAATAATCACTCTTTGCATTCAGATTAGATTTGGTATATAGTACTACAGTATACATACATTATTTCTGCACACAGATACATTTCGTGGTATACATTATGTTGGTATGCGTTATTGGTGGTATTTCTGGTGAGCATAATTCCTTTGTTTTATATGTGGCCCCAATATCCAGAACCCCTTATTTTTGCTTAGTTTGTTCGTGTGATCACTAGAGAGGCCTCAGGCTTACATTTCAGGAACACATTTTCAATTGGAGTGCCACCATGGGCTGTCCTCACTGACTTATCAACGGCAGCGAGCTAACATGTGGTATTCATCACCAACTTATCTACATCGGTGAACTATGTCCAGGTCCTCTCTTTCTGCTGACTCATGTACCTCCAGCAGCAGTCTATTTTATTATTATGTTCCGTTCAGAAAACACACACTTATATACTGAATGGAATCATGCACACAGCTATCACTAAGTCTTATTTTTAGCTACCTTAAAAATGACAATTGCACCGTCTAAACCTCTCCCCATATTATCAGTACTGTAATGGTAGATGCACAAAGAAAGGAGAAAAATAAAACACACTACCCGTCTGCTTTCAGATATTTTTGTGTATTATAAAAAATTGCATTTCAACACGATCTTACTCTTTTTACAGATATAAATGGAAATTGCACAGTAACAACCTTATCTGTAACAAAATGAAAAAAGAGCGGCGAGAACCTATTCAATTTGCAACATTAAACATGTTGATAAAACACTGGCGTTCCCTCTTCCACGCTGACTGAATAGTTTCGCACACATACGCACTGCCCCCACACTCTGTAATTTAATTACCAAGCCTGTCCAGCATGTGAAATTCTTCGGCTGGTCGCCTTCTGGAAGAGGTTCAATGAATTCTTCTTAAATCACCCCAGCAAGGACGAGCATCTGCCGTCACTCAAACTGGGCCTTATTGACTGGAATTCCCAGTCTCTGCAGCAGTGCACTGGGATCTGCTTTTTCAATCAGGAAACTCCCCAGCCACCAGCCAGGTCTTTCTCCCAGCTGTGTAAAATGTCTTCTTCCCCGGGGGGAAAAGCTCTGTTACAGCCTACCAAATGAGTTCAACCAATAAAATTCAATCATGTCCTACCCTCCTTCTCTTGAACAATGGCTTGGCTTATACAGTTGCAACTGTAACCAAACTGATTTCCTGCTTATTCGAGTCTTTGCTTCCTGCAAATACTGTGGACAGAGCACAGATAGAAGCAAAGAAAAAAGAAATATGGATGCGTGTTTAAAATGACTTTCAGAGCCTGTCCTTTTCCATCTCATTTTGCACTGGAGAACACATTATATTATTAACGAGTTAGAAATCGTTAGTATTGTTAATGAGGTTAGTTCATTAATCCTCAAATGTGTCTCCTGCAACAGAGGAATTTCAGGTGAAAAAAAAATATATGCTTTTAAATGTGAAAAATTATTTGCATTTTAGATGTAGAAATCGTTTTTGACTGAATAGCCTGTTTTCATTTACATGTCCATGTCACACTGGCAACACATGCCTTGCTGTACCATATTATAGCAATGCACCAAACCCATGCAGTGGTGCTGCATGAAAAAAAATGCTAAATACTCTTACTCTTAAATACTCTTACAAAACCCAATCAACAGAAGTAGAATGGGCAAATAGACAGATGGTGGCATTGTAGAGTGGAGACAGTATAATAATAATAATTTTGCATTTATATAGCGCTACAAACCCTCAGGTATCTGAGCGCTGCTTATTATTACCCACGGTGTGTGGTGCTCATTTATCGACCTCGGAAGGATGAAAGGCTGAGTTTGGCCCTGCCGGGATCCGAACCTGTGTTAGCAAGCTCTGCACGGATGCCAAAGTGAGCACTCTACTTGCTGTGCCACTTGACCGGCTATAGAAAGTACAATCTACCCGGACAGAGGAGATTGTGCCATAATGGAAAGGTGCAAGCATAATAGAGTTCACAAAATGCTGGAGGAATTAGGTCTGTAATACTATGCTGTTTTTACCATACAAACAGCCTTTGTGAGGGCTTAGGTATGTAAAGATCTCAAATTGACCATGGCCATGCGTGATAAAGCCATCCAGACATGTGGTTTTTTTTCTTTGCATTATGGGAACTTTACGTTTTTGATTGAGGAAACTACACGTTACAGAATTCCAAGGAAAACAGACCTTCATGGCCACAGGAAGCTTGAGTGTCTGGGGTATGTCAATCATTCCACAGTTGGTTAGTACTTTTGTGCGAGACACGCCAACTATAATCAACTTTATTCCGATTTCATAGACATTTGTAATGTACACGTTCATTAAGTATGGGGGCCGTCCCCCATAAAAGGAACAAAATGAATGCCTGTTAGTTTGTGGAACAATTACAAGCCAAGAATGGATTTGTAATTGTATATGCCACATTAGCTTTCTGTTATCAGCAAGTCTAGGTGGGTCACTGGGTTTACCATGTATCCTGTGTATTCACATCGGTAATGACACGGACACGCAATGAGGTGTACTGTCAACCAAATGAAAATGTCCCTCAAGTGACACATGAATAAAAAAATGTAAACCGATTGACATTGTGTTTAGAATGCTTTCCAGCTGCATTTGTAGCTCGCGTGTGTTTATTGCAGCGTGTAATTTAATCACTGTATGTTGAAGGGGAAAGCCTTTATCGAGGATGTTTTGAAGATAACAAATAATGCTTGGAGAAAAGCACGTCGAACGTATGACAGACTAAAATGCTGCATGCGCCCAACAGGGCAGTACCTTTCATATTACCACTCTTGCCCTACTGGTCAGACCAGTCTGGTCTCATTATGCTTTTAGCGAGGCATGACTTTATCCTCATGTCTTTGCCCTCTGGGTGTCCAGGCTGCAGTAATTACAACCCCCAGCCTAGGCTTTAGCCACAGGCTCTCCTCAGCCGCTCTGCTAATGTAGCAGCAGGGGTCATTTCATTCAAATGAAGATAAGAAGGCCGACAGTGACGGCACAGGGAAGTAGTTGACTCATTCATGTTATGAAGCAGGGCTGTGAAGTGATTCTGCTTGTTGCGGATTTTGTCTGCTTGAACTAAACAAGTGCAAAAGTAAGCGCTTATTGGGGGTAATAAGCGAACAAAAACCGCAAAGTGCAACCTGCAAAAATGTTAAGGCGACTTTGGGCAAAAAGAAGCCCAAAGTTCCTTATAATAAGCACAGCTGGCAACACTGCTTTCTTCTCTTCCAGGTAGAGACAGCACAGCAGCAACATAAAAGAAAGACCACAGTGCGGCATTTAGGTAGACACAGATGAAAGAATCATTTCCTATATCTGTGCTTACTCTTGGATCTCTATTTGCGCTCAGCTTCTCTCTTTCTGCCTTTGGACTATTGGACTTTGCTCATAGGCCCAGACTGGAAAAACAAAAAAAAGCAAAAAGGTTGCCCTTCTGGTCTAACAAATGCATGCACACCAAGAGCTTTAGATGTCACCATGACATGGTCATCAATATGCCCTTTGCTGTGTATTCTGGCACTTGTTTGTTTTCCCCTTTATACATATAGTTTCACAAAGCAAAAAAATGCAGTGGAAAACCATAGAGCGCAACAAACCATAATTGTATTTTTCGAAGACCTGTAAGACATTTTTAATTATATTTAGATGTGGTTCAGGGGGTCTTTGTGATGTGGTTGTAAATCCTGTGACATAGTTTTGATGTTTCTGTGGTTGTTAATTCTAAAGCACACTTTGGCTCACCTTACGGTAGCACAAGCCGAACGCAAAAGCATGACTCTGCCAGTTGCTTGGGGATGCAGTATTGAAAAGGTAAAGTTTCCAGTACTGTCAAATATTTAAAGGAGTCTCGGGACATTATAATATTATGAGGTCTAGGAATGTATCCACATTTGGTTTCATCCTCGTCTGATGTTGTCCCAGGAAAGGGATAGGACCCGAGCATTATGCACAGCAGAACTGAAAAGCAATGATGTGGTACATGTATGGACATGCCAAAACACACAGGACAATCCTTGTGCATAGATGCTTTTCGGGTCGACGTATGCTTTTGAACCTAAGCACATCTATATAATACATTATGTGTTCGGAAACTATGCATGTTCGCAAAACCTCTTAAATCTCAAATATTCCTCTTACCCTAAAACACAACTTCATACTACATAACTCTAATGCAACACTAGACCCTCACAAACCACCAGGAACTACACACACTTAACAAGAAAACAAACCTTTCACAAAATACATGCACGCCCAAAAAAACATCACCGTTTGTCGGTGTTCCAGAATATACATTGCCACCAATATTCATTCTTGTGTAATGTTGTTCTCAAAAGAGAGCCTTCGTTCCCTGGATAGAAAGCTACAACGCTAAAAACCAATTCCTTTTGCTTTTTGACCCTCTTACCATTCCAGTGGTATATTCCTTTTCTAGAAAGGGTCAGATCGGGCCTAACGGTTTCAGTGGTGCCAATTACTGTCCCACTTTCTTCAGGGCCACAGCATGGATTAACATGCTGCCAAAAAAGAGAGTTTCAAATGTCTGAGCTTCTATCAACCCACCTGTATATAAAGCATAAACGGGAAGGGAGGAATAGGGGGAAGAGACATGCGCTGGTTTTATTCCTATGTTATTTTCCAGCATGCTCTTATTTAGCTTCTGTACATTATGGGGAGGTAGCATTTATTACCCTTATTTTGCTTGTATCAGACTCACTGAATGGATTAGGTGACTGATAGTTTTCACGGATGCGTATATAGTGTTGCATTCCGATGCATCCTGGAATAATACATACAATTCTATCAGTTTCCAGGGAACTGGGGAGGGAATTCAGATATCACGCGTGTCGTTATTGATTTAAATATATTCTCGTGTGTCTTATTTAGAAAATATGTCCAATTGGGAATGTTCACACGATACATCGTTCGGGATCTAAATCCACCCAACACATGGGTGAGGAGGGAGAAGAAAGACAACAGCCACACATCTTACCTGATGGATTAGGTGTCAGTAGGGCGAGAGGTCTGCAAGCGTAAGTGCAGCTGGATACGGAACGGTCTACTGGAAAGCTGTCCGTTCCGAGCAAAAACATCCGCATACGTCCTTGTCGTGCAGGCGCTGCGCCAAGGCCTGCACTGGAAGGCGGACTCGCGGGCGTCAAAGAAAAAGGGCGCCATCTTAGAACGGCATCTAGATACATGCATTCAGCTCCGAAACGCCACATCTCTCAAACGTTTTGCAGAATGCATAGACACGATCATTGTTAACAATGATTTCGTCATTGTTCTTTTTGCGGGTTGAATCACGTACAAGATAATGCTGATTTTTAAATTCATATTTTTAGATTCATTAATCAGGTTGAGAAATTAACCGATTAATTTCCTAATTAGTGGTATCCTATTCAGATAAATGTAAATGTTAAACGCTAGGCCCGAGTTCTCTAGGGGAAAGGAATGTGTATTTGCTGGATTGTCTTTACACATAGTGAAGAGCCTTGCACGAGAACCTCAAACTCCGGCCTCATGGTCTTGGTGTGTATTCCTACTAGAATGCATAGATCCACCTCAGTGTGGCCAGTGTCTACCAATGTGTCTGCTCATTCAGGCCATTACTATCAGTTTTTAAACAAAAGATCCATAATTGTTCTCGTCTATATAGCAAATTGTGTATATACCCGCCTCTCTTGGGAATGGCTAGTTTTTCGATGACCGTCCAAGTAATATAGTGGGGCCATGTTTTTTCAGACCAAAGTGCTCCACCATCGGAGCTGGCTGATTTTTCGTGTGAATGCATGACCGATGCTCTGCCAATCTCGTTTTTAAAATCGGTCGTGTAGTCATACCCACATATCGTAACATACATGGACATGTAATCAGGTATAATACGTTGCCTCTTTTGCAGTTCGTTAGTGTTCGAGTCCATGCAAAATGCCAGCCAATATCAATGGTTACGATCCTGGCTGTGTTTGGAAATGCGCTGCACTATCCGCATGGTGTAAGCCCGGTTGGAGGTAGTTGGTTCCACATGGTGGTTGCTATGCATTCTTTCGGTTCTTTAGACGGATGTATTAGCGCATCTCGTAAGTTCTGCCTCCTCTTCATTGCAAATCCAGGTTTCTCCAGCACAGTGTCACCAAACATTCAAGATGGGCCAAGGATTAAGGATTTCTTTCTTGATTTTATTTACAATTGAGGAAAGAAAACTCAAGACCGCTGTTATTTTATCATTGGGCTCAATCCTTGTGTCCTGTTGTTCCAACTTTGTATCTCTGGGAATATTTTTGGCACTTTTATGGGCTTGTTTAATAGTATGTCTAGGATATCCACAGGCAGCTAGCTTTGTGGCTAAATGGCCCGAATGGCTGTCATAGTCAGTCGTACTAGAGCAGTTCCTTCGGTAACGGAGGAACTGCCCAAAAGGTAAGTTCTTCCTCAAGCTCGGCGGATGGTAACTGTCAAAAAGTAACAGCTAGTTTCGATCTGTAGTTTTGTAAAAACCTTGCTGGTAATTATTCTGTCTCTTATCTCTAGATGCAAATCTAGGAAACGTATGGAGTCTTCACTATGTGTTTCAGAGAAGGTTAGGAATCTTTTCTGTTCATTCAGCCACAACATGAAACTCTTTAGGTCATCTTTGTTGCCATTAAACACCATGACAACGTCATCTTTGTATCTTGACCACATCTCTATTCTTGAGGACCAAGGGTTTGAGGTATTGTAGATCACTTTGTCCTCGAAGTCTGCCACATACAAGTTAGCCAGGTTCAGTGCGAATGTAGCACCCATCACAGCGCCTGAAGTTTTGTTCGAAAAAGGAATCCTCATGTAGAAAGACATTCTTGGTTAATGCAATTTCTGCCAATTGCATAATTAAACTGACTGGTGTGTCCATCGGTGGGTTTTTGTTTGGGAGTACCCTTTCAACCACTTTAAGTGTTGCCATTTGAGGTATCTTGGTGTATAGCGACTATATCTAGAGTAACCAAAAGTTGTGATTCTCGATAAGAATGATCGATTGTTGATCAGATGGAGGACAAACGTCATGCCGTTGAGAAGATTTAATTTTACACACCTCAGGTTTTCTGAAGAAATCGACGAATTGTGACGAAGGTTCTAAAATTGAACCTATTCCCGACACGATAGGTCTTCCAGGTGGAGGTATTTTACCTTTATGTATGTTAGGTAAGGCATAAAAGGTAGGTTTTCTTGGTGTCTTGGGATTCAGGAATTCGTATTCTTTGTTACATATGTGTCCTTTGGCACTTGCTTCCTCTAAAATAGGTATAATTAGTTGACAAATACCTTCAGTGGGGTCGCTTCCTAGTTGTTTGTAACTGGTGCGATCTCCCAGGAGATCTAAGACCAGCTTTCTGTAGTCTACAGTATCCATGATTAAAGTAGCTCCCCCCTTGTCTGCAGCTTTTATTGTAATGTCATCATTCTCAGCCAAAGATTGTAGAGCCACTTTATCTTTTTTTGTGAAGTTGTTCTAACCATGTTCTTGTTCCATTTCTTCCAGTTTTTTGTTACTGCTTTCTCAAAGGTAATTGACTCTGCAGTGATCCCATTTGACACTGGATAATAAGTGGACTTGCCTTTAAGGTTGGTTGCACTCTGTTCACACTTGAAGTGTTTGGTCCACTCCCACTCCCACTCAAACTGCCCAAACTCCCACTGCAAAAGGTCCAGTTATGGGGTCGTCTAGGGCGGAAAGCCTGAGCTCAGTTCTTGTTTTAGTTGTTTAATTGTTGTTGTCCACTTGTCATTGTCGTATTTTTGCTTTGGTCCTCGTAATATTCTTCTGTGGTGTAAGAATACACCTTTTCTTGGGTGAAGGTGGCAAGGTCTTTTTTTCAATTTGAGGACTTTCTTATTGAGGTTGAATTCCTTGAAATCTTTCATCGATGCATCAAGCTCTTCCAGGACTTTTTTGTAGTTAGCAAGGATGTTGGCTGTTTTTAGAGAGTCTGGTTTTTCCTCAATCTCTTTCATGATCTTTTCGGAAACCAATTTTGCTGAGCTGATAAGGACCAGCCAATCTCTGGTGCACTTGTTCGAGATGTAGCTCCAGTCCTTTCTGAATTCAATTTGTTCAAGGAAGATCCATGGTTCGATTCGAATTATTAAACTCATGGGTGCTGTGCTGCATGCGCACAGAGATATTCGGTCATCATCGCTGCGTGAAGCTCAGTCCTAATTAAAAAAACAATTCCAGCACCTCCTGCTCGTTCCATTCGTCCACATTAGTTCCAATTGCTGCAATGTTATCCGTGCCTAGAATTGATGGAATTGCCAAAATGCCTTTCACAGTTTCTTCAGCATATGCCAGATATTGTGGCTCTGCCATCTTGGCTGGCGTTGTATCTCTGTCTATTTAGAAAAAAATGGGATTCTCCAACCTCCTCAAATGATGGAGATGTGTCTCCTGGCGTCTGTATATACAGTAGAATTAAAAAATGCTACACTTAATGTAGGGTAAGTCCACAGCCCAAGGCTGTCAGAAGGACCAAAAACACACGTTTTGGTCTAATCGGGGAGTATACACCTGCCAATTCCCCAAACTTTAGTATCACACAACAGGATCACAGGTTTACAATTTCAGTTATTAAACATTTATACCAAACGTGTAACATTCATCTGACATGCCCTCCAACAAATCTAACTAAGCCCTCATAGAATAGCTACCCCTAGGTTGCGCTGATGGGCCGCTTATCTAGACTGAAGGGATAGGAAAAAAACTGGCCCCATCTAGTTCTAGTCACCATTAATTTTACAAAACACTTTTTCTACATGTGTTCTTTGCTTCGCAAATGAAATTATTCACTTTTATTCTTTCCTTGCTCTGCATTTGCACACCCTAAAAAATCATGCAAAACAAAAGTTTGCTTCGACTAAATTAAAACATCACCGTTTGTCAGTGTTCGAGAATATACGTCGTCACCAATATTCATTGTTGTGCAATGTTGTTCTCAAAACGAGAGCCTTTGCCCCCTGGGTAGAAAGCTACAATGCTAAAAACCAATATCTTTTGCTTTTTGACCCTTTTACCATTCCAGTGGTATATTTCTTTTCTAGAAGGGGTCAGATCGGGCCTACCAGTTTCAGTGGTGTCAATTACTCTCACACTTCATCAGGGGCGCAGCATGGATTAACATGCTGCCAAACAAGAGAGAGTTTCAATTGTCTCTGAGCGTCAATCACCCCACCTGTAGATAATGCATAAACAGGAAGGGGGGGCGGGGGAGAATAGGGGAAGAAACATGTGCCTGTTTTATTCCTATGTTCTTTTCCAGCATTCTCTTATTTAGCTTCTGTACATTATGGGGAGGTAGCATTTCTTAACCTTATTTTGCTTGTATCAGACTTGCCAAATGGATTAGGTGCCCGATAGTTTTCACGGATGCGTATATAGTGTTGCAATCCGATGCATCCTGGAATACATACAAATCTATCGGTTTCCAGGGAACTGGGGAGGCAATTCAGATACCACGCATAACACGTGTCATTATTGATTTAAACTTATTCTGAACTTATATTTATTAATTTTATTTATTAACTGAAGCTACCAACAGCACATCAAAGCTCTTGTGCTTCTCCCACTGCATCCTACAAATAATACCCTCTACCAGCCCTCTTTCCTTTTCTGGTCCGCCACACTGCCGAGAGACCACGAAAGTGGCATGAGTGGGCGATACAAAACCAATTAATATTAACAATAACATGAGAGCAACATAATTAATCCCTTTACCAAAAGCTCATTTTTAGTTTCCAGGCAACATGAGGTTAGTGCGATATTCCAGCTCTTGCAATGAATTTCAGATGCATTATTTTGAAAAACTCTCTGGTTTGTAATACATGCAGCAGATTTTATTTCATGTGGGTTTTTATTTGAGACAAATGTCAGATGGGATTTTTCACCCAACAGTCTCCCATTTGCCCCACTGAAGAAGGGGAGTACTTTGATGGCAAAGCATTCTCACCCAGGGGGTGCATGCTATCTTTACGAGTCTGGCTTCCACTTTGGCCCAACATAATCTCAAGTTTTACCCATGCCACTGTAAGGGAGGAAGGGTCGATTTGCCCCCCTTGTACATTTGGCACAAAAGAGACTTAATACTCATGCAATAGTGGGGAGACGTCCTCCTTGCCCTTCCCTGGTTACAGTGGAAGCGGGGCTATTGCAAGACTCATTAAGACTCCATTTTGTGCATAACTCAACTCCATTTTTGGACTAGGCCACATCCCGAGCCCTGCAAAGCCTCCTCTCCCCTTTTGCAGCGCCGCGCACCGTGCACACAGATAGCCCCCACCTCCTCCTCCAGTGTCTGAGCTACCCAGGCTTCTTTCGCACGGATGCTCTGGAGCAAATTGTTGCAAACGGAAACTGTGTTCTTTTATCCTTCCTCTGAGCTCATTGCCCTGGCCCTGTGCGTGACCGGGGATGAATTTCAATTGTGGCCCATTCGTCTCCACAAACCTGCTCTTGCTCCTCTCACCCCCACCTTTGAAGTTATTGCTGGTTCAACCTTTTGCCCCTCCATGGTCTCTTTGATGTAGCAGAAGTGTGACCCTTCCCCACTGACCACCCTAGAGTGCCCCAAATATAACTAGTTCCATGTCATTATATATCCCGCCAAAAACCAACACCTATCAATTCACTCACTCAAACACTGGGGTGCCATGGCAAATACATCTTAGATCAAGCCCACTGATAACGCACCTGGGGGGCATGGCCCTCGTACCCCTCACGACTACAAAGGCCTAAGGCCGGAATGTGTAAATGTGTGCCTTCAATTTATAGGTGTCCCTACATACTAGTACATGGTTTATATTCTGTATTATTCATTGCATGTCAGGAGATAGCATCTAGCTTAGCTTAGACAGAATTACCTCTTCTTGTGGAACTGACCTGACCTTCACACCACCCAGATGAGCCCAGCTGACCACATGCCGCTCGAAGTAACAGCCTTGCGCCAGCCAATCGTGTGGAGCCGGCCCATATACTGCCATACTGTAACTTTATTGTCCAGGGTGGAGGTCTCGGGAGGATAGCTCAGCAGCAACGTGCCCGTCTTGGAAACACGACGACGCGTAGCAACACAGGTTCGATCCCTGGGTATTAAGCGTGTTATATCATATCACCAATCCCAATGCAACTTGATGTACCTAAAGAGAATCGTCACTAATGACGGCCCTAAAGCATATAATTTACTGTATTCTGTATTGTTGGTCAGAGCGCTCTCGCATGCATTTATCTTTATAAAACTTTACTTTCCTCACACCCGTTCTCCTGGTCTCATTCCCTACTGAGGTGCGTCCTTTATTATTGTCTACAATTGTATATAGGGGAATGAGCACCTTCACCACATTGGGGATTGTTACCGGGTGGACCATCCATTAAGTATATAAGTTCTGGAGACCCTGTGTAGGTTTCTATACATAGTGTGGTGTTTTCATGTGATGTAGAGATTCATTTATATCGAAACATTTATGTAAAGATTATATTGTTTAACCAAGATATATTGTGTGGACAATCTTTTCTTGTGTGCTTGTTGTGGTGGTTGACTTTTACTTAGGCAAGTCGGTTTGGCTTGAGGGTCTCTATTCTGCTGCTAACCACAAGTAGAGGACACACTTGGCTTAGTTCATGATTGGCTGCATGGCCACCTATACCAATATGTTTCGTGAAACATGTGGATTTGTTTTCGCAGGGTGCATGAACTAATTAAAATGATTTCCCTACATATGCGTTAGTCACTACTGAAAGAAAACTTTCTGTGGATTGTATGCTTTTTAAGTGCGATTCCTGTTATATGGTTTAACACTTTTACATTGAGTAATGTCCATATTATGGTTTTTACATGCAAATAAAAAGAATACCAAAAAGGTGTGATTAGCAAAGCATTTTAAAATCTGTCAGCACACGTGCAACATAGCAAAAGCTGAATGACAATCAATATTAGATTGCAAATCATTCTACAAACTCTGATGCTCTGAATTAATCATTAAATCATGCCCAAATCTTCAAGAACAAACATGTTTCATGGCGATGCTCCCGAAGTAATCAGCAGATCATCCCCAAATCATCAGGGACAAACATGGCAATGCTCTTGAAGTAATCAGCAAGTCATCCTAAAATCATCAGGAACAAAGTTGTCTAAAATAGGGATGATGTTGGCGTAAGCAGCAAGTCATCCTAGGCGTGATGCTGGAAATGCATTGGAGGGACAGGGCCTCCCTGTCCTTGTCCTCCCTTATGTGTGTTCTGTTGGGACCCCTGGCAGTGCCGCTCTTCCTCTTTTTTGGTTGTGGTGAACAGAGACCCTTGGGATACCCTTATGGCACCCATGGGTGGGGGGTACAACCCTGTGCCCCTACTGTATGTTTTGGGCACCTGTGTGTTGCTCACAGAGCAGGGTATGGCCTGGTGGCAGTTTCATGCTGATACGACAGGAGCTCAGAGTATCCTCCATTTTGGGATACCCAGGCCCTGCCTTAGGAATCAGTGAATTCCTGAGAGAAGGCAAGGTGGCCCCTGGGGTCTCTTGGTTTCTATTGCCTGTTACATTGTTTTTGCAAAGTCCTGGGAAACCCTGACTCTGTCCCTTCCCCTGACTGGCTGTTGGGTGGAAGAACCATATATGGTATTGTGGGGAAATGCAGGACAGACTGGCTGGAGCGTTCCCAGTGACTGTATATTGTGGGTACATATTTGGGGTGGGACCTGTGTGACATGTGTGACCAATATGCATTCTATATTATGGGTGCCTGGTTTCTGTGTGTGGGACACAATGAATGAGACAGCCCTGCCTGGAACTGACATGAGTGTAGTGTGCTGAAATGCTGGGTGTTTGCCCCAATACACATTCCTTGTTATGGGTGTCTCGGTGAAGTGAATGGCCTGAATGCCCGTGAGCCTGATTGGCTGCCTGCATCAATGCCCTTCTGCACGACTGGCTGACTGAAGCCTGGCTCAGCCTGAGTGAATGAGGGACAGATGTGTACGTCTGTGGACCTCTCACTTACCAGTTTGTTCAGAAGCTGAAGTCGAAACTTGAAGCGGTTATTGGAAACCCAGCTGGAGGAGATTGCTGCTGCATTTCCTTCAATGTAATCCAAAAGCAGTTAAGTTTGTCGAGGACTGATCCGAGAGAGGACCTGGCTAGGACACCTCTCCCCAAGCTACGAGGGACCATCGTGTAAAAACTGCTGTTCTTCATCAAGGTACCCAGGAATCCAGTGCTGTGAGTCTGACATCCAGAGAGAGGGTCCGCTCAGAATCCTAAAGCGAGTGCCTGGACATCAAGGTCGAAGTTCATTGACGTCGACCGGGGTTCGGAAGATCTCCATGATTGCTGCAAGCCGGTTCCAAACGAGTCGCCCAGAAGCGGGGACACCTTGATACTGTGCTGCTCGACGCCCGGAGCCGAGAAAGTTCCACCTTGCCTAAGAACATTTGACAGAGGGCGCCATTGCCATCACTGCCAACCACTTTCTCCCGCCGGAGAAAGTCAAGGTCGCTGGCTACCGAGGAAAGCCTGCCGGTAGGTTTCCGCCACCAGAAGCCGACAAAGACATCCCAAGGACACTGACAGAGTGGAGATCCGTGGTGGTGTCCCGAAGCTATCCCGAGGTACGTTCTGTGGCTGCAGCATCGACAGGCCAGAGGACCGCGACCCCCACTGCTGGGCCTGCATCCATCACCACCAAAGGTCTTTGAAGTCCACAAAGTCTTACTTGCGACACTGAACACTTTTGCATCGAGATCTACCGCACGTCTCACCTTCCCAGGACTTCCACCATCGAAGAAATGACTGTCGACGAACACTGCGAAGGTCGAAGCTGCTGTATCCGCACCAGTGTTCGACTTTTCCTCGAGGTTCTCGACGCCCAGAGGCTCCTGCTTTAAAAAGGGAGACCACCCTCGAAGGATACCATCGAAGAAACTCTTCCAATTCAGGTACATTGGGGTGGTTGAACTTTTTAACCAAGAAGCAAGGCTTATTAAGCATTTAGGGACTGGGCTTGTTAACTCTCATTACAGGTTGCCCAGGTGGGGGTGGGGGAGGGGTGGAATCCTCACTCAGAATTGTGTATCTCTATCCAAAGAAAGCATTCTGCCATTGCTTAACCTGCCATCCTTCCTTATTATCTATGCTGATACACCTTACTGAAGGATTTGTATGCTCTATTATAAATGGCAGCAGTTGATGCATTTTCAAGGAATCTAAAGTTGAAGTGTGGTGCCACATAGAATTGTATATATTTGTCATTATAGAATTACCAGAGTACAAAGTGTGTTATTCTGTATATATCTCTGAACCTTATTGTTTATATAAAGAACTGTCTTAGCACATAACATAGTGTGTGGACATTCCTTTGTGGGGGATTGGGGACTCACTGTACTTAAGAACCAGCATGCATCACCTCCTGAGAGCTTAAGCCTTGGTTGCTCATCCATAGCTACCATATAGAGTACCTTGGTTGGGGTGCTCTGTGCTGAGGCCCTGCCATGTAGAGGGCAGAAGTACGGATACACCCCCTCCAGTCTTTACACTAAGCTCATCCCCAAATCATCACCCAGCATTCTGAGACATTTGTTGATGGCTTTAACAGTGCAATGACATCTGATATGTGAATTTCTTCTAATGTAGTTCCATGACCATCAGATGATTCCAGGATGATCTCTAAAGTCATCCTTTTAGACCAGGCTTGTCAGCTCTTTGGTGTGGGGCACTGAATGTGCTGGGAGATTAAGTAAGTGTGACTCATGTTATCACCTTCGATAATGTAACCAGGACAATCAAATATTTCAATACAGGATCCAAACCCTGTAAAACAGACGTCTAAAGACGATACTCTGCCTCCATCACAGAAGTGTGCCCAACACGCAAGTCACAGATCTACTTCAACAAAACAGAAATTTGGTCCAACCCTTACTGCTCCATACCACCTCCCACCCCTTAAAATTGGCGGTCAGGAGGGGGGGGGGGCGTAGAGAGTTAAGGTACGGTGGGCGAGTAGGGTAGAGAGTGGCAGTATGGTGGATGAGGGTACAGAGTGTGAAGGTAAGGTGGTTGGTAAGGTGGGTCGGTTGGGGAAGAGGGAGTGGAGGCTATAGTGTGTGGGTAGAGAGTGGAAGTAGGGTGGGGATAAGGTTCGAGAGGGTGGAATGGTAGGTGTATGGCAGTAGAGAGTGGGGTTAGGGTAGAGAGTGGGAGTAGGGACGGTGGGTGGAGGTACGATGAGTTGGTGGGGTTAGAGAGAGTGGCGGTATGTTGCGTAGTTCGGGCAGCAAGAGTGGGGTTAGGGTAAGGTAGGTAGAGAGTGGGGAAAGGGTGGGTGGGGATAGAGAGTGGGGTAGAGAAGATGAAGGTAGGATGGGTGGGGGAGGGTAGAGATTGGGTAGGTGAGAGTGAGAGGTTGGGGTAGAAAGTGTGGGGGTAGAGAGAGTGAGGGTCAGGTGGTTGGAAGGGGTAGAAACCACCAACAAAAGCAGCCTTGGGAGGACTGATCTAAAGTAGTCCAAAATAGGCCAAACAAAAGCACACCAGCACACGTAATGGGGGTGTAGTGAGTGCGTGGGAGTGGCATGGGTGAGGATAGAGAGGGTGAGGGGTAGGGAGAGTGGCCATGGGACTGCTGGGTTGTTGTAGCAAGAGCCTCAGGAGTACAACAAAAAACGATTGGCAATCAAAAGTACACACAAATAGCCCAATTGTCAGCAATAAATAGCCCAATATGAAATTACTGCACAGCTGGGAAATGGAAAGCCCTTACAAATGTGTTGATCGGAACACCTATTGTTAGGGAGATTCTCATTGGTTAGAACGGCCAAGAAGTTTGGAAAAAGATTTCAGTGATTTGCAATTTCATGCCAAGGAATTGCCAGATATTCTCAGTTCAGAACCCCCAGTCCGTGTCTCTTTCTCTCTCTTCTGTAGCAATGGCTCAAGCGCCACCAAAATTTGCCAAAACCAAAAAGGTCTTTTATCAAAACAAAGTGTTTCCTTCTAGCAGTAGTTGCCAGTCATAAGTGAATTGCTAATATGTTCAGTTAATTCCTTTTTGTATTTTAATGCCCCCAGCACTGATGTTAATTCCTGCTGTGCAGAGGCATCTCAGCATGAGGTGGGCAAATCTTCTGAATGTACAGATCCCTTTGTGGGGTCGGAATTCAATACCCTGCAGGTATCAGGCTGTAAGACAGCATCCAACTTAAAGCCTTGACTATCTATCTCTCTATCCATCTATCTATCTATGATTGAGTGGGCCTATGTACTCAGGAAGAAAAAGCAGACAACGCGTGAGTGATGATGGCAGTCCATCAGTGCCTATGCGTGACAGGCAACATGGAAAGTTGGGGTTTGGGTAGGTTAGAATTTAAGAACGTCTTTGTGGACTACAAAACTTAAGGGGAAACTTTTACCACCCGTTTTCCACTCCCTAACTGGCCTCCATCTCTTATAGTCTTGCTGTCTTTCTAAAAGAATCATCGTTTTTTTTCTTAATGCCTTCTGTGCTTCTCTTTATAATGCTCATTGATCTCCTATGATGCTCATTGATCTCCTGTCTCACTTTAACTGCTGCAGCTCTGACAGAATGCACCCAGTCTCTCTTTTCAATTGCTATCTGCCCACACTATCACTCTGATCACGCAACCTTCTTGTCTCTTTCCATCGGCTTGTTTCTGCTGCCCTCTTTTCCCTTTCACTTCTGACTCCCAATCATTTTCTGCCTCATCTCATCTTGCCTTGTAAAATGGACAGCTGGCCTTTTCTTTTGATTGCCTGCGGTCTCACAGTTTCTCCATCTTGTTTTTCCTCTCTCCGACATGTCATCAGGGACATTGCTGGAAATGGAAAGAATGTATTGGGGGAACCCTCTCATCCTTGGAAGAGGAGGGAGGAGGGGCGCGGTGTATGACCGATCGGCATAGCCCCTTTCCAGGTCACAATACAGTGTGTCTTCATAGAATCCAATCCTGCTGGCGATTTGCATAAAAGGAAAGAGTATTATTGGAACATAAGACTATCCACAATTTCACATGTACATGACTGGTGTCCCAACCGGTATACATGAAAGCTTTGAAAATCCGCTATTACGCTGAATGAGGCGGAATTACTCACGTGGGAAAACTTGCATCCAGTGTGTTTATTGTTATGAGAAAGCTGCACCTGAAACACACCCTTACGAACGCTTCAGAAGCAAGCATCAGACGGTCGGTGATCGGTGATAAAACATGTCTGCACTTATGGATCATTTTTAAAGAAGGTCGCCTTTCTGAGGCTTAATCTTTGCACCTTCCCAGGTGCAATGCAGAACGCACTGTGAACTCAAATAACTTGTGCGAGCGCTGGTGTCTGTTAAATGGATTTACAAAACACTATAAAGGCGAGGAGAAGGTCAACATGAAAGCGCTTGCTTAGCGCTTTCATGTCAACCCTCTCCTCGCCTGTGTATTGTTTTGGAAATATAAAGGCGAGGGAACGCTGGTGCTCAGAAGGATTATTTTCCTTTCTTCCTAAGGAAAATAATCATTGCGAGCACCAGTGGTAAGAAAATAATTTTTACAAACACTGTCCGTTAAAATTGGAAACATAAGCACAATATCCTCTTACCTAAAGTAGCAGGAGCTATGGAAGACACAGCAGTTGGCACGGCAGGGCCAAGAACTCCAAGATGGCTACGGCAATGTACTTCCTCAAACATGATTGGCTGCTTCTGTACCTCCTTATGATTGGAAGCTAAAGCTGCTTGTCAGCTTCTGGCCAATCATAAAGATTAGCAAACAGCCAATCATTGTTTTTGAATTGGGCCAGCCAGGCGGTGCTTAGTGCAATGGCAGTGTCCCAGTTCTCGGTGCTTAACATCGGTCATGGGTTCCGTCCAGACTCTGTAGCATTTTTCCAGGAAAAAGCATACAGCCCAATGGCACAGCGGCGAATTGGGCCAGGGGTCTAGACAGAGCATCGCTCTGTCTAAACAATTTTTGCCAGAGTGGAGCTGTCTTGTTCCAGCACAAATCCTCCACTGATCAGGGATGCATGGATTACATCGCTAATCTCCAGTACTTCTAGACCTACTATTCCTTGTCCATTACTCTTTTGGTGACCCCTAACTTGCTAGACAGGACTACAATATACATATTCAATCCCTGCACACTAAGGTCTAGACATGATCCAACCGGGAAGAGAACCGCCCCCACTACTTACCAGACATAGTTGTTCTGACCCCATTGCTCCTCCTCTTTTTTCCCAGCATACCAAAGTCTGCAACACGATAAGGGGTGGGAGAACAGGAGAACTTGGCTGGGGAGTAGGAGCCATGGAGATTAGTCAAAGTAATTGATGCTTTACCAGTTTGTCCCATACTATTACTTATGCAGAATACCCAAGCTGAAGTGCCTAGTCCAGGAAAAACACAACAAAGCAAGACACCACATCCCTGCAACACCCATGAACATGTTATAGTTCATGGCACAGGAATCAAAGATGTCATCAGTTACTAGTCTATTGATTTTAAACTGCCCTCACTCCCACTAATGTGACACTACTGTATGAGTGGAAGCCCAAGTGGGTGTCCTACAAATATTAGGACACAAGAAAACTGGACCTAAATTCTCTGATGAAAGTGTGAATAGGCTAGCAACTATGCTAAAGGAACTGAGCTACCAACCCGGGCTAACATTTCTAATGTTGTCTGCCATGCCAGAGGTGACAGAGCAACTGATATTTGTTTAATGAAGTTGTCCTCTTTACGCACATAAACATTATTTTATAGACTTTTAAAAGATTAAGGATTCCACCTCTTCAGAGGATGAAGGAGAGTAAACAGCAGGTTAGATTATCTACTCAAATCTATGAAAAGACGTCAAGGCCTTGTGCTGGACTAAAAACAAGTGGCTCTGGCTTAGTACTCAAAAGTAGCGCTCTGCATAAGTGAGCCCCCAACACCCCAATGCCCAAGGCCAATATGACGGGCACTAAGGATAAACCATAAAAGAAACAGAATAATTGTCAATCAAATCTGGAGGCTCAAAAGGTCCTTCATGAAATTATAAGCCTAAAGGAAGATTAGAGGAGGGGGTTCTTGCCAAAAGGAAACTCTTTGGAAGATGGGAGACACATGAAAACACTTCCTTGAGAGCCCCGCAGTATTCTATAAAAGTCCTGAAGATCACCATCACTGGCTTTTAAGGGAGAAGACCGTCAAGCCCATATCAAAACCATCCAAAAGAAACCACAAGCTATTAGGAACAGAACCTAAGCTACGAGGCTACACTCATGTTGAACGCTCCCCCCTTCCATTGCTTACTACATGAAGACCTCATAGCTGGCTTAAGAGTGCAGAAAGGAAGCTGCTACTCCACTGGAGAGCCGCTTACCATAGCAAATGTCCCTGCACAACATCCAAACTGTTAGTCGAGGGAAGGATACAGAAGTCATCTCCCCTAGGGATTGAATGGGTCAAAGGAGAAAAATGCATTGAATGGTCACAGACATTAGATGATTGGGTGGAAATTGCCTCCTCTTGGTCCAAAAGGGAGCAACATGATTCATCAATTGGCCCACCTCTCGAACCTTCATGCAAGAACCCCCAGGATCAGGGTAAAGAGGAAAGGCATAAAGCAGGACGCTGCGCCAGAGAATAAACAAAGCGTCCCACATCCAAGCCAGAGAACCTGGAGCAGAGAGCCTCACCTGAGCATTTTCCCTGGAGGCAAATAGACGTAGCCTTGGAAAGCCAAACATTTGGCAACTCTCCCTGAAAATCTGTGGGGAGGCAGATTCTTAGAAGGAAATACCCAGCTCAATCTGTCTGTTTTGGAGTTGCCCAAGCCTCTGATATGGAGCTCAGAAACGGAGAAGAAACCTCTCAACCCAATATCCCAGCTGTCAAACCAGATCCGAGGAAGCCTTGGATCCAGAGACACCTTTCTGTTTATATAAATCATGGCTACGAACTGTCTATACTGATAAAGGTCACATCTCCCTGAAACAGGCGACCAAACTCGAAGAGATCCAAACATTTTCAGTAACCCCTTCCAATGAGACGAGTGTCCCTCTAAAAACAGACCACTTTTCTTTAAGCTTGTTCAAATCCAAGAATGCACACCAACCCCATGGACTGACATCGGTCATGATAACCTTTTGAGGTGGGGGTGAGGGGAGGGGAAGATTCCCTTGCTATGGTTTAACAGATCTAGTCACCAACTGAAGACTAACCTCATCAGTCACTAGAGCAAGGACCTCAAAGGCTTGGTCTTGAGACATCTAGTAACCATCAAGGTACATCCTTGGAGGATCTAGTAACCATGGAGGTACATCCTTGGAGGATCTAGGTGAGGTTTGGTCCCCAAAGAAGAATGCTACATCAGCTCCTGAAGCTTGGGTCATTACCTTGCCAAGGGCATCTGGATATCAAACACCTGAACCACTGATCTGAGTGAGAACATGATTTCTTCAAAAGGAAATGCCAGATCTTGACCTGTTCAAAACTGGATCACTATGAAAGTAAGATCAAGAGTTGGAAAAAGGTGATCAGAGAGCAAGAAAATGTAAAGATAATTAATGAAGATGCAGGGGGGCTGAGTGGACACAAGCTAGTGATCCAGGTCTGAGAAGACTGCAACCCCCTTTTCAAGAAGGAAAGCCATTAGAGGGGCCAGCATCTTTGTAAAAACTCTGGGAGCTGGCCAACACAGGAAGGTCTGTGTCTGTCTGTGAATATTAAGAAACACTGGTGACAAGGGTGAATTTGGACCTGAAGGTAAGCACCTGAGAGATCTAATGATGTCAGTTGGATCTCTTCGGGAGGAGAGGTAGAATAATTTGCTGCAGCATCTCCCTTCTAAAGCAAGCTGGAGAAATAAAAATCCCTGAGGTGTGAAACAAATGTAAAACCCCCTGATGTGTTGCCTTCTGTACCCAAACACAGACTAGTAGCTCTTTGCACCACTTCGATGGATGAGGTAGCGGGATCGATGTGATGTGTCGCTTCATTAGAGATAAAATGTAAAGGACGAGTCACAACCAAAGGTCCTGGGGGAGGAAGAGGTTTGAATTCTAGCCCATACCCATCTCAGGAATCTAAGAAGGGGTCTTTCCAGATGCTGGATCAAGAATTCAAACAAGTCCCACCACACCTCCTGACATAATAGTTGGGCCTTGAACAGAGACCTGATCCCCACCTTTGGGCCTTTCACAGAAGCCTATCCTGGGGCTTGTGAGACAATGGTCAAAATGTGATCTCCTTGCAGTGAAGGCTGGTTCAACTGGTTTCTAAATCTGAATGGCAATAGGGTGTGCTGGAGGATAGAGTATTAGTGGCTAGCATTGCTCAAGCTTCTGAATCTCATACTGTAAAAGGAGAGGTGAAGCTTTGTTTTAGTGTCTTAAAGGAAGTACATGAAGTCTGAATATATCATATAATTCATGAGATTTATTGTACTTATACATATCATTAATAAGTTTTAAAATAAAAAAATCCAGTGAAAACAGCAGTCGATTTGACAGCATGTTTCTCTAGCCAAAAGGCTGCTGACAAATACGGACCTAATAAACCTTGTAAAACTGCACACCAGCCTTGAAAAACTGCGAAGGAATATGCAAAGCATGTGCCTACACAACACAGTCATCTAACCTTAACTGGCCCTTCTTTTTCACCCTCAACCTTATATGTGTGATGTCGGTACCATGCAAGAATACAAGGTTATACTATTGAGTGACTTCAGATGCTTCATTTAAGCCACTGTAGCAAAGCATCACCTCTATTTTATACATTAAAGAAATTCAGGAGCTTGTATGAGCCTCTAATACTGGACCCCGCCCCTCCCACAACATTATAGACATTCAATAGGCCAAAGCAGATGTCTTTTCTAGTACTCTGCAAACGCTGGGGAGCCACACATCAAATAGAGAGCAGTACCTCGTTTTCTGACACCAACAACCAAAAGCCTCCTAAAGTTAAAACAAAGTCCAACGTACACAACAGGTCTTAATATTTCAATATACATCTTTTAGGAACCTTGCCACCATGGCTCAATTTTATGAGCTCTTGTCTTGCGATCAGTATGTTAGTTCTCACCCCTTCTTTCCCGCCCAGACAACTCAAGTGACCTTTATTAGTCTCCGATGCTTATACGCTCCTTATTTAAATATTACATTTTGTATGTAATCATGGCAATATGCAGTTTCGTGGCTAACAGTGCCAGTGCTCCTCGGTGCGATTATAGTCTGTGTCAGCTCTTTCACAGAACCTATATGATCACATAGGACGTTTGTATATTGGGTGGCTGCCTTTTGCTACACCGTCGTTTCTGCTAGTGTCCATTTTTGTAGGTCTTTCCACCACATCTCTACCGCAGGGCCTTTCGAGAATTTCCAATCCATTGCTATCTTACGCTTGGCCAATACAAAAGCCAGGTCCTTCATTCTACTCATGTATTGTCTATCCTTGGGACGTGGGAAAATACCCAACAGACAGGGCACAGGGGATTGGACATTCAAAATTATATCACCCTTGGACATTCTACTTGCAATTTCCCTCCAGTATAGTTGTATTTCTGAGCAAGCCCAGAACATAAGCACCATCCCCACATTCTCCTCGTTACATCTGGGGCAATGTTGTTTGCGCCCTTAGAACGGGCACTCTTTCAAGGTGTTAAGTAAGCTCTATGTGTTATGTACAGTTGCAGGAATTATAGCTTACCATTTCCAGAAACATTTTTACGATACCCGATTACTTTCTGCCACTCTGCATCCATGAAGGACTTTCCCCAAGTCTGTCTCCCAACTCAGTCTTACTTTCAATGCACTTGAGAAATATTTAGAAAGAAACAGGTTATAAAGTCTGGACGCGGTATGCCCCTCTTCTGAAATATCGAATATGGCTTTTAAGGCATTGTGCGTGGTTTTCGGTTCACAAATCATAATAAGTACTGACCCTCATGGATACCTATGCATTCTTTCAGCGCCTGGAAGTCCATCAATGTGTAATTTTCAACAGGTCCCCAAACGTGACCACCCCCGAGGATTCCCAGAGTTCGCGTTTACCAGATCGTAATTGCCGTCCATCTGACAGTGCTGCCGCCAGGGGAATCTGTGAGGAAACAGGGTCCTTGGGGTATCTTACAGGCTCTCTGCCACTGCTGAATGCCTAATGTCACCAGATATGGTTGTTGACCTAAATTGGGGATTTGTACCCACAGAATCTCTTTCAGATAATACTGTTTGCAGGTTGCACTAGGTGTGTGTCAAGTGTCGACTCATCTGCCAGCCAGCCCCCTACAAACCGCAAAAAGTAAAGTTCAGATTGAGAGTTTTTAAGACCAACCAACAGTGTCTATTCTGCCATAACAATTGTCTGCACTCTGTGTCTAGCAGGCCAAAGAAGGGATGAAGATATAAGGAACGTTCACAAAATAATGTTACAAAGTCTGGGTAACACTATAGTAACGCAGCCCTACCCATTAACGATAGGGGCAATTGCATTCAGAAATTCATGGACTTCTTGACCCCCCTCCAACTCTTATCAGTGTGTTGTGTTTATGCGGCAGAAACACTTATAAGTACTCGTGGTGGGTATTATGCCTAACAACACACCCAAAATTTTTTCACATAAACAGTGTTAGGTCACCGATTTCTTACCTTTTTAAAGTTACCTATAGTGTAACTCTGAACTGTTTGCCCTCCAACAATCTATATTATCAATCTAATAATCTTCGCTACTGTGGTGACTCGCCCTAGACAAAGCTGATGAGCCTCTTATCTAAGGCTAGGGGATAGAAAAGAGACGTGCCCTATACCTATCTGGGCACAATCACTACTGTTTTGATCCCATCTAAAATGCACAACCCGTGGCAGTTTGCCCCAAGTACATGCGTTAAGCCGTGCAGGTGAAATACAATTATTTATTATTTTCCCTGGATTGGCTACTATAAAAACAAATTTAAAAATGGAACAACACTCATTAATTTAAGAGTTCTGCTTCTTAATGTCCTAAACAGAAAATTACATGTGGAGGCATTATCAAGGCTTTGTATCTCTCTCACACAAGTGAGAGGGATCCACTTGCGACAACCTCTGGACTGCATAACGTGTCCTTTGTTTCAACAGGCCTACCTTTTTCAGTGGTGTGATGGATATACCAACTTCTTCAGGGCCACAGCACTCGCATGGTGCCGTCACAAAAGCCAAATGGAGTGTGTTGGCTGTTCACTGCACCCTACTTGGGTGTCCAGCCAAACAACGAAAAATCAAAGTTATTTCTTTCTACAACGAGGGAAATATTCATATCGTCCTGTTAGCACCTAGTTCGCTGTCGTGTGCCGGCTGTACCTTTGCAGAGCTTCTACTGCTCTCGTCTGCTGAGACTGACCATGTAAGGACACAGAGAGCTAGTACCCCATACAAACAAGCGCCTCTGTAGATCAAAAACACAAAACCATATTGTCAACTGGCAACAAAGCAAGGGATGCCTGAATACAAAGAGAATCACCCATACCATGCCTGCATTAATGCAAATAGAGACTGCACAGAGTCACACCGGGGCAACAATCCCAAACCAGGCTATCCCGTCCTATTTTCCTGACCCAAGAAGGGGGACTGGATGGGCCATGCGTGGGTGGGTAGGTGGGCGGTTGTCTAGAAGATTGGTTGAAGTGAGTGGATGGCCACATTGGTGGTGAATGGCTCTACAGGTGGGTGCATGTAGCAGTAGGTGAATGCTCAGCCTTGTGGATCGATACATGAGAATAAAATGATAGATGGAAAGCAGAGCGTATAAGGAGAATTGCCTTCAGGGTTGCTAGATTGGATGCCCGACAATGTCTTAATTGAAATACTGTATTTGAATTAGGGAAAATGACTCCCAAGAATTGGGCACGTTTAACTCACCAAGTCATTAAAGCTCCATAAAAATGCATACTTGCTGGTCAGGTCCATTTAACCTACAAGGAACATAAATAAATAACAGCTATTCTTGTGCATCAGGACATGGTGTACAAAAGCAGTAACATAGCAATGCAGTTAAAATCCAGAAAAAAGAATAGTAACTTATCTGATGATAAAATGCTTTGTGGTTCACCTCTGCCCGAACAGAAGTGGTTGGCACATTACTTGCCAGATGAACCTATTGAGGAGAAAAGGAAAATATCTTCTATTAGCTTGCATCATGTGTACAGGATACTGCCATTTTACAACCAATGTCCATGCATCAAATACATAAGGCATTACTATGTAGTGCTGGAGTGTCTGTGGGGTTAATCAAGAATGGCCTATGGGCGCTCTGGCATCAGAATAGTTATGATTTAGTCGATCAGTGACTGGGCTAAAGCGTGGAGGGACAGGTAGTGGGACACTAGAGGAGGCATAATCTGGAAAAACTAGTTGGGGATGCCACAGATACTGGGATGCAAATATCCCTTAGAAATCCAGATCTCAAACTGAATGTAGCTATATGCGATAAAACAATCCACTGCTTTTAGTCCAGCCCAAGCCCCCCCTCCCCTGCGTGGCTTACGTCCCGATCCAGCACATAAAATAAATCTCCTACTCCCTCATAATATTCAGCATCATCTGTTGGCCGCGTCCCTCTTTTGTTCTGGAGGTTCCCCCCCCCCCCAGAAGAAAAAAACTATTCTATCCACTTTGATTTATGTCCACTATTGCCAGTTTATTTTTATTCCAAATGGAATGTGTCCTTTGGCAGAGCCTTTCACCCCCATATACGGTGTCCAAATGTATCTCAAATTAAACTTAAAAGAGCATCCTATTGCTGATGTCACTTACATCGTGTCCCTCTATTTTCCGAGGATGTGCCCTTGGAGGGAGCTTGAGTGCTGCTTTTTGAAGTCTCCACTTGTAGAAGCCCTGTAGAATCAGTGTGCTGAAAACATACACCGGGGTCCCTGGAAATTACAAAGACCAGGGAATACATATATGAAATCACAACATCTTCATAATAGAAACCACGTAGCTAACACATTTCAGTTATAAGCACATAGTTAATAACGGAATTTGTCTATTTTGGGGACACAGCCCCCCAAATCATTTATTTCTGTTAACACACCTCTCTCACAACCATGATCTTAAAAATATTTTATTTCTTTGACAACAACATATAGATTTGGATAAAATCCAAGTTGATATACATACGAATCTATTAGAACATAAACACAGACAGTGACACATCTAAACACACACATCAAAAATCATTAAAACATTATCTGGAAAGTTCACGTTTACCTCATCCGTAACAACCAGAAAATGAATAATTTGTTGGAGAGCTACCTATAGGCATTGGTATCGTTTTGGCCATCTTGGAAATGCAAGGTGTGTTCAAAATGCAAAGCTAATGTCTTGGGACAAGAAAAAGTTACATGTTCTAGACAACCACTTTCAAATTTTAGATGACCACATAAATGCAGGAGACCAGGTTACATAATGGATCTATAATGTTATATCTGTGCATAGTAAGCCAAACTAGTAATGTACTGAGGGCATCTAGCAGTCCAATTGATGGTGATATTGCTGTACAGTTCACTAAACTAATATACATCAGGGGTCATAATCAGTCAAATATAAGATGGTCAATCAGATCATTAATCTCCAATTGAGCTGGCCATTCAGACCCTCCAAGTGCGATTTTAACTGGTAGAATCATTTTTGTTCATACCTCGATAAGGACATCTAACGACCCACCTCTGTAAGCCACAATCTTCTCAATAACAGACCACTGAATGTCATCAGGCGTATGTTGATGCTCGCAACAATGTGCCATCAAAGGCGCTGTTATCACCTTGTTCCGAATTCTTGATTTGTGCTCATTTATACAAGTGTGGACTGGCAGTTTAGTTTTGCCAACGTAATATTATAATGTAATATTTGTCACATGGGCATATAATCACATGCACAACGCATGCCGTCTTGCAGTTCGTAAAGTGGCCATCTTTTTCCCCCACCACTTAAAAGATGGTAATTTGCAATGTGGATTGGCAAACAGAGCAACTGCCACATCTATGGTGGCCTTTCACTAGAGCTAATCTCAAGAGGGCACAATGTATCAGCATTAGGTTCCTCTTGTCGAATCAGTGTGCTGAGGTTTGTGGTAAAAATTGGTTTTGAAGCACAAAGGCAAACATGTAACCAATTTTACAGTGCGATCATTGGGACAGATAATATGCACTATGTACCTCTCCAACCTGCTTAGTGACAACTTTGAACAGGCCTCAGATAGGTGACGAAACGGCCAGCCATCTAGGTAATTATAAGTATTGGCAACCCAGCAAAAATGGTGCAATGTCTTGTGTAGGGAGGGCAAATGTTCCCGCCCAAACAAGGTCACAAACAAAATGGCCACCATCAAAAGAGGGAAAAGATGCTACGCTTTTGCCTGTAGCAGACAGAAAAGATACAGAGGTGGCCTGCAGTAAAGGGGTACAGAGGTGGCAAGTGTGTTTATTTGTAAATTTGGTGGTTGTGTGGCAGAAAGGAGATGAAGATCCACTGGTAGTTTGTAAACTTCTCTGTGACCGCTTGAAACGCATGATTTCACCCGTGACAAATACCTGCGTTATAGGCAACTTGATTGGCTGCTGCATCCACTGCAGGTGCAAATTGATAGTATTCTGGATATAAAGTCTAAAGCAATATTTAAATTGATGTCTGTATGGATCATTTAATGATACAAAGCAGATGCTTTAAGTAAGGACTGCAGACTGCCAAACCACTTGGCATCGACTTATCTCTAATGCCAGACTGCAGCTAGGCTTATATTAAGAGCAAGGGAAGGTAACCACTGCAGTAATGCGGGAGCCACCCTAAATGGAGGGCTCTTCAAAATAACAAAGTAAGCAGAGGGAACATTAAGCAGTCAAAGATGGAGGAATTATTTGTTTTGCGCCATACACAAGTGTTTCAGAGCGCTAATGACCAACTACTAATGAGCTCAGATTACAAAGCTAACACTTTGGCATACTGCAATAGAACACAAAGATCAGGAAGTGCTTGGTAACCATGGTTAGAAGAAGTTGTCTTTGGCTCAGCAGCTGGCCGGTTAAGAGCAACTACAGAAGAATTAATAAAGTGGATAAGCCTTAACTTTGCAATGACCGAGGGCGTTATAGGGGAATGGATGGCGTCATCATATACTGTCAGAGACACAAGGATATGAGACTGAGACGACATGTGATATAAAAGGGGTAGTTGAGCCACTTAATGTTATTTAGCTTTTATACTGCACGAGTCATCACCGTAGTTGTCTTAAAGCACTGAATAGCTGTTGGTGAGAGAATTGTAACCCAGCCCAGGATGTTAAAACCAGGCTGCAGTCTGTGGGAGGAAAGGGAAAGAGAAGAAGAGAGTGAGTTGGGGGAAAATGAGTGAACAAAACATAACACAAATTAGGGTTAAATTAAACATGTTAGAAGGAGCGTTTGATCAGGGATGTATGCAAGAGATATGTAGCTGCTAGTTAGACAAGACATAGTAAATCAGAAGAAAGAAAACAACCTTAAGGGCAACACCCTCTTTAGATGGTTCATGATATCTTAAGTGTGTTGAGATTTATGAAGACCATTTATGAATGTGGGATGGCGACATGTGCTCAAGAGTTGCAGATAGTTTGTTGGCTATTTAATTTCAAAGCGCTCCCTTGATAAAAGTTTCTGCAGACTGGAAAGTGTCTCTGTCATGAACCACTCCTGCACTTTCATTGTCATCAACTGCCCGCTTGGGTCTAAGATTACCTGGATCTAGGCATAGGATATGCCCACTCTTTGGATCCTGGAAAGCGGCTTGGCGTTTGCCATGGTCGCGTTCGGCCTCCTGCAGACTCGTAGTAAAAAATGATTACTGATTCAGCTTTTCTGATCTTCGTTTGTGCGTCGTGAGGCTGCCCTGCTTATTGGATTTTCTGTTGCCCGAATTATCGCCTTCTGGACTCTGTTCTTGGTTGTGTGTTTTACTTTTGAATACCTTCGTGTCTCTGACCCTGGCCCGCCTTTTGGTCTTCTCTTCTGCTATCTGATTCTGCAATCGACGCCGCCCGCTCCCTGACGACCCCGGCCCGCCTTGACCATTCTTTTGCCTTACATTCTGGCTCTGATCCCTATGACTGTTACACTCATATCGCCTAGCGATATTTCTGGCGGTCTGAATTACCTTGCCAGCCTGTATGTTACTTGGTCTGTCCTTGACAACCCTAACCCTGCTGGACTCCGCTCTCCATCCCAAGTCTGGGGATTATTTGTCATCCAACTCCCCTTCCATTATCCTGCACACACCTTACCCGATTTCTCCTGGCCCTTATTCTTGGATTCCTCCGGCACTAGGGCTGTGGACGCTATGCTGAGAATAGAGTGCCGCAACCAGATACTAGTGCGACCCTTGTGCTGCCCGGGCTTAGCTCCTGCACGACCTACCTTCCCTCGTTTTACATCTCCCTGCTCTTCCAACCACACCATCTTCTGGGTTACATACCTCCTGGATGTAGTAATCACTGCACCAAAGGTAAGATCCATTCCTAGCCTTGCTTGTGCTCCAAGTAGGATTTATTGTAGACTACTTGTCCAGCCTTTACTCAGTAGTGGGCATCTCCTTCCTTTCCAGTGGCAGTTTCCAATACAGGGACCCGCCTCGGTTCACCACCAAGGTTTACAGGCTCTTTTGATCAGGTTAGTGAGTGGTTACGCATTTGGTGCTCCTTGCTTGTGATTTTGTCTTTTGTTGCAACCCGTTCCTGCTTCCCACTCTCTTATTATTCCAGCCTGGTGTCCTTGTCAGGCGTTTAACATTCTCGCCCTTTCAAGTGATCTGCTCATCTGTCCCTGGATATTCTTAGGGCAGTAGGGTGCATCATTGGGAAGGACTCCCTCTTGGTGAGGAAGTCGGAACCGATCCAAGGCGAAAGCCTTGTCACTGTGTAACACCCAGACTTGTTCCAATCGCTTGTGTTTAAGCTTATCGTGAAACTCTGCGCCATGGGTTGGCTATGTTTTGAGTTATGTCGGCAATACAGCGCGAAAAGGAGAGGGAAAAGAAAACAAGCCATTATCATCCAGAGTCAAAGTCAAAGGCCTCTGGTCTGAAAAGGAAAAATCTAAATTGTTAAAGGACAGGGTCCTTAGTTTTGTATTTATTAACTTTTATATAGCGCTTTACACCAAAGAGCTTTACATAGAACAAGAATACATTGGAAGCAGTAAATTACAATTCATAAGTCAAATAAACAGGTACAGTATGCAGAACAATTTGCCGATATCAATGGGTAAAATCAGAGGAAGGGGAGTAGCAGGGTGGTCAGGGAGGGAGGTTGAAGAAGGTGGGATTTTAAGGAGGATAGGAAGGAAGAGAAGGAGGAGATGGAACGGATAGAGAAAGTTAAAGAGTTCCAGTGAAGCAGGGCGAGGAGCTGAAAGGAACGGAAGCGAGATGGGGTGCAAAGAGAGGGAGGGACAGAGGAGGAAGAGGTCTGCGGAACGGAGGGGGGGGGAGTAGAAAGAAAGAAGGGAGGAAAGGTAGGGAGGGGCAAGATTATAAAGAGATTTAAAGACAAGACAGAGGAAGTTGAATTTAAGTTGAGTGGAAGGAAAGCCAGCCGAGTGAGGAAAGCGAAGAGGAAATGGAGTCGTAGGGAGAAAGGGAACAGAGTGCGGATTGCAGAGCGGTAGAGGGATTTGAGAGGGGCGAGACGAGAGGCAGGGAGGCCAAAGAGGATGGCTGAACAGTAGATGAGACAGGAGAAGATTAAGAGTTTGGTGGTGAGGGATGAGTGGATTTTGGGAACATTAAAGAGATGGAAGTGACAGGCACGGGAGGTTAGAGAGATATGATAGGTAAAGGAAAGGTCAAAGTGAAGGCCCAGATTACGGGCAGAGGCAGAGATGAGTGGGGGGGTAGAGGGGGATGAAGAGTGTTGGCAGGACGGAATACAACTTCAATTTTATCGGTGTTTAGGGTGAGAAAGTGGGAGGACATCCAAGTTTTGATATCAGTGAGACAGGACGAGAGTTTGAGGTGAATATCGGGAGTGAAGCACGAGAAGGAAAGGAAGAATAGGGTGTCCTCAGCGTAGAAATGTTGAGAGATACCAAAGGATGAGATGACAGGTGCAAGAAGAGAGGTGTAGAGTGAGAAGAGGAAGGGGCCAAACACAGAGCCTTGTGGAACACCAAAGTCGAGGGAGTGAATAGGTGATGAGCGGCCACCCCAAGAGACGGCAAAGGAGCAGTTGGAAAGGTAGGAGGAAAACCATTTGAGAACAGAGCCTTTGAGACTGAATGAGGAAAGAGTGTCGAGGAGTAAGGGGTGATCTACACTGTCAAAGGCGGAAGAGAGGTCAAGGAGAATGAGAATAGAAGAATGTTTGGAGTAGCGAGCAGTGAGGAGGGAGTTAAGAACGGAGGCGAGAGCAGTTTCGGTGGAATGCTTGGGTCGAAAGCCAGATTGAGTAGAGGGGAGGCGGTTGGAGACAAAAGCCGAGAGTTGGGAGTACACTAGTTGTTTCAGGAATTTAGGGAGGAATTGTAAGAGAGATGGGGCGAAAGTTCGAGGCCAGGAGAGGGTTAGCGGAGGGTTTTTTTTCAGTATGGGAATGATAGTAGAATGCTTGAAAGAAAAGGTAGCAGTGATAAGGCAAATGATGAAGAAAGAAGGTAAGGTATGAGAAGAGGGTAGATTTGGGGAATTAGCGGATAAGGAAGAGGATCAGATGGGGCAGCAGGGGAGTGAGTTTTGGACAAGAGGAGGGAAATATCAGCGTTAGAGACAAGGGTGAAATTAGACAAGTAGGCGGAAGGGGTGGAGTGAGAAGAATAAGAGGGGGAGAGTAGAATGTTTTGGCGTAAGGTGGGTATTTTAGAGGAGAAGAAGTTTGCAAAGTCAGAGGGAGAGAGGGGAGAGGTGGAAGAGTGGTCAGGGGTGGGGGGGAGAAGACGAGTGAGGGTTTGCAAGATTCATCTGGGATGAGGAAGATTGAGAGTGGAGAAGTTTAGCGAAATAGGAAGGGTTTGCTAAGTTAAGACAGGAGTCAAAGAGGGAGTGGTAAGAGAAGTGCGTGGCTTGGTTGACAGGTGAGCGATGTTTGAGCCAGCGTCTGAGGAAACGGCGCATTGACAGAAGGTGAGAGGAAAGCCAGGGTTGGGCAGGCTTGCGGGAGGGGCGGAAGGGGGAAAGAGGGTAAAGTTGATTGAGACTGGAGGATAGAGAAGAGGATAGACTAGAAGGAGCATCATTAGCAGAGAGAGAAGAAAAGTGAGAGAAAGGGGGGAGGGGGAGGGTGGAGGAGCAGGTTTCGTGGAAGTGAGAGGGGTTAAAATTGCAGAGGTCTCACCTGGAGAAAGAGGTGGAGGGAGGGGGAGTGAGTGAGAAGGGGAGTAAAATGTGGTCGGACAGATAGGTGCGTAGGGACCGAGGAAGGGGTGAAGGAGGAGATGAAGACAAGGTCGAGAGTGGAGCCAGAAGAGCGAGTAGGTGAGGTAGGGAGAGGGGTACGAAGAAAGGAGTAGAGCATAGATAAAAGAGGGGAGGATTGGTGGGTGGAGGAAAGAGGTAGGTTAAATTCACCAAGAACAGTGAGGAGATTAGGGGTGGGGGGATGAGAGACAGGAGGTGGTCAAAATCATTGTAGAAGGAGGAGAGGGGGCCAGGAGGGCGGTAGATAATTAAAGGAAATGGCGTGGGGGTAGGTGACGGTTTTGTATAAGTATTCAAAAGAGGGGAAGACAGGGAGAGGACAGAGATTTGGGGTGATAAAGAAGACCAAGGCCCTCCGTTTTTATTTTTGTTTTAGTTTTGTTAATTATCTTTCAGATACAGTGGGTCCAAGCACCAGTTGTCCAAGAAACCTTACTAAGGTGGGCAAGTTTGGGGTGATAAAGTAACTGGCTTGCATTGCATGAATTAAACAATTAGGTGACAATGTAGACAGTGGAGCCTAAGCAGTTACAGTCATTTAATTAAAGGGGAGAGGGATCCAATCCATTCCTTTGGATGGGACTCAAACATGAATAACAGGATAACAGGAGCAGGGCAAAGAATCTGGCCCTCAACAAGCTGCTTGTCTTTCCCCATGTGGCTGGTAGGAAAGTTATAACTTTCAGACTATTTTCTGTGGGCATAGAGAGGAAACTAACTCGGGGACTCCAACAACCTTTGGGTCACAAAGACCTGTGTGTGTGTGTGTGTGTGTATACTCCTTAGCTCAAAATAAATTTGAAAAAAACTGAAAAAAGTAAAATGATATTTACCCTATTTCTGTTTGTTTGCAATTGGCTGTTCGGGAAGTTATCGATAATGTGAAACAGGTAATGTGAACCAAGGGACAACAACTTGTTCTACATGATGTAGCCATGTGGTGACCAGTTTATTTGGGCATAGTTATGCTGTTCTGTGTATCCCCCCCCATTTGCCTACTGTCATCTGTAAACTAGATAAAAGTCTGCTGTGACTAGAAGCATGCATGGGACAGAAGAACTATCAATTTTCAATGTGTTAGAAATTGCACCGTAACTGATATGGTAGCTCTCTCTAATCTAGTAGCCCCAATATTCCCATCCCAAAATCAACCATCGCTGACGAGCAACTGAGCGAGTCAATGTAGCACATAATTAAAACTTTGTAGAAACAAGAAAACAATATGTATCAAATTCAGCAAAAGACTCAAGTATGTGATGGAAGAGACTTCTGCCGTTTTTCTTTCTTCTTTTCTCCTGTTAGCATTAACCACCCTTTCAGAAGTGAAGGGCTTCCGTTTTTAGTGGGGGCAGACACACTAGATGACAGACTGAAGATTGAAGCACTTACAGCTCCTCAAATGGTTAGTCAGAGAAAAGTCACAGGCTTTGTTAGACACATGGACACTTATGAAGTCACAAATGCACACACAGACAGACAGAGCTGCAAACAGTTGGAGACAAACACAAGCAGAGATTAAACGGTTCTACTACTTCTGAGGTACGCTTACCTTCCCCACCAAATGCTGGCTGCGGCAATCAGTATATCTTCTACTGCGAGACAAGCATGCAGCAATGTTGGCAGACCTCAGGAGGTTGAGTGCAATGGAGAAGCAAACATGAACAGGCAAGAACAAGTGGGACTGCTGAAGGCAGGATGATGCAACTGTCTAGCAGACACATTCGCAAATTCTACATAAAGCGTAAAAAAACAAAGATATTCCAGATGAATAACAGTTCTAAGCGATAAAATAATTAACGCTAAGCCCATAAATCAATATGTTAAAATCATGAGACCGTTATGGTGTGAACAAATAAGGACTAGCATAGGGCACATGCAAGCTCCTTCATACTGGCTTTAGAGGATTCACATTCACCCACAGACATTTCCAACACCTATTGACAAAACAAAAATCCTTCTTTTCAAATACTGTGTTTCACAAGAATCCATGAAATATCCCAAAGTATTAACCAGCCGAGCCATTTCCAGATGCATTGTTTCTCTTTGGGATTAAATGAATATGCTACTACCAGTCAAAAATGTGGGTGCTTTCAGCTAATTAATTATCCCTAGCAGAAGCAATTTTAGTAAATGGTTCCATCTGATATATTATGCTCCAGAAAAAAAATGGATCATAGAACCTATTTGAGGAGAAATATCACTAAACACTGTGGTAGGAAATAAAATGCCTAAAGTTCCCAGGTCAACAAGTATCCTCACCTGGACATCTTTCTACCTCGACGAGTGCCCAACGGCTGTGCCAAATGTACCCCACAATACACTGTAGCTGAGAAAAGAACACCAGATTAGGCCTCAGCCTATCCATATACATGCAACATGTCACACCTACTGTTTTACAACACCATGGTATGCAGATGAAGGGAAGCTTGGTCAAAAGGCGACACCCTTTTTCATGCTCAACCAAGCCTCTCCTGACAGGATGGCAAACTTCACCAAAAACTGACAACCCCTCAAGTAAGTGTCTGGCGTCTATGCCTCTTCTCTTCTCTTACAAATGTCTGACTAAACCAACCAGATTTTGACACCAAATTGCTCTACAACTACACACTTGTGGGTGCCTCCCGACCTAACCACCCTAACCAGCATACTATCTGTCTCCCAATTGGATATTGATCCTACTTCATTGAAACCCACCATCGTGTCACCTTTCCCAGACCACTGGCTACATACTAGTCTTACCTGATGTCTGCTCACTGACATTTTGTCCCGCTTTCCACTTAGAGGGAAAACGGCCTCGAGTGTCCCAGCTCCTCACGTGGAATGTATCCATGCCCAGACCACTGTCATGCCTTGTTTTGAATAAAGCAAAATAATCTATTCTCCGACTCAACATCAAAAGCCACCAATAAGAAAGTTAAATATCAGCTGCTGTACCCAAACACTTAGCCAATCTACACAGACTGCTATCATTGCCACAATTCAGGCAAAGATAAAAACCTAGACCTTTTGTAATTACTACGATTTTCATATTTTTTTAATTGGTGGTTCCCATCCCTTCTTCCCCCTCACTATTACCTCTACCCCAAACCCCTCCCCACATTTATAACCCTTAAACCACAACTACATATATTTTTCAAAGTGATTACTTCGTAGTAAATTACTTCATATTAATTAAGGTTGTTCCAACCACGGGATACCCAGAGAGTGTAACCCTGTTTCCACACAAAATTAACAGAATGTTACCTTGTAACCTAAAACATCAGCATAGAAGGTGGATTAAAAGCTTGACAGATAAATAATAAATACCCATAAACCTTTATAATAATGCAACTCCAAGATCCAAGGAAACGTAAAAGCTAAAACACGTCTTTATCCCTGACTGAACCGGACCTTCAACATCATTATAATTCTACATGACAAAGACTTAAAACTCAAAAGACAGAGCCCTTCCCCCGGCACCCCAAAGGAACACAGCTTGAACTACCACAGAGATGCTGTAGTACCTAATCAGGCACACAAACCACAATGCAGTTATAGCTGCCCAATGGAGTTGACATGTTGGTAGGCTTTGATTGCAAAGTGTTTCATACAGCTGTAATACATTTCAAGTTGCAAGCTACTAGCCAGGCATAAAAAGTGACTTGCCCACTCAATTTTCCACTTAAACAGAGGACACAATTTTTACTGTCAAAATCAAATACCATTAGCCAAAGGCTATTGCAAAGTGCACATTTTCAGGCCTGGAAAGATTGGAAGAGGTTGAGAGAGTGGCGGTTCTTAGATGCGATTATTGCTACCTTACTCTCCCCCAGTTTCACGTTTCTATTTTTGTTGATGTTATATCCCAGGGGAGCAGTGTCCGAAAGGAAAGAGGGTAGGGAAGGGATGGCATTGGAAGCTGGGAGAAAGAGGACTTTAATGTTTGAATAGTTTAGCATGAGGAAACAAAGAGCCATCCTGTGATAAACTGAAGTGAGACAGTTTTCAATCTGTTCTGCGGTGGCTGGGGTGAAGTAGGGAAATAAGAAAAATATTTGTTGGTCTTCAGCAAAAAGGTGATGGTGAAAGCCAAACGATGAGTAGTCTTCCTATGGCAAAGGTATAGAGGGTGAAGAGCAGAGATCCAAGGACTGATCGATGGTGACCGCTGATGGGGAGAGGAGTGGGGTCAGAGGTTTCCGAGTGCCAAGAGATTTTAAAAGGATCGAACTTCCAGGAAAGAGTAGATGAAGGCAAGAGCAGATTTGTGAAAGCCAAGGTAAGAGAGAGAGAGGGGAGGAGAAATGCTTCTAATCAAAGCGTACATTTATCTAGTTTACAGATGACAGTAGGCAAATGGGGGGATACACAGAACAGCATAACTATGCCCAAATAAACTGGTCACCACATGGCTACATCATGTAGATCAAGTTGTCAACAGTGTCAAAAGAAGTCCAAAAGGATGGGTCTAGCAGAGAGTTTGGAGTGGTGAGCCTTAGAGAGAAAGTTGGATACCTGTGTGAGGGCAATGTCTCTGGAGTGTTTACTACAGAAGCCAGATTGAAGACGATCTCCAGGGCCATTATCCTCAAGTGAACCGATCAAAGACCACCCGCTGAAGGACCTTTCAAATAACAAAGAAGGATAGCAACTGGGCAATATGGTCAGCAGAGGGTTTCTTCAACAGGGATAGGACAGTTCCAGATTTGAAGTAGGCAGGGAAGAGTCCAGCGTAAAGAGAGACTAAAGAGCTGAGACGGTTTGGGGAGCAAAACGGTCTGTAGGAGCGCAAGATGGGTTGACATTGCGAAGAACAGATTCTAATCAATAGGAGAGGAAGGGGGAGAAACAGTGCCCCTCGAGGTGCCTTGTAATTGAGGTGAGTATTGGAAACGGCTAAGAGCAGACAGAGCCCTGGTGCTGCTCCTAGTTGCCTCTTTACCTCGGCAGCATGGGCATCAGGTAACCTTAGGAGCATTCACACTAGAAAGCCAGCGTGCAGGGGCCCTCTCCCTCCTCTGTGCTGCAGTGGCAGCCCTGTCAGAGCCCTCAAGTTTTCAAAATCCTCTTGAGTATTAACATAATCAGTCATATCGAATGTGACATACATTTTGAAGCAATACTTTAAACCACCTTTTTTGTTTCATTCTAATATTTTTCATTGGTTTTCATCAAAAATGATTCTTCTCCAAAACACACACAGAACTCGAAGCCCTATTCAAAACCACATGCCCCAACACACACTGCACCCGCTTATCCCCACACTACCCCTATTCGCCCCAACCCAGCAGTCCTAGTCTCCCTGTGCCCCGTTACCCACTCACATCCCCAAATGCTCCTTTTCTCCCCAACTGCCTGCTCTCCCACAAATGCCCCCTTGACCCTCCCAAAAGCCCCCACTTCCCCCAAATGCCAACCCTCATCTCCCCAACAGCCCCCCTTCTCCCACAACCGCCCCTCACCTCTCATCTCCTTCAACTGTTCCTGTCTCCCCGTAAATGCCACCCCCCATCACTCATCTCAACCAACTGCCACTTCACACCCCAACTGCCCCTTCTCCTATCAACTGTCCCCTTTCCCCCAAAATACACCCTACCCCTCATCTTCTCTAAATGCCACCCCACCCCTCAGCTCCAACTGCCTACCTTCTCCCACAAATGCCCCTTCCCATCACCAACTACCTCCTCACCCCTCATTTTACCCAACTGCCCCCTTACCCCTCAACTGCCCGCTCGTTTCCCCCACTCTCCCACTTTTGTCCCCACCCTTCTTCTACCCAACTGCCCCCCAGTCTTCACTCCCAACTTTACCTTCTCCACCCAACTGCACTCCACCGACAACAGGAGCCTGCTCCCCAAACTGCACTTTTACCTCCCACTCCCTTCTCCCCAACTGCCCCCCTTTTCTCGCAACTGCCCCCAAATCCACCTGCCTCCATGCTGCAACAACTGTTGCTTCTCCTTCTTCCTACTGCCCCTGCTCCCCTAACTGCCCCTTTCTCCCTTCCCATCTGCTCCAATTCTCTGCCGCCCAACTACCCCCTCTGACCCAAATGACCCTTATTTCTCCTCCAATTACCAGCATATTGTTCAATGAAAGGCTGGTTCAGGTCCTCTCCCCCAGTCCTAAGCCAAACAATCTTGCATGGAAGTCTTCTAAACCCAGAGCTCTCAACCATCTTGGGGCCATGCATGAGACAGTCATCCAGTCATGTTTTGTTTGGAATTCTGGGACATGCAGTTCATTAATTTCAAAAAGGGGAAAGACTTAAATCACCAGAATCGAAAGGGGAAAAACAGGACTGGATGACCCACTCATGCACAGCCATGGGAACCTTGAGAGCTGTTCTAAATCACAACCACCAGTACCCATAACTTTTTACACCGTCTGCTCCCCCTTACCGATGTTCGTCGGCCAATATCTTTCATGTCTTCCTCGCTGCAGCAAAGGCTTGGCATACCTCTCAACCATTTCTGGCACAAAAGCGAGTGAAAATACCCGATTTTGTTTTTGGCGGGTGAGAGCCCACTGAAATGAATGGGCGTGTAGGAGGCTTGGCGGTGAGGCAGCTCTTTACAAGGCGGGTAACACCCGCCAAAAGCGTGAGTTGAGAGCTATGCTTGGAATCTAGTTCAGCACAATTAAGCACTCAACAGCATCATCCCCATAACATCGTCAAACAAAAGGGCATGTTTTATGAAGCACCAGGAAAACCCTCTCAATCCATACAAACTTGCTGCCAGGAAAGACAAATCAATCGACCGTGTAACGTCGAAAAATGCATTGGTTGCTTGCTGCGCATGCGTAGTAGTGTGTCTGCGCATGCTCATTAATGAATCAACATGAAAGCATTTTCTGACAATTTCGGGCAATAATTTCACCGCTTCATGCCTCCCTCCTTGCACAAGCATCCTACCTTTGAAGCTGGTGAAAGTGGTGAGCTGTTGGGCACAGCAGTCGGACTGGCAACTGCTGAGGGAGGAGAACGGGCCGAGAGCCAACATGACGAGCTCACGTTGGATAGGTGCACCAGAATAGCAGCAGCTCAGCGCTGGAGCCAAAGCGGTGCCCATCAGTGAGAAGGGGGCCGTGAGCGAGAAGGGCACCCTGATTGCAGCATAGCATTTGTATGCAGTGAATGGATTTTATAATGGGTAAGAGTATACTGCTTGGGGGAAGGCTGCATGGGACAGAGCTAAGCTTAATGAAAGGATTAGTGGCTCAAGAATGCTGTAGTGTTTGTAGTAGGTGAGGATTGCAGCATTTTAAGGGCCTCATTGGATGGCAATGCATGAAACGGTGGCTGCATAAGTGCATGCTATACTGGGATTGACTTTGCCACTGATGCAAACGCAATATTCAGGTGGGAAAGGAGAGGGAGAGGTGTCTGCTGCAAAAATAGTGCAGGGGGTCCCGGAGCTCTGCACTTTGAACATTGGTGAGAGGTGCAAGAAGGGTTAATATATTCATGATAATTGACTGGAGCAGAAACTGGAGGAAAAGCTGAAGCGTAAGCATTATATATAGGGTGTGAATTGTTAAAGATGCATTGTATATAAATATGTGCTCTGTAAAGCGCTTTGGGTTTAAGGCGCTATATAAATAACACATCATTATTATTATTATTAACTTGGAATGTTGACATTGGAAGGGAAATAAGACTGAGGAGTCAATATGACAACAACCACTGGACTAATACACATTGAAAGAACACTAAAGGCTCTTGTGCCAGTGCAGATCTTGGAAGAGGTCCCCATATTAACAACACATGCATAATACTTGGAGTTCTGGGGCTAAAGGTGCAATTAAAAAGTGAGACAGCAGTTGCAATGCCCTGCCACCACTGCTGAAGACACAGACTTGTCTTCTAGGACAGGTTAGCAAGTATAACACCACATAGCATGATTCTCCAAACAACATTTTTCATTTCAATAGTAGACATGCCATAAATAAGTATCCAAGAGGGACAATGGAGGGATTGGATGCCCTGATGGCGGCTATACCCGTTAGCACACAGTTTACAAACTCCACACTGGGAGGCACCTCATCGAGTATGGCATATGCGCTACAAGAGCTCTTCCGCCAGATGTCTGCACTCCGTGAAACAGTGGATAGTATCAATACTCACAACTCGGAGATCTATATGGACTTTACGCCCCTTCAGAAGACCCCCAGCAGCAGTCAGGAAGGTTACTAAACATAGAAGAGAGTCAATGGAAAACAGAATAGAAGGCCTAAAACACATGCAGGTACAACTGCAAGAACTGAAAGAAGCCAACACAGAACTAGAACACCACAGCATCATGAGGAACAATATACCTTAAGTGGAGAGGAGATAGGTGCTGATGTGCCATAGAGAGGGAGGCAACAGGGGATGCAGTGGAGTAAGTGACAGAGAGGCGCTCAGGGAACAGGTGAGGTTGCAGAGAGATGCTCAAGGGAAAGAAAGGGGTCAGGGCAGAGGGAGGCACAGTGGGACAAGTGGCGGAGGAGAGGCACAGGGAATGCATTGGGGCGAGTGACAGGCTCAAGGAACAGGTGAGGTTTAAGAGTGATGCTCACGGGAAAGAAAGGGTTCAGGACAGAGGCAAATTGGGACAAGTAGCTGGGGAGTGGGACAGAGGCACAGGGGATGCATTTGAGCGAGTGACAGGCTTAGGGAACAGGTGAGGTTGCAGTGTTGCTTGGGGGACAGAAAGGGATTCAGGGCAGAGGGAGAGGCCCCGTGGGGCAAGTAGCTGGGCAGTAGGGCAGAGAGGCACAGTGAATGCATTGGAGCGAGTGCCAGGTCCAGGGAACAGGTGAGGTTGCAGAGTGATGCTTGGGGCAAATAAAGGGGTTTACGGCAGATGGAGGGGCCCATTGGGACAAGTGGCCGGAGAGAGAGGCACAGGGAATGCATTGCGGTGAGTGACAGGCTCAGGGAACAGGTGAGGTTGCAGAGTAATGCTCAGGGGAAAGGGGTTCGGGGCAGAGGGAGAGGCACAGGGAATGTATTGGAGCGAGTGACAGGCTCAGTGAAGAGGTGAAGTTGCAGAGCGATGCTCCGGAAAGAAAGGGGTTCATGGCATAGGGAATGCATTTGAGCGAGTGACTGGAGCATGTAGTAGTTGAGGTTGCAGAGTAATGCTTGGAAAGAAGGGTTCAGGGCAGAGGGAGAGGCACATTGGGGCAAGTGGCTGTGGAGAGGTGCAGAGACACTCGGCGGAAAAGGCGTTATGGGGCAGAGGAATGGCACAGTGGGGAGAGGGGCTTGGGAAAGGGGAGGGGTGCACAGAGACTGGGGAAAAGGGTTCAGGGGAGTAGGGAGAGGCACATATGTGGTAGTTGCTGGGGAGAGGAGCAGAGGCATCAGATGCATTGGAGCGAGTGACAGTCCCAGGGAAGACGCGAGGAGGCCCAGAGATACGCTTAGAAAGGGAACAGAGATGCGAAAGGGAAAGATGGGTTCAGAGATCGGGGTAGAGTGGCAAAGTTGGGCAAATGGCTGGGGAGAGGGGCAGAGAGGCTCAGGAAAGGGGAGGTGGGAAGAGGAGCTCGTCAGACTGTGAGAAGAAGAAAGATTTGGGAAAGGGCAAAGATATGCGCTTGGTACACTCCCAATTTCAACGGAGTAGAAATCCCACGCGGACACTAAGACCACTACAAGGTCATCACCCATGTGGCAGCTGCGTAGCTTGCCAATTTACTAAAAAGACGAGCAGCTTTCAAATCGGACAACAAAAATGGACACTGAGGGACCTTACTAATTGTAAGAGCCAGAACGTGGTCTATTGTATCGAATGCCCATGCAGCCTTCGGTACATAGTCCAAACCACAAGAGCAATCAATACCAGGATCTCTGAACACAGATCCAGAATTAGATGTAAAAATCTTACAGCACCCCTAGTGGAACTCTACATAGCTGCCAACCATACACCTAACAACATTCTCTGGTGGGTAGTTGAGAAAATCAAGGGAAGCCCTGACACTCAACAAAGCCTCTTGAGAAAGGAATCCCGATGGATCCACCGATTGGACACCTACCATAATGGTTTGAATGAAATCTTCCAGCCAGTAATATAAAAACACACACTAGATTCCTCATGTATCACAAGTGACACACAAACATTGGGATATTAAACCCCAGTCTACTTGTATGTGTACTTCCTTTTTGTACTCTTAAAAGGGGCTGCTGTCCTCCCTAGACCATTTACCATGACCACATGAATATCTTGCCTTATGGTGTTTAACACTCCTCTCTCTGCGATGCCCCCTACAAACACCTTGGTCATTTCCTAGAGTGTCTGGGCACTTCCCCACCATTCGGGCTAATATTCTGTCACTGAGTTTTGGCAATATGCGGCGAGATATTCCTCCTGCAACTTTACAAAGACATGAAACTAATATTCTCCTACACTTTAAATTTGTCCCTTCGTAATTATAGACAACTGTACCTTCTTTTCATATTAACGTCCTCCATTCACTTTTTTCCTCCAGTACTCACCGCGGCCAACTGCCGTCCTTCAAGACTCTCTGTGTGGAAAACGAGACTGGAAACCACTGACTCGTGTTTCCCTGCCGTTCCGAGTGGCTCACACCCTAGGTTGTCATGACTACCACTCTAAACACCATCAGAGCGCATGTGCGCTCACCATAGCAACTGGCACATTAGCAGGTTGACGCTGCACAAACACACCCTTCTTTCCAGGCGGAACGGCCGAGACGACGAGCCTTCAGTTTCTGCCCTGCACAACCTTCTGCTGACTCACGCAGCAGCATTTCATTCCGTGCAGAAGGTAAGCGAGGCGGCCGCCCACAGAGTTTTCCGCCGCACACGCAGAAAAGCGTCTGCTCCCCTTCACATTTAAATGGCCTATCCCTTTTTGTTCTTCCTTTTTCATCCCTGGCACGCGAATCCACGCGGCCATTTGTCCTGCACAACTAGTGCTATTTAACTGGCGTCCCTCTGGCTTTATTAATGAAATTTAGTTTGAACAAATTATGACACCAGATTTGATCGCCATTCAGCATGTGCATCTCCAATACATTAAAGCGACAACTATCAACAATTGGCTTACCTTTTAATAAATATTTTGGAGCACAACATCGCACCAGAAGCAATGCGCCTAGCAGCCCCTTTTAAATTTTATTTTCCTTGTTGTATCACACTTTCAACTCCACTGTACAACGAGGTTCAGGCAATGTTTGCACTTGTTCTTGTCTCCTTAGGAACCATTTACCAGTCAGCATCACCTAACTACCTGTACCTGTCATCAAAACAACTGGACTACACCATAGCAGTGATATTGTATCCAAAACCAGGTACAAATAGAATTTGTTGCAATGTTTCCTTTTGAACTGTATACCACGTGATATACAGTATCAATGTATTTACAGCACCATACAAGGCTTTAGCACTCTACATAAACCAGCCTGCGTTTCTGCTCATTTTTTCTTTATAGAAAATACCCAGATGTGTGTGATTTTGACTAATACACCCTATTGGCCTTGTACATGCCTGCTTCTGTTGCCTGGTATTCATCTCCGTGTGGCCGATACCTGAGCACTTGGGAATGAAGCACCGGCAGGTAAGCCTCCCGACCGGTGCTGAGAGTTTTTAATGACTATACTAATGCCCTACTACCACAGGCATCCGCATCTTCACCCCACTCATTTGATATCCATATATTCTCCACAGGGTCCCCCTATAGGAGCCCTGATGAAGGCGGACCTAATTTATTAGACTACCGCCGAAACGTGAAGAAGATAGGGAACGCATCTGAAGACATACATCCCTACCCTTTGGAACCTAAATCTTTTTGTTCCAACAATCAACCTTCACGTTTTGGGAGCCATGATGCCCAATATTTACTGAACTATTATTTGGCATCTGCTTTTTTCTGCATCCCACCATTTGATACATGTGTTTCTTTAGTGAATTAACTAAATGACACTGTTTTCTTGCTTACTGTTTCTGTTTTTGCTATATGTTATTCTCACATATTCCTTTGTACCTTTTGAATTATTTACTATATGTACCATGTGGATGTATTTATTTCCCTTATATGCCCTTGGTTGAGATTGTAATTACATTGACTTTCTGTTATATGATTTGTTAGAAAATAAATGATTTACATCACCCCCTTTTTTTGAATTTAGAGTTGATTGTCTCTTCATCCTATTCACAGTGTCTATTTACTTGTCAAAAATTGTCATTACCATTTGAATGCTTGCTGTTGAAACATACAACAAGTACACTTCATGAGTGGAAATTCCTCATTTGCGGTTGATTCAGTCTTAGGATTTCCGTATTATGGAAACTTTACTGTGTTAAAGTTAGTTGACAGATTTATAGAATCAGATATCTATTCACCCTACAAGTTTGTGTTCACTTTCCTAATAGAAGAATTTTTAGTAAGGGTACATTTTTATGTTTAGATGTCTCACTTTTGGCCTAGTACCCTTCCTAGCAAGGCCATCCCCTACCAACCCCCAATGGGTTTTTTTGTTTTGTTACCGCAGTGGGAAGAGGGGACAGAGAATGTAAGGGAGTGAAACAGGGAAGAGAGAGGTTTAGGGGCAGATTGGGGCACATTGGGGAGAGAAAGAAAGAAAAGTGCTTAGAGTGACATGCTCAGGAGAACACAATATAGAAAAGGCTTGTAAGTGACATGGGTGTCAAATGGGCCCGGGACACAAAGGGGCTGGTATGGGATAGACGACTATTTAGGGGCAGACGGGGCTATCTTAGGCACTTTTGGGGCATGGATACCTTTTGACGCCCCCTTCCATTGAACCAAAGGAATTATGGGATCCAGAATATATTGGTGAGCCCCTCCCGCCGCAATCACATGTCTTGATAAGTTCTTGCACTGATCAAAATGAGCATGGGTACTCCCCTTACCATCTTCGTTCTTTCTGTAATCGGAATAATAAACAAGTAGCCTTTCAAGGTCAAAATTAGCATCCATGGGCCACTAGCATGTGAGGAGACAGACCCTTTAGCAGAAGACGGCACAGTAGTGTTGGTGAAAAAATGAGGATATCTGTCCAGGATCACTGCATTCTCTGCAGTGAAAGCCAAGATAAAAGCATTCATATTTTTTTCATTGTGATTTGATCAAACATTTGATTTTACACACATTACAAAAAACTAGATATACACTTGAACAGAATTAAAATACACCTTCTTTACCTATTTATAAAACAATACTAAAATAGTTTTAAAAAGGCAAAAGGAACAGATGGGAAGAAAAGAAAGCATTCAGAATACTTTGGTTCCCCAGTCTTGATTTTCGATTACCTGTCAGACTTACTAATAAATTATGCTCATCGTTTGGAGGTTACTGCCTAGGTTTTACCAATCCACATCTGAACAAACAAATTTCTAGACCTTCGCCATACTGCTATATTAGTTTTTATAGTACCCACTATCTGGTGCAGGCCCAGTGCTGATAATAGCACCTGTTGGTGGGTGCTCACCTGGGCTTTTTTGAAACTTTGACATTGAATGATGGTAGATCAACCTCTGGAAAATGTGTGGGGCTAATCCGCACAAATTTTCCTATGCTCACTGCACGACATACACATAGACTTGTGTACTCTAGGTGGACACAGCCTACAGGCACAGTCATCCCTGTCATATTTATTTGAGATCTGACCAGTGGAGTATACAATGCATCTCGGAAAAGGAAGGGGGGCAACATCTTCCTCCTGCCATGGCAAGCCTAAATAACTTTCAAAGGCTCCCTGGATCCGCCCTGTCTGTTTGTTTACCCTCTGCAGTTGGTGACAGCAATTAACCTACTAATAGAGTATACTTCAAACACGCACACATGGGGCCTGGCTGCAGAGGCTAAAACAAAGGAGACGAGAAAACCCTAACAACATTTGATATGCACTGTCAACCTGAAGCCATCTCCCACCTCTCAGTATCAAGGGCCTGGAACTATGTATTTACAGTAGCCATCCCAGCAAGGGGACCCCATTCAGAAGGTAAGAGTATGTGGTTTGGCGGAGAACAAATGTCTGGTCTCATCACAGCTTAAAGGACAACACCAGCCCAGCGAAGAAGCTAGGAGGACTGCATGAACCAGCGTCCGCCTTAAAAGACATTTTTGAGCCAGTTGAGTCTCTCACGCTGCAACTGACTGCACAGCTGACTCTTGTCACACTGCAGTCGCTAACGTCGTCCAAGACACCTCGACAAGTACTTCAGACCCGCCAACCGGCTTTGAGACACTGATAAGCTCTTTGCCTGGCCTATGCTCCCTCCCCTCATTGGTTGCCTGGACCCTGATAGCCCAATCAGTGCAACCGGGAGGGGGAAGCCAGCACACCAACCAAGGCCCACGACGAAGGCCCCTGTCTGCTTCCTGTCCGCTACCAGCACGCTACTTGGGGTCCTCTCTGTACCCTAGCACCTTGACTTCAATGATACTGCCACCTCACTCGCAAATAAATCCGGAATGCCCTGACATTGTCACCTCCTGAACTATGGGTTAGTGCCCTCCTTTCTGGACTCCTTCCTACCCCCTTTTATTGACTTTCACGGTCCCTTCTGCTTGTTTCTCCTATGTTTACATCCTGATTTGCACTACCTTTCTTGGCCCTTTGCTAACACCTGAGCCCTATCGTAAATTCAGACCTTGCTGTTTTTGCTTTTTGGTTTAAAAGTCAAATCTTGCTATACTTTGCTAACTTGCTCTGCCCTTTGCCTGTAACTGTTGCTTCTCTGTACTTGCCTGCCCAGTGACTTTGCTGCTCTTTTTGATCCACTAAACCTGCCTTCCCCCCTGCTTCTCCCTGCTTTCCTTACTACCACTCCCATGGCACTTTCTGTTTCTCCTATCTTTTCAAACTGCTTCTCCATTGCCTATCCTTCCCTTCTCAATAAGTCTGGTAGGATGAAAATCAAAAAGGATATCATGGCCTCCAACCCAGGTCTCCCCATCGCTGATACTTATTCTAGCACTTCCTCCAGACAGACCCTCACTGACATCCTCTTTGTCGTTCTTTCACCAGATCTATGGACTCTTCATATGATCTCTGTCCAGTCTCCTCCTCCTCCCATTAATGTCTACCTTAATGGCACCGTCATGCTCCAAGGCCCTCAGGCTAATCTCCTCCTCTTTGATAGGCGTTTCCACCACCTCATCAATTTCCTTTCATCTCCTGCTGTCCCCTCCTCTCTCCCTTTGGCTACTGTGTGGGAGGAAAGGTCTTTTAGGCCCCCTCCCCTCCTTTCCTGTCCCCGTGCACACGATACTCGTCCCACGGCTGCCCATGCGCCTGTTGCCAGAGGTGCCGGACAGCCTAGGAACGACACATATAGGTGCAACATCCATAAGAGGGCTGAAGGAGGTTGATTACTGACTCCATTTTGTTCTGAACCTCAACTCCATTTTGTATATGCTAAAAGCAGGCTCTACAGCAAAGCCAGCATGCAGGCTTGCAGCTCTCCCCTGAGCCGTGCACAGTTGGTCAACTACTCTCCCCACACCCCCACCTACTCCATTCTGGTGTCCCTGAAGCTGCCCTGTTGTCACAGAAGACTGGGCACGAACGGTTACAAACTGAACACAGTATCTCTCGCCTTCCTTCTTACCTCACTGCCCTGTTAACGACCGGGCCAGAGCCTGGGCCTGGAAAAAAACATTAATTTCCACAAACATGCCTCCTTACTTGCAGATGTGACCCCATAAAATATATAATGTGTATAACCCTGTCAGGAATCAAGGCTGGCAAAGGCGTGGAGTGTGTAAATACGCCTATTGAGACATTATGGGCTGAATTGGATATGAAAACTACAATTCCCAGCATCCTTGGTGGTTCTGGGTAGTTCGGCCTGTGCGCGCCTTGTCAGCTGCAATGCATTAAGAATCAACGCAGCTTAAAGGCAGGCAACAGCTACCGGCAGGTGTGGCTTATTGTTTTTTCATTGTGCGGCGGAAGGCAGACGGCCGCGTTCGGCCGCAAGGAGTTGGAATTCGCGTGCTACCGAGGCAAGGCACGCTCGGGAGTTTACGCGTTCATTGTGCAGCATGAAGCAGGAGGGGCGCTGAGTCACCGGCAATACAATGCTTGAAGTTCTTCGTCTGGGAAATTCCTCAGGGTTTCCCAGACTCCAGTTAAGTACTCATGAGGGCAATGCGGGACACTATTGGCAAAACGGCTTGAAGTGATTGTTCTGCTATTTTCATTTGTGTCTGGGAGGTCCCGAGGGGCCCCCAGATCTAAGATAAGTAACGACCGCCTTTCTTGTATTTGACATATTGGGACTAAGTGTCTTGGTTACGCATGTGGCACATGAATATATATTGTGTATTTGGGTCATTCCGGACTTATTGCAAATGGACCATAACTCTTCCCTAGTGAATGAAACTAATGGAAGTGTATTTCTGTTGTACTGTTTAATCATTTCTGGGAAGTTTTCTCTTATGTGTTCATATTCCTTGCTTATGTGTTGTTTCAGTCAGAGTCTGATGTAAGCAGAGTCTGATGTACGCATATTAAGGTGTACTACTCAGGAGTTAAACACATGTCGGGAGTACTGGTGAAAGTAATGTTTGTTGTATGTTAAACAGAGTAGGTTTTTTTTCCTGGTGCTTCCCTGTTCCCATCCACTGTAGGAGTTCCTCATCCTCTTACCGGTTTACCTAAATTCCCGTCCCTATCCACAACCTCTCGCTAACCCCTCTTCCCCCCATAGGCTGCCATGTGGTGACCTGTTATCTAAATCAGGCGCCTGTGCCAACCACGGTGGGAGGGTCGAGTTCATTCGGCTTCCGTGGTTCGGGGGAGAGTGTCGATCTCTCTTCCCACCAGTGACTGCGATTGTGACAAACCCCCCAACCTCGTACCCCTTTTGATGTGGCAGATGCATGCCCCCTGACTGTGTGCGCCACCCTGTTTCACCTACAACGCTAATCCCACCCGAGCCTATAGATTCTCGCCTGTGTTAACGGGTAATTGTCAGGCTTTATCTTCAATCAGGATGTTGTCCGCGGAAGCTGCTGAACCCCCGCACTCCCCTTTTGGATGCTAACCTCTTAACTGGTAACAAACAGTTCAGTTGAGAGCATCCCCAAGGGAATGGGACAAAATAATAAACTTCAGGTTTTGCTCAGCTTCTTTATATCTCTTAACCTGTAGATAAAATAACAACAAATACACTTTAGTTACTAACCTTTCTTTTCCTAGGCTCTGACTTATCGAATCGAGTAAATAAACACGCCACCATACCTGAATATCCTCTATTGATAACTTAGAGGAAGTGTTTGTTTTCTTACTGAAGGAAAAAATAGAGTCTCTGATGCTCTTACTAACTTCTTCATTTCAGAATTGGAAAACTGCTATCTTTAGCTCACTCTCTCAGTTCCATGAATTAATCTTCTAGCAGTTCAAATTCCAAAACACACACACGCCCATCTGGAAATGCTAGGTCTGTCTTTTGTGTGAATCTCTAGCTTTAACACAAATTCCAAATATGACACTCTTGCTTCTTCCTTTTAGAATTGTTTGTGCATGTGGAAAGAAAGGAGTGCAATTGGATCTTTTGCTTGCGTAAAAATATCGCTCTTCAAGGAAGCGTTCACTTGACTAGAGTAATGCGCATGCATGAAGATATTCCTTTTCCTTCTAAAATGGTGTGCGTATAGGAACAGAAAATAGAGTTCAGAAATGGCATATGCGCATGCGTAGTAGATCAGTATTTCTCCCTCCTTAATTTTATTTGTTAAAGTAGGAAAGAGGAAATTACTGAGCTCCGGACACTGATCCTTGAAGAGGCAGCTTAATGAGGTACGCGCGCCAGGTTAGAATGTTAGTAAATAAAACATAACGTTTTCAGGATCGCGTATCTATAACACTGTAACTTACATAGACAGTGTAAGATTTCGAGTGCTAGCCCGGCGTTAAAAGAAAGCACTGTTACCGTAAGAAGGAACAGTGCTCAATAATTTTTATACGGCCGGAAAAAAACACACAGCGCTGAAAAGATGAACAGGCTTCCACACACCAACTTGCCACGCGCTAAATATGTTGCGAAGTTCATTAAATAAGAGTACTGTTTAAGAAATCCAAAAATAAAATCTGAAAAGAACAAAACTAACTACTCTTTAAACAAAGAATAAGAAAACAGGAACTAGTTAATAAATTGTATAGAAATATAACTCCTTGAATTTCACAAAGTTCTGTTAAAAATTATAAAGTCACTTAACTTGCTTCTTTCTTTTACCGGAACGTTTCTGACTTTCCTCTTTAATTCTCCAACACTTTCCTGATCCAAATAACAAATCCTAGGCACAAGGGCCTAGCTAAAGTTTCTAAATCTTCAGAGCTTCAAACATAAGACCTTCCTGCTGGGCTGATAACAATGAAAGGCAGTTTAGAAGGTTCTAACAATGCCTTTCTTTTACTTCTGACCAATCACTGATCCTTTTGGAAGTCTCCATTTTGGCTTAAGAAGCTCTCCACAATCTGCACTAAAAGTTAAGTCCCAAACCATAATTTATGTTAATCATACCATCATTCCACCACATTCAACCAAACTCCATGAAACCTGACAGTAATGAAGCTGTCCCTATGAGATGTAACAGAACAATCAACAAATAGCACGTTCGTTGCAATCAATTTTAGATAGGCTATCATGATCCACATGCTTGTGTTCTATGATACAGGTTACCTGTCTTCCAGTACCAGATACCTTTGCAGACGTATAAGATATTAGGCAACTCGTGTTATGATATAAAATGTATGGTCCGCATGCTTAATTGTTTTCTTGGTACTGTGTATTCACGCATATATATATTGAAATGTAAAGAGACTTATGTGTGCACCATAAAACGTGCAGCCACATGGCTAATGTAAATAAGAGCAATTCTGTAGCACAGTGACCATTGTAAAAGTGAAGATATAGCCCACGATATAGGCAGAACCTGCTTTCTACGTGTTATAAATGAAGTGACAGTAAACATGTACGAACCCCATTCTAATGGTCTGCTTATAACTCCACTAATCGAACTGAGCCAAATCCAAAGAGCCAAAGGCCCTTCACTCCCCTCTCCAGCAGCGTCGCGCACGACGAGTGCCCAGCCCCCACCCCTCCCTCTTCATGATGGAACTATGGCTAAAGGCCCATATCTCACTGAGGCCTTAATGCAACAAATGTAGTCTCTCATTTTTCCGATGAGCCTGCACAGAGTGTTCACCCCAATGCCTTCCGATAGAAGATGACCCCCATACCTTTTTCTCCTTTCAGGGCACATGACAAATGTATGTATATATAACATGAGAAATATATGATCCTCCCCCCAACTATCATGGTGTCAATGGTTATTTTTTATGGATGTTTTTATTACGTGCTTTGAAGGAGTGTTTAGATTAGAGAGTTATTATCCATCATCTTATCCGGAGCCACATAACCTTCACCTCACACTGGCCAGCCCGGCTGAGGCATGTGATGTTCGCCTTCCCGCCAAGGAACTATCCAATCATCTGAAGGCGGCGCCTATGAAACTATACTGGATTTGTGGCTCATGAAATGAATGTAATTTCTGTACCTTATCTGATGTCATCATCTTTTTAAAGTAATGTCAGAGTAATGTTGGGCAGAGCGCTCTCTGAGTTTGCAGACTTCTCTGCTTGCTCTATTTTTTACTTTTACTTTCACCCGCACTTGGTCTTGGTCTCATTCCCTCCTGGGTGTGTCCATTATTGACTCTCACTGGAGAGTTTGAATTACATTTTTGGGGACTGTTCACTTTCACTGCCTTGCCCTCTCTTTACTCCTCCTCTGTCCCGCCTGGGGCTCCTTCTCCTTCTTAGGGCGTACCTCTGATTTGTACCCCTCCGTGGAAGGTCTTTAAGGCTGACATCCTTCTTCATCTTGCCACTCTCAACTCTCGCTCTGCTGTCAAACACTCCTCTGACATCTGACACCTCCTTGAAGAACTTGACCTCGATGTCCTCGGTCTTACCGAGACATAGTTCACGGCCAGCTCTCACAAGTTTTGGCACTCTCCTCCCTGATGGTTACAAGATCCTCTCCGCACCTAGGTGTAGCCCTGATCTTTCTTGAGTGGATTCCCGTCTCTATCATTCCTACTCAGACTTTCTCCTTTTTTGAATGCCTTTTCTGCAGCCTCTCTCTCTCTCCTAGCTGTTCCCTTACTGTGGCTACTATCGGCCGGCCTCCTGGTCAAATGACCTAATTTCTCTCTGAGTAAGCACATCTCTCCTCCTCCCTCCTGGCCTCAACCACTTAACTTCTCCTCCTTGCTGACCTCAATATCCATCTAGACTCTCCTTGTTCCTCCTCTGTACTCTTCTGTGACCTCTGCAACTACCTCTCCCTTTCTATCCTCCCCTCTGGCACGACTCACTCTGCAGGGCACACACTTGATGTCTTGATCTCCTCTGACCTCCCCCTCTCCATCCCTCTGACCACTCCTCTCTCCTGGAGCGATCACTCCCTCCTCTCCTCTCCTCTCATCTCTCCCTCTCTGTCCCCCAGGCCAAGCCTACCCCAATACTGCCTCCTAGCTTCTTGGACATCCAGCCCATGGAGCGTGTGTCATTGAAGGCTTTTGCCGCCACCTTCTCTTCACCCTCCTCCACCTTAGGCTGACTCCCCTCCTGACACAGCCCTGTCTCCGCTCTACTCTTCTGTTTCTGATACTCTTGATGCTGTTGCCCCTGTCATGAGGATCCGCTTGAACTCCAAAGCCAAATGTAATTCTTGGTATGACACTGACCTAGCTACACTTAAACGTACGTGTAGGGCGGCTGAGAGGAAATGGAGGGCTTCTCGTTCATCCTCTGACAACTGGCATGTCGCCTGCTTCAAATGCAATGTCGACTCTGTCCACACCAAGAAGAGAGCCCACATTGAAGCATGTGTCTCTGCGGCATCTAATAACTTGGCCAAACTCTTTAAAATCTGCAAGGAGCTGGCCAACCCTGCAGCAGTCTCGACTTCCTCCTGTCGCCTCACAGGCCCTTTGCAATGCCCTTGCCTCACACTTCATCTCAGAAAGCCAGGACATGCTGTCCACCCTCTCCTCCTCTCCCATCTCCTTCTGTGAACACTGACCCTCTTTCAGGCACCCCCACCCTCTTTCTCGTCCATTCCTCTGTTCTCCCCTGACAAGGTCGCTAGACAAGTCCGATCTATGAAAGCCTCATCAACACAGGTTCATCCCTGTTCCTCTAAAACCATCAAGGACCACATTGATGCCCTCGCTCCGGCCCTTGCTGATTTCTGCAACCACTCCTTTGCCTCAGGAGCCTTACCCTCCCTTCTGAAGCATTCTCTTGTGCATCCTCTTGCCTAGATATCTTCTGCCAGGCTATCCCCTAGTCACATGTTCCATCAGCCGCAGTATCTTGTCTAGATTGGCAAAGGGTAGGAGCACAGGAAACCATAGGGCGAATAACAACTGAAAGAGGTTGGGAGGAGGAAAGAGTGAGGTGTTGGTATCAAATACCTAAGCGCTTACACCATTTTCCATGCATTGGCATTGTGATGAAATTCTTGCAATATTTGCTAGAATTTGATTTAATTTGCCCAGTTCCTCATTCCACTTCCAATTGATTGCCACCTCATGTCCTTGTGCTACCATCATTTGTCAAATACTTGTGTGATATGATTAGGCTCTCGCATATTTCAGTTGGACTTTAACAAGGCTGCATCATCCTATGGCAAAGACATTCCCATCATTGCTATGTAATGCCAACTAGAAACCTACGTCTACGAACAAATCATGGAAAATGTAGAAAACTATTGGTTATTAGATCAAGCACAAGTACCTTCAGACCCATGACATAAACGGAAACTGCACTACTATTTATATGGGATGATCTAAAGGTCAATGCAGACTCCAATGCCAATCAAAGCAGACTCCAATGCCAACTCCGCACTAACACTACTCGATCTTTCAGCAGCCTTCGACACAGGCAACCACGACATACTCCTCAAAAGACAAGAAGATATTGGGATCAGGAACACAGCTCTCCTCAGGCTAAAATTCTTCTTAACAGAAAGAACAGAACTTGGATAGCACCATTCAAGTCAGCACCTCATAAAACATGTGGAGTCCAACAGGGCTCATCGCTGTCGCTGCTACTCTTCAACTCATACATGTACCCCCTGATGAACCACATCAAAAACTTGGCTGACCTGCTACAACTACACAGTTGCCACTCAAATCATTTATAAAATCAACTCCAGCGAATAACAAAACCCAACACCCACCAACTGCTTCATTGAACTAAACCAGTGGAGCACTGACAGCCTTAAACTCAACCCAGACAAAACTGAAAATCGTGATCTCACCCAACGACCTATTGAACAACCAAGCTGGGAAACCCACCAGAACCATCCAAAGTGGTCACAAATCTTGGAATCCTAATGGACAACAAACTAACACTAGAGCCACAAGTCAACGCAGTAGTTAAGAAATGCTTCTACCTACACACGATCAAGAAGATGCACCCTTTCTCCTTCACTCACGGAACATTTGCTGTCATCCCTCTCGTCTTGTCAAGAATAGACTACGCCAACAGCATCTATCTCAGAATGCCAGAATACATTATGAGGAAGCTACAAGGAATACAGAACCCAACAGCAAAACTTCTCCTTAGACTCACTAAAAGAGATTACTAAAAGAGAACACATCACCCCAGCCCTAAGAACACTCCATTATTAGTCAAAAACCAAATCTTCTTCAAAACTCTGCATAACACACAGTGATCCACAGCCAAGGAGTGGAGTTCATACAGGAAAAAATCACCATCTACAAACCAACACAAACACTAAGGCCTAGCAATGACATTCGCCTCGGACTGAAGCAATAGGCAAACCAATTCGGTGGATCCGTATTCTCCTGCATTGCAGTGAAACTCTGGACCTCACTTGCAAAGGAAATGTGAAAAACAGACCATCACCCAAAATTCAGGAAACTATTAAAAACCTGGCTCTTTAATGCACCAAAATGAAGAAAGAACACCAGAGAGCTAAATCGGGCCACTGCAACGCAAGAGAAATCTACGAAACTGGACCCCCCGAAGAAAAGAATCTGACCCTGAACTGAATAGGAACAAGGCCAACTGAATAGGTCAGGGGTGCACAACTGATTTTGACAGAGGGCCGAAAGTACCTTACATGAGGGCTATAGTGGGCCGAAAAGTAAATGTAGGCGGGGCGGTAGGCGGGGCGTGGCAGGAGGCTTTTTAAACCCCCAATTTGTACTAAACACATGGAAAAAGAATGTTTGAGGGTTAACGATTTTTATTTGCATTTCAAACTTACATTTTGTACTACACATTTTCCATTGTTATAATTTGTTTCTATTTAGTTATTGTATCTCGCCCCCAACCAAACACTATTCCCCAGGGCCCCCTCACCCCAACCAAACATTATGCCCCATGGCCCCCTCACCCCCAACCAAACACTATGCCCCATGTCCCTCACCCCCAACCAAACACTATGCCCCATGGCCCCCTCACCCCCAACCAAACACTATGCCCCAGGGCCCCTTTACCCCCAACCAAATACAATGCCCCATGGCCCCCTTACCCCCAACCAAACATTATGCCCCATGGCCCCCTCGCCCCCAACCAAACACTAAGCCCCATGTCCCCCTCACCCCCAACCAAACACTATGCCCCATGGCCCCCTTACCCCCAACCAAACACTATGCCCCATGTCCCCCTCACCCACAACCAAACCTCCCAACTCAGCACACACACAAACATGCACCCATACAGACCCAAACCCCCCACCCCCCAACTCAGCACACACACAAACATGCACCCATACAGACCCAAACCCCCCACACCCCAACTCAGCACACACACACTCAAGCATGCACCCATACAGACCCGAACCCCCCACCCCCCCAACTCAGCACACACACAAACATGCACCCATACAGACCCGAACCCCCCCACCTCCCCAAATCAGCAAACTCTCAAACAAGCACCCATACAGACCCGAACCCCCACCCCCCAACTCCGCACACACACACAAACATGCACCCATACAGACCCAAACCCCCCACCCCCCAACTCGGCACACAAACATGCACCCATACAGACCCTAACCCCCCACCCCCCAACTCAGCACACACACAAACATGCACCCATACAGACCCGAACCCCCCACCCCCCAAATCAGCACACACACAAACATACACCCATAAAGACCCGAACCCCCCACCCCCCCAACTCCAAACCCCCCACCCCCAACTCAGCACACACTCAAGCATGCACCCATACAGACCCGAACCCCCCACCCCCCCAACTCAGCACACACACAAACATGCACCCATACAGACCCGAACCCCCACCCCCCCAAATCAGCAAACTCTCAAACAAGCACCCATACAGACCCGAAACCCCGCCCCCCAACTCAGCACACACACACAAACATGCACCCATACAGACCCGAACCCCCACCGCCAACTCAGCACACAAAAAACATTCAAATACAAACATTCACACACCCCCCCACATCTCAACATACACACAAAATACATTCAAATACAAACATTCACACACACCCCACATCTCAACATACACACAAAATACATTCAAATACAAACATTCACACACCCCCCACATCTCAACATACACACAAAATACATTCAAATACAAACATTCACACACACCCCCCAAATCTCAACATACACACAAAATATATTCAAATACAAACATTCACACACCCCACCACATCTCAACATACACACAAAATACATTCAAATACAAACATTCATACACATCCGACACACCCCCCCACCCCGCATCTCAACATACATACAAAATACATTCAAATACAAACATTCATACACACCCCTCACCCCCGCATCTCAACATACACACAAAATACATTCAAATACAAACATTCATACACATCCGACACACCCATCCCACCCCAGCATCTCAACATACACACAAAATACATTCAAATACAAACATTCATACACATCCGACACCCCCCCACCCTCGCATCTCAACATACACACAAAATACATTCAAATACAAACATTCATACACATCCGACACCCCCCCCACCCCCGCATCTCAACATACACACAAAATACATTCAAATACAAACATTCATACACATCCGACACTCACCCCCCCCCCCGCAACATACACACACAAACATAAAGCAAAACAAACCCGACACACAAACACAAACAGAGCACTTACCGGAGACGTGCTGGAAGGCAGGTAAGCGGCAGGTAAGCTGGAACGCTGGAATCGTACTACGGCTGGCGTGGTCCAAGGCTATCAAGCCTTATGGACCACGCCAGCCATAGTGCTGGCCCTCCATTGGTGCAGCACACACGCATTATGTGGCTCGTAGGAGCGACGTGGTGCGTGTGTGTGCTGAGCCAATGAGGGCCAGTGTTTTCACCGGCCCGGAAGACAACAAAGACTTTCCTAATGGAGGGTGGCCGCGGGCCGCCCTCCATTAGGAAAGTCTTTGTGCCTCGCGGGCCGGTCAAAAGGGCATGGCGGGCCGCAACTGGCCCGCGAGCCGTATGTTGTGCACCCATGGAATAGGTGAACCAAACTAAAAAAAATAAGTTAAAAAAAACCCTGACTAGCCCTGATAAAAGCTTGCTAACACTCTGCATACCCACCACCCAACACAAAAGTAACATTGTGCAGATCTTTGCCACAAACACCCAAACTACAGGTACTCTACCAACTCTCCACAGCACTCGTGAAGCACCTAAAACACCCGTATGCAACCACTCGCAAGCCATCAGAGAAATTTCAGTCAAAAAAAATCATACTGGCACACAGTGATCAGTTTTTCCAAACTGAAGCTAGCAACAGCACAACAAAGCTCTCTTGCATTTTTACCTCTCAACCAAACTAACCACATCAACACCCCCTTTCTTTCAGATCCCCAACTTTTGACCACTGTTGCCATCCTATTTTATGTAATAGCTGCAATTTTTGGTTGACATTTTGCCTTCTTACCTGCAATTGCTACAAATGTGTCTTTTCTAATTGTTCTTTTTGGTTTATGAATGCATGTTTATGTTGTGACTCCTCTCCGTAATTGCTCCATGTGTGTGATTGACACATATTGGGCCTCATTAAGAGTTTGTCAGTCTGGAAAAAACGGTACTGTTAAGCTTGCCGGTACCGTTATTTCCGGACCAGCAAATTATGAGTTCTGCGAGCGGGTGCCCTTCAGCCCGCCAGGTCTCACCTGGCGGGCGGAACGGAACATGCTCGCAGACCTTGACGGATGCACTGGCACTGTTGCACACAATGCCAGTGCATCCGTGCTCCCCATTCCCATTGAGTCCATAATGACCCCCATTGTGTTGTTAAATGGCTTCATTAATTGCTACATTTATTTTGGTATTTCAACAACTATTCAAATGCTCTCATTAGGACTAAAAGTGTTAATACAACTCATCATTTCTGTATTCTTACAGACCAGTGAAGTCTCCAAAATGTCTGTGCCAGTTCAGAGAATGATCTGCAGCCTCAGCTCTCTATCCCGACCATGGAAGACAACCAGCCAGCTACCAGAGCAAGATGCCAGAATGTACAGACCTTACACCCGAGGTATGACTTGGCAGCACGGATGTAATACACTAATGCAATATATAGTGCACACAGGGAGCAAACCAGCTATATATAGGGCAATGAGAGAACAGGGAACATTTACTTATAATCTATTATTGAATTAATTAGTGAAATGTTCCTAATTTTGCAATACTTTCATGTTCTGAGGGCTTCAAAGGCCAGTAACGCTCTGGTGTGTGACTTACATGGCCGAGTGAACCAAGGGCCTCAACGTCGTACCCCTGTGCCGTTGATGGGCTGGTGACGGGCAATTGTTTTACAGCTTTGTAAACTTTTAAGCAAAATTAGGAGACGTTTTCAACTTCCTAAATCACAAAGTCTTTCGAGATGGGTTTACAGGCGCACAAAGGTTAAACCTGAGACGTTATACATCCAATTTCTTTCTAAAACGTGGGTATATTTGCATGTTTAATGTGTGACAATCACAATTCATGGTGAGTTCCAATTTTGCGTACACTTTTACTGGTGTGTGTTATGTGCGGCCTATCGACAAACTCCTAATGAGGCCCTATGTGTTTAAGTAAGTTACTGGAAAATTCCTGGAAATCTGCTCTGCCGAAAGACTTGGGGTTACCAGTGTTTTAGCTGCGCCCACACATGTGAGGTACCGTTTTCTTCAGGACACCTGTGGGAACGCGGGAAGGTACACCATCCCCTTTGGTTTTACGGTAGTCCATAGTGCTCAAGTGCCATCTCCGGGCTTCGTTATTCTTGGTAGCATGAGTCAGTGCTGCACCGCGTGGTTCTGTTCAGTCCTCGGGTCACCTCCGCTGTACTAGCTCGATCAGAGGCTATCCTCAAGAGGCGCCTGTTCCTTGGACACCAGGCACCCCTCGATCCTTCCTGTAGGAACTCCAATAACCTTGACCAGTCTGTGCGGAACACTCTTGTATGCTCTCCCAATATCTCTCTATTTTGGGGCAGTCCCACCATATGTGGCTCCACGTTCCCTCCCCTCCAAATTCCCTCCAATAGAATGTTGATTCCCCTGGGTAAATTTTGTGCAGTCTTTAGGGCGTTGGGTGCCAATGGAAAAGCAGTTTAACCCAGATTTCCCGAATTTGGAGGGATCTCGTGAGCTTGGGAATGCTCGGCCATAGTTTCGACCATTTGCTCTCTTCTATTGAGTGTCCCGTGGATAATTTAAATTTTTTCATATAGGGCATCAGAGGGGAATCTTCACCCGCTTTTAGGTGCACGTATATGGACGCGACCACCCGGCTGTGTCGACTGGATCCATATTCAGGTATTTTTCAAAGGGCGTTAGCTAGCGTGTCCCTGCTTTCATGGAGGGGTGGAGTAACCAGTGCCTCAGTTGTGCATAGCGAAATCTCTCCCTCTGCCCCATTTCGAAGTCTGCAGTATATTGGTCGAATTGTTTGACCTGGTTCCACGCAAACATATCTCTGATCTTTTGGCATCCCCCTGCTGCCATTTGGTGAATGCAGCGGTTTTGTGTCGCAGGGTGAATTGTGGATTGTCCAATAACGGCGTGATGGGTGAGCGGTGATGTGTCCCCTCTTCGTTGCTTCATCCTATGTGTCGCCCACCAGAGCCAGGATTGTGCTACAGTACATCCGGGGTGGTCTATCTTGTTTGGGTTTCCATAGTATATCTTCCAAGTTTTCCACTGCTACTGATTGGTCCATTGGCCTCCATATCTTTCCCCTATTTTCATTCTGCCAACCCCGGATAACTCTAATCTGGGCTGCCAGATAGTAGGCTTTAAGGTCTGTTTCCCCCAACCTGCCTTTACCAGTAGGCATTTCCATGACTCTAGCAGCCACTCTCGGTACTCTATTGTTCCATAGGAATCTGCTCGTCATTTTTTTTGCAAAGACCTGAATAGGGCGGGCGGTACCTGGACAGAGAGGGCTGAGAAGTAGTATAACAGTTGGGATAGGATGACAATTTTTATAACATTTATTCGGCCTAGCAGTGTTATGAATAGAGGCCCCCAGTCTATAATTTTCGGTCTGATCCTTTCTAGGAGGGGTGGATAATTTGCTTGATACAGTTGTTCGACCGATTTGGCAGCAGGTCGTTGGTTTCTTTTCAGGTTTGGGTTTATGGGTGCGTGATCTGAGTGTATGATAGTCTTGAGCGAGATTGTCATGACCCTTACCCCAGGCCCTCACTGGCAAGTCTGCCTTCCAGTTAGGGCCAGGTCAAAGGCCTTAAAACCTCATCCAAAACGTTCTTGGAGTCTTTGGCGCCAGGCTCAAAACCATCATGAAGACCAACATTAGAATGGGACTATTTACTTGGGACTATTTAACTTGGGGGGGTTCAGCCAACATGGAGGCACACACATAGCTCAGCGACAAGGAACTGAGCTATGCGGTCTAGTCTTTTGGGTGTGGCAGGCCTGGGACTATCTTACCTGGACTACTTTGGGTGTGGCAGGCTTGGGACTATTTTACCTGGACTCCTTTACCTGAGACTATTTAAACCGCACCCAAACAGCAGAACACGCTTCGCGTTATTCTGCTGTGGGAAGCGTAACACTCAACGTGTCCAGTTCTTTGATGCCAGCTTACCTGAACCCAAGGACCTGCAGAGAGAGAAAGAACACTACAATTCTTACCTGGAATAGTATCTTGTCTTCAATCCATCGCCGACTTCAGTTCCACTCACCTGAAGGTACGAACTCCATCATCCGGCACTGCATGCATCCTGTAATACCATAACCTGGAAAGAGGAGAAAGAAAGACAGCATTATTAAGTGTTTACTCACGTTTCCTTCCCAACGAAGAGAGCCACACAATTCTTACCTGGATAGTTATCTCCTGGTCAGTATCATTGCTGGAACATTACGCCGCTCGGCGAGGAACATCGCGACCTGAATGGAGAGAAAAGACACAGGTTAGCAAAATAAAAGGCAAAACGGCGCTGCGCATCGCGCATTACTCACCGGACAGCATCGCACACACCGCGCTATCGCCTACCGGCCCATGCTCATCTTCAAACTGCATGACAACACCAAAATACCTCTCCATACCTAAAAGGAAAGAAGCAAGACATTATTATTCGAACTAAGAGGAACATAAGAACTGCATATAAAGACTGTAAAGCAGCAAACCTACGGAGACGCAGCAGGCCTGGATTGCACCAGTGAAGTAACTTGGTCGCTGCTCGCCTCCCCCACATCTACGTGCCACTGCCACGAGGAGCAGGACAGATAATCCACCTTTTACATTATTAAGGTGAGGAGAAGGCCTAAGGGGGAGGAAGGAGTTGAGGCCGGGGGAGGTGGGAAAACATAAAGACAATCTGGTATTGAATCCACCTCTCCTATATTGCAGACCCATCTTTAACCAGAGGCCTTACCAAGGGACCGGGAGAGGGTTTGAGAGTGCAAATCATCCAACCAGGGCTGGGTGGTGTCCCCAGGGATACCAGGTGAGCGTAACAGTTCCCTGTTGTGTGGCCCAGCAGACTTCTGGAGAGCCACACGTAATCTATCCTGGAGTGCTTGCAGTGAGCTTGCCAGTAGAAGGTGTACCCCTCCTTTTCTCCCTTCAAACGCCCTCCACAGCATCTACCAAGGCCAGGGTTTCCCTTGTGCCCCCTGTGCTATTGTGGTTCTGTCCTTAGAGGGGTCCCACACTATGTTAAAATCCCCTGTTAGGATAATTGGCATTCCAAGTGATATACAATTGGTGTCAAGGAGTTCTCCCTTTCTCACCTGGGTCCGAAGTTTGCCGGTGTCTTCGATCGCTGCCTTCTTGCGAACGCTCCTCGTCTTGAACAGAGCTGCTTGAGTCTCGTCTGGTTCCAGGTTGCGTTTAGTTCCGGGAGCGCTGAGTCCAGGAATCCGGGAGTCTGGGAAAGGCTAGAAGAGTTGAGAACCAGGAAGGGGGAAAGGGGTCAGGAGCGGGTAATAGCACTGGGACAAAAGGAAACAATACCGCAAGCTACGAACACACGTCTGGGGCTAATCTGCAATAGCATTGAGATGCGCGGAGCCGCGGAAGGCGCGGTCTATAAATAGATCACGCCGCCTTCAGCGCATGGAGCGAGCAAGGGCTCCATCTCTGGACGGCCATGTTGGAAGTAGTACGGAATGTAAGCCCCGTTGAGACAAGGACCAGGAGGTCCAAAAGGGGCGTGATCTGAAGTTCATGACAATTAGTACTTCCACTGATTGAATGTCACTGTTCATGCTGTTGCTTTGTTTGTCTTCTGTTTCTCCTGGCTGAGGTCAGGTTGTCACATCCTGGCCCTCACACACTCCTGGGCTCTTACTCTATGCCCAGGGGAACGAGCAACTCATTAGGCTCACTAAAGGGATTGCAGCGTCTTTGGGCTAGTTTGTCATTACTCTGTCTACCTGGTGTGAAGACTAAACTGCATGCTAGTGTTGGAAGGGCGTGGCTAGCAGCAGAGCGATGAAAACGTGAGTCTCCCAGTTCTCTCAACCACCGACAAACATCCTGTAAAATAGCTTGTAAACCCTGAGGGGAAAACCATCCCTGTGAAGCAACAAACAAGTGGAGAACATTTGGGCGAAGAAAAAGGAATAAAAAATCAGTTCCACCAGCAAGATACAAGCCGCGGAAGAAATCGGCGTGTTATCGAGGTAGGAACGCCAAGATGGCCGCAGACTGAAGCACAACCCTCGAGAACCAAGTGTATCAAGGAGGCACCGCCTGGAAACTCAGTGTGCACTATAACAGGCCATTGAGCGCATAAAGGTAGGCAGCCGAGACCCATAGAACACGGAAAACTTATCTGCCGACCGAGGCGGCCCAGCAGGTGCGGAAGTGCTAGGTGAAGCACGCAGCGCTCCACGTGAAGGAGCAACGATCCAAAAGAAATACCCTACAGGCAGACCTGCACGGAGCGCCCAGCCAGTCCAGTGCGGGCAAAGGAACACAGAAGATCGATCACCTGGTGGGGGTGACGCTGCCCACAGTGTCCATCCGCGAACTGCGGATACAAAGGTGGGGGCCTGCCTGGTGGGCATCGGAAATGGTGTGAGATGCGCACGGCACTGGCCATCCCAACCAAGCTGCGTCCACAAGAGTGCTCAAACCTACCGGCGAAAGAAGCCGCCCTGCCGGCGGGAATCCAAGAGTGGCCTGAACAAGCATTGTGGCTCATGGCGTGCTGAAGCACAGACGGCTCCACAGGCGGACCCGACCTGTAATCTTCTCCCGGAGTTCGCTGCATCCGCCCTACATCCGCCTCCTGCCATATCCCGAGGACACCCGATGCTGGATGTCCACAGCAGTGCATGGGTGAAGCGGCTCGATCGGAAGAGGAGTGCGGACCCGGTAAGTGAACCCTCAATACTGCAGTGAAACTAGTACAGACAGTTTGGTAAAAGAGGTGCTCGTATCCCTCCACCCTGAACTCCCCCGCCACCGAGCAGAGATCCCAAAGAGACACCATCACACACTCATATTCCTAGCAGGAAAGCTGCACTTTTGACCTCACAGCAGCAATACCATAGTAGATCAAACATAAGCCGCAGCATAGACAGGGGACACCTACTGGTGCAACAATAGAGGTCAACATCAGAACAAAACCACTGTCAGTATCACTCAAGGCAAGAGACAAAACTGTGAGGTAGAGTGAACAAAACTACCACTGGCACTACCAAACGTGATTGCACCTCCGATAACCTGCCCCCATCAGCACCAACACGCAACACTGAGTGGCAAAAGGTCGCTGACACAAAGAAACAGGGGAGTGCAAGGCCACCTAAGCCGCAACACGAAAAGAGAACGCCAGCTAAACAGCCTATCACACTATAGCAGCCAGACAGGGAATCTGTTGACGGATAGAAACTTACTCCCACACTGCACACAGAGATACATGACCGGCTGACCATGTTGGACGAGTTGTGCCTCCGGTGCACACCACGTTAGGGCAAAAGGGAAAGCAATAGAAAAGACATCTACCCTACAGGACCCCTGGGCGCTTCTGGCAATAGACTTTGAGAAAGCCTTTGACTCTCCATTGGGAGGCACTCTGGGAGATAATGCATCGCATGGGCTTCGGTGAATACTATATGAGCTGGATACGACTCCTCTACAGCTCCCCCGAAACCGAAACCAGAGTGAATGGGTGGCCATCGAGACCCTTTACACTTGGGAAAGGGCCCTGGCAATAGAACCTCTAGCCGCTCTGTTAAGAAATACACAAACATGGAAAGGTTTCCGGTGGTCAGCCGAGTGGGAAGACAGTTTCCCTATATGCAGACGACCTGTTGACCTACCTGAGTGACCCAGTGAACTCATGTCCAATTGTGACACATCTCCTGGAGCGATCTGGGGCATTCAGTGCACTTCAGGTCAACTGGTCCAAATCAATACTGTTCCCAATCAGACGTGAGGGAGATAGAATCCCAGTAGACTCTCCCTACAGAATGGAAACTAGCCACTTTCGCTATCTAGGTATAGAAATAACCCAATGGCTAGACGAATACGTGGCCAGGAATCTGCACCCAGTCACAGAGAGATTCAGGGAAGATGTATGCCACTGGATCTCTTTGCCCCTGACCCTGCTAGGCAGAGCGTCACTATTTAAAATGATGACCCTGCCCCGCTTTCTATACATTCTCCAGAATGTGCCACTGTATATTCCAACACAAGAATTTCATAAGATCGAAAACGTAATCGGGAAGCTGCTGCAGAGCGATGGACGCCCACGTATAGCGCTACAAACGCTGCAACGATCCATATGGGAAGGAGGCATAGGACTCCCCCGGCTACAAACGTATTATTGGGCAAGCCAGATGGCAACAGTCAACGACATGCTACATGGGGATAAAACACTACCACACATCAGGGGCGACATAATGGGGAATCCAAGAACCGCCCCACTGGAAGGCCTTTACCAAATAACAAACTTCTCCCCACGGAAAATGGCAACACAAAAAACACTAATCTGGACAAAAAAAAAGCACATAAATACATTGGTTGGGACAAAAAAATCACCCCGGTGCAACCCCTGTGGGCAAACGAGAACCTCCCAGAGGTAGGCTCCCTAGATGGCCAAGCTGAGAACACGTGGGGATAATGAAGGTTGAAGACTTTATATTGAGTGGCAAACTGATGCCCTTTGAAGATCTCGCCTCCAGCTTCAATCTTTCTGCTACTGAGCGATACAGACACAAGCAGCTACAACATGCACTACAGAACCACCTCCCAGCCTTATCCGATATGCCTGACTGTACCCCAATAGATAGAAATATAGTTCTAGAAAGTATTGACACTAAAATCACCTCTACTATGTACAGTGCACTAACCTCCTTTGGCACGCCTGAGTTACTAAGCTTGACAGCGAAGTGGGAAAAAGATGTAGGTGAAATCCTGCCGGAAGACTGGGTCACAATTATAATGTACCCACGTGAAACGGCAATATCATCTAGACTCTGGCTTGTCTAGTTCAAGATACTGCATAAGGTGTACTACCTGAGAGTAGCGCTCCATCGATGGGGTAAAATTGCAGACTCAAAATGCCTGAGATGCCGCACCGAAGAAGGTACATTCTATCACATACTCTGGGACTGCCCCAACATCCAACAATACTGCAAGCAATGCTGTGATGAACTTTCAAAAGTCCTGGGGCGAACGATCCCAAAGGCAAGGACACGATACGAAAAAGCCTTCTTCTCGACCGCAACTGCACTGATCAAAAGGAACATAGCACAGTTATGGGCAGCTGGAGTGACCCTGCAATATGAACAATGGGTCACAGATGTAAATATGTGCATATCAATGGAGCAGCAAGTTTATAATGGCAGAGGATACTCAGAGAAAGCCGAAAAATCTGGCAAAAATGGGAAGACTTGCAATAGATTGTTACCAACAGACTGATACACGCCCATAAGACTGTTGTGATATGGTTAACAACATAGTAATATGATGAATATGATTGGTTAACCTGGATCCATGTCTTGGTTGTGAGTTATTGTAGTTTGACTCCCTTGGAGGCCAAGTTGTGTTATGTAATGTCTAAATAAAAGACCAATAAAATGTTTTATAAAAAAATAAAACTGCGTGCTTGTGTTGGAACAACCAGTAATGTAAAGACTGTTAAGCAAAAAGAGAAATCTAATGTGCTTAATGTAAGATTAAAGAAAAAATCTACTTATGTGAGTTACGCAACTAATGTTTCCTAGGAGACGCTTACACATAGCAAAAGAATGCAGTACTAAATGAACAGAGCACTAACACTCAGACATGTTGATTTCAGCCTTTGTTTCTTTAGTGCGTGCCTTCACCATCTACTGAAATGGCACTTGTAACGTCATGCAAGCACAGAACTGACAATCCCGCATAGATCTACAAGCTAGAGCTAAGTAGCCCTGTCTATTCATCAGTGCATAACGTGTGTACATACCAATGTAACTTGTATGAGTCACAACTGTCTCTGTGCACTGAATGGCCATAATTAATGTGTTATATTCATGCTGCACAGTAGTGAAGCACGCACTGGGTAAGGTGTTGGGCAGTCTCTTGTCTCAACATAGTGTCGAGGTAATGAAGTGTGTGTGTAATGCACGCAGCCTCATGAGCACAGAGATTTATCAGCAGTCATGGGATCATTGGAGGAGAAGCAGAAATTGTCGAGGAGCATTTCTCCAGTATGGAATCTGGCATGGATTCTGATGCTTGTAAATATTCCCCATCATCAGGCTGGAAATCCCTGGTAAAAGAAAAAACTGTTTAACTTTCGTTTATGAACAGTCTTTCTCCTTTAAGCCATTCACTGAGCTCTGGGTCATACTGCCGACAGCCAATAGCTGCCCTCTCTCTAAGCCCCTCCTCTTGCAGCCATCTTCACATTTTTTACTGCACATTCAAGTGTTGGGAGTCCTCGTGTTTCGCTCTTAGAGCCTTCTGCTTTTTTTGCGCTTTTTGACTCGGAAAACTCTATTTTTGTTCAATCGAGCCTGTGTGCTCCATCATTTCTTCATCCGATTAACGGGAATCTGTTTTTTGGCTCTCCCCTTCGGACTGAAGTTGACGACCAGAGTCTTTGCAAAGTGCCTGGCTCGGCTGGCATCCCATCTGTGACTAAAGGGAATACATGTGTACCCATGCAACCACTTGAGGAATTACTGGACTCCCTTTGGATCCAGGTATACGGAAGCTTCAAGGACAGGATCGTGCTTGATGAGGAGTTCTGTCGAGGGAAAAGGTGGTGGGGTGTGCGCCCCAACATCGCCAGGGACATAGACTTCAGAGCCCGCCGTACCAGGAGACGGTCACATCGAATGCTTCCATGGAGGGATGGGGAGACCACAACGGACGTCTCCATGCCAGAGGCCTGCGGCTACCGGAGAAGACACTAAACATCAACGTCCTGGAACTACGGACAGTGTTTTAGGTCCTCAAGTCATTTCTTCTGTCCCTTAAGGGCAAGTGGTGAGAGTCTTCACAGACAATACCACCACAATGATTTACATCCAGAAGCAGGGGAGCACGAGATCCCCGGCGCTCTCCAGGGAGGCGCAGGAATTGTCAATGTACCTTCACCAAGGGGATGATTCTCATTCCTTTTCACCTGGCGGGAGTGAAAAACATTGACTCCCTCAGCAGGGAGCTGCACTCTTGCCACGAGTGGGAGCTTCTGCAGGGTGAAGTGGAAAACCTCTTCTTCAGGTCGGGCAGTCCCCACATGAACCTGTTTGCGACAGCGACGAACACCAGGTTCACCATCCGCTTCCCCCAGCCGGTTAGCATGGGGAAGGCATTCACCTTCCCTTTGGGAAGGCCTGTTCCTGTATGCGTTCCCTCCGTTACTGCTGCTACTACAAGTCATCCGTCAACTCAAACAGTGCCGGTTCAGGATGATCCTCGTCGCACCAGTGTGGCCGAAGCAAATCTGGTACCCGGACCTTTTCAGCATGTTAGCGTCCCCTCCAGTCAAACTACCATTGGTCGTGGATCTTCTCGCCAGGGAAGGAAGCGCATTCCTACACCAAGTCGCTGAACCTGAAGCCCTGGCTCCTGCAGCATTTGAGTACGGTGGTTAGGAGCTGCCTGCGGACTACAGGGTGGTCCTCACCAAGGCCAGGGCGTCATGGACTCTGAAGTGTTACAGACACAAATGGAAATGTTTCGCGACTTGGTGCCGATCGCAGAAGATTAACCCTCTGAGGGTCACGAGGCCCCACAAGTCCTTCCAACTTGTTGTCGTTGGCTATGTCAGGGCTGGCGCACGTCGCCATCCTGGTGCATCTGGCGGCTATCTCCCGCTTCACCAGGGCTCCAGGACAGTCTTTGCTTTATTCGCACCATCTAGTCATGGAGATCATCAGGGAACTGTTCCAATCGTTCCCGCCGGTGAAGGCGCTGCCCTGGCGTGGGAACACAATGTGGTGCTGACTAGGCTCACAGGGCCCCTTTCGAGCCTCTGCATAAAGCTCCGCTCAAGTTCCTGTCTTGGAAGACAGGTTTCCTCATAGCCATTACCTCTGCCAGGAGAGTAGGTGAGATCCATGCCCTGTCCTGCAAGCAGCCTTATTTCATTTTCTGCGAGACAAGGGTGGTGCTGCGGACGCACCCCTCCTTCATGCCCTTTTCCATCCGAATTTCATGTCAACGAACCCTTGGTGTCGCCTGTGTTTTTTCCGACGCCTTCGTCGCCGGCTCAAAAGACTTTGCACTCACTGGATGTGGCTCAAGGGCTGACGTTTTATGTGGCCCGCATGAAGAGTTTTTGGAAGACTTCTCAGCTTTTTGTTAACTTTGGTCCTGTGAACCATGGGAAGGCCTTGTCCAAGGCTTCCATCTCCCATTGTCACTGATTGGCAAACCAACCACTGGCTGGCCGTCCGAGAGCCCACTCCACCAGAGCGATCGCGCAACGACGACGTTCCTGTCTGTTGTGCCCCTGCTAGACATCTGCAGAGCTGCTACGTGGAGGTCTACCCACACCTTCACGAAATTCTACTGCGTTGACAGGGATTTCAGAGAGGAGTCCAGAGTTGGTCAATAGCTTGAAGGTGAGGAGGTAAGAGTAATTCCTTCTGTTGAGCCTTGCCACCTCACGTGGGCGTGTATGTATGTACTGCTATGTATTCTTTATTCATGTGCATGTGAATGCATGCTAGACCCCATTCTGGAGAAGAAACGAGTTACTTACCTGTAACTGTTGTTCTCCAGCATGGGTCTGGCATGGAATCACATGTGAACCCTCCCTCCTGCCCCTCTGGGGCTCTTCTTGGTCATACTACTACTTTACATGCTACCAAATCTGAGGATGGCTGCCAGAGGAGGGGCTTAGGGAGAGGGAAGTCATTGGCTGGGGGCAGTATGACCCATAGCTCAGACATTGGTTTATAGGAGAAGGACAGTTTATAAATAAAAGTGAAACTTTTTTTTCTTATACTGAGGATTCCCAGCCCGACAACAGGGAATATTCATGAGCATGTGATTCCGTGCCAGACCCATGCTAGAGAACAGTTACAGGTAAGTAACTTGTTCCTTACCCTACTTCCCCCTTGCTTTCCACTACCTAACTCTCTTTCCGGTTACCCTACCTCCCTGTGCCTATCCAATCCAACAGACCCTAACCCTCTTTCCTGAGGGGTTACAGTGGTTTGTGTACTACTATAGTGCAGGTGCCAAAACCCTACGGGGATGCACGTGTTTGTGCTGCCCCTGCAAAACAGTCAGAGGACCCGTGAAACCTGGAGACACAGATTTGTAATGCTAGTGTATAAAATGTGAGGCAGAATAACCTGGCGTCGATGCGCAGCCATTTTGAACACTCCTCTACCAGCTGCCTACATTGCCTACAGTGGTGGCAAGGATCAACTGCAAGACCCTCTGCATTGTCCACAAGGCTTTCTGGGGCCTGGGACCGCACTACCTCAAACTCTTTCTTCCTAAACATGTCCCTTCTCGAACTCTCCGCTCATCCAACTCCAACTCTCTGAGGGTCAGTCGCTTTTCAAAGCAGAAAGTTGGGGGCAGATCTCTTTCTTTGGCTGGGGCCTCCCTAGCTCTCTCAAACTTGAGCAGAACCACCTCCGGTCCCGGAAGCAACTCAAGAGCTTCCTCTTTGCTTCTGCTTTCTCTCTTCCTCTGCCCTGCTGATGACCCATCTGAACTTGGGCCCAGGTCCCTGCCTGTCCAGTTGCACCTTGCACTGCCTTTTGGCTGCCCCAGCACTTGGGGTGTCATGATCCATAGAACGCGTCCCTTTTGGACTTCCTGGTCCCTGACACAACGGGACTTGCACTCCTTAGTACTTCCAACATGGCCGTCTAACGTGGAACGCTCTCCACTAGCCTCCACGTCAGACGTAGCACATTCTATAAAGAGACCGCGGCTCTGTGCGTCTCAACCCTACCGCTTGTAGTGGCTAGACGTGTGCTCCGTAGTTCGCTGTAACTAATCTCTTGTTTCCTGGTTCCCGGACCCTCGATTGCCCCTCTACCTATCCTTCCTCCTTATTCTGCCTTGATTCCCGGATCTCGTGTACCGCCTCCGAGTACACCTCCCTCGTTTCCTGCACTTCCCGGAGATTCCAAGTACCCCTGGACGTTGAACGCTGAACGCACGCTGGAACCAGTAGACGCTCGCTCGGGCTTGTACAAAACCCGATCCGTACGCAAGAAGACTCCTTCCAAGAATTCCAGCAAACATCGAAGTCCGGTGAGAAAGGGGGAAATCTGTGACAGATTGAGACGCCAAATGACCGAAGTCGAAACGGACATGGAGGAGGCCGTTCAGGATCTCATGCATGGCATGCAAGAATTAATGACCGAGGTGCAGAATCTGAAAGCAGAGAATGCCGCATTAAAACAATTAGTTTTGTCCCGTGATTCCGATATAAAGGAAAGCGTACTACTGGGCGGCATAGTTGATAAATACAATGGGTCTGCAAAAACCTTTCGTGGATTCCTTGACTCTTGTTTAGTCCACTTTACCTTTAAGCCCTACTACTTTTCTACCCCCAGGGCTAAGGTGAGCTTTATAATTTCGCACCTTTCCGGGAATGCACTAACCTGGCCCACACCTTTCGTCAATTCTGGAGATGCCCTCCTGGATGACTACGACAGATTTCTACAGGCTCTTAAGAACATGTTTGACTGCCCAGAACAGGTCTATAGCGCCCAGGAACGTCTACTTGATTTCCAACAAGGTTCCCAGGACATGCTTACCTATGTAACACGCTTTAAACAATTGGCCAAAGAAGCGGATTGGACCTCAGAAGCATGCTTTACTCTTTTTCGAAGAGGGCTAAATGAAGACATCAAAGATGAACTAGCCAGAGTGGCTCGCCCAGGTTCATTCCAGGCCCTTATGGACCTCGCTATGCAGATAGACTTTCGTATCCAGGAAAGGAAGGCAAAGAAGAAGAAAACCAAGATGCCCTTCCAGAACATTCCCATAGAGACCTCCTCGAAGTCTGACTCTACTCCTGCCTCTGTAAATGAACCAGAACCCATGCAACTAGGGGCTTTCTGTGGACCCATATCCCCGCAAGAAAGGATGCGAAGGATCCACACGGGGTTATGTATGTATTGTGCCTCGGATAAACATCTAGTTGGAGTTTCCTCTAGCCCCTCCACGGCGTTCTGGAAACACCAGCTCCCGATCCTAGATGGAGCAAGGCTTCTGGAGAGAGATGTTTGCCGCACATCTATTCCATCCTTGAACTCTCGTGGACAGAACAATCTAGTGATATTACCGGCCTTTCTACCACCATCCAAGAAGGAGACCTACCCCATTTTGGCTTTGGTGGATTGTGGAGCCATGGGGATATTCATAGACCAAGATTGGGGCTTTAACCACCACATTCCATATGAAACTCAAGGCATCATGCAACCTGTGGAGGCTATCGACGGAAGGCCTCTTTCTTCAGGACGCATAACCCTACAGACCAAAGAGATCCAGCTCTCGATAAACCATCATCGAGAGGTGATCAAATTTGACATCATAAAGTCAGCTCATTACCCAATGGTACTGGGTATGCCCTGGTTACAGAAGCACAACCCATACATCAACTGGGCAGCAGGATCTTTGTTTCTTGGTTCAGAGTATTGCATGTCTCACTGTCTATTCCTGGATTCCTCGTCGACATCTTCTGAAAGCATGCCAACAGACCAGCAAGGCCCATTCATGGTTTCAAATATCATCCAGGTTCCTAGGGCCTATCAGGATTACACTGACGTGTTTTCAAATGCCATAGTTCAGGCCCTACCCCCCCACAGACCTGAAGACTGCGCTATTGATACTGAACCCTCAGCAGTGATTCCCTTTGGAAGGATGTTCATTTTATCCGAACCAGAAAAGAGTGCCCTCCGAGAATACTTTGATACCAACCTTGAAAATGGCACTATACGACCATCCAAATCTCCAGCTGGAGCTTCGTTGTTTTTTGTCCCCAAGGAAGACACTAAAGAGCTTAGTCCTTGTCTTGATTATCGTGGGTTAAATCGATGCACCCTCGAGGACCGCTACCCATTGCCCTTGATCTCAGATATCCTGGAAGCGGTGAGAGGAGCTGTAGTTTTCACGAAATTGGATCTCAGGGGTGCCTACCACCTGATCCGTATTAGGGAAGGAGACAAATGGAAAACAGCCTTTAGAACACCCTTTGGTCACTTTGAATACCTGGTCATGCCCTTCGGACTCGCTAATGCCCCTGCGGTCTTCCAACGTTTCATGGACAGGGTGTTTTCCGACATGCTGTTCCTCTTTGTCATAGTTTACCTGGACGATATCTTGATATACTCCAAGGACCATCTAAGGCATGAAGAACATGTTAAGACAGTCTTACAACTGCTACGTGAACACAAGCTCCTAGGTAAACCCTAGAAATGCTTTTTTCATGTCTCTGCTGTTAACTATCCAGGATTTGTCCTTAGTCCAGAAGGAATTGGAATGGACCACTCAAAGGTAAAAGCCATACTATCCTGGCCTGTTCCCACTACCATGAAACAGATTCAATCCTTCCTGGGACTTGCCAACTTTTATCGGAAATTCATACCTTCCTTTTCTGAGATAGTCCAACCGATCATTACATTGTTGAAGAAAGATACTCCCTTTCTCTGGACATCAGCCCAAGATAAAGCATTCCAACGATTGAAAGCAGAGTTCACACAAGCCCCCATCCTGGCTCAAACTGATATTAATCGACCTTTCCTAGTGGAGACGGATGCCTCTAACTATGCCATAGGAGCAGTGCTAAAACAGGAATTCGAGGACAATTTAAAACATCCGATTGCTTATCTTTCACGAACCCTGACTCCCAGCGAGACTCATTATTCCGCCTTGGAAAAGGAGCTATTAGCCATCCGTCAAGCCTTCACAGAATGGCGTCATCTACTTCTGGGAGCAAAACATTCTGTTCAGGTCCGTACGGACCATCGAAATCTTCAGGTTCTGCAACCTCTGGAATGTAGGAACAGTCGTCAAGCCTGTTGGGCCTTCTTCTTTGCCCAGTACCAGTTCCACATCCATCATGTCCCCGGAACACAGAATATAATTGCTGACGCCTTATCCCGACGTCCCGACTACGAAACTCTTGAAGATCGATCCTTCCCGAAGATGTTTCCCCACACAATTTTTGTAGCCCAAGCAATCAGCCTCCTGGAAGACATTTGGATGCAAACCCAGTCCTCTGAGATCTGGAGGGACTTTACGGGGAAGAATCGATGGAATCTTAGAACAAGGGACGGGTATCTGTTCAAGGATAATGGCCTGGTCATTCCCACACAGAAACTACAACAACGGATAATAAACCTCTGTCACAATACCCTTCACTCAGGACACCGTGGCATCACCAACACCCTCCGTCTAATACAAAGACAATTTTGGTGGCCAAAAATGAAAAATGACGTTCAACTGTGCATTCAAGCCTGTGCAGTCTGCAATCAAAACAAGCATGATAACAAGAGACCGGCGGGTCTCCTACTTCAACCTACACTACCGACAAGGCCCTGGGAATTCATCGCTACAGACTTTATTGTGGAATTGCCACCTTCCAGAGGTTACACGACTATCATGGTCACCATTGATTTATTCACCCATATGGCTCATTTTACACCATTGTACAAGTTGCCATCTTCTTCAGAACTCGCTGGCATCTTCCTGGAACACATATTTTGACTTCATGGACTCCCTTCCAAGATCGTATCAGACAGAGGTCCTCAATACATCTCTCAATTCTGGAAACACTTATGCCGTATACTAGGAATCCAACGTGCCCTCTCTTCAGGTTATCATCCATAGACTAACGGGGCTACCGAACGTGTGAACCAGACCCTGGAGCAATATCTTTGTTGTTTCGCCACCAAGGTACAGGACGATTGGTCACTGTTAATACCTGTGGCTGAATTCGCCTACAACAATTGTGATCAGTCGGAGGTCAAGACCAGCCCTTTTTTTTGCAGCCAAGGATTCCACCCTTCGGTTCTACCTTCCATTCTCCCACATCCCACACCAGTACCAACAGTCGACTCCTGGATTGAAACTCTCATCAACGTACACAAGGAAGCCAAAGAACACCTAGAAAGGGCCCAAACTCACACCAAGTATTATGCAGACTCCAAGAGAAGACCAGGACCTTCTTATGCAGTGGGTGATAAGGTCTGGCTGCCCTTGAAACTACTGCCTCGACATCTACGACCAAACAAATTGGCTCCCCGGTACTATGGCCCCTTTTCCATAAAGGAAATCATAAACCCAGTGGCCTTCCGGCTCAAATTGCCAGACTCCTGGAAGAAGATTCATCCAGTTTTCCACACTTCTTTATTAAAACCTTACATCCAGTCCTCCCAGAAGTCCTTCAGACCCAACCCCGTGGTTGTGGACAAACAACTGGAATATGAAGTATCGAGAATATGCGCTTCCAGGTATAAACGGGGTCAACTTCAATACCTGGTTGAGTGGAAGGGATATCCTCCTAGTGAACACACCTGGCAACCATTTTCAAATCTGAATACCCCCCGATTACTCAGAAGGTATCATCTCATACACCCGGGCAAACCTGGTGGGACAGGTTTTCAGAGGAGGCATGCCGTCTTGATCCATAGAACACGTCCCTTTTGGACTTCCTGGCCCCTGACACAACGGGACTTGCACTCCTTAGTACTTCCAACATGGCCGTCTAACGTGAAACGCTCTCCACCAGCCTCCACGTCGGACGTAGCACATTCTATAAAGAGACCACACCCCCGCCGCCCTGCGCGTCTCAACGCTACCGCTTGTAGTGGCTAGACGTGTGCTCCGTAGTTCGCTGTAACTTCTTGTTTCCTGGTTCCCGGACCCTCGATTCCCCCTCTATCTTTCCTTCCTCCTTATTCTGCCTTGATTCCCGGATCTCGTGTACTGCCTCCGAGTACACCTTCCTCGTTTCCTGGACTTCCCGGAGATTCCAAGTACCCCTGGTTGTTGAACGCTGAACGCACGCTGGAACCAGAAGACGCTCGCTCGGGCTTGTACAAAACCCAATCCAACGCAAGAAGACTCCTTCCAAGAATTCCAGCAAACATCGAAGTCCGGTGAGAAAGGGGGAAATCTGTGACATAGGGTCTGTATCTGTAACCCTACATCCCCTTCGCTCTGCACTTATGAGCCACCCGTTGGCTGCACTTTTGATTACCTGCACTGAGCTACCCGCTGACTGCACCTTTGATTACATGCACTTCTCCCCTTCCCTGCACTTGCATGATCTAAATGACAAGGCCTAGTAAGATCGTTGTTTTGTCCTCCCTCTGTTTCCCCCCTTCTTGTCTTGTCTGGCCTAGAAACACTTGTGTATAGGTGCGTTATGAATTCCATATCATATCATATCATATGCATTAAAATACAAGCTTACCTGAAACAACACAACATCCTCAGCCCTCACCAGTCAGGCTTCAGACCTGTCCATGGCACAGAATCCACCCTCCTTGACCTGAAAAACCAACTCAACGATATGCACGACACTGGCAACCTAGCCCTCTTCCTTCTTCACGACTTATCAGCAGCGTTTGACCTGGTCAACCACCAAACACTCTGCCACCACCTCACTTCAGCTGCCAACATTTCTCCCAAGTCCACCAAATTGATTGCCTAATCTCTTGCAGGCAGACAGCGTCTATGCTGGAAGCACTGCTGCCCATCCAACTCAAGTTCCCTGCAGGGTCCCTCAAGGTGCATGCGTCTCTCCAACATTTTACAACATTTATACAAAACCACGCTCTGGGCATATCTTATACCAACTATGCCGATGATACCCAAATCCTCATTCCCGTCTCAGGGATTTATGACCAAGACTCTAGCTACATCAACAGAAGGTATGACACTATCCAAGCATGGTTGGCCACCAGGTTGGCCTGGGGCATAAAATGTTCTCGGGCACCAATGAAAAAGTGACCCACAGTTGCAAATGGCAATTCATTCCTTTTGTAACAGACTGGTTGAATTGTACGCAAGGGGGAGTTTTTTGATACAATGTGATGCAAATTGTGAAATTAAAGAATATGTATTCAGGAACAATGATCAAATCTACTAGCTGCATAAAATATAGATTGTTTATACAATGATGACTTTCCTGGACGTTAGTCTGGAAAATCTGAATTCTGAAAGCTCAATTTCGCCGTCTTTAATCACCTGGGGAGAAGAAGTGGGAAGAGCATGATGGTCACACCTACGCACAAGGGCAGAGTGTGCCTTGACTCCCCTGAATTCTTCAGTAGCAAGGAACATTTCCAAGGATGAGTTCAAAACCCTAATTGACAGCAGACCACTGAGGTGATGATGGATGGTCATGTTAATTGTTGGGAAGCTGTGGTTAAGAATAGCTTATCTGCACATGGACGCTCAGCCTGCGAGCTGCTAACGTAGGTTGGGAGGGTACTGACGGAGGTTGGAAAGTAACCGATGATAAGAGGACCGCATGATCAAGGGTCCTATAGTTGTGTAGCCAAATAGACGTTGTATATTTAGTGACATTCATAGTGACATATTTTAGGGAAGGGCTTAGTTGCCCCACCTGATAAGCCTATCACTTTATCTCACTGCCCAAACAAGTATGGATCGTATACCTAGATGATTAGTTTAGACCCTATCGCATTCACCCGTAGGTATTAAAATTTTGCCACGTAGGATGACGTTAGTGATACACAGGTTAAAAATCATCAATGACGAATATTTACTATAAAGGTGTCATTTCTTTAATGAAACGCTTTGAGAGTGTGATGAGAGACGTCTGCTGATGTCCGTTGTCCTCCCTGTTGTAGATAATTGATATTAAAACAGTTATCCTTTGCCAACTACCTGAGTTGTTTCGATTATTGATGTTTGAATACAATTCTGCATCCCCATCTATCTCAAGGGTATTGCTATCTCATCTCAAAGGGCTGGAAGGTCCAGTTCACTCTGACATGTACATTGTAATTTTGAATTTCACATGACTATTATAAATATATGTACCTTGATGCACCATTTGCTGTATAGGAGCATTATAAATACCCAATAAATTATTGATTAATATGTTCATGCGGTCACACGTTACATTTTGGTGGCTATTGTATGCATCCCAATCCTTGAGCCTTACGTTTTTCATCTCTTTACACTTCCAGAGAAGTCATCCTCATTGGAGCATTCAGCGTTGGCTTGTGTGGGTGACCTGAATTTCGCACCAACCTCCTGAGTGCCATTGCTTCGAAGTTGTCCCAAAAACAAATGTTCTTGCTGACTTTTGCAATTTATTTTCTGTTAATACATATTTCATTGTAAAGAATAAAATGATCAGCGTAAAACTTGATTGCTTCTCTACTACTTTGCTTCTTTGTGTTAACATTGATCAAATCAGCGTAACTTCAAATGGCCTTCGACTATACGGAATGTGGGCCAATAAAGCAAATGGGGGCTTGTACATCTATGCTTGCTGACGGGAGCAACAGGGTGGGATGGAACCTCACATACTGTTCAGTATGAACTCTTTTGTGTGCCTTGAAACTTCATCCTGGAGAACTCTTTGGTAGTGCTAAAGAAGATATAAATCATAAGCTATACAGTATATATAATTTGAATCAGTTTTATGACACTCAACATTTTTGACTGGGGTGTATGTCTAGGCAAACTGCCAACACTCTTGGGCCCCTATTGTTATGTTATTTGGCATTTATATAGCGCTCTATATCATTAATAGGACCTCCATGTGCTGGTAGGTTGAACGCCCTCTGGGACCAGAGTCCAGGTCAGTTGAGAGATTAAGTGTCGTACGGTGCATGGGTGCACCAGTTATGTGTGGAGCTGATGTAATTGCCTGATGGTAGCTGCATCCTAGCATTAGGTGGGGTGTTGATGATATCAGTTGAAAGTGTGCAGTCTGGTGGGTGGACACCCAGACTGGATTCTGGCTGTGTTAGGCCTGTAGGACGCTTATGTGTGCAGCTAGGCCGGTTTGTCATGGGATAGAGCTGCATTTTATTAGAGTGATGAGGTGTTTGTGGGGTAGTGGTCATATGTGAGAAGCTAGGCCGAATTGATCGAGGGGTATAGGTGCACTCTAATTGTGTGATGGTGCAGAGAGTAAGCATACTGATATGATGTTTCATGCACACAGCACCTAAGCGCAATGCACTTCAGAGGCGTTCAATGACAAGGGAGGGAAAGAGAGAGGAAGCAAATACACTCCCACAGGGCATGAACAGCACAAATGTGAAGATTAGCTACTGCACTCGTTCTAGAGACACCTAGACAGTGCAGGTGCTAGGGCACAGACAGGAGGACATGCCTGGGAACTGTAAATGAGTATGGGAAGGGTTGGGTACACAGCAGCATCGCAGGGGACCGAGGGTAGAGGCAAACGGCAACAGCCCGCAGGGGGCCAGAGGGTACAGATAGACATCACGGGGCCAGGGGGGCTGGGGGTATACAGCGACATCAAGGGTGACCAGAGGGGGCTGGGGGCACACAGCAACAACATGGGAAACGAGAGGGGCATGGGGTAATCGACAATATCTTCGGCGACCAGGCGAGAAGCTGGGGGCATCACACTGGACCAAAGGTTGTTGGAGGGGCAGTGACGAGATGGGTACCAGAGGGTCTGGGCACACACTGAAACGTTGGGACCTAAGGGGTTGTGGGCACACAGTGACAACGAGGGTAATAAGGGCGGGGGTGCACAGTGACAACTGGCAGATAGTTGGTCAAGAAACTCGTATCATTTAAGACTAGTGATCTGACCAATCAGGGAGGTGGGCGGCTGGGAGATGGGTGGGGATCAGGAAGAGGAAGCGGGTGGGGAAGGCAGGGAGAGGGATTCACTGAGGCACGGAGCACAGATTAATACAATTAAATAGGAAAAACAGGCTCGGAGGAGCTTTTAGATGCTTTCCACTCACCTCGCTTTCACGAAGCGATTACTACCCAAAGCAAAGACATTGGGTTATAACTATATTTTCGCTGTGTTGCAACTAACCAACGATCCACGATTATTCGCAGATAAGGCTGCCACTCCGTCCATGTTACCAAAATTGAACCAGGTTTATAATTTGCTTATGTTTCCAATCTGTTCAGATTCCTTATGGTGTAATAGAGGCTGTGGGGTTGTTTGATGGTTTAGAAACCGATATTCATCCCTGCACCACTGGTGCACCGGAAGTTGACACAGTGTGCCTCATATCCGAAACAGAACGGCTCTCCTAATTGGCTAATAGTCACCAAAGAGCTATAAACCCAATCAGAGGGGTTGGCTAGCCAACTATGATTCTATGAAGGCCACTTGCCTTCGGAACTTATACAGTTGTGTCCTGCTGGGAGCAGTTAATGATCATCCGGTAAAGGAGTGCTTCAGTCGGAAAGGGTTTTGAGTACAGAGGCAGTCAGGCAGATACGATGTGGCCTTGAGGGATGAAAGGATGGCAGTGAGTGTCTTCAATTGTCCAGATAGCTGTGGTTTTGCGAGATGGGATGTGTAGTGTGCAGTCAGTTGTAACGTCGGTTTCAGCATGAGTGTAATTGGTTCAGTGAGGGGAGGCGGAACAGGACTTCTCGTCAATGGTGTGATAATTGCACGAGAGGGAAGCCGCACTTTTCACCTGGTATGGGATACTTAGCAACACTTTATGCGCCAGGTTCCCATCCAATCCCCAGGCGGTGTTTGAGCATGAATCCAGAGAACCCACAACCAGCCCTCTGCAAGAATGTTTTATATGTTACCCATACCCTGCTTCAAGTACTCCCAGGCCGTTGGATAGGGTAAGAAAGTAAGGGAGTGTGGGCTCATTTGGAGCCATGTCTTGCATGATGTCCATGTTCTAATACCTGATGGGGGTGGCCTACCTATGAACATTTTAAAAATGGTGTGGCTTGCTAACTAAGTGCATATCACAACACAGTGTGCTTGCTATATTCCTTAAAGTATCAGAAATCAATGCTCAATATCATTGTTTGTTGTTTGGTTTACTATTTATAATGCGCAACAGACCCGGGGGTATCGGCGCGCAGCAGTTACAAGGATATGCGAAGCTTAGTTATAAAAATTGTTGTATAAGATACCTTACTTACAAAGCATTAATTACAGGAAGGGTATATACAAATGTTGCAGACAGCTTACAGATAAGGTATATACAAATGTTTACGGATAATACAGGGTATGCATAGATATTTACAGATATTGCAGGCAGTATGTTAAAGAGTTGTGGTTGCCACCGTGGGGGTAGCCAGTAGTGAGACGCGAGGAGGGATGCATTACATACAAGGCATAAAATGTCAATTGTTTACCGTTAGCAGAATGTCATTGCTAGTTGCAATACAGGATTCAGTATCATACATTTAGTGGTCATTGGATTTCAGCCACAGGATGAAGTTGTAAAATGTTGGTAAGATTGGTCTATTCTCAGTGTAGGAGGCAGGGAGTTCCATACTTTGGCCGCTTTCACAGGGAAGCTGTTGCCTCCAATTGAGGAAAGTTTGAATCTGGGGATGGACAGGCGATCTGTTTACTGATCTGGATAGTCTCAGGGAGGTCTGTTTGTGGAATCTCTCAGCAAGGTAGATGGGGTAGCTTTGTTAAGAGATTTGTGGGTGAGCGACAGGGTTTTTAGAAGGATTTTGTCGTTGGTCCGGAGCCAGTTGTTCTGACGACTGCTCTCGGAGATGTGATCTCTTCTGGAGATGCCTAATGCCGCTCTGCGTGCATTATTTTGATGGGTTTGGATTCTTCTGATGGTGGATTTAGTCGAACCTGGGTAGGGACGTTGCAGTAGTCCAGGCGGGACAGGATGAGGGCTCTGACCAGGATGGTGCAGCTACTGTTGGAAAGAAATGGCTTACCGGTTCGGATAAGTTTACACGCATAAGCCGTAAAAGACGCTAGTGAATTAACCTGTTTGGCAAATGAGAGAGTTGAGTCCAGATAAAAACCTAGTCTTTTTACCTTGTGTTCTACCTTAATGTTATTGCCGAATGAGGAATAGTCAGGTCCTAGTTTTTTTTAGGTTAGAGGGGGTGCCCAGGATGATGAGTTCTGTTTTATCATCATTCGGGCATAGACCATGCGTGGTCATCCATGCCTGGATGATGATGTACACTCTGTTCACCAAGGCCACATCCTTGTCATAATCCCCTGAAAGTGGGAGGAGGATATGGGTATCAACTACATAGTTGGTGTAGGTGATACCGAGATGATCCAGATCATCGAAAAGGGGCTTGGTGAAAATGTTGTACAGTGTGGGCGAGACACAGGATCCCTGAGGCGCACCGCAGGTGATGTGTATGGGGTCAGCTGCTGCTAGAGGCGAGAGGACCCTCATTGTTCTGCCGCTTAGGAAGGATCTGATCCATGTGATAGCATTGTTGGAGAAGTGTGCTGCTGTGTCGAGGTGGTTGCATAGGATTGTATGGTCGACCAAGTCGAACGCAGCCGAGAGGTCCAGAAGGAGGAGCAGAGCTGATTTACCATCATACCTAAGCTCATCGACTTGAGTGATAAGTCATTACTTATTGGACCCTCACAAAAGGGTTGTTGTTTTATTAGCAGGTTCATTAGCATTCCATTACGTAGGTTGGGCACGACTAACCCTTCAAAGGCACTACTCATCTTCTCTGTCAGGCCCTGAAAGGGAGGCCCGGGCAATTCAGGCACTTTCATCTGCCTGCAGCACCTAAGCAGCTAGTATTGTTTGCAAAGAGCCTCTCCCTCCATCCAGTGCCTTATGAGTGGGAAAGCAGCCGGAGCCAGCCCTGAGCCTTGAAGGTACAAGCGTAGAGGAGAGCAACAGGGGGACAGCAGGAGCCTTGAAGGGGCAAGCGTATAGGAGAGCAACAGGGGGAACGCAGGAGCCTTGAAGGGGCAAGTGTAGAGGAGAGTAACAGGGACACAGCAGAAGCCTTGAAGTGGCAAGCGTAGAGGAGAGCAACAGGGGGACAGCAAGAGCACCCGTGGAGCCTCATAAGGACTTCGACAAGGGCAACCCCGATGAGTGCAAAAGGTGAGGCCCCTCCATTAAAGCGAACACACAGAGGTACTGTAGGACATAGCAAGGGAGGGAGGAGGCTCCGGGCCACAGAGCAGTCAACTATACCCAGAGGACTACCTCACAACCCCGACCACACCACCCATCCAGGAGAACATTGAGGCCAGGAAGGGCGAAGGCACCGCAACCTGGAGGCCCCGGCGAGATCCGATCAAGGGCCCACAAGAGTGACGCAAGACACCCCGGTTCCCCAGAGCAGGATAAAGGAGCTAAGGTGGAGCTTCCAGGGGGGGCAGCACACCTAACCAGACAAACGGTGGCAACCACAGGAGATGAAGCCTCTAATATCAAGAGGGGCAAAGCTGATACCCCAGGCGTGGGGGATCGCTGGGACATGTTGCCCCCTAAAAGCGGGGGAAGTAAAGGACTAGGGGCCCTGCAGACCTGGTTCAGGAGAGAGACAACCTGCCAGGTGTAGCCCCCTGGACCTCCACGAGGAGAGAATCCCAAGTAGCTGCAGAACAGAGGTCCCACAAAAGGAGGCCCAGGGGAGAAGGAGGGGGACCGACCAGCACCTCATCACCACAAGACTGGACCTCGAAGACGAAGGCTCGAGGGGTCTGAGAGGCCCAGAACCAGAATAAAAGCACCACTTTAAGGCAAAATGAAAGCCCAGGGAGGGCAACCACCACAATAGATAACACCACAGAGGGCGGGGGGAGGGTCTTCGAATTGAAAATGGGCCCGGACAAGCCTGCGGGTTATACAGCTGGGGAAAGCAAAAGAGACAATACTGTTGGGTTAAAATTTACCTTTATAAAACAATCATCACATTACCAGTAAAAATGTGTAAACTAAGCAAAAACAGTCTTAATACTCTAAAAGAATAAAAGAAAAATGAAAGGACGCAATAACCGCAAATCCACAGCGGATTTGCCCCCAGATTTTGCTGCCCCTATCTAAATGATGCAACATAGGGTTAAAAATTCTGAGGCACAACTCAGCTTAAATTGGCACAATTCCTCACACGGCTTTGCAGGGCAGCAGAAAATGCCATTTTACGTGCCGTCAGATTTTGCTTAGGCTGCCATCAGAATTTGCTTAGGATGCCGTCAGATTTTGCTTAGGCTGCCTAAATACTGCAAAATGGGGTTAAAAATGCTGAGGCACAGCTCCAGTTGCCCGGGAAGGGTGGCTCCAAGCCACCAAATGGTTAAGTTGGCACAATTCCTCACAGGCGGCTTTGCAGGGCAACAGAAAATGCCATTTTACGTGCTGTCAGATTTTGCTTAGGCTGCCATCAGAATTTGCTTAGGCTGCTGTCAGAATTAGCTTAGGCTGCCTAAATGATGCAAAATAGGGTTAAAAATGCTGAGGCACAACTCCAGTTGCCCTGGAAGGGCGGCACCAAGCCACCATAGGGTTATATTGGCACAATTCCTCACAGGTGGCTTTGCAGAGCATCAAAAAATGCCTTTTTACTTGCTGTTGGATTTTGATTACCTTGCCATTAGATTTTGCAATCGCACCATAAATGACGCAACATGGGGTTCAAAATTGCCACCAAAGCGTTAATGCTGCACTGCCCTGTACAACACAGGGTTAAAATTGATAACTTGGGGTTAGTAAAAAAATTGGGTACAAATTGCTAACATAGGGTTAATGCTGACTGCCCCGTACAACATAGGGTTAAAATAGATAATATGGGGTTAAAACAAAACTTGGGGAAACATTTGTAACATAGGTTTAATGTAGCGCTGCCCCATAGAAGATGAAACATTTTCTGACGAGTAAGCAAACATTACATTGGTAACATATGGTTAATATAGCGCTGCCCCGAAATAGATAATATGGGGTTAATACAAAATTTGGGGAAACATTGGTAACATAGGGTTAATGTAGCGCTGTCCTATAGAAGATGAAGCATTTTCTGACAGGTAAGCAAACATTGGTAACATAGGGTTAATGTAGCGCGGCCCCGTAAATCAGAAAGCATTTTCTGACGGGTAAGTAAAATCCGATGTTGCATGTACCGTCGAATTTTGCTTTGCGATTGGATTTCGCGCATGCACAGTAGCACCCTAAGCATTTTTCGACGATGAGCATTTTTCAACTATACACCGGCGCATGTGCACTTCGAGTTGCTGGAATCCCGCAGGCATTCTGGGAGCTGCATGAAGTGGGTGAAACGTGCTGGTCAATAATTCGGCCATGTTTAAAATTGTAATGCATTGCGCAATAGCTGGGAGATGTCACTTTACAAATCTTTTACTGAGCAGCATTGCCGCTCAGAAAATAAATGTGCTGTAAACAAAGTCAGAGAAATTCTTTCTCCTTAAAAGTGTAGATATAAACCTACATGCTCTGTTGCTCAACTCTCAGACCTGTCTCTGTAAAATCATCGTTTCATTTTAGCTCCAAAGCGAACTTACATTTGAATGAATAAGGTTATTTATTGGAAATGTCAATTTCCTTCCCTATATGTTTTAGAGCAGAAAGGATGATTTCCTCTTCAATTATGGCATTTAAAGCAAATTTTAGAGCATAGTTCTAACAGGTTTTTTGTTGCTTTCGAGTCACTTAATGTTGATATATGTATATGTCTCCCGATCATGGTACACAGATGGAAAATTAGCTCAACAGTTTGAGTGACTGCTTCTTAGATCCCATGTATTACTCAATGCATGTAAACTCTATGGCTTTTCTGTGATTTCCTCTGAATACTAATAGATGGTAACTGTACTGTATTCGCGCCATCCCACTTTCGTTGCCAATGTACTGTATTCACTCAGTGCGGGAGGGCGTGCTGGGTCGGCTGTGTCGGTAGCACACATACAACACACCCGGACACCAGAGAGATTACACACCACACAACGGGTCACATGACCCTTCACACGTGTCAGCACATCTGATAATGGTCAGATAGCATAACAAGTAGAGTGTTTGCTTTGATATCCGTGCAAAGCCTGCGGACGAAGGTCAGAATCCCACCAGGGCCAAAATCAGACTTTCATCCTTCCGAGGTCAATAAATGAGTACCACACACTGTGGGTAATAATAAGCAGTGCTCAGATGCCTGTGGGTTCATAACACAATATATATGCAAGTTATTATTTATTACTTTGGAAGATGCTTATCCAGTCTTGGTTTTAAATTGCATCCTGGAATCATTCGTTTTGGGATTGCAATGGGGAAATACAGGACTACAAATCCCAGAAGCAAAGTTTAAACCAGGAACATTATCTAAATGGAATGAGGTATGTTGGCATATGGATCATTTTAAAAAAAAAACTCTTTGGGGGATTACTCTGGCCCCATACTTGCTTGGGAGATCCAACCTCACCATAGCACTCCCACAATTCAACCTCGCCCTAGAGTCCCACTACTCAAACGCACAAAAGCATCCAATACCACCACACAACCTAAACCAAGCACAAAGTCTCAATTTACTCTCTTTACGCTACACGTTCCTTCCATAAACTTCAGTGGACTTGCCCTGGGAAATCTTCGCAAATGGTCTTAAATGCATTACCCTACATTGACATCAGTTGAATCACCCACACACACCTGTCAAACGCACCTGATGTCACTTTCTTGGTGGGTCAATAAATTTAGAGGTATTACAGCATGTCCACCACCCAAGCAGCCCACCCAGCCTGAAACTCAACATCACCCCAGAATTACCACCACCCAATCGGACTCCAGCATGACCAACATGAAACTTCTCCCAGCACCACACCATCACTCAGAATCAGCCATCATCTAACTTAACCCCAGTTCTACCTCACAATTTAAACTCACCTAGCACACAACCCCACCTTGCAGCCTCCTCCCAGCACCTCACTGCACCACCACAACAAACACTCTCAGCCTCACCTCAGCACATGTACCACCAGACCTAATCCAGTACATCACCCTAGTGCCTCCACCACCCAACCCCATCAGAGCCACCTCACCCAATTCCCCCACCATCAAACACTTGCAATACCCCACCCAAACACCCACCCAGACATCCCAGCATCTCACCACAGCACCCGCACTACTCAACATTCAATCAGCCCTTTGTCCCCGCAAACATCACCATAGCACCTTATCACAGTGCCCCATCACCCAACCTCCCCAAGCACATCACAACAGTTCCGAAGCCACTCAACCTCCCTGGCATCTGTTTTTTGTATTTGCATTTATTTAAACAACAGATATGTCAATTTCGATCAGAAATGACTTACAATAACATATTTAGAGATTATGAGGTCATTCCCCATAAGGGTGTTTGTACAATAGCACAAAGACCAGAACAAGTAGCCAGTTTATGAGGGTGTGAAGAAAGTGGGACATAGACGAAGCGCAAAACAATACATGACATTATTAAGTGATACTGGGGGTAGTGGTGGGGCCAGGTAGCGAGGATGGAGCAGAGTTCCGTGGGAGTTTCCTCTTTGGCAAGTAAGTGAAGAAGTGAAGTTTAAGCTAAGCTGTGAAGAGGTCCACAGACGGGCAGGCTTTGATTGCGATGGACAGTGGGAACCAGTGGGATGGGGCAAGCAGGAAGAAAGAGCAGAAGCGTGAAGGAGGTACAGAGTTCATGGGGCAGTGAGGTTGAGTGCAGAGGAGTACAGTGCAGTGCATTGTGCATATGACACCTAACCTCACTCTATGACCTTACATCACCCCAGCACCTAGCTCTATGGCCCCCGGTAGCCTGCACCCAGTAGCCCATCACTCACTATGAGACATTAACTTTGAGTGTGAGAATATGAATAAAAAAGAATTGGCAGGATTTCAATCTAATGGATCCTATATCATGGGTAAAATGCCAGTGTGTATTGCATGTGAAGTTAAATTTGCAGTGTGCTGTGTACGCGCTCTTGATTCCCCAGCAGCAGCTCCTGTCAACCGGGTGATGCCCGTCACGCAGGAGCTGGATTTAGCTCCTGCTTATCAACTCTGAATTTCAAACCCTGAAGTAATACTTAAAACATTAGAACATTATGATAAAACAAAGGGAATTCCTATAGTACTCTTTTGAAATGTATCCAGGTGAGAAAGGATGCATATTTTGCCATACGATAAATAAAAGGAGTTGCTTTGACCCTTTAATAATAAACGCTGCATTGCCCAAATCACTGAAGATGCACGTTCTGTGTGGAAAATCCACTTCCTCGATCAGGAAAACCTTTAGTCCATGATGCCTTCTTTGACCTCACACTAATTTTGGCCTGGCAGACCTGACTCTCGTGGATGGTACTAGTCTTTTCCTGTAAAGCCAGATTCACGGTCCAAGGTGTTGCAGGGTTCAAAATAGCTCTATTTAGCTCCTGCTTCTATCCTAGGAGAGCCTGGTTAGGTTGTAAGCAACAGCTACCAGGTGCTACTTTTGGCCCCCCAGATAAACCAGTCCCTTACAAACATGCATATGTAATATTAACTTTGAGTATTTGACAATATTAATAAAGAAGAATTAGGACATATCTAGTACACATGTAAACATAATGGATCATATTTGATGGGTAAAAAGTTAGAGTGTGCATCCTATGTGGAAGTAAGATACATGGTGTATTGAGAGCTTGCTCCTTGTTTCCCAGCAGTAGCTCTTGCCTTCTTCTGTGATGCCTGACACCCAGGAGCTGGTTTAGCTCCTGCTGATACATTTCGAACCCTGCATATCATTACATTTTGACATATCATGATATGACATGACATAACATGCCATGGCACACACTGACAAGTGACATGGTATCATCCTATCTCTCGACAAGGTTCTGAGTTACTAATGTCTCAAGCTTGCATGCTGCAGCTTGGCAGAACATTGTTACTGACATTCAATTCACTCTCTCACCATGAGGAATGCTTCTGTCTCCTCCATCACACACAATGCTATTTCAGGAGCCATCCGCTATGATGTTTGTATGCAGTTGGGGAAAGTGCTGATTGGGGTTAGCATAGGATGCCAGTAGATCTGGGAGGGCTAGTGATCTCATGGCTGCGGCCAAGCCAGGGCCCAGCTAAGGGGTCTGGCTTGGCTCATATGGCCAAAGACGACCGGCGCAGGTCGTTGCCATGCTGCTGGGCTCGCTGCTGTTTCTTCCGTTCTCGCTCTGCTGGGCATACACGGCACTCTGCTTCTCACTTCCCCAGTCGCTGGACTCACTGGCTCTATCCTGCTACTGGGCTCTTCTGATCTTCCTCCATTCCTTCCGTGTCACCAGCACTCCTGCCGCTGCAGCAGGACCCACCGCTATATTGCTGGCAGACGTCCGCCCTTCATGTTGCTGGCCTCGTGCGGCCGCGTTTCTCCACACTGCAGGGCTCGTCTGTCTTAGTTCCGCCTGCTGGGTGCTTGCAACCCACCACTGTGCTGGGCTCCGTAGCGCTGGTACGGCATCGCCCACCGCCCTGTCCACACTGCGGGATGCTCCTCACCCGATGTTCTGCTGGGCCCTGAAACTGGGGCTTGGCGTCGCCCACCTCACTGCGGGGAGTGTTGTATCCATCCTTCTTCTGCACAACGTGGCTGTTCGTATGCCTCGTCACCAGTTGTTGGCCTTCCCTCAGGCCAGATCACGCACTCTCAATGACACGGCTGGAGCCTACACATGTTTCACCTTCCCTTTATTGCTCCTCTAAACAACTGCCCTTTTCCCTCTCCCGCCCCTCCCCTTTCCCTCCCACTGTTCTGTGTCTTCCTCTCCTTAAAGGTGCTCTGCCCTTTATTCACTCGTAACAGGTGTAGGGGCGCAAAGAAAGGGGTCAGGCTTGGCCACAATAAAAAAAGGGTCTGGCTGAGTGGCACATAGAAAAAAGGGTGGCGGCATGGGGGAAGAAAGAAACGACTGGTGGGGGGCAGAGAAAAGGTACTGGCTGTGGTTCAGGTAAAAAGAGCTGCCAGGAAACATATGAATTGGGCTAGAGGGATTTTTTTGTGGATGTCGGCGCAAGAGCAGAGGGGTGGATGGCGGCACTCAGGCGAGGTGGGGTAGATTTGTTATTTGTAGTGCGGGAAAGGGGTATTAAGTCAAAATACATTTTTAAACTTTATTTAAATTACAGGTTAGCAGGTTAGGGAAGAGCAGAGGCTCACAAAATATTGGAAATGTAGCGTCTCAGTTAACAGCTTTTCCGCTTACTATATCCGCACACTAACAGTACATCTTACATGGTACATCTCATACCTTTCTGTTTCTCTTCCAGCGAGATAGTCCGTAAATGGGCCCCACATGTCTTTTGGTCTACTCATCGTGTGGACTGATCCGAGTATATCCCTCCTCCAATTCACTTACATAGGTCATTTCTCGCAGCCAATCCTGAAAGGTTGGTGCTCTCCTGGATTTCCATTTCAACATTATACATTTTTTGACTAAGATACATCCCATGTTAAACAATCTTCCTATCTTAATGGATACCTATGTCTCCCAGTAGGTATTTCAATGGTGTAAGCAGGGGGTAACCCTGGTCATATCATGCAATGCTTCTGATCTCTCTCCACAGAACTGTGCAATATTTGGGCAGTCCCAGTACATGTGCACTGAATCTGCCCCTTCTCTACCACATTTCATACATTCACTTGGTGCACCAGGAAAGAATCGCAACTCCCTAGCCGGGGTATAATGCAGTTGGTTCAGAATCTTAAACTGTATTAGTTTAAGACAAGCATTTAGAGAAACTTCCTTACTCAGCAAACAGTATTGCTATTTACTGTCGTCTATAATTATTGCTATGTCTTTTTCCCATTTAAGTTTAGCCTTATTTGGTTGCTTCTGGCCCCCCTGAATCACCTTATACATTCTGGAGACCAGTCCCCTCGGCGTCCCTTCTGCCATTACTATGTCTTTGCATGTACAGGACTCAGGTTGTTGCGGGAAGGATAGCCATCTGTGGCACACCGCTGCCCTCACTCGAAAGTATTGTAGTAACCGCAAAGGGTTGTTCCCTAATTTCTCTCTGAACTCCTCTATGGTTACAAAAGTCCCTCCCGGAAACAGGTTGCCTAATCTCATGGTTCGTTCCCTCAGGGTCCCAGGCTTTCTTTATATCCATATCATACGTCGGGTGAACCCCAGGCAATTCCACAGTGTTATTTCACTGTTATATGGTGTATCTACATTCAATCTCTTATGTATCCGCCTCCAAGCGTCAACTTTCGTTCGAACCGGGTCAAACACACATTATTCTATATATCTGGCATCAAGTATCACGGCCCTAAGGCTGCAGGGGATGCGTCATATTGTTCCAGTGCTATGTGGGCTGGGGCGTTCAAATATCAATGTCTCGAATGTTGCACCTGCGCCACCAAGTCGTATAGCTTGAAGTATGGGGCGGCGAGGCCACCGCGTTTGTATGGTTCTGTCAGGCCCTCCCAGCTTATCCTGGGTACCTCATTTCCCCATGCATATCGTATTACCATTGACTTGAGACTAGTAAAGTATTTGCGACTGGGCCATATTGGGATCGTGGTAAAATAATATAGTAGCTTGGGCACCACTAGCATTTTTAATAGAGAAAATTTCCCATACAGGTATAAGGTGAATTTGGACCATGCTGCCAATTTTGTTGTTAACACAGTAAGATAGGATTCATAATTATCCTCATGTAGTGGCTGTTGCTTGTGGGAAACTAGCACTCAAGGTATTTAAGCCTAGTCTGGGTCCACCTGAATCCCATCAGATTCGTAGGTGCAGTTGTGCTCTCGGTTAGTGGAAATAGTTCAGATTTCGCATTGTTGATCTTGTATTCTGAGTGTGTAGTAAATTCGGCTACTTCTGCCATGACCAGTTGAAGGTTTTCCTCAGTGTTACGTATATATTGCAGTGTATAGTCTGCATATATGGCGATTATCTGGGGGTCCACCTTTATATGTATACGTCTATGTGTGTGTCGTTCGCATATCCTCTGGGCCAGAGGTTCTATTGTGAGTGCTAAAAGTAAAGGGGAAAAGGGACACCCCTGCCTAGTCCCTTGGGCTAACTGAAATGATTGAGATAGGATCCCGTTTGTGCGTGCTCTGGTGGTTGGATTTGTGTACAGCAACCGTATAAATATGATGAAGTTATCTCCCAGCGTGCAGTGTTTAAGTACACCAAATAGAAAATTCCAGGACACTGAATCAAATGCTTTCTCGACATCGAGTGACGTCACTTCTGCTCTAGCTCCTGGATAAATCTGCAAAATGATCTCAAATAATCATCGCAGGTCCAGTGCCGTTGACCGCGAGTGGATAAAACCTGATTGATCAGGATATACCAATTGCTGCATATGAGGGAGAAGCCTGTTCGCCAACTGTTTTGGCAAAAATGTTGGCATCCGTATTGGGCTAGGGGGCGGTAAGACGCCATATCATTTGGTGGGCATCCTGGTTTTGGTAGCACAGTAATAACTGCCTCCATTAAGGATGAAGGGAGCTGCCCATTCTAAAGTGCCTCTTCCCAGACTCTTAGGAGTCTCGGGCTAGGATTTCCTTATATGTTTTATATAGTTCGATGCCCAGTTCATCTGGGCCTGGGGCCTTTCACAAGGACAATGGGCCTCATTACAACCTAGGCGGTAGAGGGTTAACGGCACCGGTAGAGCTGCCAGCGCCGTTAACCCTCTACCACCTCATTACGGGGCCTGCTCGCGGGTCCCGCTAAGGACGTCTAGTAAAACCAGGCGTCCTTCATGGGACCCGCTAGCAGACCAGGATGCTAACAATGGGCCTGTCATTAACGGGCCTGTTGTTAGCATCCTCCCCATTCTCATTGAGCCCTATGGGGGCTCAAATGGGAATGGGGAGGTACCGGGTGCGGGTCCCGGGAAAGGGAATTACTGGGCCCTCCAAGGTCAGAATGGCCCGGTAATTCCCTATTCCTGGAACCCGGACCCGGTAACCGGTATGGGGGTAGCCATGCCGCTAAAAGCGGCATGGCTACCTCGATACTCGTAATGAGGCCTGATGTCTGTATTGACTCTACAATTTCCTCTAACTCGATTGGCCTATTGATTTCCTCTCTCGCATTCACTGTGAGGACAGCGACAGGACTCTCCACTAAATACTGTTCTATTACTTCCCATATGCTTGTGTCCGCGTTGGCGTATAATGACTTGTAATATCTCCAGAACTCTTTGTTATTTGCCTCAGCAGCAGTTATCAATTGACCTGAAGACCCAGTGACACCAGTAATAATTTATACTCCTCACTCGCCCCTAAACACCCTTGACAGCAACTTCCCCGGTCGGTCTCCCTCCCCATATTTCCAGGCCTGGGCCGGTTTGGCCATATATTGCACCTCTCGGTCTGCCAGGTCACGGAACTTCGTCAAGTTCTCTCAAATCACTCCCAGAAGAGCCCTATCTTTGGTGGTACCGTATTGATTCTCTAGTTGATGTATCTCCGCATCAACTACCCCTAGTTCTTGCCTTGTTGTTTTCAGTACCCCAGTGGTGGTCGAGATCATTGCGCTGCGTAGCCACACATTAAACGTCTCCCATACTGTGGCATATTCAGATGTTGTGCCCTCTTTTGTCTAAAAAAAAAACCCTAGCCTCTCTTGTAAGGACGTGACATGTAAACGATCTTGTAGTACAGCCGGTGTAATTCTCCACATAGGCCGAGGCCTTGGTATTTCCCTTAGTAATAGATTCATCACTACTGGTGAATGGTCTGAAAGAGTATACAGCAAGATCTTGCTGTAGTCTAGATGCCCATTCAGTGGAGATTAGCCACATATCAATTCGGGACATTGCATTGTGCACCGAGGAGTAGTATGTGTATTCAGCGGTGTCTGGGTACTCATTCCTCCACACATCAATCACCCCTAGTTGACCCATTATTTGCATGGCCATCTGTGCAGCGTTGGAAAGTTTCCGATGGGTGGTGCTTGTCCTGTCCCTACCAATATCTAAAACTGTGTTGAAGCCCCCCCGCCCCATAAGATTGGGATCGCAACTTCCCTGGCCAGTTTCTTGGCTATCTCACTATACAAACTTGGTTCCTCTATATTGGGCCTGTATGAATTTACTCGTATAATTTTCCTCCCAGCCAATCCTCCAGTCACTATTAAGTACCTCCCTTCTGGGTCTACATGTACCTTTTGGGAGTTAAAGGGCATTGTGCGGTGTACCAGTATCATCACCCCTCCAGCCTGTGACGAGTAGGATGTGATAAATCTCTGTAGCCCCACTTAGGGGCAAAGGTCTAGTTTAGTATTCCAGTAGCATGCTTCTCTTGCAACATCAATATTTTGGGTGAGTGGCGGTCGATGTATGCCAATATTCTCCTGGCTTTAATAGGGTTATTAATGCCTCTCACATTCCATGAGATCAGGCCTATTGATTCACCCATGCGTTGTGCTATCAATTATCAATAACATTACTGTGCTGAATATACCATCGATTTTGCCTGCATAATCTTCTCTAATCTTGTATCATTCTGCCGCCTGCCAACCTGCATTTAAAAAATGTGAACATTTCACAACTCCTGTCCCCTCCCCCAACCATGTTCCCTAATTTGCATAACCTCTCCCTCACCACCCACCCCAACTCGATGGTTCTGTGAGCAGTACATGCTTCCTTCAGCGTGCCCAGCGCTCACGCTCCCTGATTTTCAAGGTCCAACATTTGTGCTGCGTGCCACTTTTCCCTATATAATTCTTCACCGATTATCTGCATGTTCGGAGTCGTGGGTTACAGGTGATCTTATTTCGTCGTTGTGTAAGTTCCCAATCTCTCGGATGGGGCTTTGGTTGTTTCTGTGATCCTGTGGTGGAAGAAGGATAGACACCTCTATGCATGAGACGTCTTCTGTTGGATTTTTGAAAAAGTGTGCACAACCTCCGTGCTGTATTCTAAGTTTAGCTAGAAACATCAAAGCATATGGGATGTGTTTTGCTCGCAGTGCCCTTTTCACTTGGTTGTATGATCTCTGTTGTGTCTGGACCCAAGCCGAGATGTCCGGGTATATGTGAACGGTGCTGTATTCGAATGTAGTGACCCCTTCTCTCTGGATAGTTTAAGGATAAGGTCCCTGCCTCTGTATTGAGCAGTCTTGTAATTATGTTGTACGGTGGGACACCAGGCCTGGGGAGTGGAGAGAGGGTACAATGCATGCGTTCCACCAGGAAATGTGAAGAGGATGGTGCTGTTCCGAAAAGGGTTTTGAAGACGTTCTCTGTAATTGGTTTCATCAGACCTTTGCATCCTGCTTCTGGGATCCCCACAACACGGATATTGTTGCACTGTGACCGTGACTCCAGGTACTCACATTTTCTGCAGGTCTTGCGTAGTTCAGTTTTCAATTCCGCAATGTCGTGTTTATGTTGGCCCATTGTATCTTCTACTGCTCCAATTCTGGTTTCAGCCTCGGTTATACGCCCACTCTCTTTTTCAACTTTAGCCTTCAGTGAGTCACAATATAATCTAACTTGCCATTCACTGACAGCAACCCATTCTGCATAGCCAGCATCAGCTGGTCATCTCAGGCTTCTCTTGACATTGTATCTGTGCTTCCCCCAGCTCCCTGGTCAGCCAGCACTGTGGTATTTGGCATGGTATTTCTGTATGAGTCTATTGGGCCCCGCTTCTTCTTGTCGCCCTTCGTCATATGTTGTCTCTGATCTTCTCTGTTGATGTGGTTGGGTCGTGCTCAACGTCTGGCTGCTTCACCTGTATCAATCCCCCCTTTTTGTTGGTATTCAGGAGGGCTTCAGTGGTCAGAGTTCCCTATTCTTGCCACCAGTACTGCCATGGTGCGTTGCGCACACTGGAAGGCCACACACACTATCTAGTACTGTCAGGCGAGTTGCACTGTGTCACAGTATCTAACTTGGTGTCTAACGCTCACGTTCCGGTGCCTCACACAATTTCAACCTTTAGGGCACCAGGAAGACCTTCTGCAATAAGGAGTGACTCTGAAGGGTGGGGATTTGCCAGGACTTAATTAGTTTTCTCAGTAAGAGTTTGTAGGCAATTGTGTTATCGCACCCCCAACAGAGCACCAGGGCGCATCCCCGTGGGTCCCTCCTCAGGTAGTGTCATTCAGCGGGAGACCAGGGGATTACGGCGTTGCGTAGGCCATTCAGTCATTCAGTAAAAGTTTTCGTGCAACAGGGTTACTTTTTACACCAGACCGCCTACTCGCGGGCCACAGCGTTATGGCCTCTCCAACTTGTCCCACTGGACATTAACCCAGTTCCCAGCACATTGCCATGTTGCCTTCTCACAAATTGAGAACTGAGCCTTGCCCCTGCATTCTGAGTATGTGATGGCCAGTCTATGGGTTATATAAATCAGTTACCCTGGGGTCAAGTTAATGCTGCTATTCACTGCATGCTCCATGTAAGGGTGTTCCAAGTCTTCCGGCACAGCATGAAGCGGAGTACAGCAAACCCAGCACATATAGTTATTGCAGCACTTCACTGCATGTTTTATTCACTTTAATGAAGGCAGTGGTGCGCTGTCCCCAATGCACGTTGCTCCCGCACCCAGTTGCCGTGTTTGCTTACTGGCAGTAGTGTGGCCATACTTATCTCCAGCCCATCAGGGTGTAGGCCGTTGTCAGCGCAGCCTCTGTTCGTTGGCCGCAGAGCCGGTACTTCGTCTCTGTCCACCGCCGGACAGGACCACAGCCAATGGTCAGAATGGATTGGGGTTAAGATGGACAGTACGTCCCTGCCGAATTCCCCCTCAGCCGGTCCAATCAGGGTATTGATGTTGCCCCCTAACAGCCTCTTGCCGTGGCCTTAATGTTCCCACTGCACAGCAGGCAATTCATCCCTCACTCGCCCAGACACACCAGAGGCGCTCCATAGCCCCGCAATTACGTGGCATGCCGGGGTTGCCTCTCGGAGACTCGGGAATCCAGAGGTCCGTTGTGACTTTAGGGTGTGGCGTGCTTCGGACTGGCGCCGACTAGGCTGTCACACCTGTGGAGATCCTTCTGGGGGTCCACTTCACGCAGACAACGCAGGACTCTTCAGTGTTATTTTTGCTCCCCGCCTCTCCCCGAAATCCATCGGTTCTTGGCCACAATGATCTCTGCACTTTTAGCTTGTAGTGTCAGTGTTCCAAGCATGAATTGACGCTACATAGCAGGATATTTTATTTGTTCAGCATGATACCTCGGGAGGATAGCTCAGGGGCCTTGGAAGCAAGACGACAGAGAGCAACACAGGTTCGATCCCTAGGTCAGTGCTTAGAAACCTCTGGGTATTAAGCATGTTATAAATAACCTATCATATCATATTATACCAGGGCCGGAGCAACGCCTAGACCACCATTCCTCTCTGCTGCTCAACAGCGCCCCCCCAAGATACTTTTTTCTAAAGATCTTTTACAAAAAACATTGATTTAGAAAGACCGCTCTGTGACCACACAGAACGGTCTTTCTAAATCGAACTGTTAGCCCTTGCAACGCACACCAGTGCGCGGAGTGGCTAACAATCACGGCGAGACAGAGGACGAGCCGTGGGAGTGTCAGTGAGTGTGTGTAGTGAGTCTGTAGTGTGCGCGTTGTGTGTGTGTAACAAAACAGGAAATTAAAATGTATGTGTATGCGGTGGGGGTGTGGGGGAGTGAGGCGGCAAAGAGCGAAGGGGGCTCGTCGGGTGAAACCCCACGAATTTGGGAAGAAAAGCCTTGGTCATGTCCTTTTTCTGCTTTCCGAGGGCTGCAAAAAATCGACCGAAATAAATGTGTCTTTTTTATGTGCGACCTTAAGAAAGTGGAAAAATTACATAGAACCGGGAAAGGGGCCAGAGGCATACGTTATGGGTAGGAAAATGGTGCTGATTGCACAATTGGCGAGTTGTGGGGCAGATTATTTGATGGTCGCGTGGGTAAGGGGAGAGTGAATTGGAGCTGTGGCACAGTGAATGGGAAGAGATAGAGGCACAGTGCCACTGGTGCGGGAGGTGGAGTGCAAACAGTGACACACTTACCTGGTTCAAAGTCGCCATTCCTCCTCCACACAACAGGATATATTTGCACACCCTATCCCGCCCCAGCCAATCAATGACAGGCGGAGGGTCAGCACAGGAAATCAGGCAACGGCGCTACTGTATGTGAAGTCACGTCAGGGAAGCACTTTTAAAAAAATCGTTTAATGGGTCACTGGTATCACGGTAGCAGGTGGGGTTTGTGGCTTCATGTAGGCACTGAACCGAAAGGAGGGTCAGGGCAGAGCCTCATTTTTTACCTTAGCTGGCCCGGCCTCCCCGCGCTCGCCAAGCTCTAGACTCAAGTCTAACGCCAGCCTATATCACCCCTTCAGATGGTGGAAGTAAAGTGGGGGTGAGTGTATGCACTGGCTATGTGATCCTGGAGCAACCATCACTTGCTTTTGCTACTGCCACAAGACCAGTATCTGTACTGAGTGAACCAGTCACTGCACCACCAACACCATCTACATTAATAGAAAATCATGTTTTGAATGGGTTCATCCATAATATTATACTTTTGCTTAGAAAAAGACAACAGGCGAACATTTCACTATGTTTAACAATATGCCTAAAGATGTTGTCCCTTACTGCAATTAGCATCAACAAACTCTGTGACAATGTCCCTGCAGAAGACTTCTAGTTACGTCCATATATGACAGCGGAAACCTTTGGGTCTTTAGATGTTTTGGAATACAACTCCCATCAGCATTAACTAGCAAAGTGAATGGTGAGGGATGATGGGAGTCATAGTCTAAACTTCAGTAGAACCGCAGATTGCAGACATAGAGTATCAGATCAAAGATGGAAAATTGAAAGTTTGTTGAATTATCTTTAGGTAATGGAAACAGCAGATTATTTGTAGAGAACTTCACCATCTCATTAGAAAGTTCAAGTGAGAATGCACGTAGCAGTTCAATATGTACATTTGATCTATATGGTTACCGTACAATGCATTCCTTATTCAAAGGCAGCAGTACTCTATGTCAGGTTGGGTCATATTCAAAGTTTTGTCTATGCTGAAAGTGGCAAGTTAGTGTTTCCCGGAGTGCTGTGTGTGCACAGTACGGTGACCGAGGATAAGGGTGCAGAGTCCTGGCAGTTGTGCGTTTGCGTGCATCTTCAACTGGATCCTCCATCACGTGGGCAAGTATGACAGCTTGATCAAGCGGGTTTACCATCCGAGGGCACAGAGAGTTCATGCTTTGTAGCCTTGTCTTTGAATCAGAGGATCTGTTACAAGCATTGGCAAAGTCGATAGGGGTGGCTTTGTAAATGTAGATGGAATGATGATTTTTGTAAACACTCACAGGGTGAAAACAAGATGTATTTTAACAAAGTCAAAGCTCTTGCAGAACATGTACTTGATTGTAATGAAAACAAGACTACTGAAAGTGTGTTAATGGACTCCATGGAGCCATAACAAATGTATGTGGGTGAAAGTGCATACTTGCAGGTAAGAAGGTGAAGGGGGAGACAGTGGAGAGGGACTGAGGGAGTGACAGAAAGCAAGAGATGAAGGAAAGAACAAAGGAAAAAGAGCAAGAGAGCGGGAGGAGCATGAGACTGGGGAAGACAGGGGTAGCAAGAAAGAGAGCCATAGACAGAGAAAGAGAGGGAGAGAGAGGGGGGATCATGAGACATGGGTACAGATGGGGGGAGCAGGACAGAGAGAGAGACATGGACAGAGCGAGCGTGCTTGAGGGGGTAAAAGGTGTACAGAGTACTGGCAGACCCAAAATGAGAGATTTGTCTATGAAACGTGTTGTAATTTAACAGTACACCATACATTTTGCTCACAGACCATAGATTCCACTAAAAACGTTTCTACTGTGCCTTGTTGAAAATTCCTATCTTCTTAACAACACCTTTTCTGCAACTCCTTAACACAATGTCTTAGTTATGTTAATGTTAAAGATCATTTATACTGTGCATTATCACCACTGGAGTGTGCGGGGGATGGATAGTAGGGTAGGTTGAATAGGTAGAGCGAGAGTTGTGATGTTCTGTAGACATCTTCCGTTCAGTGTCACCCTTCGCTGAGCTTCGGTGCGATTTATGGCTCAGTAAATTACCATGTGCTATTGTGCAATGATATCTGTGGTTTGTTTGTTGTTGCAGTGTGTTGAAGTGTGTGCGGATAGCTGTGCAGAGAGGTGGTTGTGTTTTTTTTGCGTTTGAGAGTGTGTGCAGATCTTGAAGATTTTAGGGTTGGGTTCTTTTTTTTTTAACCTTGTTGCTTCAGACGGTTGTGCTCATCGTGTCTGTCTGTGCTGTGTGCTGGGCGCTATCAGTTGCTTGTGTGGCCATTGTATTGAATCGCAAAGCACACACTGAAAGACTGCCCAGTGCTGCAGCTCATAGCCTAATAACAGCTCAACTAGAACATTTATGTCAAGAAAAAAATGCGTAAAGCTGTGAAACCCCTTCCTGTGACAGCTTTTGTTCCAGGGAAAGGCTGCAGTATAAAGGCTGTGAAAATGAAAGTGTTCTATCAGCCAATGAATACCATGCACAGCCTATACACGGCAAAAAAGAAGCCTTCCTGCTAGCTGTGCCTTCAACATGAGAAGTATTCTCAAACACTCTTACTCATGTGGTCTGAAAAATTGTACATCTTGCAAGGCCTGGCTTCGTAATTTCCGTGTTGGTATGGACGGCTTTGGGGGAGCCATCCGCCACGTAATGAGCAAAGGAGCCCGATCTGATACACCCTAGCTTTGTATTCTGCATCTGTGAATTCGCCAACTGACTCAACCCCCGTAATGGAATAATCCAGTCTGCTATAAACTGTATGTGGGGCGTAATAATGTGAATAATCTCAGGATGTCGGGTGCAGGGTTCTCCAAATATCTGTCAATTCAAAGAATTGCGTGAGGGTATGTAGTGTTTTGGCTGGAGGGGCAGGCTTTTTTTATTTTATTGTTGGATCGGTCTACCAGAGGGTTCAGCATACAGTTGTGGTCACCTCCCCATATCAAAATGCTGCTCCTAAAGGGACCGAGTCTGGAATAAAGTAACCGAAAAAAGGAAGTGGCGTCATGATTGGGGGGAAATGTATTAATGATGCATATTTCCTTGTTCTCTAGAAACCCATACATGAGTGCCATCCTCCCTTCCTCGTCTGTCTTTGCCTGAATGACCCTCAAGGGTACCCTTAGTGAAACCCAAATAAGGACCCCCCCTGGAATATGCTGAATATGCTGAGCCCACCAAGTGTCCCCCCCCATTTCCTCTCTAGTGTGTCTTGTCTGCTTGCAGTAAGATGTGTTTACTGCAGTACGGCAATGTCTATCTTGTATCTGTGCAAATAAATCAGCACCCTATTTCTTTTAATCTAACTGTTGAGACCTCCAACATTCCAGCTCACCATTTTTATATTCCTAGCCATGTTTCCTTTCTGGGTATGTCAGACCCACCCCCACAAATCTGTGGTCTGGAACCAATACAGCGTCTTTTGTGAACTCTCGGGCATCTAAGCAGTAACAAAGGCCATGCAACTAAACTTTTCAAACTTTTTGAAACCACCATACCACTCCCCTAACCCCCAACTCCCAACAATCGCCCAGCTTTACCAAGCATGCTCAGGTTTGTCCGCTTCCCACAGTCACACCCCGGAGTATGACAACTAGGTGAATGGTGCTCAGTGGATGGATACTTTAGTATCTTATAGTATAACTGTGGAGGGCTGGTAGCACCAAGGGCTGTAATCGCTACCTGAGCATTACAGTTTCTTCTTCTGGAATCTACCCTCTTGTAGTGCCTCAATTCTGAAAAGTAGCTAATGGGAATTTGGCCACATGCCTCCATTAACCCTGGATATAGAGGAATGCGACAAAAAAAATAAATGACGGAGTGTTTCTTCAATACGGCTCAATACGGCGGGACGAGGATCGTTCTTGGAGGAGGAAGTCTTTTGTAGGGAACCAAACACATATGTCAACATCTCTACGATCCGCTTACATATCTGTTGGTGTTGCAATCCTCTCGCTGTCCATCCATTCCTGAGCCTCCTCTGGACTGTCGAAAAAGAGTAATTGGCCATTCGATAGAACATTTAAATGGGCTGGGTAGGTGAGCATGAATTTGAGGCCAGTGTAAGGAACTCATAGTGACAACAGTAAAGACAGACACAAGTGATCACGATTCAAGGGTGTTTATTTTAAACAGTATGCAGGTTGGAAAAATGCCTAATCTAACCTAAATCTAAGATGGGGCAAGCTTAGACCATCAAATAAAAAATAAGGCAGTCCTTGTGGTGTTTAGTCAAAGAAAAAGGGCCTATACTAAAAGAAAACTATTGCCAGTCCTTACAACTAATATAGAAAGAATGTGGGATAAGGTTTATAATAACGAAAGAAGTGTTCACAAATAATAAGTCAGGATGAGTTAGCCAGGTTCTCCCTTCCCCACATTTTGAGCATGGGATAGATTGACACTTCTGAGCATAGCACACGCTCAAGCTTTCCTAGCATGAGCTGACAGTTCCGTTTTCAGCTATCAGGTTCTTCGATGGTTATGTCTCTTTTAGGCAAAACGTCTCTTTCCCTCGATGACCTGATGTATTCAATATAACAAAAAGAAAGTTCCTTTCTTATGGTACTTTAGGGTGATGGTGGCTCACCCCTGGGTACCCTTCTTCAGGTGCCGAACCTCCCTCAGTCTGGTTCACTATGGTTCTTGTTCCTTTTAATTCACTAGTTTTTGGGTGATGACTTTTGACCCTAGGACCTCCCTCCTTCGGGCTCAGACCCTTCTTGACCGCCTGCCTCCCTCTGCCGCTACACACGTTAGCTATTATCCACTGTCTTACAATTCCTTTCTGGGAGGTTCCGCGGGTCTGGATCGGAAAGGGAAAGGTCGCTTCTCTCCTTGTCACCCCTTCAATTCTCGCCGCCTTACTCCTCCTCTTGAATTACCATGCTGGATTAGCTGTCTAGTTGTGCGGTCTTCCTTGCTCGTAGTGTGCTCTCGTGCTCCACCTTTTCTCCCTGTGGGGAAGAGAAAGGGCTGTCAGGTGTGCGTGGTTCTGGTCAATTGCCTGACTTTGTCTGACCCTCTTATAGGGATATGTTAGGTAAACGGCTCTGGTGTTAGTCCGTTGTCTTTCATGGTGTGTGAAAGTGTTTGTGTCGGAAGGGGGGGCAGTGTTTCTGAATATCCTACTCTTCCATGCACCAGTGTCATATGCATTGTCTCAGAGGGAAAGGTAGGTCCCAGTAAAGGAACCATTGACAGTAGCACCACTCTTTTGTCCAATGCATACCCGACTGTCACTTCCTCTGCTGGCTTAGTGGATCCTGTGGGGATGGAGAGAAGAGTGACAATTTGTTGAGTCTGGCAATCTGTCCTCTGAACCAATCCTGGTATAGAGTCTGGAAATAAATCTGTGAATGGAACTTCTGTCCGGCGTCATCTTCTCTTGGAGAACCACGCCCTCCAGACCCGGATGATTGGCAAGTCCTCCTTAGCAAAACAAAATGGGATGAGCTGTAGCATGACCTTCTGAAATCTCAGGATCATGCCAGACTCAAGTCTAACTTGTTATAAGAAAAAAACGTCTCTTGAAGATGATCTTTGCCCAGATATTTCTCCCTGAGTTCCCCATCAGATTCCTGGACGCATCACTCGTGTTTGTTCCTCTTTGGAGAAACCATCTCTTATAGAGATTTCCTCTCAATGGAATAAATCTTCTCATCTGATAAGCTTGACCGCAGAGGCTGCTAATGAGAATGAAATCTCCTTCTATATCTATGACAGGAGGGAGTCCCAGAGGAGCGAGAGGAAGATATTGAAGAGTCCCTTCCCCAGCATCAATGCTTTCTCTTATCCGAACGCTTTGTCATACTGAAAACCAGATTTCCAAAAAACACACATACAACACCACAGAAAACCTTACCATTTGCCACTCATTGGAAATGATTCTGTGGGTTATCTATTTTCCAACAGGGCATCGCGCACATGCACTTCTTCCTCTTCAAGTTGAAACTGTTATCTTCCATACATGCTCCCAAAACTAAAAGAAACTGAAGAGTGCGATGACCCATTGAGCAACAGACATATATTGACCGAATATACTACAATGGCACTTCCATTTCCATGCATGCAAGTCCAGCCAAGAATCGACACTCTGGCCCACCAAAGCCTCAGTATGGATCAAAGTCCAGACAGGGGTTGAGGAAAGCAGTACTTTGCTCCTCTCAAAACCCTCTGATGGATGGCAAGGAGGCTGTGGTCAGAGGGAGCCACCAACATTGGAGATCCAAGTCTGGAATTGGACCAAACTACAAACAAAAAACCTGTCTGCAAAAGGAAAGCCACAGGTGGAGCAAGGGGTACGGGTCGGAGTCTTTTTCTAGTTGGAGTCTATTTAGATCCTTTGGTCACTCCACAGGTGCAAGGTCTGCTGTTTTCATCTGCACTACCACTGGAGAAGGTCCATTGTGCTGGTGTATTCCACTTTTTGTTCTTGTTGTTATTTTTTCTAGGATACCAATTTCTCTTATTCTGGTAAGGCAATTTTTGTCCCACTGATGGCTGTGGGTCGTCATAGTAGCTGTCAACTATATAGGGGTAGATCTTTTCATGCGAGAAAACCGAGATATCTTTTTTATTTCAGAATTTTTTTGTTTGTTTGAATTGAATTCTTTGAAATCTTTAATCAAAATGTCAAGGTCAAGGTCTTCTAATTTTTTCTTGAAGTTCTCAAGGACTTCTGATGATTTAAGTAGGTCGATCTTAGATTTGATTTCTGTCATCAGTTTGATTGTAACCATTTTGGCTGTATTAATTATTCAAATCAGCCAGTCTCGTGTACATTTGTTGGCTATGTAACTCCAATCCCTACGGAATTGGATCTGGTCTAAAAAGATTCTTGGTTCAATTCGGATGATAAGACCATCTGGAGCTGTTTGTGCATGTAGATATTCGGTCATAATAAGACCATGAAGCGCTGTTCTAATCTAATTTTTGAGCCTTGATGTGCAGTGGGCCGTGCTTGGCTGGGTCTCAGCTGCTTTGCCTGACCTTCGGACCATCCGCGCGTTAACATATGCATGCACACGTGACTTGGTCCCTTACGGTCTGCCTGACTCCCGGGCCAATCACGCGTACAATGAGACACGCTATCGTGACATGCTGAGCATGTCACGTGATACAGAAAAGAAACCCTGCCTTTCCTTTTTCAAAATACGGCGAGCGCAACACGGTTGTGGTCACGCTCGCATCGGGCGCATTGGCTGGAATCTACGACACACCTAGGAAGGTGCATGCTAGTAAGTGTGGGGGACCCTTCAAACTTGGAACAATAACAATGTTTTCACCTATTCTAATGGGAAAGCATTCCCATTAGAGGAGTAATCCATTCAGGAGTAAGACATCTTTTGCTCCCTTTGTTGTTCTCTCCAACACCTGCCAAAATCTACTAGAAGTACCAACCTATCATTGGTACTATGATCAGTCTGTTGTGGACAGCGGCACAATTGGAATTTAGTGCCCTAAAATGTTTTATAATTCTGCATTTATCCACAGATCAGCAGTATGTGGACTGGTCAGTCAAGTTGTGCCACCTTCTGAGGCATTTCCTTTTTTCAACTTTGAGGGAAGCAAATACAGGGTGAGTGCATCTCGGATACTTGCAAATGAATGACCTTCATTTACCCAAGACCATTCAAATCAATACCTAGCATGTAGCATGCTGTATCCTATACTTTGGATACAGATGCCATGAATGTTACATAACGAGGAGATTGAGAGTTACACACTATGATTGAATGATGAAGTGGTGTCTTCACAGCCGATGATTGTATAGATGAATGACACGCATTGTTGTGTTGATTCATAATCCAATACATGGAATTTAGCAGCCGTTTAGTGACTGTGGTTTACTTTGTTTTGATCCCACAGGCTCCCTCCCAGACTGTTCCAGTCCTATGACACCTACGGCAAGGTGGTAAAATACAACTCCATCTACCGTATTTTTGTTTCTCATAACTGGTTTCCGAATTTGAAATACACCAGCTTTGAGGAAGCTTAGATGGCCTGATGAATGTGGCTTTATCAAAGTTAGGCTACTGAAACTGGTCGACAGTGTTTGCTACATCTAAAAAGGCGCCAATTAGCTTATTTTTGATAGCTTGAGCAAACCTTTTTATATTGTCTCACTCCCCTTTAGTAAAAACGAGTCCTGATGGGAAGTGGTGACTGTATTGTCTTTGTGTTTTAGCAAAAGGAATTTATCCTTTTCCCCTGTATTTGTGTCATTTTAACCCTAGCAATCCAGGGTCAGTGTGACAATCTATGGGTTATTTAAGGACTGTCTACCCCATTAGATGCCACACAAGTGTTTAAAAAGGAAAAATATATCCTTCTTACCTTCCCTGGTGGGCTTTTTCTTTTACTTGTAGTCTCTTCCAATCCAAATACATCTGGAAGAGAGTGGTACAGGACTTACAAGGCTGAACGTGTTACATACTATATAAGTTGGTAATTTTACTCTTATTCTCTCACTATTAGACAGGCGTTGTAACACCGCAAGCTAGTTGAGAGTGCACAGTAGGCAGGGATAGTATTTTCTTCGCTCTATCCTTGTGTCTTCTGCCACAGCCTTGTCTCCATTCTAGCTTAAACTGTTGCCCCTATAATAGGACTGACATGTGAGCCAGCACATCCGTCCCTATTGTATCTCTTCCACAGGCAGTGACCCAGGGTTCTATGTGATTTAACCGAGGAGAAATCATCGCATCCGATTTCGTCGATTTTCTTTTTTCTTTTATTCAATTTGGCTGCAAATGTGTGTGGCGTAGAGATCTGGGCACCCTCTCACTTCCCCCACCTTAATTATTACCTTTACTCCCCTCCCACATACATTTGCAACCAAATTCATTTTAAAAAATGGGACGGATTCTAAGTCGACAAATTCTCCTGCGACAAAACCTCCCTATGCCGTGATGTCACCGAGAATGATAACGAAAAAAAATCAAAGTCATGGTTCTCTCCCAGTTTAGCCTTACAGAGGAAAAGTGATAGGGTAATGGAAAGAAAGTGGAGGAAACATAGAACCCCATACCGGGCAATTAATGTCAAATCTGCATTGAAAGAATACAAAGCAAAATTTTCAAAGCCAAGTCAGAGTTCCTACAGAAAACAATTGAGGCAGTTAATAGTCTCCCAAGATAATTGTTCTCAATAGAGTCTAATTTCTGTCATCCAAGCAGTAATTCTTCTTCCATTGAACCCTCATTATTTAACTAATTAACTAGTGCATTTAACTTGTTCTTTATGAACAAACTTTAATTCAGGAGAAGATTGTTCAGAATAGGCAATCTGCTCCGAAATCAGCTATCATCTCTTCTCTCCAGGCACCGCCATCCTATTGCATCATCATAGTAGATAGATGGTTTGCAGTGTATGGCCCCAGATTGTGAAATAGTCTTCCTGGGACCTCAGGAAAAAGGAATCACTTTTTCAGTTTCGTAAAGCACTCAACACATATATTTTGAAATGATTACAGTTTGAAATTGTGGGAGGCTGGTTGATATGCTCATGTTTGAAAACTAGCAGACTCCTTCTTTTTATTCAGAACAATCTGCCCCTATATGCGGTTAAGTCTGTTCAGTTGAGCTATACCAACATCCCAATCCAATCCAGTAATCTATTTATTTTCCTATATTCACTGCCTCTTCTCATCCTATTTCTCTTTCTAAAATCACCCTTTTGTAGTTCCCCGGTACTTGCTCCTTGTCTTCGACAAATATTATACACCCTATATGTCTTCTATAATCTCCCCTTTCTCGAAACCATATCCTTTATCATTCTACAATCTCTTCTCTTTATCTTCTTGTAATTTGTCCCCTCAACCTTCTGCATTTTCCACTTCTCATCCTTGCGACTTCTCCTCTTATTACTTCTTCTCTTCCCTCAAGATCCTCTGTTGTAACCATGATTTTCTCTGCTTCTTTAATATCTTTCTACCTGTGATGTCCATTATTCTAATCAATAACTTCCCTTCTGTCCATAACACCCCTATTCTCTTCCTATTATGGCTTCTCTCCTACATTTTCCCTTTCTCGTCTTTCAAGTCTTTTCTTTCCACTCTTATAATCTCTTCACACCTCTGCCCCCCAATGTAGCATCTAATCTTCCTTCTGATAACTCACAATGTCCTCTCTTCCTCGCTCCTCCAACAATTATTCTCTTTTCTCCAACGTCTTTCCTCTCCCCTACCTGTAATAGCTTATAGCTTTCTTCATTCTGTATCACCCATGCTGCAGACTCTTTCTTTTATTGATCCACCATCCTTTAATCTTTCACCTGGATCATTTCTGTGGAATCTCTGAACTTTGCAATCAGTCCAATTTATCAAAATGTGACGTTTTCTTCCATCCTCCTTTTATAATGTCTCCTGAGTACATTCCCCCACACTTTCATAATATCCCACATCCGGAAATGTCTAGATTAGTCCTGGCCATCCTCATTACAGTAGAACGCCTCCCTCGTCTGAGTACTCAATAATTAGGATCTGCTGCCTCCGTCTGGAACCCTTTCTCCAAGCTTTTTGTTAACCTCTCTGTGGGTCCACTTAGGCCCTCCCCAATCTGCACCTTACTCCAGCTTCATAGGGCAACTTTATCACTGAGGCGCTTCCTGTCATAACCTGGAAAACCCATCACCGTTGCAGGAAGGGAGGAAGGGATGGGGGTAATGTGATGAGGGAGAGGGTCCAGTGCAATGAGAATGATCATAATAGAAGTAATCTAGGCATTACTCTGGGACCTCTTCCCTCATCATACTCCTCTCTATTTGAGGTTAATATCAGTATGAATGCCATGCCACCTGAAAGAAAACTCAAGACAGTAATACTCCAGACACCCATACATTTCATCCAGAATTTAATAATGTGCAAATGAGTCAGTGATACAAGCCTAAACACACCATGTTTGCCCCAGGCAGAGCTACACTTGCAAAAACCAACCTGTACCTGATAATGTGTCATACAAAGTGGCAGAGAAAACCCTTGTAGCTGCCATGAAGATATCCATTACAGGCACTTCCAAGGCCATAGTCCAAGAGGTGTGGCCACAGCATGAAGAACAACCTTGAATAATCACAGCCAATAGTACACCAGCCAGACCGCAAGCCATTTCGGTAAGCATCTTGATCCAAAGATGTCCCCAAGGGATTCAAACATCTACATCAGCTACTAAAGATCACAAAGAGATCATCACATTTGTGACCTGCCTCAGTCCTCTTCAAATAAATCAACACAGTGTGCTTCACGTCTAGTAAATGAAGACATATCTCAAAGGTAACAGAATACCAGAAACAGGCACCTCCTGTTCCAATGAAAAGAAGAGCAAATTGTTGGCAGGTAAGTGGGACCAGTGTGTACAACCAAGGCAAAACAAGGTTTACGGAAGGATGTAAACACAAAGGTGGCCAATGTGCCAATGCTTTAACATATCCTAGTCTTTGCAGAGTTGAGATAGGTATCAAAACAATGTTTTGCAAGTCAACAAATTAATCGTGGAATTCTGGAGAACTCAAACATGGTACCCTGAATAGGTTCCCAAGGAGGGAGACAATTTTAGCAAGGGGTTTACAGGAGAACAAAGTTCTTAAACAGCTTGTTACCAATTAACTTAAAAAACAGAACTGACTAGCCCCTCCAAGGAGAGCCAAAAAGCATTGATTGCAGAAGACTGAACATCAATACAGGACATTTGCAGCCAGAAACTCTAACACCAGGATCACGATTGGCTAGAAAAAACGCTCTTCAAATCCACACCACCTCTGAAATTAACACCAGTGATAGCAATAATTCCTTGTTGTCCGACAATTAATTTTGTACTGCACTGTTGTCTCCTGTGACAGCCCAAAAACTTGACACGCTTTTGCTGAACAGCCAATCCAAGAGATTGCACTGGGCTCCTTTCTGTGTTGACAGCACTGGGAATGACAATGGGTGCAGAACCAACGTCAACATTCGCCCTATCAAAGATGCCAAATTCAAGTGTCAGGAGCAAAGACCTCCTTATCCAAAATGGAACCACAATAATCAAATCTGCACACTCCTTCTTGTATTTCATAGGGACCTTGTGGATGAGGGGACATTGATAAAATGCATGCAGTAGACCCTTGGAACAACAAACAGTCATCACACAATGCCCACAAGGATCCTTGGTAAAGGCCATCAGAGACATTAATAATGCCTTGGCGTTCCTTCGAGTTCAAGGACTAAGCATGGTTCACACCTGCTGCTGTTTTGCTTGGATGTTCCTCGCTCTACAGGTTGCACCCAGCCTATTCTGCTGGAATTGATTGCGGCCACATGTGGGGATGGTTTGTCAAGGGATATACATTTCTCGAGGTAGCCTGGAGGATGCCATTAATCAAGTGCTTGTTTTATCTAGGTTGTTACCTGGATCTGGCATTCTTAATTTAAAAGTGCTGAATCCCAGTTTCGTTGAACATGGTTCACTCAAGGTTTCATGTACAACTCATCTCAAGCACCAGGAAAACTGAAGACGTCATGTCCCTTTGCCCTGTCACCCACTTTCTTGCTGATAAAAGTTCAAGTTGTACTAGACTGACGCATTGATCTTAGCTTCGTCGTAGGTTGTTTTGGAAAATAAATATCACCCAGGTTCATGCAAAGGCTGTCTCCTATGAAGATGAGATCCTAGCATGGTGTCATGTTGGATTTCTTGACATTGATCAGGAACCATATGTGTTGTATAACAAGATGGGATGAGATGTGGTTGAACTAATAATCCAAGTAAGGATGGTGAATAATCCCCATAGTTGATACCACCATCTATGTGAAAATATCAGAGGGAGATAAGTCCAAAATGAAGCGCTGCAAACTGGTAATGCTGATCTGATACTGTAAACAGGAGAAACACCTGGATACTCCGAACTACTGAGATGTGATAGTATGCATCCTATGTATCAATGGATGTCATGAATTCTCCAAGTCGTACCCGCTAGATAACATTCCTATGCATTTCCATTTTGAACTTTAATTTCGCCATCCAACAAATAAGTCCCTGGAGATTCAGAATCATTTGAAATCTCTGAGATCTTTGGGGCCAGAAATACAAAAGAAGAAAGTTTCTATGTAGGCTTTATAGACTTTTCCACTGCCTTGAACATGGTAGACAGGAACATATTGTGGAAAAAACTATTTGATTGGAGCATCCCAACAGGCCTCGTAAACATGATCATGGCCCTTTAGCAGAACAAGCCAGTAAGAGTTAGATTAAAAGACGCCTTTAACAGTTAGATTAGATCATGCTAGGCCTTTGGCTGAAGCAATGCTGACGTATCAGGGTTCAAAGTAGGGGTGCATTTTAGCCCCACCCCCTGCTGTTCAACCTGTATCTTGCAGACTTGGCAGCATAAGGCTAAAGGACATAAAGGATTCATGGCTGGGATATGCAGCCAACCTCCTATTGTTTGCTAAAACGCCAAGTTGGTTGCAGGAACTGCTCAACAAATTAACGATTTTCTGCAACCAGCACGGCCTGAACAACAATACCAACAAATGTAAGCTAATGGTGTTTAGAAAGTTAAACGTAAAATATCAGGAAAATCAATTCATATGGACCATTGATGGTGATATAATGGAGAGCGTGAATACCTATAAATATTTGGGGGTCTACATTTACCTACAGCCTTCCTGGAAAGCGCGCTTAAAACAACTGGCAGCCGCAGACAGTCAAACAGATTGTGGAATAAAGATCTTTGCCAACAGCCATGCAAGTTACTCCATAGACTCTGTTGTCAAAGTCTTCCAACCTAAAATTACTGCTAAATTGTCATATTGGGTAGACATATTGGCTCATAAAAAAGCCACTGAGCTACGTAGGATTGAAGCAAATGCCCTAAAATATGTGCTCAATCTACCAAAATGCTTGCCGGTTGAATATTTGAGAACTGAACTGGGCATTACTTCAATAGACTTTGCTTTAAAATACAAGATGGTGAGACTTGGTTGGAGACTAGCTAAGGAACAAAAGGACTCATTATGTCAGCTGTTCAACAAGGAAGTCAGAAATAATAGGTTATTCTCCATCAGGCCTACCCTCAGGTGTATTGTCGCGGAGACTTCAAATTAGGAAAGCAGACTCAGTCTTAAACTCAAGAAGTTTACGGGGCGCAGCTTAAAGAGATACTGAAAACGGAACTGTTTGCAACAGATAAGCTTGTTAATCTTTCCACTAAGTCGCTTAGTACTGAGTATCTTTCTAAACATTTTCTCAATAATTCTCCAGCTGCTTACCTGAAGGCATTTCCTAATTTTTTTATTTGCACTGAGTATATGCATATAAAGACTCTAATTGAGTCGCTTGAGGTCCTGGGTGCCCGACAAGGTATTTCGAGGTCAGAACGTATATGTAGATTCTCTCACTAGGGATTAGTAGAATCTGGAACAGACCTTTTAACCAAATGTTCCAAATTAAATGACGATAGAAAGGAAGCAACACTCTCCTTAAAATATCGAGTAAATTATATTGTATTGTATTGTATTTGGTTATTTATATAGTGCTCTTTCCCCACTTGTGTGGCCTCAATGCGCTTTTTTTCCTGGTTGGAACGCCCTCAGTGACCGTAGTCAATGTGGTGGAAATTTCTAAGAAGTTGAGCTTAGGAGATGCATGTGTGCATGTTGCCGGTCTAGGACTTGGGTGGCTGGCAAGGCTGAACTAGGCAGCCCAAAAAGAGGTCAGGCACGTGGGTGGGCGCTGTTGAAGGTTTGCGATAGATTGCTATTGTTGAGAGAGTCGATGTGTGGCCAGCTATACCGAGTTCCTTTCAGTTGGTAGTCACTGTATGCTAATGGCAGAGGTGTTGAGGTACATCAGGTGTTTCAGTCTGGGCGGCTATATGTGATGCTAGAGCAGATGAGCATAGTCATAGCAGCATTCTGTCAGGCATGGATGCTTGGCCGCACTGGTGGTGTGAGATATACATACCGTAAGCTTCGAAATTGTTCGGCTGGGGCGATCTTTGTCCAGTGCATCAGAGGAAACAGGCCTAGATTTGAGATTCCTATACCATTGAAGCCTAGGTTTCACAATGTAGTAGGGTTCACCATATAATAGACACAGATGGAGGCTGCACATGCATTTGAGAGTCCTGTATAGTGGGAGAGAGGCCTAGGTTTCACAATGCAGAAAGGTTTCACAATATAATGAACAGAGATGGAGGCTAGGTTGCACAATGCAGTAGGTTTCACCATATACTAAAGAAAGACAGAGGCTACACCTAGATTTGAGAGACCTGTATAGTGGGAGAAAAGTTAGGTTTTACAATGCAGTAAGTTTCAAAACACAGTAGGCTAGGACGGAGGTAAACAAAGATGGAGGCTACACATGTATTTGAGAATCCTGTATAGTGGGCGAGAGGCCTAGGTTTCAAAGGCAGTAAGCTTCATCATATAATAAACCAAGAAGGAGGCTACGCCTAGATTCGAGAATCTTGTATGGTGGGAGAGAGCTCTGGCTTCACAAGACCGTGGGTTTCAGCATATAGTACAGTAGGTTTCCGTAATATAACAGTCATCGATGGTATGTGATACCTAGATTTGGGAGTACATTTGTAGTGGGAGATTGCTAGTATTGAGAATTCCCTCAGTGAGTGAAACAGGTTAACAATCGCAGTGATTCCTTAGTGATAGGCGTGTGCTACCCTGGGCTCCTTATCTCATTGTTCGTGGTCTATCATGTGGACTAGCGGTCAGGAGGATTGGGGGGGGTGCGGTGAGAATGTTGCAGGTGTGCCACAGCGAAAGCTGCTGGCTTACCTGAACCGCTTGTCGGATGGGAGTGTTGTTGTGGGTGGGTTGAGAGTGTTTCAGGTGTGCCACAACGAAAGCTGCTGGCTTACCTGGAGTACTTGTCGGCTGGTAGTGTTGTTGAGCAATTGATGGTGAAGTGTCAGGTGAAACTGATGTGAGAGCTGCCGGACCCTGTATTGTGATTGATCCAGGGGCGTTTATCAGTGTTGTATTCTCAGGGTGCAATGGATTAGGAGAGTATTGGGAAAAGCCAGGTTTTAAGGGCCTTCCTGAATTTCAGGTGGTTTTCAGTGTTGCAAATGTGTAGGGGAAGGGAATTCTAGATGATTGGCGCTTGGACGGAGAAGGAGGAACCACCAAGCCTTCTGGAGATGTGGGGTGGGATCACTAGACGAAATGTTGTGTGAGATCTGAGGTTCCTATAAGGTTGCGGAAAATATAAGAAAGGAGACCACATCCCGCTTATATACCATCTCACGAAAATGTGGAACAAGACCAAACATTGCTTAGAAATGTTCACTTGACATCCTTCATATTTTATTCATTATAATTCACATGTAACTATTCTTTTTTTATTAATCTTTTGCTAGTGGAATTTAATGATTTGTATTATATTGGCATATGATTGATATTTTGATATGAATTATAAAAAGCCATTGCTATGGCTATATTATAATAAATAATAAAAAAGAAGAAAGTCAGTTTCTTCTCTTATATCGGGAAACAAGGACTTTAGCATTTATTTGGTACTTTGATCTCTTAAATAATGCGTATACATTCAGATTGTTCCCTGGAGAAAGTGTAATAATCATGCCCGACGTTGGTGGAATCTGAGTTCCAACCAATACCCTTTGTCAACGATGCTGCATTGCCAATTGTCCACTGTCACAGATCTCTTTATTGGTGCAAATGCTTGAAGTCCTTCTCCTGTGTAGTGCATGAGCGAAAATTATCTAAAACATATGGCACAGGTGCGCTACCATTTTGGATGTTCACTTCCAGACCGCAATGAAAGTCTACGTTTACTGCGAGCTCAGTTAGAAGGCAGACATTTATTTCTGCAGAATCTGCAATATTTTAGTGTGAAGTAGATGAGCTCACGGCGTAGGATAGTTTTGCATTGCTCGTTCAAGGATGAACCGAGATGGGAGACAGAGATGTGCAGGTGCACTGATAAGGGGTGCTGGGAACGAGAGCGTGAGAGATGAGCTGGGTTTTTTCCACTGTCTGGTTTTTTCCACTCTTGCCTCCAATACTTGCGGTTTGTCCTTCGGCCGAGGGCAGTCGGTAACCTATGGGAAGGCGGGGACTTTGCTCCCATAAGAAGAAAGGTAGAATCCACCAAGAGAGAGTTGGAACCCCAGGAAGGAAGTCTCGCTGAGAGGGAGGACGCTCTGCTCCAGACCCCGCTAGTTGATGTGATCTCTCTGCCTACCTGCCTTGGGACTGGGTGGTGTTGCTGTGGTCAAGATTAAGGTGTTTTCCACAACTGCACTAACAGTGATGTATTCCTGCTAATCTATCATTCTATCTATATGTACTTAGTTGCATTTATGTTATTGTTTTATGTATGTTTGTAGAGTATGAATAAAGGGTTGGTAAAGACCATTAGTTATTCTAACTAATGGTCTAAGTGTGTATTATTGCCTTCCTGAGTCCAAGAACTTTCATTCCGTGTAATAGCGTAAGTAATTCTGAGGTTTTTACACGTGTCTGGAAAGCAGAACATCCTGCCAGAATGGAAAGATTCCTCTCCTCTGTACAGTAGTTGGGACTGTGATATGTTCTTGGTTGCTAGTCAATAGCGTAGGATTGTGTTTACCAGTTCCTGTAAAAGAGCCCCACTTCTCCCTTCTTGTTGTCCACCGCTGCTGCTTGGCCAGCTTGTATTCTAGAAGATGAAAGATTTCATTGAATAACATTTTGTTGATGCCGACTTTACCTTCAACAAGGCAACAAGTAAGAATGTTTCTTGTCTTTAAATGTTTTCTTCACCATAATTTTACATTATGTTGACTTGCATCAGTCTCCAATCTCTGACATGTATGCTTCCCTGGATGCAGCTGCAGCACTACCTACCCCTCAGATCTGCTGCTGCAATGGAGCCCTTTGTTGTGCATGCCTCTAGTTGTGTTTAAGGGTCCACAACCTGCGATTCTCCAGATGTATTGGACTGCTGCTTCCGTGATCCCTCACCATGCTGGCTGCGGCTGATGGGTATTGTACTCCAGAATATTTGGAGAGCCAATCCTTGCAGACCCCTGTGCTAGGTAAATCATAAACAATCCCAAGCATATTGGTTTGCTGGTGTTTGATCATCTGACAATTGATCAAGGCAAACAGACTGAAAGAAATCTGCCCGCATGCGATCACTTGTCAGAGGATCAAAGCGCAAACCAAATGCACGCTCACCATTCCCACCCTCCAGCCCCCACCCCACTCCCCAACTTATCTGTTTGCTCGCTGGCTGGTCCCTTTCACCCTTGCAGCATCAGATCCGTCCCTCTAACAGAGGTCGCATCTGACGCCGCAGGATCCCTTTTTCTTTTTTTTTCTGGTCCCCCACCTCCCATGGTGAGGAAGCGGAGGATACCCCTGCAACCCCACAATATTAATACATACCGATCATAGGGAGTGGAGGACACCCCCGCAGCCTCCAGTCCACATGTTCGATATGTATTAGCCTAATTGTTCGCTTTTAATCGGCAGAATGGTACAGGCCAAATTCGGTCAAATGTACCATTTGACCAAATAAAAACGAACAATTATGCTAATACCAGCATATCGATAGGTTGTAATTGGTGTAGGATTTTTTTATTGTACTCTCCACCTTTCTTTTGACTGCATACCTGGGGCCTGTTCTCTGCCACCATTATTGAGGCTTTACTATCAGGATGGGGATCATGGATTATTATTTTTTTTACTTTCTTTATTGTTTTCCTTTACAATACCAAAACATCCCAACATTCCGATGTACTCCCGGATCTACTCCCCCAGGCCTCCCCCTCAACTCACAAGGGATATATATGAACAGGACACAATACTTAAGGTTGCAGACAGGTAAATAGAAGTTTCAAGTCACTCAAAATGGTATATTGATGCCTTTTGCAATCATGGCTAGATGCGACTAACCCATGACCCTACGTCACGGGGGCCTGGGAGGGTTCTGGAGATTGCGGCCCCTGGTTGAGCTTGGAGTAATATTGTCTAAAGGGAGGCCAATGATCGAATGTGCGGCAGGGAGCTTGGAGTCTGGAAGCGTATCTGGTCTCACTTCATTCACACAGGGACATGATCACAATCCATCTGGCGAATGTGGGAGGGTTGGCCTTCCCCCACGACCTTGCTACCAGGTATCTGGCAAGTACTGCCGCCATGCCCAGTAGTTTCATTTTGGTGCGTGTGCCCCCTTCAATTAGAGCTAGGAGCAATAGTTTAGGTTAGTATTCCCTCGATTGGGGCAGCATTATGATCATTGCATCTTGTATATTTGTCCAGAACTTCCTGATGCAGCACCAAGCTACATGGTAGAAGTCTGCAGCGGCCGAGTTACACCTCTTGCGGCAGACAGCGTTTTGGGGCAGAATCTGCTGAGTTCAAGGGAGGAATAATAGACATGGTGTACACATTTATAGTGAATCAGCCTATACCTGCAGTTTAAGGATATGTATCTGATTAGCATGCATACATGTTTCCATTGATCCTCGCTCAGGGAGTCCCCTAAGAATGATTCCCATGTGGGTTTGTATGTTTGTTTCCGTGCCTCCCTTCCACTCCGAAGCAGTCCATATATTGTGGAAACAAGCTTGCTGGAGGTGAGAGGTTTAAGTACATAATATTGAGCCGGATGAGGAGACGTAACTTGTGGGAAGTCGTGCCATTTAGTTTTTAGATTTGCCCGCAATCTATAGTAATGTAGCAGGGTCACTGCATTATGTTCCCCTCTAAGTTTTAATTTCTCCCACTGCATAAATCTACCATCTTGGATCAGATCGCCTAGGGTCTGTAAGCCCAGTGACCAGAAGAGTTCCTTAAAAGACCTCTCATGTGTGAGCGGGATTCCTGTGATATCGTATACTGGCAGCTCTGGTAGGTAATAAGGGTTTGCCCCTAGCAGCTGGCTCATCCTATCCCATGCCTTGCAGGTCACTGCTACCGGCTGACCCTCGCATCTCGGGGGGATGTCATATTGCCCCAGCAGTGTATCCGGGTTGGAGACTGCTTTCGCCAATAGGGCATGAGGGGAATAGGTGGTGAGGGGGTTCCACCCAGCTATATATTGAAGCTGGGCCGCTAGGTAGTATAGCTTTGGGTCCGGGTATTCAAGGCCACCCTGTTCGTATGGGCATGTCAATGTGTCATAAGCTATCCTGGGTTGTTTACCCGCCCACACCAGTCTAGTTATCAATTTCCTAATACCAGATCAATAGGAGGCGGGGGGCAGATGGGGATGTTGTTAAAGATATAGAGCAGTTTGGGGAGTAGCACCATTTTAGCAAGTGCTATACGTGTTACCTGTGAAAGAGGGAGCAGCATCCAGGCCTACACCATCTGCTCTAGGATTTCCAGTGGGGTGATATAGTTATCCCTATATAGGCTGTCATGTGAGTTGGAGACTTTGATCCCCAAGTACTGTATCCCGAGGGGGCACCATCGAAAGCTGTTTCCCACATCCGTCCATTGTACAATAGGGGTCAAGGGAAGGACCTCGGACTTGTCCCAGTTGATCCGTAGCCAGGAGAATTCACCGAACCTAACTACCTCCTCTGTCAAGGGGGGTAGGTTCTGGAGGGTTGTTTGACGTAGAGCAGGATGTCATCGGCGTATAAAGAGATGACAGGTGATTATGTATACGGACCCCACGATGAGCATGTAGTTCCCAGATGTGGCAGGCCAGGGGTTCCATCGCAAGAGCAAATAGGACCGGTGAGAAGGGGCAGCCTTGGCGGGTACCTCTTGAATGATAGATGTGTGTCGAGGTTATACCATTAGTCTAAATAGTTGCTCTATGGGTAGTGTACAATAATTTGACCCACCTGATATAGGTCAGTCCGAAACCAGAGCGTCTCAGCACCTCAAAGAGAAAAGGCCACTGAACGGAGTCGAAGGCCTTTTCTGCGTCGAGAGCAGCAACAGCTATAGGGATTTCTGGGGTTAAAATTGGGCATTAGGGTAAGTAGGCGCTGAAGGTTATTTTGGGTGGACCGACCTGGAATGAATCCGGCCTGGTCGGGAAGGACCAGGGCTCGCATGAATGGCAGTATACGGTTTGTGAGGATCTTCGCTAGGATTTTGTAGTCCGTATTGACTAGGGACAATGGACGATACAATGAAAGCTGATGAGGGTTCTTCTCTGGTTTCAGAAGTACCGTCACTATGGCGGATCTGGTAGATTCCGGAAGGGAGCCGCTGGACAGAGCGTATTCATACATAGCCATTAAGTGGGGAATCATCTGATCTGAATAGGTCTTATAGAATTCGGCTGTCAGGCCGTCAATATGCCGGGGGCCTTGCCATTGGGGTGTGAATATATTTTGTTACAAATCTCCTCTTCGGTAATAGGGTTATTGAGGCAGCTTCCCTGGTCCTGATCCAACCATCCCAGTGCTATCTCATCTATGTACCGCGTGAGTTTGTCGTGGCCTGCTGTGGGACGGGAAGTATAAAGCTGGTTATAGTATTCCCTAAATTCATTGTTGATACCCTGCAAGTCTGTAGTGAGACCTCCATTCGGTTTTCCACCTCTGTTATATTGGTAGGTATGCGTTCTTTACTAATGGCCCATGTCAGGGTTTTGCTTGGGCGGTCACCCTTGGCGTATTTTGCCGCCAGGATCGGGTCTCCAATGAATCTCTCTTTGCTGTTCGTCAGCTGCAAGAGTTCTTCCCTATGGGTCGATAGTTCATTGTGAAGCTCGAGTGTGTCCGAGATGACCTGTCTGTTCTTCCCGTCCCGAATTTTGAGTTCCAGGGCACGCATGGACCTCTGAATACCCTTCAGGACCCTGCCCTCCCTCGAGATACAGCAGCCCCTGATGTAGGCTTTAAAGCTGTTCTGATCTTGATGGTCGTGCAGATTATTGTACCTCCATCCCCAAGTACCGCACAGACAGAAAGGATACACTGTCTGTGCAATCTTTGAGGCCACAGGTGTGTTGAGCCGTCAATCAGTTAGCAGGAACGCCAGAAGGACCCCTGACCGCTGCAAGGCAATGGTTAATGGTTAAACAGGAGCAGTGCAATTGGTACGGGTAACGGGTAACAATCAGCATTAACAAGGCTTACCCAGGAGTGCTGTAAGTGGGGCCCTAAACGTGGCGAGAGCCACAGATTGCTGATGGTGGTGAAAGAGGCGTTCTGCACGGCTCGTAGGTGAGTCACACCTGGGTCTGATGTAGATGGACCAGTAAGGCAAGAAGGTCAAAACCAAGTTCCAAAATTCAAGGTTCAGAGAGGATAATCCAAAGGCAATCCAAGAGAGAGTTCCAAGGTCAAGGAGCCGGGGAAACAAGGCGGAATCCAAGAGGCACAAATCCGAGGTGTAGGCAAGACAAATCCGAAGAACAGTCCGAGGTCGCAAAGTCTGTGATCATAAGCAGGTAAACCAGAGCGCTAAACAATCCTCAAGAGATCAGCTGTGAAGCGCTGTACCCACGATGCCAAGATGCTTTTAAACTGATTAAGTAGTCACGTGATGTGTCCCATGGACATGTGAGACGTGACGTGATCACGTGGTCACGGGACGCCGGATGTTCGGGGTTGCTGTGGGAGTCTCCGTGAGCGTGACCAGCCGTGAGTGCGCCTCCATGGCAACTGCCAGCGAAACAAAGGACGGTAGATGCCGGGGCTACAGGCTGGTGTCCTCCTACGCCTGGCAAACTGCTGGTTCTTTCTGTGTGCAGGGACTGCTCTTGTGGTTAGGTGTGGTGTGGGGCGTGTGATCGTGTGATTCTTAATGGGGCGAGCAACGGGAGACGTGACAAAAGCTTCCCATATTATTCCTTGATCAGGATCTGACTCCTCGTTAGCCTGGAAGTAGGTCTGATATCGTGGCCTATTTTGGATCTAAAGCACGTAATCCAGTGCGGTGGCCCTGAATTGCCAGCGGAGCACGGTGGGGGGATGAGTGGAGGTCGTGATTCGGGTAAGTACCAGGGAGTGGTCGGAAAGGGTTTGAGGAAGGTTTGTAACTTCCGTTACCTCTCGGAGCACAGAGTTGGTGATCATTATTGTCAAGACTTGATTGTCATGAAGATTAGAGGGGCCTCCGTCCCCAAGTACCACACAGGGAGAGATAAAATGACTCTCTATGCGGTCTTTGAGGCTGCAGGTGGGAGATGCTGGAATGCCGGAACCATGTAACACTGGAAACCTCAGGGACGCTGTAAGGCAAACAATTATTAGTACAAACAATCACAGTAACGGTATACAGAATGGACTAGTAATGACAGGGAAGAGGCTTACCTAAGTGTAGTAGTAAGGTCACTGCTAACCACAGAGGGGCCTGAGATACAGCTACATGGGGGCGCGTGAGCAGCACCCTCAGTTGATGGCATTGGTGACTGGAGTGGTCAGTGCGGTGTATGTGGAACACCAGTTACTGGGCACACCTGCAGTTGTTGGCGTGGTTCTTGATGAAAGAAAATAAACAACCAGATGAATGATCTGAGCAAAAGACGTAGATTCAGGTAAGTTCGTGAGAGGAGCAGATCAATCCAGGGTGGAGCAAAAGAGGTCCGGTAAGACAGTCCTGAGGTCAAAACAGCCAGATATCCACAAAAAGGCGCCAAATCAGAAGGAAAAGCCAAAAGAAGTCTGTAGTTCGAGGTCCGAGTTCGAGTTATCCAAGAATCAAGGTTGAATTGCAAATGCCAAACAGAGTCATGAAGCAACAGCTGCGAAGCAATGTGTGATTGCGGGAACATTGCTTTTATCCCATTTGTTTCCTTGTCACGTGACTCACGTGACCCAAAACAGGGTCAAGTGATCGGAATCTCCTTGTAACCTGGTCCGGAAATGAACGTGACCGCCTGACTCTGCCTGACCCAATGCGCCACGGCAGTTGCCAATGCAGGAACGGATACAAACGGGACCGAATGCGACCTCCGCTGTGATGTAAGGAACCATACCATAATCGAGGATTATGGGCCCCAAGCTGCTCACGCGGCCCCCGTCCTGCATATGTACTGGAGGTGGTAGATGTTGGGATTGGGCGTGCTGCGGGGAACCTAGCGGGGAACCTAGCGGGTGTGGGGACATGATACATGACAATTATATAATCGATTCTGGAGGAGCTTCCGTGCACCCCAGAAAATAATGTATATTCCCGATCTGCGGGGTGGGTAGTGCACCAGACGTCATGAAGATCGTGGTACTGAGCGATAGAGGACCAAGCCTTGACTGCCAGTGGCAGGGTCTGTTGTGTTGATGTCGATCTGTCCAACCCGAGTGTGAGGGCAAGGTTGAAATCCCCCACCCATACAATCTCATAGCCAGGGTATTTATGGATGTGCCTGGTGCAATGATGGAAGATCTCAGGTGAGTTAGTGTTCAGGGCGTATTTATTGATTAGTAGGAGCATCATGCCAAAAAGTTCCCCGGCCAGAATGATATTTCTCCCCTCTGCGTCGTTGATTTGCTTGTGTATTCTATACTGCAGAGAGACGTGTATGTAGGTAGCAACTCTTCTGGAATGAGAGGTGTAAGGCGAATGTTATCTGTGAATCCCCCAACCTGCAAGTCTGTGGAGGGGGGTGTCCCGTGAGAGGTGTGTCTCCTGTAGATACAATACATTTGTCCCGTTATTCCTGCTGAAATTGGCAATCAGCTGCAGCTTTTTGTGGTTTGTAAACCCCCTTATATTCCAGGACAGGACCGATAGGGAGGCTTGTGGTTTCTGTGCCATCGTGGGCCCAGTCATGTTACGTATAGAGGGTTAGCACCTGAAACCGTTGTGAGAATTGCGTGAAGAGGAGTTGTGCTGTCTGCACTTGGAGATTGTGTGTTGCCCATGTGAATTCCTGATAACCCCGTAAATTGGCTAGTAACTGCCATATCCCTTAAGTACATGTAGAACAGCCAAAACAATGGCTTCCCCCAACCCCGATCCCACCCAGGCCAGAAACAATAAATTACCGGCTCCCAACCCCCCTCTCCCAATCTAACTGGTCCTCAATAGAACCCAAACAGTGCCTCTGTGGCTGCATGAAAAGAGGCGCTAGGGGCGGCTATGACGCTCCTATAGGCAACGGCCATTTTTGTTGCTGCAATCATTTTATAGCCACATGTTGAAGGTGAGGGATCCCAGGCACTATGATGGTTCAAGGGTGATGCAGAGAATGGTGGGGTGGATTGCCAGGATCGGCGAGGTTTGTGGGGAAGCGTTCTGCGGCCTCAGAAGTAGTGAAGAAAAAAACAGATCCGTGCTGTACACGCAGTTTGCCAGGGTATAGCATAGCATACTTGATGCCTTTCTTCCGGAGGTTGTTTTTGACTGCCTGAAAGGTTTTGTGTTGGTCCTGCACTCCAGGGCTGAAGTCTGGGAACAGTCTGATGATGGAAGATCCCCAGCGTAGCTCCGCCTTTTCCCTGGCCGATCTGAGGATGATGTCCCTATCTCTATAATTGAAGATTCTGGCTATGATCGGACTTTCAGGGGCACACAGGGGGGGGACGGTCTGGTCGCTAGCGAGCGGTGGGCCCTCTCCACCATGAACATTGGGGTGAGCGGGGGATTGTTTTAGTGAGCAGAGCCAGCAATGGATACGGTCCAAGATGTGTTGTTGCAGCCGGGGAAGGAGCAGTGCAGGGGGCCGATGCAGGCAGCAGTAGTGATGTCACCTGTTGTTGGCCTGGTCATTGCTCTCTGCCGGTTATATGAAGGGATGTGCCCCGGCGGGGCGAGTCATACAGTGTCTGACACGACTTTCCCCTGTGGGGTCGGGGGTATACGGCACTGGAAGCAGCCCCAATGTGGCCGTTCTTACACTGGAGGTTGCAGCACCACTCTCCGGGTGGTGGATGGAGGCCACGAGGCATGGGCCAGCACTGGTGGCGTGATGAGGCAGGCCTGAAGGGTGCCAAGTGCGTCTTTCCCACCCAGAGACCGCCCCTATCACTGCCTCATCCGCATCGGGTCTCGCCAGCAGAGGGAGTAGATGGTGGATCCACCGAGGAAGGTGGATGGGGACGGACCCCATGAAGCTCAGCGCTCCCAGGTGCGGAGGACCAGACACGGCCAGCTCCCGAGGCTCCGGCACATGGGGTGGAGCACGGGGTGACGACACTCCAGGGACGACTTAGGACCCAACTCAGACTCCAAGGTCGGGTTGTCAGCGGATAAATGCTCCCATTACCTGAGAGGCGAGGGTCGCTGCAATGTGAGTTTGTTCGCCTCTCTTCAGGTAGCCCAGTGGCAGCAGGACCAGCAGGGTCTCGGGTAGCAGGACAGAGCAGCTCATTGATCCGTGCACCGGGAATGGTGTGAGAGAGTCTGAATGATGCACAAAGTCTACTCCACCACGTTCTGCAAGCTCAGCTGTGGGGCCCCCGGGCGTCTGGTGCAGCCCGCATTGCAGCAGTCAGTGCGCTCGGTGCCGGATGGATCACAGGGCCGCACTCTGGCCCATCAGGACCGCCGCAGCATCCGGCAGGCTCCCCCAAGGCCAGGATCCCAAGGCGGGGCGAGCAGGAAGGGGATTAGAGCTGTGGTTGTCTCCCGCAGGTGCCCGCAAGGGGGACCAGCGTTGGCCACTGGCGTGGTGGGTGTCTGGTCGGCCTCCGCCGGGCCGGATTTGCCCCTCCTCTACCATGTTCACAGCAGGCTTGGAGAGGCCACAGGAGTGAAAGCTCAGAAATCGCCCCTTCCAAGCAGCTTCCCAACACAGGATCAGGCCCACAAGGTGCTCTGGTGTTACGGCTCAGGGTGGACAGGCTCTGGAGGTCGAGTGGGTCCTCAAGGCAGAGAATCAATGCAGGATATTGTATGCCGTTGCAGGAGCCTTTCAGGCAGCGGCCATCATGATTGCTGCGCAACAGCGTCCCCAGGATCATGGAATTGACTTGTACATTGTCTTCAAGATTCACATTTGACCCCTGTACTTGATAATGTTTGGACAGGAACTTTGGTAACATCACCTCCTCTGGGTCCTGCTATTGGCTGTCAATCACCTTTTGGACTGGTCTTAAGACTGGATTTTTCCTGCCTTTAGCAGTATCATAACAGCTGAGACAGTCTTCTAGTTCTCCTTCTAGAAGGTGAGCAAGGAACCCACGATTATCCACAACACTGTCTAAGACTTCTGAAAGTTGTTCTTTAGATGTATACGTGGCCACTAAATCAGGATAGTTAATAATCACCCCCTTCATTGAAGCTATGCGCATCCCTTTCTCTATCCTCCATGAATGCTAGCGAGACGGCTTCTGTAACTGCCAGATGCACGTTTACTTTTTGCCTTGGATAGGCTACTGCCTATTATTGTGCATGAACAATTTCGCTTACTGCGGATTTATGGGGAATGGAGCACTGTCTGGTCCTAGAGAGTGCACTGGCACTGGACTGGTGTGTTCACTGATCGTAGCATGAGACTCCTATTCCCATCTTTGGAGTTTCAACTTCTTGAATGACGTCTTCTGGTGTGATGACAGGAATATTGATTACCCTCTCTCACGGCAAGGGGGGAATAAAGCAGCATCTCCTTCTGCTTTATGGAGATTGTGCAAGGGATCACAGATCGGCTTCCTGTCCTCCACTGCTGGAACTGTCAAACGTCATAGAATGTGCTTTGAACACAAGGACCTAGAGTAATCAAGTAGCTGCCTTGTCTGCCCTTTTTATCTCTAATTTCAGGTCCTTCTTGCATTCGCTCTCCAGTGGTGGTTGCTCTACCATGACAACGCTGCAGTGCACATGAGGAAGCAGCGTGTGCGTCCCAGACCCGCTGTGACAAATACGCTGTGTCCGTGGTGAAGTCATGCTTCCTTCCTTCCGCCTTCCCTCATTAGCCCAGGGGCTCCACCAGTTCTCCCAGTGCATCGACTCAGCCCCCAACCTTCTCCTTATTACCTGGATAGAAACCTGTGTTCGGCATATCTTCAGCACGCCAAAGCTCCCCGCCACTGACAAATGTTTGACGCTGTCAACAGACAGATCAAGAACCTTAAGGAACCACCATACCATAATCATCTTGCGAACCAAAGATAAGGTGCAAATTATTAAAGGGCTCAGGTTAGCTATTAGAAGATTAGGAAAAGATTTACTAAATGGGTACTAGAAGGGGACAGTAGGCCTCATTTAGAGGGGAATGTGGCAAGGGAGGCAGTCCAAGTGTAATCTGTTTTGCCCATTTCTATTTTGTCCTTTTATAATATCTGTTAATCTTTTTCTTGCAACCGCTTCCCTTCCATTGGAAATGTCGTTCATGCTCCTTGTATCATTTCTGCCCCCAAATTATTGCTCTGTTGTTCCCAGTTGTATTCTATTACACACCCTAATCTCTCATCTCCTGCCATTTTAAAATCTCTCATTTAGCTCCTGCAATCAGCCCTTTTCACCTATTTCAATATCACATGCTCCATTCCTTCCATAATTGCTCTAGTCCCACCCGTGCAATACAATCTTGCAATCGATGTTCGCCCCGACTCCCTGCGATTACCCTCTTTTCCTGTTTCTTAAATTGGTTCTTCTGCATTTTGTAATTTCCTCCCCTCCTCCATCTGTAATCTCTGTTCTCTGTTATCCTACACCATATCTGAATTGTATCCCATTATCATTTGTCTTTCTCCTAGCACTACAATGACTCTGCTTCAACTTCCTGTGCTCCTTCACCTCCCAGACCTCCAAACAACACTTCCTTCCTTCTCCAGTACTGTCTCTTTTCCCACTTTTTCTATCTATACTTTTACTTCTAGTAATCTCTTCCATGCACCCAATCCTGCAATCCATCTCTTTCTTTCTTCAAGTTTCTCCCCCTGTTTCCTGGAATATTGCTTGCTCTTCCACTGACAATTTTCCTTGCATATTTCTCCTTTGATACACCTGCTTCCGATTAACCCTTTATGTGCTCTCATTCTCTTTTTGGTCTCTCAATACTGCTCTTTTCTATTTCCACCCTTTTTAATCCCCTCAAAACATTATTTTTTCTTGGGTTCATATGCACATTCTTCTTCCTGTTCAACAAACTCTACTTTTGTATTTTCGTGCAGCTTCTTTGGTAGGGGGTGTGATATCACCTTCTTTGAAATCCTACTCTCAATGCTGCATTCGTTTTCCTCCTTTCATCTTTCATCCATGATCCTTCTCTCTGCTAGAAAAAAGGCGTACCTTTAGTCTGAAAAGCGCTCAGGCATATGACTTTGAGAAGCTGAAGACACCAGGGAAGCCCAGTCCACTCTCGTCTTTGTCCTCAATGTATTTGCAGGACTTTGCCCTCACGCCTTCTCTCTCCTGTGAGACACAAACGCTTAGTAAAATAACAAGTAGATAACAGGAAAATTGGTCTTTATCTCATGCATCAGAACGTATCATCATTTGTAGAGGTTCCAAAATAATAAATAAGACAAAAAACGGTAGGGATATCGAGGGCCATTAATATGTGCTAGGGGCACTTAACAGCCAATATAGTCTACAGTTTAGGCTAAATGACTAATAGCATATTTTCAATTCACTCATTAATTGTATCTAAAAGGAGTGGATTCACCCCATGCCATCATTGAGAGCTTAGTAAAATGAGATAAATAATAATCTTGTTTTGAAGAATGAATGAACTTCTGTATGAGAAATACCTTTAGTCGAAAAGTCTCTATGTTCGAAAATGTTTGTGCAAGTCTAACACTATTACTACAAATAAAATGAACGGGACTATCATGCCATTATTTGCTTATCTGGAGTTTTAATGTATCCGCTCTGGTGACATATTGGCGGTTTCAGTGAGTTTTGGCGGTGGACGACCAGTTTATATATGTCAAGGTTTTGGAGACCAGTGAACAATAGTAGTCTGGATTTTCTGTTAAGACACAGGCACAGCCTTCGTGACAGTAAGCAGCTAGGTTTTTATCGCCCTTTGGAATACAAGAGTCAGGTTAAGGGAGCGAAATTCAAGCAGTCTATGCACGGAAAGAGCTCCCCGGAACATATTGTCATATGGCAGGAAGGATGGATAGGCTGTTTAGAGATGCTATTTTAAGGTAAGGCTTCATCAGTACCCAGTAGCAAATGTGCAGTCAGCTTATGGGATCATAGGTACTCATGTTGTCCCACGTATTTGGACAGCCTTGTCTCAGTGTGATGGGCCCTGCACTTCACCACACTACTTCTCATTGTGTACCATGGGGCATACGGTTGTGCACAGTGTCTTCTCATTGTGAGTTGCCAAGGAATGTTTGTCCAACAGTTGATTGTGCCCCATGATATTTGGGGCTGATTTTGAATTGTACAGCTCAATACACTGGAATGTTTGAACTGGGAATTTACTGGGTAAAGTGAACTAGGAACTTACTGGTACTATCAAACCTGGAGGTTAATAGGCATGTCAAATTATGAGCTTACTTGAACTGTCAACGTGTGTGATTCCTGGAAATGTCAAGTTTACTGGGAATGTCAAACTGGGAGCTTACTGGGGATGTAAACCTTAGTGGGAATTGCAACCTTTTTTTTTAATAAAACATTTTTATTATTTTAATGTAGCAATCACAAAAAGAAAAACCAAGCCAACAAAAGGGCTGTCATGTTCATTCACAATCATAAGGTATTACACATATTTATCAGTAATCAAAAAGGTCTTAAACGTAATTGCGATGGGGTGCTGGTCGTGTCCATACAACATATAAAAAGGAGTCTTTAGTTCACAACTTCCTCCCACTTATCCCATATTTTCAAAGCTTTATTAGGGCATAAATCCTGTGCTCCATCATGGCGCATGTGTCCATATCCGCCTTCCATTGGTCCAATGTCGGGGAGTCAGGAGCTCCCCACTTTTGCGCTATATTAAGCTTGATTAGCCCCATAGCCGTGTGGAGGAGCAATCTCTCCCATTTGTTAGTCTCAACTTCATATGGGACTCCCAGGAGTAAGGCCTTCGGGTCGAGTGGTATATCACAAACAAGGACGTTGGAGATTTCGCTGCAACATGCTTCCCAAAAGGTTTGTATCCGGGGGCATGACCACAGGGTATGGATAAAAGTTCCCTCCCCCTCCCCGCACCGGAGACAGTTTGGGTTTGAGGCCCGTTTCCAACCATAAAGGCGTGTCCTAGGGTAATAAACCCAGTGTAGGATTTTCAGCTGAACGAGGCGAAGCCTAGAGCAAATGGCTATTTCTCTGGGGTGCATAAGAACCTGTAACCAGTCCTCCGGGTATATGCCGCCCACATCCACCTTCCATTTGACCTTCAAACTGGTCATTTCGGGGGTGGCAAAGGAGGTAATGGCATTATATAGGATAGAAGTGCATTTGGCGGGGATATATGCTGGCAGGATGTTACGCTCGATGGGAGTGTATTCCGGGACATCAGCATCTGCCGATATGTGGGCCTGAAGTGCATGGGCCCGGCGCATATAGTGGTATTGTTCTGTGCTTGGGATCTGGAAATGCGATTGCAGGGAGTCAAATGGAGCCAATTTCCCATCTATGAGGATATCCCCCACTCTCAGGACCTCAGCCCCTACCCAATTCGGCCATGGCTCCAACTTCCCGACTTCGGACAGGTTGCTATTTTGCCACAGGGGTTGCGCAGTGGTAACCTTATTTTTCCACCCAATGAAGTTGTGTGCCTGTCTCCACACCATAATAAGATTTGAGGTGGTTGTGGGTGGAGAGGATCTCGATAGGGGTCGATACAGGAGGGTTAGCGGATCTGTGCTATGAGTAGTTGCTATCTCTGCCCGTATATGAGGCAGGCCCTGATCTCTGTGTAGCAGGTCGTTTACCACTACAAGTTGTGAAGCCCAATAATAGGTTTGGAGACGAGGGACCCCTATGCCGCCCTCCCAGATCGACCTTTGGAGTGTACTGAGCGCAATGCGTGCCTGGCCTCCCCCCCATATGAGATCTCAAAGAAGTGTCTCCACCTGATGAAATTCCGAGACTGGGATCCCTAGTGGGCCATTCTGAAGAACATAAAGGAATCTGGGAAGGGTGATCATTTTAAAGAGCGCCGCTCTGCCCAGGAGAGTCAGTGGAAGGAGCTTCCAGTGTTGGACGTCAATGGTGAAACGATCCATAATTGGCTGGAGATTATGTTTTATGTACCCTGTCAAATCCCCGGATATCCAGATCCCAAGATATCAGAAGCCCTGTTGTTCCACCCGGTACGGGCAGTCCTGGGGGATGGCCTGTGTAACCCCCTTCACTGGGAAGAGAACCAATTTTCCCCAGTTGATTCTAAGACCACTAAACTCCCCAAAGCGGACGAGTATCTGAGTCACAATGGGGCAGGACCGAGGTGGTATACCAGGAGATCATCTGCGTACAAAGATGTCCGGTCATCATGAACTTCTGGCCAACTAAACCCTGTCCAGGCTGCGTTCTGGCGAAGCCACAGAGCGAGTGGCTCGATCGCAAGGGCAAAGAGAAGGGTAGAGAGCGAGCAACCCTGTCGCGTTCCCCTAGATCGCAGCCGGCAGATATGAGGCTGTATGTTTCAGTCCCTCCTCCGCCTCTCAGGCGCACAGCACAACCGATCCCGAGGGCGCTGATGGGAGTCCCCACTCTCCGATCTCGGGGACGGCTCCAGCGGTGTTTGCAGTGCACCGTCTCCCCAGCAGCCGGGCATCGGATATCAGCTCCACTTCCTGTACTTCAGCAGTCATTCACAGGGAGCAGTTATCATCCATCCGGGCCCGGTGTGAAGCGGCACAGAGGTCCTCTCCCACTGCTGGCTCCAGGAGACTCCGTCCGTTAGGGAAGTCGAGCCGAGGCGCCATTTTGAAAGCGGCTTCCCGTATCTTATGCGCCAAAACCTCTCCTTGCCATATCACCCCAAGAATTAGGATTTCAGGGCTGAAAGTTGTCACGGAGCTGCTCCCGACGGTCTCTAAGCTGCTCCTGAAATCATGAGTCGCTTCACCCACCAAACAGGATAATAACATCAGGATGTTGTCCGCGGCCAGAGGAGCTCACGGGACTCACGTCTCCTGAGCTTGCATGTTGGCCACGCCGCCCGGGAATTGCAACCTTAATTGGAATGTCAAACTGAAAGCTTTTTTGAGAACAGCAAGCTTACTAGGAATTTTGAAATGAGAGCTCAATTGGAATATCAAAATGAAATGGGGGTTTGCCAAGAATATCAAGCTTACAGGGCATGCCAAAGAAGAGACTTACTGGTAATGTCACACTGGGAGTTTACTTGGGATTTCAAGCCTATTCCAAATGTCATGCTCACTTAATGTCTGAGGAGGATAGCTCAGGGACAACCTGCTTGCCTTGGAAGCAAGACGACACAGAGTACCACGGGTTTGATCCCCGGGTCTGCGCTTAGAAACCTCCGGGTATTAAGCACGTTATAAATAACCTATCAAACCGCAAGCTGACAGAGAACATCAAGGTATAGTGAAGCTGGGCGATTAATGGGAATGTCAAGCTAACTCAATGACAAATAGGAAGCTTACTGTGAATGTCCAGTGTGCTTGGAAACCAGACTGGGTGCATCATAGAAATGTCAAACTATAACTTACTGAGAAAGTTGAGCTCACTGGAAATGCCAGAGTGTGATTTTAGTAGAAATGCAAAGCATAATCGGAATGCCAAACAAAGAGCCGACTGGCAATTTTCAAACTGGGAGCTTACTGTGAATTTCATGCTTACATCAAGCTTATTGGGAATATCTCAATCAGCTCTTACTGATAATGTCAAACTGGAAGGTTACTGGGAATGCCAACATGGGAGTTCTGGGAGGTTACTGGCAATGCCAACCTCTTAGCTCAAGGAGAATGTCAAGCTTACTCTGAATCTCATCCTGGGAATGCAAAGCTCACTCAATGTCAAGTTGGGAGCTTGATGACCATGCCAAGCTTACTTGAAATATCAAGTTGGGATCTTATTGGGAATGTTAGACTTGGGTAAGAATATCAAGGATAGGGGGGAATGCCAAACTGTGAGTTTTCTGTGAATGTCAAATGACAGGGCACATAATGTCATGTAGCTGTTGTAACATGCCATATCATGACATGATATGATATGATATGGCATTTATAGCACGCCTATACATAAGTGTTTCGAGGTGCGACAAGGCAAGGGAGGGGGAACAGGGGGAAGACAGACAACGATCTTACTTGGCCAGGTGTCATTCAGATTGCGCAAGTGAATAGGAAGGGGAAAGGGGAAAGTGCGTGTGGAGAACGGGGGGGAGTGCAGTACATGGGATAGTAGAATAATAAGATAAATAAAACGGCCAGATGGTGGCAAGTGCAAGGTAAGAGCAGACATAAGTGCTGGTATGGGGACTGTAGGGATACAGACTAACAGTCTCCAGGATCGGGGGTTGCCAGGGAGGCAGTGCAGGCGTGCATTTGGCGGGGCCTGGGTCGAGATCAGAAAGGGTGGCCAGGTAGCCAGTGCAGTTTCAGCCAGGAATTCAAAAGGGGAGAGGGGGAGAGAAGGCAGAAGCAAAGAGGAGGGTTTTGAGGTGCTTCTGGAACCATAGATGGTTCTCCTCAAGTTTCAGGGAGGAGGGAAGGCTGTTCCAGAGGGAGGCCCATGCCGAAGAGAGAGATCTACCACCAACTCGTTGCTTGAAGAAGCGACTGACCCTGAGGGAGTTGGAGGAGGTTGAGTGAAGAGCTTGAGAAAGAAGATTTTTGGGAAGAGAGAGTTGAAGGTATTGCGGCCCCAGAAGGCCTTGTGGACAATGCAGAGGGTTTTGAACTTAATCCTCGCAGCCACTGGGAGCCAGTGCAGAGATTTCTTTCCTGGAGAGATACGATCACTGGGCTTGAGGCCAAGGAAAAGTTTTGCAGTCCTGTTCTGGATAAGTTGAAGAGGGCAGAGAGTAGAGGCAGGAAGATTTAGATAGAGGTTGTTACAATAGTCCAGCTTAGATAGAACCAGGGCTCTGGAGACGGTTAGCATTCTGCGGGAAGGAGAGGAAAGGAAGAACACCTCTGAGAAGGTGTAGCTGGTAGTGTGACTTCTAAGAGACATCAGAGATGTGAGGAGAGAAGGTGAGTGTGGAGTCGAAGATGAACCTGAGGTTTTTGGCCTTGCAGGTGGGAGCAGGAAGAGGGCCAAGAGAGGCCGGCCAGAGAGCTGCAGGGAAGGAGGGAGTGGGTGTGCCAATAAGTAAAATCTCAATCTTACTGGCATTAAGGCAGAGGTCATTGGCAGCACACCACTCCTGGATAGCAGACAGACAGTTAGAGATGAGGGAAGGCAAGGAGGAGGCTGATGATAGCCTGAAAATGAGGTGGGTATCATCCACATAGCACTGAAAATTGGGGCAAAGAGCTGTGATGCAGAGGGCAAGGAGTGCCATGTATTGGTTGAACAGCCAGGGAGAGAGGTTAGATCCCTGGGAGACACCACAGGTAGAGAGAAAGATATCAGAGAGGAAGGACCCAAGTTGGAGTTGGGAGGGTCGGTCAGAGAGGAAAGAGGTCAGCCACGCCAGAGCCTAACCAGTGATACCCAGTGATACCTGACATGATACATGATGTAACATATTGAGACACAATATATAATATTAAATGTCATGTCATCATAAGATGACAAACCATGACATGACATAATTTGTTTTCTTATATAGTGCTTCATAACCAATCCCCTCCTGCTTCCAAGCACTGTAATATAACTCATTTAATATGTAGTAATAATAATTGTATTTATAGCAATATTCAGACTTGCGAAGTGCAGGCTGGACCCATGCCTGGGGTGAGCACCTGCCTTATGAGATATCAACCCAGACATGACACGATGAAATATTTCACAACAAAGTGACATGACATGTCTTGACAAGTATTACAGTTTTATAGCAGACTACATTTCCAACAATAATCTCTTAAAAGCATGAGTAGGTGAGTTGATGAATGTCATGGCCATTCACAGCTAAGCCCAGAGTCCACATTCCAGGCGTTGAAATAGGGAGGAGGGGGTTATAGAAGGACAGAAAGAAGCCCTGGGGTTCAGTTTCCTTCACAGCTAAACATTAAGGCCACATTCCTGAGAGCGAGGCAGGGCGGAGGGTAGCAGGAGAGACAGGGACAAAGATGGGAGGATCAGGGTAGTTCAGAGATTAATCCTGAGGCCATATTCTGAAAAGAGTGAGTAGCAGGAAGAGGGACAGGAAGAAAGAGGGGAGAGGTGGGCTCATTCACATGTCATTTACAGGTCACAGAGGTGGTGGGCAAGGGGCGGCTAAGAGGGTGTCAGAAAAAAGGGACAAGGTGAAGGGATGTTTAAAAGAGGCAAGATATAGTACATTTTATTTATTGCAGCAGCTGGAACATGGACATGGGGGTGCCAACCAGGTGTATCAATTCGAATTGCCCACCTAATGTGCACAAAATTATGCTAAATAAATTCAGGCTTCCAATACCTAGGAACGGAATTATCAAGAGTGTGGGTTGCACATGGTGAGAGAGCCCAGTGGTAGTTGCAAGGTTTTATGTATTCTTTAAGTGCAGTTATGTAGGCTAAGCTTGAAGGTGGTAGTTCCCAATTATTTAGCTCTTTTGCTGTGACAGGAATTTGGCTGCAGCATAACTGCATTTATCTTTGAATTCCGATTGATTATGTAGGTCATGTTCTTTGTGCTAAGAATGTTTTGCTAAAGACATGTTATACCTAGCCCTAGGACTGGTAGGGTTAATGCCTGCTAATAAGCCTTACCAGGTGGCCAATTGATCACTTCAACACTTATAAGGGGATAAGTCAAGATCGGCATATGCCAGTGCAGAAAGAGAAACTGGCAAGGAGGTAGCGAGTAAGAGAGGGTGGGTTTAAGCAGAAAATCAGTGAATCTTGAGAGCACAGCAGAAACAGTAATAATTCTGTTGTTGCCTCAGTATTAGAGGCAAAGAATTCCAGATGCTGAACCTAGCGGGCAAGTCTTTGCCCACCAACATACTTCTTGGAGACTTTGGGGTCTGAAAGGAGCTTGGGGTCTGAAGACCTTTGAGATTTATGTCGACAAAAGACTTCAATAATTCTGCAAAGCTAGATTGGCCCTTGGTCATTCAGAGTCTTGTGAGCAAGACAACGTTTTAACAATGATCCTAGAGCAGATGGGGGCGGGGCATGGCAGGTCAAGCAAAGCCTCTGAAGTATGATTGTGGGATTTAATTAAGCAATCAACCCAGATGGGTCAAAGAAAGAAAGTCAGTAGGCCTTAGACATGGTTATCCGGAAAAGAGGTGAAAGCTAATCAAATAAACGCAAACTGTACATCCTACTTGCTTGTGGTCAGGTTTCAGTGCTTTAACCTGGATTCTTAAAAAAAACTCCAAAAAGATGATGTCCCAGCAATATTCCAATAGGTGAGGCATTCCTAAAATGCTGCCTGGGTGTTTTGTGGGAGCACCCTTGTCAACTGTAGACAAAAGATGTTAGGTTTAGGATGCGATCGGAGACAACGGTTTGTTCAGCGGACTCAAAAAAGCAGGTTGGGGGAGGTGTGCTCCTTGTACAAAGCAAAGGGAGGCGTTGTCCAAAGGGGATACCGTCGCTGTCTCAAACTACGTTTCCAAGGTACAGGTGTGCCGTTTCGACAGATCACTCTCCCCAAAAAGGTAATATTTTGCACCCCCAGTCGGAAATACACAATGTACATAACATAAACCATCCAGTTGTCATTAAAATGATTAGCAATATCTTGTATAAGTAACTCAACGCACTGCGTAAGCATAACTGCCAAATGGTGAAAGTGCTACAAATAAGTTCTTATAGATATGGCAGTTTGCTGCTTTCTTCCTGAAATGGATGCTTAGGTTGGGCACATCTTCGTAAACCAGATGAATATGTCATTTAAGAAAGTATCCCTTTTCTTCTGTGGTATTTCCGCAATCAATTATTTAAACCATGGCGGTCTGACGACACACATGGTGTTGAAAGAGGAGAGGTATTATCTGGGTGTTCTGTGGTTGCACTAATTACTGTTCATATTCCAGTCACGCTACCCTAGCCTTCTACTCGCTGGTCCAGCAACTCCCCACTGATGGTATCCGCCATTTCTTCCTAATTGGTGAAGGGCCATTTTATCGCATTTCTTTTGCCGAATGTTTAGGATGGGTGTGGGCTAAGAGGATATTTTAAATGGAATTTTACAGTTGTGGGCCATGGAGGTGGACCTAGTAAGGGGCTACAGAGGGATTTAACCTGCTTACACATTGGGTGAAATTGCCACAGTGTTGTACTAGACCCCCCCCTCAAACCTCCTCGGCCACTGAAATCTGCTCCATTCACTTTTAACCCTAAGTGCCGGGTGGTGGTCCATGGGCACATGGGCCATCTCCATCAGTCCAGGGGGCACCCAGCGTAATCCTCAATTACCGTTGTTCAGGGCTGGCTCAATTACTGTACATCCGGGGTGTGCTTGAGCCTTGGGGGATGCATACAGTATTCTGAATCAGGAAATGTGTAAGTTGGTTGCACAGGTGTAACTTTGTGTTGTTTGATGTCTTTTGGGAAATTCGTAAATGTGTGTGCGGATTTGTTTTTATTGTTATTTGAATAGTGTGTTTGAGAGGAAATGTTGAGAATGTTTGTGTGGGGAATTAGTGGAGCATGGTTAGGCAACCTGGAGCATCCTGGCTTGAAATCCCATTGGTAATGTTAGTGGCCAGGAGAGTTAGTGAACTGTGCAAGGAAATTGACATATATTTTTTAAAAATCTATGTTTAAAAATGGTTGGTGTTTTCCTAGTAATTATATAATTTGTGCATGGATCTAATGTCTGTATTCATCAACAATCCCTTTGTGGGTATTGTTTGGACCACTCTGCTGTGTCCTTTACGGTATACCCTAGGTGTTGTTCTAACACAGCACACCTTTGCCTCCCCTGTATGATCTTTTTTTTTCTAGCTTTACATTCCGTAGGGTTTGCTGTGTATTTCAAGAAAGAAGCATAAAACCATTCTGGTTTTATGCCTCTTTCTTGAAATACACAGCAAACCATTCAACTGAAGCCGTTACTGCATTAATGCAAAACAATTTCCGAGTCAGTGATAGAATTGAGCAAACATCAGATCGGGGGGCATGGGGATCTTGGATGCATGTAGACCCCTTTTTCCGGGCCTCCAAGTTTTCTAGATTTCTTGAGTCTTGAGATGTGTTTTAAGGCCCTTTTTGGCCTGCCAACATTTGTGGATGAATTTTTCGTGCCCAAAATATTTTCAGGAATTTCAGGGGTCTAGGATGCGGATTAAGGCCCTTTACAGGCTGCTGATATTTTTCAGACAGTTGGAGCTCTGTGACACATTTTTTGGGCCACCAACTTTTTCTGGACTTTAGGGGGTCTATGATTTATGTAAACCTTTTTTTTGGGCCTCCAACATTTTAAAGATATTTGGAGTCCTAAGATGTGTTTTAAGGCCCTTTTTGGCTTGTCAACATTTTATGGACTTCAGGGGTGAAGGATGCATTTTTCGGGCAAACATTTGTTGGGAATTTCAGGGGTCTAGGATGCGGATTAAGGCCCTTTACAGACTGCCAATATGTTTGGGACAATTGGAGCTCCGTGACACATTTTTCGGGCCACCAACTTTTTCTGGACTTTAGGGGGCTCTAGGAGTTATGTAAACCCCTTTTTCATGCCTCCAAAGGTTTCTAGATATTTGGAGTGCTACGATGTGTTTTGAGGCCCTTTTTGGCCTGCCAAATATTTTCTGGACCTTCAGGAGTGTAGGATGCATTTTTCAGGCCAAAATTATTTCCAGGAATTTCAGGGGTCTAGGATGCGGATCAAGGCCCTTTACAGGCTGCCAATATTATTGGGACATTTGGAGCTCTAAGACACATTTTTTGGGCCACCTACTTTTTCTGGACTTTAGGGGGTCTAGGCTATTTGTAAACCCCTTTTTCGGGCCACCAATGTTTTCTAGATTATTGGAGTCCTAAAATGTGTTTTGAGGCCATTTTTGGCCTGCCAACATTTTCTGGACCTTCAGAGCTGTAGGATGCATTTTTCGAGCCAAAGATATTTGTGGGAATTTCAGGGGTCTTGGATGCAGATTAAGGCTCTTACAAGCTGATGATATTTCTGGGACATTTGGAGCACAGTGACAAATTTCTTAGGGCCACCAACTTTTTCTGGACTTAAAGGGGTCTAGGATTTATGTAAACCCCTTTTTCGGGCCTCAACATTTTTCTAGATTTCTTGAGTCCTAAGATGTGGTTTAAGGACCTTTTGGCCTGCCAACATTTTCTAGACCTTCAGAGCTGTAGGATGCATTTTTCGGGCCAAAAACATTTTCGGGAATGTCAGGGGTCTAGGATGCGGATTAAGGACCTTTACCGGCTGCAGATATGTTTTGGAGCTCCGTGACACATTTTATGGGCCACCAACTTTTTCTGGACTTTAGGGGGTCTAGGATTTATGTAAACCCCTTTTTCAGGCCTTCAAAGGTTTCTAGATTTTTGGAGCCCTAAGATGTGTTTTAAGGCTCTTTTTGGCCTGCCAGAATTTTCTGGCCCACATGGTTGTAGGATGCATTTTTGGGCCAAAAATGTTTTTGGGAATTTCAGGGGTCTAGGATGCGAATTATGGACCTTTACAGGCTGTCGATGTTTTGGAGACATTTGAAGCTCTGTGATACATTTTTTGGGCCACCAACTTTTTCTGGATTTTAGGGGGTCTAGGCTATTTGTAATCCCCTTTTCGGGCCACCAAAGTTTTCTAGATTTTTGGAGGCATAAGATGTGTTTTAAGGCTCTTTTTGGCCTGCCAACATTTTCTGGCCCAGGGGTGTAGGATGCATTTTTCGGGCCAAAAATGTTTTTGGGAATTTCAGTGGTCTAGGACGCGGGTTAATGCCCCTTTCACGCTGCAAATGTTTTTGGGACATTCAAACCTCTCTGACACAGTTTTTGGTCCACCAACATTCTCTGGACTTTAGGGGGTCTAGGATGCCTGTAAACCCCTTTTTTCGGCCTCCAAAGTTTTTTTTTACATTTTTGCAGGCCTATAATGCATTTTAAGGACTTTTTTGAGCTGCCAACATTTTCTGAACTTTCAGGGGTGTAGGATGCATTTTTCGTGCCAAAAGTATTTTGGGAAATTTCAGTGGTGTAGGATGCGGGCTAATGCCCCTTTCAGGCTGCAAATGTTTTATGGGACATTCAGAGCTCTCTGACACCATTCTTGGTCCACCAACATTTTCTGGACTTTAGGGGTCTAGGATGCCTCTAAACCCCTTTTTTGGGCCTCCAAAGTTTTCATCATTTTTGAAGGCATAAGATGCATTTTAAGGCCTTCTTTTGAGCTGCCAACTGTTTCAGAACTTTCAGGGTGTAGGATGCATTTTTCATGCCAAAAATACTTTTGGGACATTCAGAGCTCTCTGACACAGTTTTTGGTCCACCAATATTTTCTGGACTTTAGGGGGTCTAGGATGCCTGTAAACCCCTTTTTTGGGTCTCCAAAGTTTTCAACATTTTTGAATGCCTAAGATGCATTTTAAGGCATTTGTTTTGAGCTGCCAACATTTTCTGAACTTTCAGGGGTGTAGTATGCATTTTCCGTGCCAAAAATATTTTGGGGAATTTCAGTGGTCTAGGATGCGGGTTAATGCCCCTTTCAGGCTGCAAATGTTTTTGGGACATTCAAAGCTCTCTGACACAGTTGTTGGTCCAGCAATATTTTCTGGACTTTAAGGGGTTTAGGATGCCTGTAAACCCCTTTTTTGGGTCTCCAAAGTTTTCAACATTTTTGAAGGCCTAAGATGCATTTTAAGGCATTTGTTTTGAGCTGCCAACATTTTCTGAACTTTCAGGGGTGTAGGATGCATTTTCCATGCCAAAAATACTTTTGGGAATTTCAGTGGTCTAGGATGCGGGTTAATGCCCCTTTCATGCTGCAAATGTTTTTGGACATTCAGAGCTCTCTGACACCATATTTGGTCCACCAACATTCTCTGGACTTTAGGGGGTCTAGGATGCCTGTAAACCCCTTTTTTGGGCCTCCAAAGTTTTCAACATTTTTGCAGGTCTAAAATGCATTTTAATGCCTTTTTTGGGCTGCTAACATATTCTGAACTTTCAGGGGTGTAGGATGCATTTTTCGTGCCAAAAATATTTTTGGGAATTTCAGTGGTCCAGGATGCGGGTTAATGCCCCTTTCAGGCTGCAAATGTTTTTGGGACATTCAGAGCTCTGTGACACAGTTTTTGGTCCACCAACATTTTCTGGTTGGGGGTCTAGGATGCCTGTAAACCCCTTTTTTTGGGCCTCCAAAGTTTATTTTACATTTTTGCAGGCCTAAAATGCATTTTAAGGCCTTCTTTGGGAAGCTAACATATTCTGAGCTTTCAGGGGTATAGGATGCATTTTTCGTGCACAAAATATTTTTGGGAACTTCAGAGGTCTAGGATGCAGGTTAATGCCTCCTTCAGGCTGCACATGTTTTTGGGACATTCAGAGCTCTCTGACACCATATTTGGTCCACCAACATTTTCTGGACTTTAGGGGTCTAGGAGGCCTGTAAACCCCTTTTTTGGGCCTCCAAAGTTTTCAACATTTTTGCAAGCCTAAGATGCATTTTAAGGCCTTTTTTTGGAGCTGCCAACATTTCAGGGGTGTTTTTTGAACTTTCAGGGGTGTAGTAAGCATTTTTCGTGCCAAAAATATTTTGGGAAATTTCAGTGGTCTAGGATGTGGGTTAATGCCCCTTTCAGGCTGCCAACGTATTTGGGACATTCAGAGCTCTCTGACACCATTTTTGGTCCACCAACATTCTCTGGACTTTAGGGGGTCTAGGATGCCTGTAAACCCTTTTTTGGGTCTCCAAAGTATTTTTTTACATTTTTGCAGGCCTATAATGCATTTTAAGGACTTTTTTGAGCTGCCAACATTTTCTGAACTTTCAGGGGTGTAGGATGCATTTTTCATGGCAAAAATATTTTGGGAAATTTCAGTGGTGTAGGATGCGGGTTAATGCCCCTTTCAGGCTGCAAATGTTTTATGGACATTCAGAGCTCTCTGACACCATTTTTGGTCCACCAACATTTTCTGGACTTTAGGGGTCTAGGATGAACGGTAAACCCCTTTTTTGGGCCTCCAAAGTTTTCATCATTTGTGAAGGCATAAGATGCATTTTAAGGCCTTTTTTGGGCTGCTAACATATTCTGAACTTTCAGGGGTGTAGGATGCATTTTTTGTGCCAAAATATTTTTGGGAATTCCAGTGGTCTAGGCAGCGGGTTAATGCCCCTTTCAGGCTGCAAATGGTTTTGGGGCATTCAGAGCACTCTGACACAGTTTTTAATCCACCAATATTTTCTGGACTTTAGGGGGTCTAGGATGCCTGTAAACCCCTTTTTGGGCCTCCAAAGTTTTCAACATTTTTGCAGGTCTAAAATGCATTTTAATGCCTTTTTTGGGCTGCTAACATATTCTGAACTTTCAAGGGTGTAGGATGCATTTTTCGTGCCAAAAATATTTCTGGGAATTTCAGTGGTCTAGGATGCGGGTTAATGCATCTTTAAGTCTGCAAATGTTTTTGGGACATTCAGAGCTCTCTGACACAGTTTTCGGTCCACCAACATTTTCTGGACTTTAGGGGTCTAGGAGGCCTATAAACTCCATTTTTGGGCCTCCAAAGTTTTCATCATTTTTGAAGGCAAAGATGCATTTTAAGGCCTTTTTTTGTGCTGCCAACAGTTTCAGAACTTTCAGGGGTGTAGGATGCATTTTTCATGCCAAAAATATTTTTGGGAATTTCAGTGGTCTTGTCAGCGGGTTAATGCCACTTTCAGTCTGCAAATGTTTTGGGACATTCAAAGCTCTCTTGGTCCACCAATATTTTCTGGACTTTAGGGGGTCTAGGATGCCTGTAAACCCCTTTTTTGGGTCTCCAAAGTTTTCAACATTTTTTGAAGGCCTAAGATGCATTTTAAGGCATTTGGTTTGAGCTGCCAACATTTTCTGAACTTTCAGGGGTATAGGATGCATTTTTCGTGCCAAAAATATTTCTGGGAATTTCAGTGGTCTCGGATGCGGGTTAATGCCCCTTTAAGTCTGCAGATGTTTTTGGGACATTCAGAGCTCTCTGACAGTTTTTGGTCCTCCAACATTTTCTGGACTTTAGGGGCTCTAGGATGCCTATAACCCGTTTTTGGGCCTCCAATGTTTTCAACATTTTTGTAGGCCTAAAATGCATTTTAAGGCCTTCTTTGGGCTGCTAACCTATCCTGAGCTTTCAGGGGTATAGGATGCATTTTTCGTGGCAAAAATATTTTTGGGAATTTCAGTGGTCTAGTCAGCGGGTTAATGCCCCTTTCAGGCTGCAAATGTTTTTGGGACAATCAAAGCTCTCTGACACAGTTTTTTTGGTCCACCAATATTTTCTGGACTTTAGGGGGTCTAGGATGCCTTTAAACCCCTTTTTTGGGTCTCCAAAGTTTTCAACATTTTTGAAGGCCTAAGATGCATTTTAAGGCATTTGCTTTGAGCTGCCAACATTTTCTGAACTTTCAGGGATGTAGGATGCATTTTCCGTGCCAAAAATATTTTTGGGAATTTCAGTGGTCTAGGATGCGGGTTAATGCCCCTTTCAGGCTGCAAATGTTTTTGGGACATTCAGAGCTCTCTGACACCATATTTAGTCCACCAACATTCTCTGGACTTTAGGGGGTTTAGGATGCCTGTAAAACCCTTTTTTGGGCCTCCAAAGTTTTCAACATTTTTGCAGGTCTAAAATGCATTTTAATGCCTTTTTTGGGCTGCTAACATATTTCGAACTTTCAGGGGTGTAGGATGCATTTTTCGTTCCAAAAGTATTTCTGGGAATTTCAGTGGTCTCGGATGCGGGTTAAAGCCCCTTTAAGTCTGCAAATGTTTTGGGACATTCAGAGCTCTCTGACACAGTTTTCGGTTCACCAACATTGTCTGGACTTTAGGGGGTCTAGGATGCCTGTAACCCTTTTTTGGGCCTCCAAAGTTTTTTTTTACATTTTTGCAGGTCTAAAATGCATGTTAAGGGCTTTTTTCGGCTGTGAACATATTCTGAACTTTCAGGGTGTACGATGCATTTTTCGTGCCAAAAATATTTTTGGGAATTTCAGTGGTCCAGGATGCGGGTTAATGCCCCTTTCAGGCTGCAAACGTTTTTGGGACATTCAGAGCTCTCTGACACCATATTTGGTCCACCAACATTCTCTGGACTTTAGGGGGTCTAGGATGCCTGCAAACCCATTTTTTGTGCCTCCAAAGTTTTCAACATTTTTGCAGGTCTAAAATGCATTTTAATGCCTTTTTTGGGCTGCTAACATATTCTGAACTTTCAGGGGTGTAGGATGCATTTTTCGTGCCAAAAATATTTCTTGGAATTTCAGATGTCTAGGATGTGGGTTAATGCATCTTTAAGTCTGCAAATGTTTTTGGGACATTCAGAGCTCTCTGACACAGTTTTTGGTCCACCAACATTTTCTGGATTTTAGGGGATCTACGATGCCTGTAAACCCCTTTTTTGGGTCTCCAAAGTTTTCAACATTTTTGCAGGTCTTAAATGCATTTTAATGCCTTTTTTGAGCTGCCAACATTTTCTGAACTTTCAGGGGTGTAGGATGCATTTTTCGTGCCAAAAATATTTTTGGGAATTTCAGTGGTCTAGGATGCGGGTTAATGCCCCTTTCAGGCTGCAAATGTTTTTGGGACATTCAAAGCTCCCTGACAAAGTTTTTGGTCCACCAATATTTTCTGGACTTTAGGGGGTCTAGGATGCCTGTAAACCCATTTTTTGGGTCTCCAAAGTTTTCAACATTTTTGAATGCCTAAGATGCATTTTAAGGCATTTGTTTTGAGCTGCCAACATTTTCTGAACTTTCAGGGGTGTAGTATGCATTTTCCGTGCCAAAAATATTTTGGGGAATTTCAGTGGTCTAGGATGCGGGTTAATGACCCTTTCAGGCTGCAAATGTTTTTGGGACATTCAAAGCTCTCTGACACAGTTGTTGGTCCAGCAATATTTTCTGGACTTTAAGGGGTTTAGGATGCCTGTAAACCCCTTTTTTGTGTCTCCAAAGTTTTCAACATTTGTGAAGGCCTAAGATGCATTTTAAGGCATTTGTTTTGAGCTGCCAACATTTTCTGAACTTTCAGGGGTGTAGGATGCATTTTCCATGCCAAAAATACTTTTGGGAATTTCAGTGGTCTAGGATGCGGGTTAATGCCCCTTTCATGCTGCAAATGTTTTTGGACATTCAGAGCTCTCTGACACCATATTTGGTCCACCAACCTTCTCTGGACTTTAGGGGGTCTAGGATGCCTGTAAACCCCTTTTTTGGGCCTCCAAAGTTTTCAACATTTTTGCAGGTCTAAAATGCATTTTAATGCCTTTTTTGGGCTGATAACATATTCTGAACTTTCAGGGGTGTAGGATGCATTTTTCGTGGCAAAAATATTTCTGGGAATTTCAGTGGTCTAGGATGCGGTTTAATGCCCCTTTCAGGCTGCAAATGTTTTTGGACATTCAGAGCTCTCTGACACCATATTTGGTCCACCAACATTCTCTGGACTTTAGGGGGTCTAGGATGCCTGTAAACCCCTTTTTTGGGCCTCCAAAGTTTTCAACATTTTTGTAGGCCTAAAATGCATTTTAAGGCCTTCTTTGAGCTGCTAACATATCCTGAGCTTTCAGGGGTATAGGATGCATTTTCCGTGGCAAAAATATTTTTGTGAATTTCAGTGGTCTAGTCAGCAGGTTAATGCCTCTTTCAGGCTGCAAATGTTTTTGGGACATTCAGAGTGCTCTGACACAGTTTTTGGTCCACCAATATCTTCTGGACTTTAGGGGGTCTAGGATGCCTGTAAACCCCTTTTTGGGACTCCAAAGTTTTCATCATTTTTGAAGGCATAAAATGCATTTTAAGGCCTTTTTTTGAGCTGCCAACAGTTTCAGAACTTTCAGAGGTGTAGGATGCATTTTTCGTGCCAAAAATATTTTTGGGAATTTCAGTGGTCTAGGATGTGGGTTAATGCCCCTTTCTGGCTGCAAATGTTTTGGGGCATTCAAAGCTCTCTGACAGTTTTTGATCCACCAATATTTTCTGGACTTTAGGGGGTCTAGGATGCCTATAAACCCCTTCTTTGGGCCTCCAAAGATTTATTTACATGTTTGCAGGCCTATAATGCATTTCAAGGCCTTTTCTGGGCTGCTAACATATTCTGAACTTTCAGGGGTGTAGGATGCATTTTCCGTGCCAAAAATATTTTTGGGAATTTCAGTGGTCTAGGGTGCGGGTTAATGCCCCTTTCAGGCTGCAAATGTTTTTGGGACATTCAGAGCTATCTGACACCATATTTGGTCCACCAACATTTTCTGGACTTTAGGAGGTCTAGGATGCCTGTAAACCCCTTTTTTGGGCCTCCAAAGCTTTCAACATTTTTGCAGGTCTAAAATGCATTTTAATGCTTTTTTTGGGCTGCTAACATATTCTGAACTTTTAGGGGTGTAGGATGCATTTTTCGTGCCAAAAATATTTCTGGGAATTTCAGTGGTCTAGGATGCGGGTTAATGCCTCTTTAAGTCTACAAATGTTTTTGGGACATTCAGAGCTCTCTGACACAGTTTTTGGTCCACCAACATTTTCTGGACTTTAGGGGGTCTAGGATGCCTGTAAACCCCTTTTTTGGGTCTCCAAAGTTTTCATCATTTTTGAAGGCATAAGATGCATTTTAAGGCCTTTTTTTGAGCTGCCAACAGTTTCAGAACTTTCAGGGGTGTAGGATGCATTTTCCGTGCCAAAAATATTTTTGGAAATTTCAGTGGTCTAGAATGCGGGTTAATGCCCCTTTCAGGCTGCAAATGTTTTTGGGACATTCAGAGCTCTCTGACACCATATTTGGTCCACCAACATTCTCTGGACTTTAGGGGGTCTAGGATGCCTCTAAACCCCTTTTTTGGGCCTCCAAAGTTTTCAACATTTTTGCAGGTCTAAAATGCATTTTAATGCCTTTTTTGAGCTGCCAACATTTTCTGAACTTTCAGGGGTGTAGGATGCATTTTTCGTGCCAAAAATATTTCTGGGAATTTCAGCGGTCTAGGATGTGGGTTAATGCATCTTTAAGTCTGCAAATGTTTTGGGACATTCAGAGCTCTCTGACACAGTTTTTGGTCCACCAACATTTTCTGGACTTTAGGGGTCCAGGAGGCCTGTAAACTCAATTTTTGGGCCTCCAATGTTTTCATCATTTTTGAAGGCATAAGATGCATTTTAAGGCATTTTTGAGCTGCCAACAGTTTCAGAACTTTCAGGGGTGTAGGATGCATTTTTCGTGCCAAAAATATTTTTGGGAATTTCAGTGGTCTAGGATGCGGGCTTATGTCCTTTTCAGGCAGCAAATGTTTTGGGACATTCAAAGCTCTCTGACACAGTTTTTGGTCCAACAACATTTTCTGGACTTTAGGGGCTCTAGGATGCCTATAAACCCCTTTTTTGTGCTTCCAAAGTTTTCAACATTTTTGTAGGCCTAAAATGCATTTAAGGCCTTCTTTAGGCTGCTAACATATTCTGAGCTTTCAGGGGTATAGGATGCATTTTTCGTGGAAAAATATTTTTGGGAATTTCAGTGGTCTAGGATGCGGGTTAATGCCCCTTTCAGGCTGCAAATGTTTTTGGGACATTCAGAGCTCTCTGACACCGTTTTTGGTCCAACAACATTTTCTGGACTTTAGGGGGTCTAGGATGCCTGTAAACCCCTTTTTTGGGCCTCCAAAGTTTTCAACATTTTTTGCAGGTCTAAAATGCATTTTAATGTCTTTTTTGGGCTGCTAACATATTCTGAACTTTCAGGGGTGTAGGATGCATTTTTTTCGTGCCAAAAATATTTCTGGGAATTTCAGTGGTCTAGGATACGGGTTCATGCATCTTTAAGTCTGCAAATGTTTTTGGGACATTCAGAGCTCTCTGAGACAGTTTTTGGTCCACCAACATTTTCTGGACTTAAGGGGTCTAGGAGGCCTGTAAACTCCATTTTTGGGCCTCCAAAGTTTTCATCATTTTTGAAGGCATAAAATGCATTTTAAGGCCTTATTTTGTGCTGCCAACCGTTTCAGAACTTTCAGGGGTGTAGGATGCATTTTTCGTGCCAAAAATATTTTTGGGAATTTCAGTGGTCTAGGATACGGGTTCATGCATCTTTAAGTCTGCAAATGTTTTTGGGACATTCAGAGCTCTCTGAGACAGTTTTTGGTCCACCAACATTTTCTGGACTTAAGGGGTCTAGGAGGCCTGTAAACTCCATTTTTGGGCCTCCAAAGTTTTCATCATTTTTGAAGGCATAAAATGCATTTTAAGGCCTTATTTTGTGCTGCCAACCGTTTCTGAACTTTCAGGGGTGTAGGATGCATTTTTCGTGCCAAAAATATTTTTGGGAATTTCAGTGGTCTAGTCAGCGGGTTAATGCCCCTTTCAGGCTGCAAATGTTTTTGGAAATTCAAAGCTCTCTGACACAGTTTTTGGTCCACCAATATTTTCTGGACTTTAGGGGGTATAGGATGCCTGTAAACCCCTCTTTTGGGTCTCCAACGTTTTCTTTTTACATTTTTGCAGGCCTATAATGCATGTTAAGGCCTTTTTGGGCTGCTAACATATTCTGAACTTTCAGGGGTGTAGGATGCATTTTTCGTGCCAAAAATATTTTTGGGAATTTCAGTGGTCTAGTCAGCGGGTTAATGCCCCTTTCAGGCTGCAAATGTTTTTGGAAATTCAAAGCTCTCTGACACAGTTTTTGGTCCACCAATATTTTCTGGACTTTAGGGGGTATAGGATGCCTGTAAACCCCTCTTTTGGGTCTCCAACGTTTTCTTTTTACATTTTTGCAGGCCTATAATGCATGTTAAGGCCTTTTTGGGCTGCTAACATATTCTGAACTTTCAGGGGTGTAGGATGCATTTTTCGTGCCAAAAATATTTTTGGGAATTTCAGTGGTCTAGTCAGCGGGTTAATGCCCCTTTCAGGCTGCAAATGTTTTTGGGACATTCAGAGCTCTCTGACACCATATTTGGTCCATCAACATTCTCTGGACTTTAGGGGGTCTATGATGCCTGTAAACCCATGTTTTGGGCCTCCAAAGTTTTCAACATTTTTGCAGGTCTAAAATGCATTTTAATGCCTTTTTTGGGCTGCTAACATATTCTGAACTTTCAGGGGTGTAGGATGCATTTTTCGTGCCAAAAATATTTTTGGCAATTTCAGTGGTCTAGGATGCGGGTTAATGCCCCTTTCAGGCTGCAAATGTTTTTGGGACATTCAAAGCTCTCTGACACAGTTTTTGGTCCACCAATATTTTCTGGACTTTATGGGATCTAGGATGCCTGTAAACCCCTTTTTTGGGTCTCCAAAGTTTTCAACATTTTTGAAGGCCTAATATGCATTTTAAGGCATTTGTTTTGAGCTGCCAACATTTTCTGAACTTTCAGGGGTGTAGGATGCATTTATTCCGTGCCAAAAATATTTTTTTGAATTTCAGTGGTCTAGGATGCGGGTTAATGCCCCTTTTAGGCTGCAAATGTTTTTGGGACATTCAGAGCTCGCTGACACAGTTTTTGGTCCTCCAACATTTTCTGGACTTTAGGGGCGCTAGGATGCCTATAACCCCTTTTTTGGGCCTCCAATGTTTTCAACATTTTTGTAGGCCTAAAATGCATTTTAAGGCCTTCTTTGGGCTGCTAACATATCCTGAGCTTTCAGGGGTATAGGATGCATTTTTCGTGGCAAAAATATTTTTGGGAATTTCAGTGGTCTAGTCAGCGGGTTAATGCCCCTTTCATGCTGCAAATGTTTTTGGGACATTCAGAGCTCTCTGACACCATATTTGGTCCACCAACATTCTCTGGACTTTAGGGGGTCTAGGATGCCTGCAAACCCATTTTTTGGGCCTCCAAAGTTTTCAACATTTTTGCAGGTCTAAAATGCATTTTAATGCCTTTTTTGGGCTGCTAACATATTCTGAACTTTCAGGGGTGTAGGATGCATTTTTCGTGCCAAAAATATTTTGGGAAAATTTCAGTGGTCTAGGATGCGGGTTAATGCCCCTTTCAGGCTGCAAATGTTTTTGGGACATTCAGAGCTCTCTGACACCATTTTTGGTCCACCAACATTTTCTGGATTTTAGGGGGTCTAGGATGCCTGTAAACCCCTTTTTTGGGTCTCCAAAGTTTTCAACATTTTTGAAGGCCTAAGATGCATTTTAAGGCATTTGTTTTGAGCTGCCAACATTTTCTGAACTTTCAGGGGTGTAGGATGCATTTTCCGTGCCAAAAATATTTTTGGGAATTTCAGTGGTCTAGAATGCGGGTTAATGCCCCTTTCAGGCTGCAAATGTTTTTGGGACATTCAGAGCTCTCTGACACCATATTTGGTCCACCAACATTCTCTGGACTTTAGGGGGTCTAGGATGCCTGTACACCCATTTTTTGGGCCTCCAAAGTTTTCAACATTTTTGCAGGTCTAAAATGCATTTTATTGCCTTTTTTGAGCTGCCAACATTTTCTGAACTTTCAGGGGTGTAGGATGCATTTTTCGTGCCAAAAATATTTCTGGGAATTTCAGCGGTCTAGGATGCGGGTTAATGCATCTTTAAGTCTGCAAATGTTTTTGGGACATTCAAAGCTCTCTGACACAGTTTTTGGTCCACCAATATTTTCTGGATTTAGGGGGTCTAGTATGCCTGTAAAACCCCTTTTTTGGGTCTCCAAAGTTTTCAACATTTTTGAAGGCCTAAGATGCATTTTAAGGCATTTGATTTGAGCTGCCAACATTTTCTGAACTTTCAGGGGTGTAGGATGCATTTTCCGTGCCAAAAATATTTTTGGGAATTTCAGTGGTCTAGAATGCTGGTTAATGCCCCTTTCAGGCTGCAAATGTTTTTGGGACATTCAGAGCTCTCTGACAACATATTTGGTCCACCAACATTCTCTGGACTTTAGGGGGTCTAGGATGCCTGTAAACCCATTTTTTGGGCCCCCAAAGTTTTCAACATTTTTGCAGGTCTAAAATGCATTTTAATGCCTTTTTTGAGCTGCCAGCATTTTCTGAACTTTCAGGGGTGTAGGATGCATTTTTCGTGCCAAAAATATTTCTGAGAATTTCAGCGGTCTAGGATGAGGGTTTATGCATCTCTAAGTCTGCAAATGTTGTTGGGACATTCAGAGCTCTCTGACACCGTTTTTGGTCCAACAACATTTTCTGGACTTTAGGGGGTTTAGGGTGCCTGTAAACCCTTTTTTTTTGGGCCTCCAAAGTTTGCAACATTTTTGAAGGCCTAAGATGCATTTTAAGGCATTTTTTAGAGCTGCCAACATTTTTTGAACTTTCAGGGGTGTAGGATGCATTTTTCGTGCCAAAAATATTTTGGGAAATTTCAGTGGTCTAGGATGCGGGTTAATGCCCCTTTCAGGCTGCAAATGTTTTTGGGACATTCAGAGCTCTCTGACACCGTTTTTGGTCCAACAACATTTTCTGGACTTTAGGGGGTTTAGGGTGCCTGTAAACCCTTTTTTTGGGCCTCCAAAGTTTTCATCATTTTTGAAGGCATAAGATGCATTTTAAGGCCTTTTTTTGAGCTGCCAACAGTTTCAGAACTTTCAGGGGTGTAGTATGCATTTTCCGTGCCAAAAATACTTTGGGGAATTTCAGTGGTCTAGGATGCGGGTTAATGCCCCCTTCATGCTGCAAATGTTTTTGGACATTCAGAGCTCTCTGACACCATATTTGGTCCACCAACATTCTCTGGACTTTAGCGGGTCTAGGATGCCTGTAAACCCCTCTTTTGGGCCTCCAAAGGTTTCAACATTTTTGCAGGTCTAAAATGCATTTTAATGCCTTTTTTGGGCTGCTAACATATTCTGAACTTTCACGGGTGTAGGATGCATTTTTCGTAGCAAAAATATTTCTGGGAATTTCAGTGGTCTAGGATGCGGGTTAATGCCCCTTTCAGGCTGCAAATGTTTTTGGACATTCAGAGCTCTCTGACACCATATTTGGTCCACCAACATTCTCTGGACTTTGGGGGGTCTAGGATGCCTGTAACCCCCTTTTTTGGGCCTCCAAAGTTTTCAACATTTTTGTAGGCCTAAAATGCATTTTAAGGCCTTCTTTGGGCTGCTAACATATTCTGAACTTTCAGGGGTGTAGGATGCATTTTTCGTGCCAAAAATATTTCTGGGAATTTCAGTGGTCTAGGATGCGGGTTAATGCCTCTTTCAGGCTGCAAATGTTTTTGGGACATTCAGAGTGCTCTGACACAGTTTTTGGTCCACCAATATTTTCTGGACTTTAGGGGGTCTAGGATGCCTGTAAACCCCTTTTTGGGACTCCAAAGTTTTCATCATTTTTGAAGGCATAAAATGCATTTTAAGGCCTTTTTTTGAGCTGCCAACAGTTTCAGAACTTTCAGAGGTGTAGGATGCATTTTTCATGCCAAAAATATTTTTGGGAATTTCAGTGGTCTAGGATGCGGGTTAATGCCCCTTTCAGGCTGCAAATGTTTTGGGACATTCAAAGCTCATTGACACAGTTTTTGGTCCACCAATATTTTCTGGATTTTAGGGGGTCTAGGATGCCTGTAAAACCCTTTTTGGGTCTCCAAAGTTTTCAATATTTTTGAAGGCCTAAGATGCATTTTAAGGCATTTGTTTTGAGCTGCCAACATTTTCTGAACTTTCAGGGGTGTAGGATGCATTTTCCATGCCAAAAATATTTTTGGGAATTTCAGTGGTCTAGTCAGCGGGTTAATGCCCCTTTCAGGCTGCAAATGTTTTTGGGACATTCAGAGCTCTCTGACACCATATTTGGTCCATCAACATTCTCTGGACTTTAGGGGGTCTAGGATGCCTGTAAACCCCTTTTTTGGGCCTCCAAAGTTTTCAACATTTTTTGCAGGTCTAAAATGCATTTTAATGTCTTTTTTGGGCTGCTAACATATTCTGAACATTTCAGGGGTGTAGGATGCATTTTTTTCGTGCCAAAAATATTTCTGGGAATTTCAGTGGTCTAGGATACGGGTTCATGCATCTTTAAGTCTGCAAATGTTTTTGGGACATTCAGAGCTCTCTGAGACAGTTTTTGGTCCACCAACATTTTCTGGACTTTAGGGGGTCTAGGATGCCTGTAAACCCCTCTTTTGGGTCTCCAACGTTTTCTTTTTACATTTTTGCAGGCCTATAATGCATGTTAAGGCCTTTTTGGGCTGCTAACATATTCTGAACTTTCAGGGGTGTAGGATGCATTTTTCGTGCCAAAAATATTTTTGGGAATTTCAGTGGTCTAGTCAGCGGGTTAATGCCCCTTTCAGGCTGCAAATGTTTTTGGGCCATTCAGAGCTCTCTGACACAGTTTTTGGTCCACCAATATTTTCTGGACTTTAGGGGATCTAGGATGCCTGTAAACCCATTTTTTGGGCCTCCAAAGTTTTCAACATTTTTGCAGGTCTAAAATGCATTTTAATGCTTTTTTGGGCTGCTATCATATTCTGAACTTTCAGGGGTGTAGGATGCATTTTTCGTGCCAAAAATATTTTTGGCAATTTCAGTGGTCTAGGATGCGGGTTAATGCCCCTTTCAGGCTGCAAATGTTTTTGGGACATTCAAAGCTCTCTGACACAGTTTTTAGTCCACCAATATTTTCTGGACTTTATGGGATCTAGGATGCCTGTAAACCCCTTTTTTGGGTCTCCAAAGTTTTCAACATTTTTGATGGCCTAATATGCATTTTAAGGCATTTGTTTTGAGCTGCCAACATTTTCTGAACTTTCAGGGGTGTAGGATGCATTTTCCGTGCCAAAAATATTTTTGGGAATTTCAGTGGTCTTGGATGCGGGTTAATGCCCCTTTTAGGCTGCAAATGTTTTTGGGACATTCAGAGCTCTCTGACACAGTTTTTGGTCCTCCAACATTTTCTGGACTTTAGGGGCGCTAGGATGCCTATAACCCCTTTTTTGGGCCTCCAATGTTTTCAACATTTTTGTAGGCCTAAAATGCATTTTAAGGCCTTCTTTGGGCTGCTAACATATTCTGAACTTTCAGGGGTGTAGGATGCATTTTTCGTGGCAAAAATATTTCTGGGAATTTCAGTGGTCTAGGATGCGGGTTAATGCCCCTTTCAGGCTGCAAATGTTTTTGGACATTCAGAGCTCTCTGACACCATATTTGGTCCACCAACATTCTCTGGACTTTAGGGGGTCTAGGATGCCTGTAAACCCCTTTTTTGGGCCTCCAAAGTTTTCAACATTTTTGTAGGCCTAAAATGCATTTTAAGGCCTTCTTTGAGCTGCTAACATATCCTGAGCTTTCAGGGGTATAGGATGCATTTTTCGTGGCAAAAATATTTTTGTGAATTTCAGTGGTCTAGTCAGCGGGTTAATGCCTCTTTCAGGCTGCAAATGTTTTTGGGACATTCAGAGTGCTCTGACACAGTTTTTGGTCCACCAATATTTTCTGGACTTTAGGGGGTCTAGGATGCCTGTAAACCCCTTTTTGGGACTCCAAAGTTTTCATCATTTTTGAAGGCATAAAATGCATTTTAAGGCCTTTTTTTGAGCTGCCAACAGTTTCAGAACTTTCAGAGGTGTAGGATGCATTTTTCGTGCCAAAAATATTTTTGGGAATTTCAGTGGTCTAGGATGCGGGTTAATGCCCCTTTCTGGCTGCAAATGTTTTGGGGCATTCAAAGCTCTCTGACAGTTTTTGATCCACCAATATTTTCTGGACTTTAGGGGGTCTAGGATGCCTATAAACCCCTTCTTTGGGCCTCCAAAGATTTTTTTACATGTTTGCAGGCCTATAATGCATTTTAAGGCCTTTTCTGGGCTGCTAACATATTCTGAACTTTCAGGGGTGTAGGATGCATTTTCCGTGCCAAAAATATTTTTGGGAATTTCAGTGGTCTAGGGTGCGGGTTAATGCCCCTTTCAGGCTGCAAATGTTTTTGGGACATTCAGAGCTATCTGACACCATATTTGGTCCACCAACATTTTCTGGACTTTAGGAGGTCTAGGATGCCTGTAAACCCCTTTTTTGGGCCTCCAAAGCTTTCAACATTTTTGCAGGTCTAAAATGCATTTTAATGCTTTTTTTGGGCTGCTAACATATTCTGAACTTTTAGGGGTGTAGGATGCATTTTTCGTGCCAAAAATATTTCTGGGAATTTCAGTGGTCTAGGATGCGGGTTAATGCCCCTTTAAGTCTACACATGTTTTTGGGACATTCAGAGCTCTCTGACACAGTTTTTGGTCCACCAACATTTTCTGGACTTTAGGGGGTCTAGGATGCCTGTAAACCCCTTTTTTGGGTCTCCAAAGTTTTCATCATTTTTGAAGGCATAAGATGCATTTTAAGGCCTTTTTTTGAGCTGCCAACAGTTTCAGAACTTTCAGGGGTGTAGGATGCATTTTCCGTGCCAAAAATATTTTTGGAAATTTCAGTGGTCTAGAATGCGGGTTAATGCCCCTTTCAGGCTGCAAATGTTTTTGGGACATTCAGAGCTCTCTGACACCATATTTGGTCCACCAACATTCTCTGGACTTTAGGGGGTCTAGGATGCCTCTAAACCCCTTTTTTGGGCCTCCAAAGTTTTCAACATTTTTGCAGGTCTAAAATGCATTTTAATGCCATTTTTGAGCTGCCAACATTTTCTGAACTTTCAGGGGTGTAGGATGCATTTTTCGTGCCAAAAATATTTCTGGGAATTTCAGGGGTCTAGGATTCGGGTTAATGCATCTTTAAGTCTGCAAATGTTTTTGGGACATTCAGAGCTCTCTGACACAGTTTTTGGTCCACCAACATTTTCTGGACTTTAGGGGCTCTAGGATGCCTATGAACCCCTTTTTTGGGCTTACAAAGTTTTCAACATTTTTGTAGGCCTAAAATGCATTTTAAGGCCTTTTTTGAGCTGCCAACATTTTCTGAACTTTCAGGGGTGTAGGATGCATTTTTCGTGCCAAAAATATTTCTGGGAATTTCAGCGGTCTAGGATGTGGGTTAATGCATCTTTAAGTCTGCAAATGTTTTGGGACATTCAGAGCTCTCTGACACAGTTTTTGGTCCACCTACATTTTCTGGACTTTAGGGGTCCAGGAGGCCTGTAAACTCATATTTTGGGCCTCCAATGTTTTCATCATTTTTGAAGGCATAAGATGCATTTTAAGGCATTTTTGAGCTGCCAACAGTTTCAGAACTTTGAGGGGTGTAGGATGCATTTTTCGTGCCAAAAATATTTTTGGGAATTTCAGTGGTCTAGGATGCGGGCTTATGTCCTTTTCAGGCAGCAAATATTTTGGGACATTCAAAGCTCTCTGACACAGTTTTTGGTCCTCCAACATTTTCTGGACTTTAGGGGCGCTAGGTTGCCTATAACCCCTTTTTTGGGCCTCCAATGTTTTCAACATTTTTGTAGGCCTAAAATGCATTTAAGGCCTTCTTTAGGCTGCTAACATATTCTGAGCTTTCAGGGGTATAGGATGCATTTTTCGTGGCAAAAATATTTTTGGGAATTTCAGTGGTCTAGTCAGCGGGTTAATGCCCCTTTCAGGCTGCAAATGTTTTTGGGACATTCAGAGCTCTCTGACACCGTTTTTGGTCCAACAACATTTTCTGGACTTTAGGGGGTCTAGGGTGCCTGTAAACCCCTTTTTTGGGCCTCCAAAGTTTTCAACATTTTTGCAGGTCTAAAATGCATTTTAATGCCTTTTTTGGGCTGCTAACATATTCTGAACTTTCAGGGGTATAGGATGCATTTTTCGTGGCAAAAATATTTTTGGGAATTTCAGTGGTCTAGGATGCGGGTTAATACCCCATTCAGGCTGCAAATGTTTTTGGGACATTCAGAGCTCTCTGACACCGTTTTTGGTCCAACAACATTTTCTGGACTTTAGGGGGTCTAGGGTGCCTGTAAACCCCTTTTTTGGGCCTACAAAGTTTTCAACATTTTTGAAGGCCTAAGATGTATTTTAAGGCATTTTTTAGAGCTGCCAACATTTTCTGAACTTTCAGGGGTGTAGGATGCATTTTTCGTGCCAAAAATATTTTGGGAAAATTTCAGTGGTCTAGGATGCGGGTTAATGCCCCTTTCAGGCTGCAAATGTTTTTGGGACATTCAGAGCTCTCTGACACCATTTTTGGTCCACCAACATTTTCTGGATTTTAGGGGGTCTAGGATGCCTGTAAACCCCTTTTTTGGGTCTCCAAAGTTTTCAACATTTTTGAAGGCCTAAGATGCATTTTAAGGCATTTGTTTTGAGCTGCCAACATTTTCTGAACTTTCAGGGGTGTAGGATGCATTTTCCGTGCCAAAAATATTTTTGGGAATTTCAGTGGTCTAGAATGCGGGTTTCAGGCTGCAAATGTTTTTGGGACATTCAGAGCTCTCTGACACCATATTTGGTCCACCAACATTCTCTGGACTTTAGGGGGTCTAGGATGCCTGTACACCCATTTTTTGGGCCTCCAAAGTTTTCAACATTTTTGCAGGTCTAAAATGCATTTTATTGCCTTTTTTGAGCTGCCAACATTTTCTGAACTTTCAGGGGTGTAGGATGGATTTTTCGTGCCAAAAATATTTCTGGGAATTTCAGCGGTCTAGGATGCGGGTTAATGCATCTTTAAGTCTGCAAATGTTTTTGGGACATTCAAAGCTCTCTGACACAGTTTTTGGTCCACCAATATTTTCTGGATTTAGGGGGTCTAGTATGCCTGTAAAACCCCTTTTTTGGGTCTCCAAAGTTTTCAACATTTTTGAAGGCCTAAGATGCATTTTAAGGCATTTGATTTGAGCTGCCAACATTTTCTGAACTTTCAGGGGTGTAGGATGCATTTTCCGTGCCAAAAATATTTTTGGGAATTTCAGTGGTCTACAATGCTGGTTAATGCCCCTTTCAGGCTGCAAATGTTTTTGGGACATTCAGAGCTCTCTGACAACATATTTGGTCCACCAACATTCTCTGGACTTTAGGGGGTCTAGGATGCCTGTAAACCCATTTTTTGGGCCTCCAAAGTTTTCAACATTTTTGCAGGTCTAAAATGCATTTTAATGCCTTTTTTGAGCTGCCAACATTTTCTGAACTTTCAGGGGTGTAGGATGCATTTTTCGTGCCAAAAATATTTCTGGGAATTTCAGCAGTCTAGGATGCGGGTTTATGCATCTCTAAGTCTGCAAATGTTGTTGGGACATTCAGAGCTCTCTGACACTGTTTTTGGTCCAACAACATTTTCTGGACTTTAGGGGGTTTAGGGTGCCTGTAAACCCTTTTTTTGGGCCTCCAAAGTTTGCAACATTTTTGAAGGCCTAAGATGCATTTTAAGGCATTTTTTAGAGCTGCCAACATTTTTTGAACTTTCAGGGGTGTAGGATGCATTTTTCGTGCCAAAAATATTTTGGGAAATTTCAGTGGTCTAGGATGCGGGTTAATGCCCCTTTCAGGCTGCAAATGTTTTTGGGACATTCAGAGCTCTCTGACACCGTTTTTGGTCCAACAACATTTTCTGGACTTTAGGGGGTTTAGGGTGCCTGTAAACCCTTTTTTTGGGCCTCCAAAGTTTTCACCATTTTTGAAGGCATAAGATGCATTTTAAGGCCTTTTTTTGAGCTGCCAACAGTTTCAGAACTTTCAGGGGTGTAGGATGCATTTTTCGTGCCAAAAATATTTTGGGAAATTTCAGTGGTCTAGGATGCGGGTTAATGCCCCCTTCATGCTGCAAATGTTTTTGGACATTCAGAGCTCTCTGACACCATATTTGGTCCACCAACATTCTCTGGACTTTAGGGGGTCTAGGATGCCTGTAAACCCCTCTTTTGGGCCTCCAAAGTTTTCAACATTTTTGCAGGTCTAAAATGCATTTTAATGCCTTTTTTGGGCTGCTAAAATATTCTGAACTTTCAGGGGTGTAGGATGCATTTTTCGTAGCAAAAATATTTCTGGGAATTTCAGTGGTCTAGGATGCGGGTTAATGCCCCTTTCAGGCTGCAAATGTTTTTGGACATTCAGAGCTCTCTGACACCATATTTGGTCCACCAGCATTCTCTGGACTTTGGGGGGTCTAGGATGCCTGTAACCCCCTTTTTTGGGCCTCCAAAGTTTTCAACATTTTTGTAGGCCTAAAATGCATTTTAAGGCCTTCTTTGGGCTGCTAACATATTCTGAACTTTCAGGGGTGTAGGATGCATTTTTCGTGCCAAAAATATTTCTGGGAATTTCAGTGGTCTAGGATGCGGGTTAATGCCTCTTTCAGGCTGCAAATGTTTTTGGGACATTCAGAGTGCTCTGACACAGTTTTTGGTCCACCAATATTTTCTGGACTTTAGGGGGTCTAGGATGCCTGTAAACCCCTTTTTGGGACTCCAAAGTTTTCATCATTTTTGAAGGCATAAAATGCATTTTAAGGCCTTTCTTTGAGCTGCCAACAGTTTCAGAACTTTCAGAGGTGTAGGATGCATTTTTCATGCCAAAAATATTTTTGGGAATTTCAGTGGTCTAGGATGCGGGTTAATGCCCCTTTCAGGCTGCAAATGTTTTGGGACATTCAAAGCTCATTGACACAGTTTTTGGTCCACCAATATTTTCTGGATTTTAGGGGGTCTAGGATGCCTGTAAAACCCTTTTTGGGTCTCCAAAGTTTTCAATATTTTTGAAGGCCTAAGATGCATTTTAAGGCATTTGTTTTGAGCTGCCAACATTTTCTGAACTTTCAGGGGTGTAGGATGCATTTTCCATGCCAAAAATATTTTTGGGAATTTCAGTGGTCTAGAATGCGGGTTAATGCCCCTTTCAGGCTGCAAATGTTTTTGGGACATTCAGAGCTCTCTGACACCATATTTGGTCCACCAACATTCTCTGGACTTTAGGGGGTCTAGGATGCCTGTAAACCCCTTTTTTGGGCCTCCAAAGTTTTCAACATTTTTTGCAGGTCTAAAATGCATTTTATTGTCTTTTTTGGGCTGCTAACATATTCTGAACATTTCAGGGGTGTAGGATGCATTTTTTTCGTGCCAAAAATATTTCTGGGAATTTCAGTGGTCTAGGATACGGGTTCATGCATCTTTAAGTCTGCAAATGTTTTTGGGACATTCAGAGCTCTCTGAGACAGTTTTTGGTCCACCAACATTTTCTGGACTTTAGGGGGTCTAGGATGCCTGTAAACCCCTCTTTTGGGTCTCCAACGTTTTCTTTTTACATTTTTGCAGGCCTATAATGCATGTTAAGGCCTTTTTGGGCTGCTAACATATTCTGAACTTTCAGGGGTGTAGGATGCATTTTTCGTGCCAAAAATATTTTTGGGAATTTCAGTGGTCTAGTCAGCGGGTTAATGCCCCTTTCAGGCTGCAAATGTTTTTGGGACATTCAGAGCTCTCTGACACAGTTTTTGGTCCACCAATATTTTCTGGACTTTAGGGGATCTAGGATGCCTGTAAACCCCTTTTTTGGGTCTCCAAAGTTTTCAACATTTTTGCAGGTCTAAAATGCATTTTAATGCCTTTTTTGGGCTGCTAACATATTCTGAACTTTCAGGGGTGTAGGATGCATTTTTCGTGCCAAAAATATTTCTGGGAATTTCAGATGTCTAGGATGTGGGGTAATGCATCTTTAAGTCTGCAAATGTTTTTGGGACATTCAGAGCTCTCTGACACAGTTTTTGGTCCACCAACATTTTCTGGACTTTAGGGGCTCTAGGATGCCTATAAGCCCCTTTTTTGTGCTTCCAAAGTTTTCAACATTTTTGGAGGCCTAAAATGCATTTTAAGGCCTTCTTTGGGCTGCTAACATATTCTGAGCTTTCAGGGGTATAGGATGCATTTTTCGTGGCAAAAATATTTTTGGGAATTTCAGTGGTCTAGGATGCGGGTTAATTCCCATTTAAGTCTGCAGATGTTTTTGGGACATTCAGAGCTCTCTGACACAGTTTTTGGTCCACCAACATTTTCTGGATTTTAGGGGGTCTAGGATGCCTGTAAACCCCTTTTTTGGGTCTCCAAAGTTTTCAACATTTTTGAAGGCCTAAGATGCGTTTTAAGGCATTTGTTTTGAGCTGCCAACATTTTCTGAACTTTCAGGGGTGTAGGATGCATTTTTTGTGCCAAAAATATTTTGGGAAAATTTCAGTGGTCTAGGATGCGGGTTAATGCCCCTTTCAGGCTGCAAATGTTTTTGGGACATTCAGAGCTCTCTGACACCATTTTTGGTCCACCAACATTTTCTGGATTTTAGGGGGTCTAGGATGCCTGTAAACCCATTTTTTGGGCCTCCAAAGTTTTCAACATTTTTGCAGGTCTAAAATGCATTTTATTGCCTTTTTTGAGCTGCCAACATTTTCTGAACTTTCAGGGGTGTAGGATGCATTTTTCGTGCCAAAAATAATTCTGGGAATTTCAGCGGTCTAGGATGCGGGTTTATGCATCTCTAAGTCTGCAAATGTTGTTGGGACATTCAGAGCTCTCTGACACCGTTTTTGGTCCAACAACATTTTCTGGACTTTAGGGGGTTTAGGGTGCCTGTAAACCCTTTTTTTGTGCCTCCAAAGTTTGCAACATTTTTGAAGGCCTAAGATGCATTTTAAGGCATTTTTTAGAGCTGCCAACATTTTTTGAACTTTCAGGGGTGTAGGATGCATTTTTCGTGCCAAAAATATTTTGGGAAATTTCAGTGGTCTAGGATGCGGGTTAATGCCCCTTTCAGGCTGCAAATGTTTTTGGGACATTCAGAGCTCTCTGACACCATTTTTGGTTCACCAACATTTTCTGGACTTTAGGGGTCTAAGAGGCCTGTAAACTCCATTTTTGGGCCTCCAAAGTTTTCATCATTTTTGAAGGCATAAGATGCATTTTAAGGCCTTTTTTTGAGCTGCCAACAGTTTCAGAACTTTCAGGGGTGTAGGATGCATTTTTCGTGCCAAAAATATTTTGGTAAATTTCAGTGGTCTAGGATGCAGGTTAATGCCCCTTTCAGGCTGCAAATGTTTTTGGGACATTCAGAGCTCTCTGACACCATTTTTGGTCCACCAACATTTTCTGGACTTTAGGGGGTCTAGGATCCCTGTAAACCCATTTTTTGGGCCTCCAAAGTTTTCATCATTTTTGAAGGCATAAAATGCATTTTAAGGCCTTTGTTTGAGCTGCCAACAGTTTCAGAACTTTCAGAGGTGTAGGATGCATTTTTCGTGCCAAAAATATTTTTGGGAATTTCAGTGGTCTAGGATGCGGGTTAATGCCCCTTTCAGGCTGCAAATGTTTTGGGGCATTCAAAGCTCTCTGACACAGTTTTTGGTCCACCAATATTTTCCGGACTTTAGGGGGTCTAGGATGCCTATAAGCCCCTTTTTTGGGCCTCCAAAGATTTTTTTTACATGTTTGCAGGCCTATAATGCATTGTAAGGCCTTTTTTGGGCTGCTAACATATTCTGAACTTTCAGGGGTGTAGGATGCATTTTTCGTGCCAAAAATATTTTTGGGAATTTCAGTGGTCTAGGATGCGGGTTAATGCCCCTTTCAGGCTGCAAATGGCTTTGGGACATTCAAAGCTCTCTGACACAGTTTTTGGTCCACCAATAATTTCTGGACTTTAGGAGGTCTAGGATGCCTGTAAACCCCTTTTTTGGGTCTCCAAAGTTTTCAACATTTTTGAATGCCTAACATGCATTGTAAGGCATTTGTTTTGAGCTGCCAACATTTTCTGAACTTTCAGGGGTGTAGTATGCATTTTCCGTGCCAAAAATACTTTGGGGAATTTCAGTGGTCTAGGATGCGGGTTAATGCCCCTTTCATGCTGCAAATGTTTTTGGACATTCAGAGCTCTCTGACACCATATTTGGTCCACCAACATTCTCTGGACTTTAGGGGGTCTAGGATGCCTGTAAACCCCTCTTTTGGGCCTCCAAAGTTTTCAACATTTTTGCAGGTCTAAAATGCATTTTAAGGCCTTTTTTTGAGCTGCCAACAGTTTCAGAACTTTCAGAGGTGTAGGATGCATTTTTCATGCCAAAAATATTTTTGGGAATTTCAGTGGTCTAGGATGCGGGTTAATGCCCCTTTCAGGCTGCAAATGTTTTGGGACATTCAAAGCTCATTGACACAGTTTTTGGTCCACCAATATTTTCTGGATTTTAGGGGGTCTAGGATGCCTGTAAAACCCTTTTTGGGTCTCCAAAGTTTTCAATATTTTTGAAGGCCTAAGATGCATTTTAAGGCATTTGTTTTGAGCTGCCAACATTTTCTGAACTTTCAGGGGTGTAGGATGCATTTTCCATGCCAAAAATATTTTTGGGAATTTCAGTGGTCTAGAATGCGGGATAGTGCCCCTTTCAGGCTGCAAATGTTTTTGGGACATTCAGAGCTCTCTGACACCATATTTGGTCCACCAACATTCTCTGGACTTTAGGGGGTCTAGGATGCTGGTAAACCCCTTTTTTGGGCCTCCAAAGTTTTCAACATTTTTGCAGGTCTAAAATGCATTTTAATGCCTTTTTTGAGCTGCCAACATTTTCTGAACTTTCAGGGGTGTAGGATGCATTTTTCGTGCCAAAAATATTTCTGGGAATTTCAGCGGTCTAGAATGTGGGTTAATGCATCTTTAAGTCTGCAAATGTTTTTGGGACATTCAGAGCTCTCTGACACAGTTTTTGGTCCACCAAACATTTCTTTTGGACTTTAGGGGGTCTAGGATGCCTGTAAACCCCTTTTTTGGGTCTCCAAAGTTTTCAACATTTTTGCAGGCCTATAATGCATTTAAGGCCTTTTTTGGGCTGCTAACATATTCTGAACTTTCAGGGGTGTAGGATGCATTTTTCGTGCCAAAAATATTTTGGGAAATTTCAGTGGTCTAGGATGCGGGTTAATGCCCCTTTCAGGCTGCAAATGTTTTTGGGACATTCAGAGCTCTCTGACACCATTTTTGGTCCACCAACATTTTCTGGACTTTAGGGGTCTAGGGCCTGTAAACTCCATTTTTGGGGATTCCTCCAAAGTTTTCATCATTTTTGAAGGCATAAAATGCATTTTAAGGCCTTTTTTTGTGCTGCCAACAGTTTCAGAACTTTCAGAGGTGTAGGATGCATTTTTCGTGCCAAAAATATTTTTGGGAATTTCAGTGGTCTAGGATGCGGGTTAATGCCCCTTTCAGGCTGCAAATGTTTTGGGGCATTCAAAGCTCTCTGACACAGTTTTTGGTCCACCAATATTTTCTGGACTTTAGGGGGTCTAGGATGCCTATAAACGCCTTTTTTGGGCCTCCAAAGATTTTATTACATGTTTGCAGGCCTATAATGCATTTTAAGGCCTTTTTTGGGCTGCTAACATATTCTGAACTTTCAGGGGTGTAGGATGCATTTTTCGTGCCAAAAATATTTTTGGGAATTTCAGTGGTCTAGGATGCGGGTTAATGCCCCTTTCAGGCTGCAAATGTTTTTGGGACATTCAAAGCTCTCTGACACAGATTTTGGTCCACCAATATTTTCTGGACTTTAGGGGGTCTAGGATGCCTGTAAACCCTGAAGTGGGAGAATGGAAGACCAGGCTCCCGCCCTTCCCCTCTCGCGCTTGGCCTAGAGGATCACGGCCTAGACACCAGCCACGAGAGGAGTTTTCCTATCTACCAGACGACCAAATACCCTGGTACAGGAACATACGGATGTGCCCATCTACCTGCCCAGCAGCCCGCCCTGTCCATGCCGACACCTGCGGCACAGATCAACTTGACTAAACCTACACGTCGTTAGAGATGCCATGACGACCTAGCCAACGGTCAGCACACCTGTGCAAATATACACACCGGACACTCCCACACCAATCCACACGAAGAATATACTCAGTGCTATGACGTAGGCGACAGACATACTCACGGACGTGCATCTTTATTATTTTCCACATAGGCTCTCAAAATGCAGAAACGCAAGACGCATCATGAACTTATCTAAAAAGGCTTGCTCACGCTTCTTCTAAGAACCATGTACCATAATGAAGAATATAACGGAGACACGATACTGAGGATAGAGTAATATGATACCGTAACCTAAAGCGCTCTGCATCAAACGGTTCCACCTATGCACCAGGCCCAAGTAGGCCGCAAGCAAAAGCTTCCATGAACATTGAATGAGCAAGAACTGGGTTGCTGACCCTGCAAAATGAGCCCGGCGAAAGCACACCGCCAAGGGCATGATGTTGCAATCTCGCGCGCTGCAAGCCAACGCCAAGGTCGCACCTGCAAGATAAACCAGGCACACAGTAGGAAAAACAATATTAATTATGTTCAATTTTGCCTCAAACACGGTCCCACCTCACGTGACAAAGCCAAACCTGACAAGATGCCAAGCCCAGGAGGAAGGAGACGCCTGAATCCCACGTTTTCAAGACACAGGCAGATACAATTAAAAGACTCATTGGACATCTGCAGCAGTGGGAGTAGTCGACCTCCCAATATATGAATAAATCCTCACATTGTTTACACCTACCCATATTAAAACATTGTTGCAAATTACAGGTGCACCGCTAGCTGGGAACAGCGATAGTCCCAGACTGGGAGGCTCGCGAGCGGACCAATCAGAACATGGGGCTCTTATCACTGACGCCATTAACATTGACCAATCCTCAGAGGTCTTCATGTAACAATTTTCATGTATCAAATTGAAGGGACAGCCCAGGTATACCACCTGACTAACCCTCAACCACTAACACCGTTCTCTATATGTGCGCTATACTAACCCTACCACTCGAGTAACCAATCCAGAGTGGAGATAGGTTTTTTGCTAAACTTTCCAAGTGACGCAAGTAGCGCGTCATACTAAGGTAAAAAGGGCCTGCGAGCCCCACGATTGTGTGTGTGTCAGGACGGACGCGTACGCTCCTTGACCCATCCCTGCCGTTTGTCTAATAAACAGCAGAGTCACCTTGCTTCTTGCGTGTGTCTCATACTCTATCTCTTTTGGGATATACGGGAGGAGATGGGGCCTCCCTGCTCGGAGGTCTGCGGACGGCCCGGCCGACCCCGGCAGAATTTCCCCCCGACAATTGTAATACCACTGGCACTATTGAACACCGCCCTGAGCCAACTACATTACCCAGCCCACACAGGCAAGGAAGTAATTGCAGCACGAATTAGGGAAGACTGGTTCTGCCCCGAGTTAAATTCTCATGTGTCAAATTTTATCAGCAATTGTCTCACATGTCAACAGTTTACGGCCGGCCACACTCTGAAGGTGATAAGAGGTACTATACCCCGGCCAGAGGGACCTTTCCGGCATCTCCATATTGACTATGTTGATATGATCAACGTATGTCAAGGAAATAGGTATATGATTATAGTAGTATGCCCATTCTTGAGGTGGATTGAAGCAGGGCCCTGATCACACCCAGATGCATTTAGAGCAGCTAAATTCCTAGTGAGGGAGGTCTTCCCCATGTGGGGAGTGTGCGAGGTACTGAGGTCAGACAATAGCCCACATTTCGCAAACGAAATGTTCCAGCACATCACATCCTTGCTGAACATCAAGCATAAATTTGCATGTGCATACCACCCACAGGCCAACGGTGTATGTGAACGCCTGAATGGCCTATTAAAGGAGGCAATTGCAAAAATACAGCAAACAACAAAGAAGAGTTGGTTGTATTGCCGTCCACTAGCCCTATTTGAGCTAAGGAATAGACCAGGTTCCGACCACCACCTCACCCCTCACGAGGTGGTTACCGGACTTCAAATGCGCCTTCCCCTAACGCCAACATCAAGAGCATTTACCGACCACGAGAGTACTGCGAGTGTTCTTGGTGATGAAATGTACCAATATGTGTCTTCTTTGATTACTAGTGTAGTGTTTGTGTCTCAACAGCTCGAGCGCACGCGGGGCGGGTCTAACAGCGATCAACAAGAAGACGTGGATAAAGAATTGAAAAAGGAAAGACTGTGCAAAGTTGCTAAAGGTGACCACGTACTACTTCGCAATTTCAACAGAAAGTGGAACAGTCCACGATTCACTGGCCCCCATCTGGTAGAGGAAGTATCAACGAGAGCAGTAAAGCTACAGGACAAACGTGCCTGGAACCACCTACACGACGTAAAGATCTACAAACTCCAGACCCACCCCAGCGCCACCGACAGGGCCACTGGAAGAACAACAACAGCGTCACCAACGGAGGAAGAGACTTTTACCACAACTAACGGCCTAAGTGTCCCCATACCCTGCCACCCCCCAGATTCCCCAGAGACAACTATTAGAAAAGAAAGGGGTGATCCCCATACCGCTCACCCCATGGTTACACGATCAAAGGGTAAATAGACTTCTGCCAGTTGAGCCCCAAACCCTCTGCCCATTGACCCCCTACCCACTGTAGTAACAACTGAACTGAAGGACATTGTTTTGCACATATACACATGTAAACACCTGAATGTTCTCTTTCTTTTCTCTCGCACATGCAGGTACAGCGTATTATTGTACTGTTAAGGAAGTAGATAACTAACCAATTCACTGCCCAGGAGTAGATGGTACCCTCAGACGATAATTACCTGGAAAAATTGTCACACCAATTTGTATATGAAGTAAAAAGGCCAACGTACCTGAAAAGAAGGAGGGTACGTGGCTACTACACAGCATTCCTCTTGGCCATAGAACATTCAATGCCCCACCTCCAACCATACTTGCCTGCCCTAAGAGATAGATCGCTTAGATTGGCGTGGGAACAGCTCTTCGCCTGGGCACTGAATGACTACCTGATAGGGAGAGCTTAAAAAACGACAACTAACACCAATAACAAGCATATTAAGAATTTTCAGGCGGGCAACTGTAACGTCGCAAGAATAAGCTGCCGGACTGCAGCAAGGTAAGAGCAAAATGCCGGTGAAATTAGCATTTGTAATAAAATTGATAGGGATTTTAATGATCACCGGGTTCTTGGCTGCCTCTGTATGGCAGTCCAGCTATGCTATCAATATTATTGCTGTACCCAAACTAATACACCCCCACCCCCAGCTGCAACAGGTGTTATGTCAGGTGGTACTAGTAAAATCCCACACAAGGAAAATAGAGTTAAACACAGCACATACTCAGATAATAAAGGCATTGACAACTATGTACAAGATTCAGCACACATCTCAAACAACATATGGTATCAACACATGATCCACATAGGTAAGCAGACAACAGAAGAAAGCTGCTACGTTTGCTCATTGATCCCATACGCCATGAGCGCTTCTCAAACATTTGTTGCCACGGAGATAGATGGAAAAATAGCACGATGTATAATATACCTGGCACTGTTCCAGACGAAAGGAAGATTTCAAGGGACAGTGGTGCATCTGGTGTGGAAAACATGAGATACATATCCATATGAAAACAACTTCCTCAAGACTTATTTGAGTTACCACAATACCACAAGAGCAGTTTACTTGCTGAAGGATTCAAATGCATAACAAGTGGTCCTGAAAAAGGAGAAACAAAGAAAGTAACACTGCAGTACCTACCATGTAATTGGTATGCCACTGAAGTTCCTGGTAAAAACAGATGTTGGGAAAGACCACTGATGATAATAACAGGGAAGGTGTACATGGACAACAAATGGGACATAGGAGTGGTTGGCAGCAACATGGTAACAAGAGAAAATATTTCAACTATTGATGGACATAACCATAGATGTTGGATGACTTGGATCAAGTACGTACCCATGCTCACGTGGATGGAGAAGGATGAAGACCCAATAACAATACTGCCGCTAACTGCGCCTAAGGTATGCTACCAACATAAAGGAGAGGTGGATGTAGGATACAACACCAACTGTGAAAGCGTGATGGAGTTACCTGAGGGGGGAGCAGGAACAGCAGTAGTAATGGACCATTACTGGGCCTGTGGAGACAAGGCGTATCACACACTGCCCCCTTTGTGGAATGGTGTATGCACTATAGTACACGTTAATGTACCATCACTAGTGGTACCCCAGAAGCATGTGAATATGGCGAATTTCCCCAAGATGGATGAAGGGAACAAAAGGAAGAAGAGATCTGCACAGCCTCAGAAAGGGCCAGAGAACCGACGCAACGGCAACAACACTGTCCTCAACAGAAGAAAAAGACAAGGAGAACCTCTGACAGGAAATTACCTGTGGGGAAGGTCGGAAACAGCACTGACCTCAATTCCGCCGGAACACAGACTATTCAGCAGAGCAGCTATGTTCTTCTCCTCAATAATACATCCTGGACTGCAGGCCTACGCAAACGCGAAATGGCTCCAGATAACTAGGTGGGAACTAATGATGACAATTAACTCTACAGTAAATGGATTCAACGCAATAAAAGAGGAATTGCGAGCAGTAAGAATGGTTGCACTACAGAACAGATATGTTCTGGACCTCCTCACAGCAATGGAAGGAGGAGTTTGCGCAAAGATAGGACAATCATGCTGCACATTCATTCCTGCTAACGATGCTGACAATGGTACACTCACAGGAGCTGTATCACAATTGGCCCAGATGCACTCAAAAATGATGGATGAAAGTAAAGGTGTGAAAAAGGATGAGAGCTGGTTTTCAATATTATGGTCATGGATGCCATCTTGGCTGTCAGATGGACTGAAGATTATAGTTGGATGTACTATTTTGGCTGGAGCTACACTGATCATAATAAGATTTTGGAAAGCCCGGAAGGCACGCACCACAGACGAGATGATCGAAATGGTTGGTATACACCTCTTGATGCCAACAGATGACGGCCAACACACAGGCACAATCATAAAAGAGAGAGAGAAGTTGCGCAACCAGATCATCACCAACCACCTGGACCCACCATCTGTGAAGCTCGAAAACCCAAGAAACCCAAGGAGCTACATAGGGAAATGGGTATACTGCACCCCTAGAGGAACTTGTGAATATATGTATTAGTCATTTGAAGATCATGTTAACCACTATGGACATTTGGGAGGAATAACTAAAATATGGAGAGTAAGAGGAGATAAAGAAAAGGATATGTTTGTGGTCGACCAGTCGACCAAAGGGTGGACTGAAGTGGGAGAATGGAAGACCAGGCTCCCGCCCTTCCCCTCTCGCGCTTGGCCTAGAGGATCACGGCCTAGACACCCGCCACGAGAGGAGTTTGCCTATCTACCAGACGACCAAATACCCTGGTACAGGAACATACGGATGTGCCCATCTACCTGCCCAGCAGCCCGCCCTGTCCATGCCGACACCTGCGGCTCGGATCAACTCGACTAAACCTACACGTCGTTAGAGATGCCATGACGACCTAGCCAACGGTCAGCACACCTGTGCAAATATACACATCGGACACTCCCACACCAATCCACACGAAGAATATACTCAGTGCTATGACGTAGGCGACAGACATACTCACAGACGTGCATCTTTATTATTTTCCACATAGGCTCTCAAAATGCAGAAACGCAAGACGCATCATGAACTTATCTAAAAAGGCTTGCTCACGCTTCTTCTAAGAACCATGTACCATAATGAAGAATATAACGGAGACACGATACTGAGGATAGAGTAATATGATACCGTAACCTAAAGCGCTCTGCATCAAACGGTTCCACCTATGCACCAGGCCCAAGTAGGCCGCAAGCAAAAGCTTCCATGAACATTGAATGAGCAAGAACTGGGTTGCTGACCCTGCAAAATGAGCCCGGCGAAAGCACACCGCCAAGGGCACGATGTTGCAATCTCGCACGCTGCAGGCCAACGCCAAGGTCGCACCTGCAAGATAAACCAGGCACACAGTAGGAAAAACAATATTAATTATGTTCAATTTTGCCTCAAACACGGTCCCACCTCACGTGACAAAGCCAAACCTGACAAGATGCCAAGCCCAGGAGGAAGGAGACACCTGAATCCCACGTTTTCAAGACACAGGCAGATACAATTATAAGACTCATTGGACATCTGCAGCAGTGGGAGTAGTCGACCTCCCAATATCTGAATAAATCCTCACATTGTTTACACCTACCCATATTAAAACATTGTTGCAAATTACAGGTGCACCGCGAGCTGGGAACAGCGATAGTCCCAGACTGGGAGGCTCGCGAGCGGACCAATCAGAACATGGGGCTCTTATCACTGACGCCATTAACATTGACCAATCCTCAGAGGTCTTCATGTAACAATTTTCATGTATCAAATTGAAGGGACAGCCCAGGTATACCACCTGACTAACCCTCAACCACTAACACTGTTCTCTATATGTGCGCTATACTAACCCTACCACTCGAGTAACCAATCCAGAGTGGAGATAGGTTTTTTGCTAAACTTTCCAAGTGACGCAAGTAGCGCGTCATACTAAGGTAAAAAGGGCCTGCGAGCCCCACGATTGTGTGTGTGTCAGGACGGACGTGTACGCTCCTTGACCCATCCCTGCCGTTTTGTCTTATAAACAGCAGAGTCACCTTGCTTCTTGCGTGTGTCTCATACTCTATCTCTTTTGAGATATACGGGAGGAGTTGGGGCCTCTCTGCCCGGAGGTCTACGGACGGCCCGGCAGACCCCGGCAGAATTTCCCCCCGACAACCCCTTTTTTTGGGTCTCCAAAGTTTTCAACATTTTTGAATGCCTAAGATGCATTTTAAGGCATTTGTTTTGAGCTGCCAACATTTTCTGAACTTTCAGGGGTTTAGTATGCATTTTCCGTGCCAAAAATATTTTGGGGAATTTCAGTGGTCTAGGATGCGGGTTAATACCCCTTTCAGGCTGCAAATGTTTTTGGGACATTCAAAGCTCTCTGACACAGTTTTTGGTCCACCAATATTTTCTGGACTTTAGGGGGTCTAGGATGCCTGTAAACCCCTTTTTTGGGTCTCCAAAGTTTTCAACATTTTTGAATGCCTAAGATGCATTTTAAGGCATTTGTTTTGAGCTGCCAACATTTTCTGAACTTTCAGGGGTGTAGGATGCATTTTCCGTGCCAAAAATACTTTGGGGAATTTCAGTGGTCTAGCATGCGGATTAATGCCCCTTTCATGCTGCAAATGTTTTTGGACATTCAGAGCTCTCTGACACCATATTTGGTCCACCAACATTCTCTGGACATTAGGGGGTCTAGGATGCCTATAAACCCCTTTTTTGGGCCTCCACAGTTTTCAACATTTTTGCAGGTCTAAAATGCATTTTAATGCCTTTTTTGGGCTGCTAACATATTCTGAACTTTCAGGGGTGTAGGATGCATTTTTCGTGCCAAAAATATTTTGGGGAATTTCAGTGGTCTAGGATGCGGGTTGATACCCCTTTCAGGCTGCAAATGTTTTTGGGACATTCAAAGCTCTCTGACACAGTTTTTGGTCCACCAATATTTTCTGGATTTTAGGGGGTCTAGGATGCCTGTAAACCCATTTTTTGGGCCTCCAAAGTTTTCAACATTTTTGCAGGTCTAAAATGCATTTTATTGCCTTTTTTGAGCTGCCAACATTTTCTGAACTTTCAGGGGTGTAGGATGCATTTTTCGTGCCAAAAATAATTCTGGGAATTTCAGCGGTCTAGGATGCGGGTTTATGCATCTCTAAGTCTGCAAATGTTGTTGGGACATTCAGAGCTCTCTGACACCGTTTTTGGTCCAACAACATTTTCTGGACTTTAGGGGGTTTAGGGTGCCTGTAAACCCTTTTTTTGTGCCTCCAAAGTTTGCAACATTTTTGAAGGCCTAAGATGCATTTTAAGGCATTTTTTAGAGCTGCCAACATTTTTTGAACTTTCAGGGGTGTAGGATGCATTTTTCGTGCCAAAAATATTTTGGGAAATTTCAGTGGTCTAGGATGCGGGTTAATGCCCCTTTCAGGCTGCAAATGTTTTTGGGACATTCAGAGCTCTCTGACACCATTTTTGGTCCACCAACATTTTCTGGACTTTAGGGGGTCTAGGATCCCTGTAAACCCATTTTTTGGGCCTCCAAAGTTTTCATCATTTTTGAAGGCATAAAATGCATTTTAAGGCCTTTGTTTGAGCTGCCAACAGTTTCAGAACTTTCAGAGGTGTAGGATGCATTTTTCGTGCCAAAAATATTTTTGGGAATTTCAGTGGTCTAGGATGCGGGTTAATGCCCCTTTCAGGCTGCAAATGTTTTGGGGCATTCAAAGCTCTCTGACACAGTTTTTGGTCCACCAATATTTTCCGGACTTTAGGGGGTCTAGGATGCCTATAAGCCCCTTTTTTGGGCCTCCAAAGATTTTTTTTACATGTTTGCAGGCCTATAATGCATTGTAAGGCCTTTTTTGGGCTGCTAACATATTCTGAACTTTCAGGGGTGTAGGATGCATTTTTCGTGCCAAAAATATTTTTGGGAATTTCAGTGGTCTAGGATGCGGGTTAATGCCCCTTTCAGGCTGCAAATGGCTTTGGGACATTCAAAGCTCTCTGACACAGTTTTTGGTCCACCAATAATTTCTGGACTTTAGGAGGTCTAGGATGCCTGTAAACCCCTTTTTTGGGTCTCCAAAGTTTTCAACATTTTTGAATGCCTAACATGCATTGTAAGGCATTTGTTTTGAGCTGCCAACATTTTCTGAACTTTCAGGGGTGTAGTATGCATTTTCCGTGCCAAAAATACTTTGGGGAATTTCAGTGGTCTAGGATGCGGGTTAATGCCCCTTTCATGCTGCAAATGTTTTTGGACATTCAGAGCTCTCTGACACCATATTTGGTCCACCAACATTCTCTGGACTTTAGGGGGTCTAGGATGCCTGTAAACCCCTCTTTTGGGCCTCCAAAGTTTTCAACATTTTTGCAGGTCTAAAATGCATTTTAAGGCCTTTTTTTGAGCTGCCAACAGTTTCAGAACTTTCAGAGGTGTAGGATGCATTTTTCATGCCAAAAATATTTTTGGGAATTTCAGTGGTCTAGGATGCGGGTTAATGCCCCTTTCAGGCTGCAAATGTTTTGGGACATTCAAAGCTCATTGACACAGTTTTTGGTCCACCAATATTTTCTGGATTTTAGGGGGTCTAGGATGCCTGTAAAACCCTTTTTGGGTCTCCAAAGTTTTCAATATTTTTGAAGGCCTAAGATGCATTTTAAGGCATTTGTTTTGAGCTGCCAACATTTTCTGAACTTTCAGGGGTGTAGGATGCATTTTCCATGCCAAAAATATTTTTGGGAATTTCAGTGGTCTAGAATGCGGGATAGTGCCCCTTTCAGGCTGCAAATGTTTTTGGGACATTCAGAGCTCTCTGACACCATATTTGGTCCACCAACATTCTCTGGACTTTAGGGGGTCTAGGATGCTGGTAAACCCCTTTTTTGGGCCTCCAAAGTTTTCAACATTTTTGCAGGTCTAAAATGCATTTTAATGCCTTTTTTGAGCTGCCAACATTTTCTGAACTTTCAGGGGTGTAGGATGCATTTTTCGTGCCAAAAATATTTCTGGGAATTTCAGCGGTCTAGAATGTGGGTTAATGCATCTTTAAGTCTGCAAATGTTTTTGGGACATTCAGAGCTCTCTGACACAGTTTTTGGTCCACCAAACATTTCTTTTGGACTTTAGGGGGTCTAGGATGCCTGTAAACCCCTTTTTTGGGTCTCCAAAGTTTTCAACATTTTTGCAGGCCTATAATGCATTTAAGGCCTTTTTTGGGCTGCTAACATATTCTGAACTTTCAGGGGTGTAGGATGCATTTTTCGTGCCAAAAATATTTTGGGAAATTTCAGTGGTCTAGGATGCGGGTTAATGCCCCTTTCAGGCTGCAAATGTTTTTGGGACATTCAGAGCTCTCTGACACCATTTTTGGTCCACCAACATTTTCTGGACTTTAGGGGTCTAGGGCCTGTAAACTCCATTTTTGGGGATTCCTCCAAAGTTTTCATCATTTTTGAAGGCATAAAATGCATTTTAAGGCCTTTTTTTGTGCTGCCAACAGTTTCAGAACTTTCAGAGGTGTAGGATGCATTTTTCGTGCCAAAAATATTTTTGGGAATTTCAGTGGTCTAGGATGCGGGTTAATGCCCCTTTCAGGCTGCAAATGTTTTGGGGCATTCAAAGCTCTCTGACACAGTTTTTGGTCCACCAATATTTTCTGGACTTTAGGGGGTCTAGGATGCCTATAAACGCCTTTTTTGGGCCTCCAAAGATTTTATTACATGTTTGCAGGCCTATAATGCATTTTAAGGCCTTTTTTGGGCTGCTAACATATTCTGAACTTTCAGGGGTGTAGGATGCATTTTTCGTGCCAAAAATATTTTTGGGAATTTCAGTGGTCTAGGATGCGGGTTAATGCCCCTTTCAGGCTGCAAATGTTTTTGGGACATTCAAAGCTCTCTGACACAGATTTTGGTCCACCAATATTTTCTGGACTTTAGGGGGTCTAGGATGCCTGTAAACCCTGAAGTGGGAGAATGGAAGACCAGGCTCCCGCCCTTCCCCTCTCGCGCTTGGCCTAGAGGATCACGGCCTAGACACCAGCCACGAGAGGAGTTTTCCTATCTACCAGACGACCAAATACCCTGGTACAGGAACATACGGATGTGCCCATCTACCTGCCCAGCAGCCCGCCCTGTCCATGCCGACACCTGCGGCACAGATCAACTTGACTAAACCTACACGTCGTTAGAGATGCCATGACGACCTAGCCAACGGTCAGCACACCTGTGCAAATATACACACCGGACACTCCCACACCAATCCACACGAAGAATATACTCAGTGCTATGACGTAGGCGACAGACATACTCACGGACGTGCATCTTTATTATTTTCCACATAGGCTCTCAAAATGCAGAAACGCAAGACGCATCATGAACTTATCTAAAAAGGCTTGCTCACGCTTCTTCTAAGAACCATGTACCATAATGAAGAATATAACGGAGACACGATACTGAGGATAGAGTAATATGATACCGTAACCTAAAGCGCTCTGCATCAAACGGTTCCACCTATGCACCAGGCCCAAGTAGGCCGCAAGCAAAAGCTTCCATGAACATTGAATGAGCAAGAACTGGGTTGCTGACCCTGCAAAATGAGCCCGGCGAAAGCACACCGCCAAGGGCATGATGTTGCAATCTCGCGCGCTGCAAGCCAATGCCAAGGTCGCACCTGCAAGATAAACCAGGCACACAGTAGGAAAAACAATATTAATTATGTTCAATTTTGCCTCAAACACGGTCCCACCTCACGTGACAAAGCCAAACCTGACAAGATGCCAAGCCCAGGAGGAAGGAGACGCCTGAATCCCACGTTTTCAAGACACAGGCAGATACAATTAAAAGACTCATTGGACATCTGCAGCAGTGGGAGTAGTCGACCTCCCAATATATGAATAAATCCTCACATTGTTTACACCTACCCATATTAAAACATTGTTGCAAATTACAGGTGCACCGCTAGCTGGGAACAGCGATAGTCCCAGACTGGGAGGCTCGCGAGCGGACCAATCAGAACATGGGGCTCTTATCACTGACGCCATTAACATTGACCAATCCTCAGAGGTCTTCATGTAACAATTTTCATGTATCAAATTGAAGGGACAGCCCAGGTATACCACCTGACTAACCCTCAACCACTAACACCGTTCTCTATATGTGCGCTATACTAACCCTACCACTCGAGTAACCAATCCAGAGTGGAGATAGGTTTTTTGCTAAACTTTCCAAGTGACGCAAGTAGCGCGTCATACTAAGGTAAAAAGGGCCTGCGAGCCCCACGATTGTGTGTGTGTCAGGACGGACGCGTACGCTCCTTGACCCATCCCTGCCGTTTGTCTAATAAACAGCAGAGTCACCTTGCTTCTTGCGTGTGTCTCATACTCTATCTCTTTTGGGATATACGGGAGGAGATGGGGCCTCCCTGCTCGGAGGTCTGCGGACGGCCCGGCCGACCCCGGCAGAATTTCCCCCCGACAATTGTAATACCACTGGCACTATTGAACACCGCCCTGAGCCAACTACATTACCCAGCCCACACAGGCAAGGAAGTAATTGCAGCACGAATTAGGGAAGACTGGTTCTGCCCCGAGTTAAATTCTCATGTGTCAAATTTTATCAGCAATTGTCTCACATGTCAACAGTTTACGGCCGGCCACACTCTGAAGGTGATAAGAGGTACTATACCCCGGCCAGAGGGACCTTTCCGGCATCTCCATATTGACTATGTTGATATGATCAACGTATGTCAAGGAAATAGGTATATGATTATAGTAGTATGCCCATTCTTGAGGTGGATTGAAGCAGGGCCCTGATCACACCCAGATGCATTTAGAGCAGCTAAATTCCTAGTGAGGGAGGTCTTCCCCATGTGGGGAGTGTGCGAGGTACTGAGGTCAGACAATAGCCCACATTTCGCAAACGAAATGTTCCAGCACATCACATCCTTGCTGAACATCAAGCATAAATTTGCATGTGCATACCACCCACAGGCCAACGGTGTATGTGAACGCCTGAATGGCCTATTAAAGGAGGCAATTGCAAAAATACAGCAAACAACAAAGAAGAGTTGGTTGTATTGCCGTCCACTAGCCCTATTTGAGCTAAGGAATAGACCAGGTTCCGACCACCACCTCACCCCTCACGAGGTGGTTACCGGACTTCAAATGCGCCTTCCCCTAACGCCAACATCAAGAGCATTTACCGACCACGAGAGTACTGCGAGTGTTCTTGGTGATGAAATGTACCAATATGTGTCTTCTTTGATTACTAGTGTAGTGTTTGTGTCTCAACAGCTCGAGCGCACGCGGGGCGGGTCTAACAGCGATCAACAAGAAGACGTGGATAAAGAATTGAAAAAGGAAAGACTGTGCAAAGTTGCTAAAGGTGACCACGTACTACTTCGCAATTTCAACAGAAAGTGGAACAGTCCACGATTCACTGGCCCCCATCTGGTAGAGGAAGTATCAACGAGAGCAGTAAAGCTACAGGACAAACGTGCCTGGAACCACCTACACGACGTAAAGATCTACAAACTCCAGACCCACCCCAGCGCCACCGACAGGGCCACTGGAAGAACAACAACAGCGTCACCAACGGAGGAAGAGACTTTTACCACAACTAACGGCCTAAGTGTCCCCATACCCTGCCACCCCCCAGATTCCCCAGAGACAACTATTAGAAAAGAAAGGGGTGATCCCCATACCGCTCACCCCATGGTTACACGATCAAAGGGTAAATAGACTTCTGCCAGTTGAGCCCCAAACCCTCTGCCCATTGACCCCCTACCCACTGTAGTAACAACTGAACTGAAGGACATTGTTTTGCACATATACACATGTAAACACCTGAATGTTCTCTTTCTTTTCTCTCGCACATGCAGGTACAGCGTATTATTGTACTGTTAAGGAAGTAGATAACTAACCAATTCACTGCCCAGGAGTAGATGGTACCCTCAGACGATAATTACCTGGAAAAATTGTCACACCAATTTGTATATGAAGTAAAAAGGCCAACGTACCTGAAAAGAAGGAGGGTACGTGGCTACTACACAGCATTCCTCTTGGCCATAGAACATTCAATGCCCCACCTCCAACCATACTTGCCTGCCCTAAGAGATAGATCGCTTAGATTGGCGTGGGAACAGCTCTTCGCCTGGGCACTGAATGACTACCTGATAGGGAGAGCTTAAAAAACGACAACTAACACCAATAACAAGCATATTAAGAATTTTCAGGCGGGCAACTGTAACGTCGCAAGAATAAGCTGCCGGACTGCAGCAAGGTAAGAGCAAAATGCCGGTGAAATTAGCATTTGTAATAAAATTGATAGGGATTTTAATGATCACCGGGTTCTTGGCTGCCTCTGTATGGCAGTCCAGCTATGCTATCAATATTATTGCTGTACCCAAACTAATACACCCCCACCCCCAGCTGCAACAGGTGTTATGTCAGGTGGTACTAGTAAAATCCCACACAAGGAAAATAGAGTTAAACACAGCACATACTCAGATAATAAAGGCATTGACAACTATGTACAAGATTCAGCACACATCTCAAACAACATATGGTATCAACACATGATCCACATAGGTAAGCAGACAACAGAAGAAAGCTGCTACGTTTGCTCATTGATCCCATACGCCATGAGCGCTTCTCAAACATTTGTTGCCACGGAGATAGATGGAAAAATAGCACGATGTATAATATACCTGGCACTGTTCCAGACGAAAGGAAGATTTCAAGGGACAGTGGTGCATCTGGTGTGGAAAACATGAGATACATATCCATATGAAAACAACTTCCTCAAGACTTATTTGAGTTACCACAATACCACAAGAGCAGTTTACTTGCTGAAGGATTCAAATGCATAACAAGTGGTCCTGAAAAAGGAGAAACAAAGAAAGTAACACTGCAGTACCTACCATGTAATTGGTATGCCACTGAAGTTCCTGGTAAAAACAGATGTTGGGAAAGACCACTGATGATAATAACAGGGAAGGTGTACATGGACAACAAATGGGACATAGGAGTGGTTGGCAGCAACATGGTAACAAGAGAAAATATTTCAACTATTGATGGACATAACCATAGATGTTGGATGACTTGGATCAAGTACGTACCCATGCTCACGTGGATGGAGAAGGATGAAGACCCAATAACAATACTGCCGCTAACTGCGCCTAAGGTATGCTACCAACATAAAGGAGAGGTGGATGTAGGATACAACACCAACTGTGAAAGCGTGATGGAGTTACCTGAGGGGGGAGCAGGAACAGCAGTAGTAATGGACCATTACTGGGCCTGTGGAGACAAGGCGTATCACACACTGCCCCCTTTGTGGAATGGTGTATGCACTATAGTACACGTTAATGTACCATCACTAGTGGTACCCCAGAAGCATGTGAATATGGCGAATTTCCCCAAGATGGATGAAGGGAACAAAAGGAAGAAGAGATCTGCACAGCCTCAGAAAGGGCCAGAGAACCGACGCAACGGCAACAACACTGTCCTCAACAGAAGAAAAAGACAAGGAGAACCTCTGACAGGAAATTACCTGTGGGGAAGGTCGGAAACAGCACTGACCTCAATTCCGCCGGAACACAGACTATTCAGCAGAGCAGCTATGTTCTTCTCCTCAATAATACATCCTGGACTGCAGGCCTACGCAAACGCGAAATGGCTCCAGATAACTAGGTGGGAACTAATGATGACAATTAACTCTACAGTAAATGGATTCAACGCAATAAAAGAGGAATTGCGAGCAGTAAGAATGGTTGCACTACAGAACAGATATGTTCTGGACCTCCTCACAGCAATGGAAGGAGGAGTTTGCGCAAAGATAGGACAATCATGCTGCACATTCATTCCTGCTAACGATGCTGACAATGGTACACTCACAGGAGCTGTATCACAATTGGCCCAGATGCACTCAAAAATGATGGATGAAAGTAAAGGTGTGAAAAAGGATGAGAGCTGGTTTTCAATATTATGGTCATGGATGCCATCTTGGCTGTCAGATGGACTGAAGATTATAGTTGGATGTACTATTTTGGCTGGAGCTACACTGATCATAATAAGATTTTGGAAAGCCCGGAAGGCACGCACCACAGACGAGATGATCGAAATGGTTGGTATACACCTCTTGATGCCAACAGATGACGGCCAACACACAGGCACAATCATAAAAGAGAGAGAGAAGTTGCGCAACCAGATCATCACCAACCACCTGGACCCACCATCTGTGAAGCTCGAAAACCCAAGAAACCCAAGGAGCTACATAGGGAAATGGGTATACTGCACCCCTAGAGGAACTTGTGAATATATGTATTAGTCATTTGAAGATCATGTTAACCACTATGGACATTTGGGAGGAATAACTAAAATATGGAGAGTAAGAGGAGATAAAGAAAAGGATATGTTTGTGGTCGACCAGTCGACCAAAGGGTGGACTGAAGTGGGAGAATGGAAGACCAGGCTCCCGCCCTTCCCCTCTCGCGCTTGGCCTAGAGGATCACGGCCTAGACACCCGCCACGAGAGGAGTTTGCCTATCTACCAGACGACCAAATACCCTGGTACAGGAACATACGGATGTGCCCATCTACCTGCCCAGCAGCCCGCCCTGTCCATGCCGACACCTGCGGCTCGGATCAACTCGACTAAACCTACACGTCGTTAGAGATGCCATGACGACCTAGCCAACGGTCAGCACACCTGTGCAAATATACACACCGGACACTCCCACACCAATCCACACGAAGAATATACTCAGTGCTATGACGTAGGCGACAGACATACTCACAGACGTGCATCTTTATTATTTTCCACATAGGCTCTCAAAATGCAGAAACGCAAGACGCATCATGAACTTATCTAAAAAGGCTTGCTCACGCTTCTTCTAAGAACCATGTACCATAATGAAGAATATAACGGAGACACGATACTGAGGATAGAGTAATATGATACCGTAACCTAAAGCGCTCTGCATCAAACGGTTCCACCTATGCACCAGGCCCAAGTAGGCCGCAAGCAAAAGCTTCCATGAACATTGAATGAGCAAGAACTGGGTTGCTGACCTTGCAAAATGAGCCCGGCGAAAGCACACCGCCAAGGGCACGATGTTGCAATCTCACACGCTGCAGGCCAACGCCAAGGTCGCACCTGCAAGATAAACCAGGCACACAGTAGGAAAAACAATATTAATTATGTTCAATTTTGCCTCAAACACGGTCCCACCTCACGTGACAAAGCCAAACCTGACAAGATGCCAAGCCCAGGAGGAAGGAGACACCTGAATCCCACGTTTTCAAGACACAGGCAGATACAATTATAAGACTCATTGGACATCTGCAGCAGTGGGAGTAGTCGACCTCCCAATATCTGAATAAATCCTCACATTGTTTACACCTACCCATATTAAAACATTGTTGCAAATTACAGGTGCACCGCGAGCTGGGAACAGCGATAGTCCCAGACTGGGAGGCTCGCGAGCGGACCAATCAGAACATGGGGCTCTTATCACTGACGCCATTAACATTGACCAATCCTCAGAGGTCTTCATGTAACAATTTTCATGTATCAAATTGAAGGGACAGCCCAGGTATACCACCTGACTAACCCTCAACCACTAACACTGTTCTCTATATGTGCGCTATACTAACCCTACCACTCGAGTAACCAATCCAGAGTGGAGATAGGTTTTTTGCTAAACTTTCCAAGTGACGCAAGTAGCGCGTCATACTAAGGTAAAAAGGGCCTGCGAGCCCCACGATTGTGTGTGTGTCAGGACGGACGTGTACGCTCCTTGACCCATCCCTGCCGTTTTGTCTTATAAACAGCAGAGTCACCTTGCTTCTTGCGTGTGTCTCATACTCTATCTCTTTTGAGATATACGGGAGGAGTTGGGGCCTCTCTGCCCGGAGGTCTACGGACGGCCCGGCAGACCCCGGCAGAATTTCCCCCCGACAACCCCTTTTTTTGGGTCTCCAAAGTTTTCAACATTTTTGAATGCCTAAGATGCATTTTAAGGCATTTGTTTTGAGCTGCCAACATTTTCTGAACTTTCAGGGGTTTAGTATGCATTTTCCGTGCCAAAAATATTTTGGGGAATTTCAGTGGTCTAGGATGCGGGTTAATACCCCTTTCAGGCTGCAAATGTTTTTGGGACATTCAAAGCTCTCTGACACAGTTTTTGGTCCACCAATATTTTCTGGACTTTAGGGGGTCTAGGATGCCTGTAAACCCCTTTTTTGGGTCTCCAAAGTTTTCAACATTTTTGAATGCCTAAGATGCATTTTAAGGCATTTGTTTTGAGCTGCCAACATTTTCTGAACTTTCAGGGGTGTAGGATGCATTTTCCGTGCCAAAAATACTTTGGGGAATTTCAGTGGTCTAGCATGCGGATTAATGCCCCTTTCATGCTGCAAATGTTTTTGGACATTCAGAGCTCTCTGACACCATATTTGGTCCACCAACATTCTCTGGACATTAGGGGGTCTAGGATGCCTATAAACCCCTTTTTTGGGCCTCCACAGTTTTCAACATTTTTGCAGGTCTAAAATGCATTTTAATGCCTTTTTTGGGCTGCTAACATATTCTGAACTTTCAGGGGTGTAGGATGCATTTTTCGTGCCAAAAATATTTTGGGGAATTTCAGTGGTCTAGGATGCGGGTTGATACCCCTTTCAGGCTGCAAATGTTTTTGGGACATTCAAAGCTCTCTGACACAGTTTTTGGTCCACCAATATTTTCTGGACTTTAGGAGGTCTAGAATGCCTGTAAACCCCTTTTTTGGGTCTCCAAAGTTTTCAACATTTTTGAATGCCTAAGATGCATTTTAAGGCATTTGTTTTGAGCTGCCAACATTTTCTGAACTTTCAGGGGTGTAGGATGCATTTTCCGTGCCAAAAATACTTTGGGGAATTTCAGTGGTCTAGGATGCGGGTTAGTGCTCCTTTCATGCTGCAAATGTTTTTGGACATTCAGAGCTCTCTGACACCATATTTGGTCCACTAACATTCTCTGGACGTTATCGGGTCTAGGATGCCTATAAGCCCCTTTTTTGGGCCTCCAAAGTTTTCAACATTTTTGCAGGTCTAAAATGCATTTTAATGCCTTTTTTGGGCTGCCAACATATTCTGAACTTTCAGGGGTGTAGGATTCATTTTTCGTGCCAAAAATATTTCTGGGAATTTCAGTGGTCTAGGATGCGGGTTAATGCCCCTTTCAGGCTGCAAATGTTTTTGGACATTCAGAGCTCTCTGACACCATATTTGGTCCACCAACATTCTCTGGACGTTAGGGGGTCTAGGATGCCTGTAAACCCCTTTTTTGGGCCTCCAAAGTTTTCAACATTTTTTGCAGGTCTAAAATGCATTTTAATGTCTTTTTTGGGCTGCTAACATATTCTGAACTTTCAGGGGTGTAGGATGCATTTTTCGTGCCAAAAATATTTTGGGGAATTTCAGTGGTCTAGGATACGGGTTAATGCATCTTTAAGTCTGCAAATGTTTTTGGGACATTCAGAGCTCTCTGAGACAGTTTTTGGTCCACCAACATTTTCTGGACTTTAGGGGCTCTAGGATGCCTATAAACCCCTTTTTTGTGCTTCCAAAGTTTTCAACATTTTTGTAGGCCTAAAATGCATTTTAAGGCCTTCTTTGGGCTGCTAACATATTCTGAGCTTTCAGGGGTGTAGGATGCATTTTTCGTGCCAAAAATATTTTGGGGAATTTCAGTGGTCTAGGATACGGGTTAATGCATCTTTAAGTCTGCAAATGTTTTTGGGACATTCAGAGCTCTCTGAGACAGTTTTTGGTCCACCAACATTTTCTGGACTTTAGGGGCTCTAGGATGCCTATAAACCCCTTTTTTGGGCCTCCAAAGTTTTCATCATTTTTGAAGGCATAAAATGCATTTTAAGGCCTTATTTTGTGCTGCCAACCGTTTCAGAACTTTCAGGGGTGTAGGATGCATTTTTCGTGCCAAAAATATTTTTGGGAATTTCAGTGGTCTAGTCAGCGGGTTAATGCCCCTTTCAGGCTGCAAATGTTTTTGGACATTCAAAGCTCTCTGACAAAGTTTTTGGTTCACCAATATTTTCTGGACTTTAGGGGGTCTAGGATGCCTGTAAACCCCTTTTTTGGGTCTCCAACATTTTTTTTGTACATTTTTGCAGGCCTATAATGCATTTTAAGGCCTTTTTTGGGCTGCTAACATATTCTGAACTTTCAGGGGTGTAGGATGCATTTTTCGTGCCAAAAATATTTTTGGGAATTTCAGTGGTCTAGGATGTGGGTTAATGCCCCTTTCAGGCTGCAAATGTTTTTGGGACATTCAGAGCTCTCTGACACAGTTTTTTGTCCACCAATATTTTCTGGACTTTAGGGGATCTAGGATGCCTGTAAACTCCTTTTTGGGTCTCCAAAGTTTTCAACATTTTTGAAGGCCTAAGATGCATTTTAAGGCATTTGTTTTGAGCTGCCAACATTTTCTGAACTTTCAGGGGTGTAGGATGCATTTTCCATTCCAAAAATATTTTTGGGAATTTCAGTGGTCTAGGATGCGGGTTAATGCCCCTTTTAGGCTGCAAATGTTTTTGGGACATTCCGAGCTCTCTGACACCATATTTGGTCCACCAACATTCTCTGGACTTTAAGGGGTCTAGGATGCCTGTAAACCCCTTTTTTGGGCCTCCAAAGTTTTCAACATTTTTGCAGGTCTAAAATGCATTTTAATGCCTTTTTTGGGCTGCTAACATTTTCTGAACTTTCAGGGGTGTAGGATGCATTTTTCGTGTCAAAAATATTTTTGGGAATTTCAGTGGTCTAGGATGCGGGTTAATGCCCCTTTCAGGCTGCAAATGTTTTTGGGACATTCAGAGCTCTCTGACACCGTTTTTGGTCCACCAACATTTTCTGCACTTTAGGGGTCTAGGAGGCCTGTAAACTCCATTTTTGGGCCTCCAAAGGTTTCATCATTTTTGAAGGCATAAGATGCATTTTAAGGCCTTTTTTTGAGCTGCCAACAGTTTCAGAACTTTCAGGGGTATAGGATGCATTTTTCGTGCCAAAAATGTTTTTGGGAATTTCAGTGGTCTAGGATGCGGGTTAAGGCCCCTTTCAGGCTGCAAATGTTTTTGGGACATTCAAAGCTCTCTGACACAGTTTTTGGTCCACCAATATTTTCTGGACTTTAGGGGGTCTAGGATGCCTGTAAACCCCTTTTTCGGGTCTCCAACATTTTTCTTTTACATTTTTGCAGGCCTATAATGCATTTTAAGGCCTTTTTTGGGCTGCTAACATATTCTGAACTTTCAGGGGTGTAGGATGCATTTTTCGTGCCAAAAATATTTTTGGGCATTTCAGTGGTCTAGGATGTGGGATAATGCCCCTTTCAGGCTGCAAATGTTTTGGGACATTCAGAGCTCTCTGACACCATATTTGGTCCACCAACATTCTCTGGACATTAGGGGGTCTAGGATGCCTATAAACCCCTTTTTTGGGCCTCCAAAGATTTTTTTTACATGTTTGCAGGCCTATAATGCATTTTAAGGCCTTTTTTGGGCTGCTAACATATTCTGAACTTTCAGGGGTGTAGGATGCATTTTTCGTGCCAAAAATATTTTTGGGAATTTCAGTGGTCTAGGATGCGGTTAATGCCCCTTTCAGGATGCAAATGTTTTTGGGACATTCAAAGCTCTCTGACACAGTTTTTGGTCCACCAATATTTTCTGGACTTTAGGGGGTCTAGGATGCCTGTAAACCCCTTTTTTGGGTCTCCAAAGTTTTCAACATTTTTTGAAGGCCTAAGATGCATTTTAAGGCATTCGTTTTGAGCTGCCAACATTTTCTGAACTTTCAGGGGTGTAGGATGCATTTTCCGTGCCAAAAATGTTTTTGGGAATTTCAGTGGTCTAGGATGCGGGTTAATGCCCCTTTCAGGCTGCAAATGTTTTTGGGACATTCAGAGCTCTCTGACACCATATTTGGTCCACCAACATTCTCTGGACTTTAGGGGGTCTAGGATGCCTGTAAACCACTTTTCTGGGCCTCCAAAGTGTTCAACATTTTTGCAGGTCTAAAATGCATTTTAATGCCTTTTTTGGGCTGCCAACATTTTCTGAACTTTCAGGGGTGTAGGATGCATTTTTCGTGCCAAAAATATTTCTGGGAATTTCAGTGGTCTAGGATGCGGGTTAATGCATCTTTAAGTCTGCAAATGTTTTTGAGACATTCAGAGCTCTCTGACACCGTTTTTGGTCCACCAACATTTTCTGGACTTTAGGGGGTCTAGGGTGCCTGTAAACCCCTTTTATGGGCCTCCAAAGTTTTCAACATATTTGAAGGCCTAAGATGCATTTTAAGGCATTTTTTTTGAGCTGCCAACATTTTCTGAACTTTCAGGGGTGTAGGATGCATTTTTCGTGCCAAAAATATTTTGGGAAATTTCAGTGGTCTAGGATGTGGGTTAATGCCCCTTTCAGGCTACAAATGTTTTTGGGACATTCAGAGCTTTCTGACACCAATTTTGGTCCACCAACATTTTCTGGACTTTAGGGGTCTTGGAGGCCTGTAAACTCCATTTTTGGGCCTCCAAAGTTTTCATCATTTTTGAAGGCATAAGATGCATTTTAAGGCCTTTTTTTGAGCTGCCAACAGTTTCAGAACGTTCAGAGGTGTAGGATGCATTTTTTGTGCCAAAAATATTTTTGGGAATTTCAGTGGTCTAGGATGCGGGTTGATGCCCCTTTCAGGCTGCAAATGTTTTGGGACATTCAAAGCTCTCTGACACAGTTTTTGGTCCACCAATATTTTCTGGACTTTAGGGGGTCTAGGATGCCTGTAAACCCCTTTTTTGGGTCTCCAAAGTTTTCAACATTTTTGAAGGCCTAAGATGCATTTTAAGGCATTTGTTTTGAGCTGCCAACATTTTCTGAACTTTCAGGGGTGTAGGATGCATTTTCCGTGCCAAAAAATGTTTGGGAATTTCAGTGGTCTAGGATGCGGGTTAATGCCCCTTTCAGGCTGAAAATGTTTTTGGGACATTCAGAGCTCTCTGACACCATATTTGGTCCACCAACATTCTCTGGACTTTAGGGGGTCTAGGATGCCTGTAAACCCCTTTTTTGGGCCTCCAAAGTTTTCAACATTTTTGTAGGTCTAAAATGCATTTTAATGCCTTTATTGGGCTGCTAACATATTCTGAACTTTCAGGGGTGTAGGATGCATTTTTCGTGCCAAAAATATTTTTGGGAATTTCAGTGGTCTAGGATGCGGGCTAATGCCCCTTTCAGGCTGCAAATGTTTTTGGGACATTCAGAGCTCTCTGACACCATATTTGGTCCACCAACATTCTCTGGACTTTAGGGGGTCTAGGATGCCTGTAAACCCCTTTTTTGGGCCTCCAAAGTTTTCAACATTTTTGTAGGTCTAAATGCATTTTAATGCCTTTATTGGGCTGCTAACATATTCTGAACTTTCAGGGGTGTAGGATGCATTTTTCGTGCCAAAAATATTTTGGGAAATTTCAGTGGTCTAGGATGTGGGTTAATGCCCCTTTCAGGCTGCAAATGTTTTTGGGACATTCAAAGCTCTCTGACACAGTTTTTGGTCCACTTATATTTTCTGGATTTTAGGGGCTTTAGGATGCCTGTAAACCCCTTTTTTGGGTCTCCAAAGTTTTCAACATTTTTGAAGGCCTAAGATGCATTTTAAGGCATTTGTTTTGAGCTGCCAACATTTTCTGAACTTTCAGGGGTGTAGGATGCATTTTCCGTGCCAAAAATATTTTTGGGAATTTCAGTGGTCTAGGATGCGGGTTAATGCCCCTTTCAGGCTGCAAATGTTTTTGGGACATTCAGAGCTCTCTGACACCATATTTGGTCCACCAACATTCTCTGGACTTTAGGGGGTTTAGGATGCCTGTAAACCCCTTTTTTGGGCCTCCAAAGTTTTCAACATTTTTGTAGGTCTAAAATGCATTTTAATGCCTTTATTGGGCTGCTGACATATTCTGAACTTTCAGGGGTGTAGGATGCATTTTTCGTGCCAAAAATATTTTTGGGAATTTCAGTGGTCTAGGATGCGGGTTAATGCCCCTTTCAGGCTGCAAATGTTTTTGGGACATTCAGAGCTCTCTGACACCATATTTGGTCCACCAATATTTTCTGGACTTTAGGGGGTCTAGGATGCCTGTAAACCCCTTTTTTGGGTCTCCAAAGTTTTCAACATTTTTGAATGCCTAAGATGCATTTTAAGGCATTTGTTTTGAGCTGCCAACATTTTCTGAACTTTCAGGGGTGTAGTATGCATTTTCCGTGCCAAAAATATTTTGGGGAATTTCAGTGGTCTAGGATGCGGGTTAATACCCCTTTCAGGCTGCAAATGTTTTTGGGACATTCAAAGCTCTCTGACACAGTTTTTGGTCGATCAATATTTTCTGGACTTTAGGGGGTCTAGGATGCCTGTAAACCGCTTTTTTGGGTCTACAAAGTTTTCAACATTTTTGAAGGCCTAAGATGCATTTTAAGGCATTTGTTTTGAGCTGCCAACATTTTCTGAACTTTCAGGGGTTTAGGATGCATTTTCCGTGCCAAAAAATTTTTGGGAATTTCAGTGGTCTAGGATGCGGGTTAATGCCCCTTTCAGGCTGCAAATGTTTTTGGGACATTCAGAGCTCTCTGACACCATATTTGGTCCACCAACATTCTCTGGACTTTAGGGGGTCTAGGATGCCTGTAAACCCCTTTTTTGGGCCTCCAAAGTTTTCAACATTTTTGTAGGTCTAAAATGCATTTTAATGCCTTTATTGGGCTGCTAACATATTCTGAACTTTCAGGGGTGAAGGATGCATTTTTCGTGCCAAAAATATTTTTGGAATTTCTGTGGTCTAGGATGCGGGTTAATGCCCCTTTCAGGCTGCAAATGTTTTTGGGACATTCAGAGCTCTCTGACACCATATTTGGTCCACCAACATTCTCTGGACTTTAGGGGGTCTAGGATGCCTGTAAACCCCTTTTTTGGGCCTCCAAAGTTTTCAACATTTTTGTAGGTCTAAATGCATTTTAATGCCTTTATTGGGCTGCTGACATATTCTGAACTTTCAGGGGTGTAGGATGCATTTTTCGTGCCAAAAATATTTTGGGAAATTTCAGTGGTCTAGGATGTGGGTTAATGCCCCTTTCAGGCTGCAAATGTTTTTGGGACATTCAGAGATCTCTGACACAGTTTTTGGTCCACCAACATTTTCTGGACTTCAGGGGCTCTAGGATGCCTATAAACCCCTTTTTTGGGCGTCCAAAGTTTTCAACATTTTTTTAGGCCTAAAATGCATTTTAAGGCCTTCTTTAGGCTGCTAACATATTCTGAGCTTTCAGGGGTATAGGATGCATTCTTCGTGGCAGAAATATTTTTGGGAATTTCAGTGGTCTAGGATGCGGGTTAAACCCCCTTTCAGGCTGCAAATGATTTTGGGACATTCAGAGCTCTCTGCCACCGTTTTTGGTCCACCAACATTCTCTGGACCTTAGGGGGTCTAGGATGCCTGTAAACCTCTTTTCTGGGCCTCCAAAGGGTTCAACATTTTTGAAGGCCTAAGATGCATTTTAAGGCATTTTTTTGAGCTGCCAACATTTTCTGGACTTTAGGGGGTCTAGGGTGCCTGTAAAGCCTGTTTTTGGGCCTCCAAAACTTTCAACATTTTTGAAGGCCTAAGATGCATTTTAAGGCATTTCTTTGAGCTGCCAACATTTTCTGAACTTTCAGGGGTGTAGGATGCATTTTTTCGTGCCAAAAATATTTTGGGAAATTTCAGTGGTCTAGGATGCGGGTTAATGCCCCTTTCAGGCTGCAAATGTTTTGGGGCATTCAAAGCTCTCTGACACAAGTTTTAGTCCACCAATATTTTCTGGACTTTAGGGGGTCTAGGATGCCTGTAAACCTCTTTTCTGGGCCTCCAAAGTGTTCAACATTTTTGGAGGTCTAAAATGCATTTTAATGCCTTTTTTGGGCTGCCAACATTTTCTGAACTTTCAGGGGTGTAGGATGCATTTTTCGTGCCAAAAATATTTCTGGGAATTTCAGTGGTCTAGGATGCGGGTTAATGCATCTTTAAGTCTGCAAATGGTTTTGGGACATTCAGAGATCTCTGACACAGTTTTTGGTCCACCAACATTTTCTGGACTTTAGGGGGTCTAGGGTGCCTGTAAAGCCTGTTTTTGGGCCTCCAAAGATTTCAACATTTTTGAAGGCCTGAGATGCATTTTAAGGCATTTTTTTGAGCTGCCAACATTTTCTGAACTTTCAGGGGTGTAGGATGCATTTTTCGTGCCAAAAATATTTTGGGAAATTTCAGTGGTCTAGGATGCGGGTTAATGCCCCTTTCAGGCTGCAAATGTTTTGGGGCATTCAAAGCTCTCTGACACAGGTTTTGGTCCACCAATATTTTCTGGACTTTAGGGGGTCTAGGATGCCTATAAACCCCTTTTTTGGGCCTCCAAAGATTTTTTTTTTACATTTCTGCAGGCCTATAATGCATTTTAAGGCCTTTTTTGGGCTGCTAACATATTCTGAACTTTCAGGGGAGTAGGATGCATTTTCCGTGCCAAAAATAGTTTTGGGAATTTCAGTGGTCTAGGATGCGGGTTAATGCCCCTTTCAGGCTGCAAATGTTTTTGGGACATTCAGAGCTCTCTGACACCATTTTTGGTCCACCAACATTTTCTGGACTTTAGGGGTCTAGGAGGCCTGTAAACTCCACATTTGGGCTTCCAAAGTTTTCATCATTTTTGAAGGCATAAGATGCATTTTAAGGCCTTTTTTGTGCTGCCAACAGTTTCAGAACTTTCAGGGGTGTAGGATGCATTTTTCGTGCCAAAAATATTTTTGGGAATTTGAGTGGTCTAGTCAGCGGGTTAATGCCCCTTTCAGGCTGCAAATGTTTTGGGACATTCAAAGCTCCCTGACACAGTTTTTGGTCCACCAATATTTTCTGGACTTTAGGGGGTCTAGAATGCCTGTAAACCCATTTTTTGGGTCTCCAAAGTTTTTTTTACATTTTTGCAGGCCTATAATGCATTTTAAGGCCTTTTTTGGGCTGCTAACATATTCTGAACTTTCATGGGTGTAGGATGCATTTTTGGTGCCAAAAATATTTTTGGGAATTTCAGTGGTCTAGGATGCGGGTTAATGCCCCTCTCATTCTGCAAATGTTTTGGGACATTCAACGCTCTCTGACACAGTTTTTGGTCCACCAATATTTTCTGAACTTTAGGGGGTCTAGAATGCCTGTAAACCCCTTTTTTGGGCCTCCAAAGTTTTTTTTTAACATTTTTGCAGGCCTATAATGCATTTTAAGGCCTTTTTTGTGCTGCTAACATATTCTGAACTTTCAGGGGTGTAGACTGCATTTTTCATGCCAAAAATATTTTTGGCAATTTCAGTGGTCTAGGATGCGGGTTAATGCCCCTTTCAGGCTGCAAATGTTTTTGGGACATTCAAAGCTCTCTGACACAGTGTTTGGTCCACCAATATTTTCTGGACTTTAGGGGATCTAGGATGCCTGTAAACCCCTTTTTTGGGTCTCCAAAGTTTTCAACATTTTTGAAGGCCTAAGATGCATTTTAAGGCATTTGTTTTGAGCTCCCAACATTTTGTGAACTTTCATGGGTGTAGGATGCATTTTCCGTGGCAAAAATATTATTGGGAATTTCAGTGATCTAGGATGTGGGATAATGCCCCTTTTAGGCTGCAAATGTTTTGGGACATTCAGAACTCTCTGACACTATAGTTGGTCCACCAACATTCTCTGGACTTTAGGGGGTCTAGGATGCCTGTAAACCCCTTTTTTGGGCCTCCAAAGTTTTCAACATTTTTGCAGGTCTAAAATGCATTTTAATGCCTTTTTTGGGCTGCTAACATATTCTGAACTTTCAGGGGTGTAGGATGCATTTTTCGTGCCAAAAATATTTCTGGGAATTTCAGTGGTCTCGGATGCGGGTTAATGCCCGTTTAAGTCTGCAAATGTTTTTGGGACATTCAGAGCTCTCTGACACAGTTTTTGGTCTTCCAACATTTTCTAGACTTTAGGGGCTCTTGGATGGCAATAACCCCTTTTTTGGGCCTCCAAAGTTTATTTTTACATTTTTGCAGGCCTATAATGCATTTTAAGGCCTTTTTGGGGCTGCTAACATATTCTGAACTTTCAGGGGTGTAGGATGCATTTTTCGTGCCAAAAATATTTTTGGCAATTTCAGTGGTCTAGGATGCGGGTTAATGCCCCTTTCAGGCTGCAAATATTTTTGGGACATTCAAAGCTCTCTGACACAGTTTTAGGTCCACCAATATTTTCTGGACTTTAGGGGGTCTAGGATGCCTGTAAACCCCTTTTTTGGGCCTCCAAAGTTGTTTTTATTTTACATTTTTGCAGGCCTATAATGCATTTTAAGGCCTTTTTTGGGCTGCTAACATATTCTGAACTTTCAGGGGTGTAGGATGCATTTTTCGTGCCAAAAATATTTCTGGGAATTTCAGTGGTCTAGGATGCGGGTTAATGCATCTTTAAGTCTGCAAATGTTTTTGGGACATTCAGAGCTCTCTGACACAGGTTTTGGTCCACCAGAATTTTCTGGACTTTAGGGGCTCTAGGATGCCTATAAACCCCTTTTTTGGGCTTCCGAAGTTTTCAACATTTTTGTAGGCCTAAAATGCATTTTAAGGCCTTCTTTGGGCTGCTAACATATTCTGAGCTTAGAGGGGTATAGAATGCATTTTTCGTGCCAAAAATATTTTGGGAAATTTCAGTGGTCTAGGATGCGGGTTAATGCCCCTTTCAGGCTGCAAATGTTTTTGGGACATTCAGAGCTTTCTGACACCAATTTTGGTCCACCAACATTTTCTGGACTTTAGGGGTCTTGGAGGCCTGTAAACTCCATTTTTGGGCCTCCAAAGTTTTCATCATTTTTGAAGGCATAAGATGCATTTTAAGGCCTTTTTTTGAGCTGCCAACAGTTCCAGAACTTTCAGGGGTGTAGGATGCATTTTTGTGCCAAAAATATTTTTGGGAATTTCAGTGGTCTAGGATGCGGGTGAATGCCCCTTTCAGGCTGCAAATGTTTTGGGACATTCAAAGCTCTCTGACACACTTTTTGGTCCACCAATATTTTCTGGACTTTAGGGGGTCTAGGATGCCTGTAAACCCCTTTTTTGAGCCTCCTACCTTTTTTCTTTTGCATGTTTGCATGCCTATAATGCATGTTAAGGCCTTTTTTGGGCTGCTAACATATTCTGAACTTTCAGGGGTGTAGGATGCATTTTTCGTGCCAAAAATATTTTGGGAAATTTCAGTGGTCTAGGATGCGGGTTAATGCCCCTTTCAGGCTGCAAATGTTTTGGGACATTCAACGCTCTCTGACACAGTTTTTGGTCCACCAATATTTTATGAACTTTAGGGGGTCTAGAATGCCTGTAAACCCCTTTTTTGGGCCTCCAAAGTTTTTTTTTTACATTTTTGCAGGCCTATAATGCATTTTAAGGCCTTTTTTGGGCTGCTAACATATTCTGAACTTTCAGGGGTGTAGACTGCATTTTTCATGCCAAAAATATTTTTTGGCAATTTCAGTGGTCTAGGATGCGGGTTAATGCCCCTTTCAGGCTGCAAATGTTTTTGGGACATTCAAAGCTCTCTGACACAGTTTTTGGTCCTCCAATATTTTCTGGACTTTAGGGGATCTAGGATGCCTGTAAACCCCTTTTTTGGGTCTCCAAAGTTTTCAACATTTTTGAAGGCCTATGATGCATTTTAAGGCATTTGTTTTGAGCTGCCAACATTTTCTGAACTTTCAGGGGTGTAAGATGCATTTTCTGTGCCAAAAATATTTTTGGGAATTTCAGTGGTCTAGGATGCGGGTTAATGCCCCTTTTAGGCTGCAAATGTTTTTGGGACATTCAGAACTCTATGACACCATATTTGGTCCACCAACATTCTCTGGACTTTAGGGGGTCTAGGATGCCTGTAAACCCCTTTTTTGGGCCTCCAAAGTTTTCAACATTTTTGCAGGTCTAAAATGCATTTTAATGCCTTTTTTGGGCTGCTAACATATTCTGAACTTTCAGGGGTGTAGGATGCATTTTTCGTGCCAAAAATATTTCTGGGAATTTCAGTGGTCTCGGATGCGGGTTAATGCCCGTTTAAGTCTGCAAATGTTTTTGGGACATTCAGAGCTCTCTGACACCATTTTTAGTCCACCATCATTTTCTGGACTTTAGGGGTCTAGGAGGCCTGTAAACTCCATTTTTGGGCCTCCAAAGTTTTCATCATTTTTGAAGGCATAAGATGCATTTTATAGGCCTTTTTTTTTGAGCTGCCAACAGTTTCAGAACTTTCAGGGGTGTAGGATGCATTTTTCGTGCCAAAAATATTTTTGGGAATTTCAGTGGTCTAGGATGCGGGATAATGCCCCTTTCAGGCTCCAAATGTTTTGGGACATTCAAAGCTCTCTGACACAGTTTTTGGTCCACCAATATTTTCTGGACTTTAGGGGTTCTAGGATGCCTGTAAACCCCCTTTTTGGGCCTCCAAAGTTTTTTTTACATTTTTGCAGGCCTATAATGCATTTTAATGCCTTTTTTGGGCTGCTAACATATTCTGAACTTTCAGGGGTGTAGGATCATTTTTTCGTGCCAAAAATATTTCTGGGAATTTCAGTGGTCTAGTCAGGCTGCAAATGTTTTTGGGACATTCAAAGCTCTCTGACACAGTTTTTGGTCCACCAATATTTTCTAGACTTTAGGGGTCTAGGATGCCTGTAAACCCCTTTTTTGGGTCTCCAAAGTTTTCAACATTTTTGAAGGCCTAAAATGCATTTTAAGGCATTTGTTTTGAGCTGCCAACATTTTCTGAACTTTCAGTGGTGTAGGATGCATTTTCCGCGCCAAAAATATTTTTGGGAATTTTAGTGGTCTAGGATGCGGGTTAATGCCCCTTTCAGGCTGCAAATGTTTTTGGGACATTCAGAGCTCTCTGACACCATATTTGGTCCACCAACATTCTCTGGACTTTAGGGGGTCTAGGATGCCTGTAAACCCCTTTTTTGGGCCTCCAAAGTTTTCATCATTTTTGAAGGCATAAGATGCATTTTATAGGCCTTTTTTTTTGAGCTGCCAACAGTTTCAGAACTTTCAGGGGTGTAGGATGCATTTGTCGTGCCAAAAATATTTTTGGGAATTTCAGTGGTCTAGGATGCGGGATAATGCCCCTTTCAGGCTGCAAATGTTTTGGGACATTCAAAGCTCTCTGACACAGTTTTTGGTCCACCAATATTTTCTGGACTTTAGGGGTTCTAGGATGCCTGTAAACCCCCTTTTTGGGCCTCCAAAGTTTTTTTTACATTTTTGCAGGCCTATAATGCATTTTAAGGCCTTTTTTGGGCTGCTAACATATTCTGAACTTTCAGGGGTGTAGGATCATTTTTTCGTGCCAAAAATATTTCTGGGAATTTCAGTGGTCTAGTCAGGCTGCAAATGTTTTTGGGACATTCAAAGCTCTCTGACACAGTTTTTGGTCCACCAATATTTTCTAGACTTTAGGGGTCTAGGATGCCTGTAAACCCCTTTTTTGGGTCTCCAAAGTTTTCAACATTTTTGAAGGCCTAAAATGCATTTTAAGGCATTTGTTTTGAGCTGCCAACATTTTCTGAACTTTCAGTGGTGTAGGATGCATTTTCCGCGCCAAAAATATTTTTGGGAATTTTAGTGGTCTAGGATGCGGGTTAATGCCCCTTTCAGGCTGCAAATGTTTTTGGGACATTCAGAGCTCTCTGACACCATATTTGGTCCACCAACATTCTCTGGACTTTAGGGGGTCTAGGATGCCTGTAAACCCCTTTTTTGGGCCTCCAAAGTTTTCAACATTTTTGCAGGTCTAAAATGCATTTTAATGCCTTTTTTGAGCTGCCAACATTTTCTGAACTTTCAGGGGTGTAGGATGCATTTTTCGTGCCACAAATATTTCTGGGAATTTCAGTGGTCTTGGATGCGGGTTAATGCATTTTTAAGTCTGCAAATGTTTTTGGGACATTCAGAGCTCTCTGACACAGTTTTTGGTCCACCAACATTTTCTGGACTTTAGGGGCTCTAGGATGCCTACAAACCCCTTTTTTGGGCTTCCAAAGTTTTCAACATTATTGTAGGCCTAAAATGCATTTTAAGGCCTTCTTTGGGCTGCTAGCATATTCTGAGCTTTCAGGGGTATAGGATGCATTTTTCGTGCCAAAAATATTTTTGGGAATTTCAGTGGTCTAGTCAGCGGGTTAATGCCCCTTTCAGGCTGCAAATGTTTTTGGGACATTCAAAGCTCTCTGACACAGTTTTTGGTTCACCAATATTTTCTGGACTTTAGGGGGTCTAGGATGCCTGTAAACCCCTTTTTTGGGCCTCCAAAGTTTTTTTTTTTACATTTTTGCAGGCCTATTATGCATTTTAAGGCCTTTTTTGGGCTGCTAACATATTCTGAACTTTCAGGAGTGTAGGATGCATTTTTCGTGCCAAAAATATTTTGGGAAATTTCAGTGGTCTAGGATGTCGGTTAATGCCCCTTTCAGGCTGCAAATGTTTTTGGGACATTCAAAGCTCTCTGACACAGTTTTTGGTCCACCAATATTTTCTGGATTTTAGGGGCTTTAGGATGCCTGTAAACCCCGTTTTTGGGTCTCCAAAGTTTTCAACATTTTTGAAGGCCTAAAATGCATTTTAAGGCATTTGTTTTGAGCTGCCAACATTTTCTGAACTTTCAGGGGTGTAGGATGCATTTTCCGTGCCAAAAATATTTTTGGGAATTTCAGTGGTCTAGGATGCGGGTTAATGCCCCTTTCAGGCTGCAAATGTTTTTGGGACATTCAGAGCTCTCTGACACCATATTTGGTCCACCAACATTCTCTGGACTTTAGGGGGTCTAGGATGCCTGTAAACCCCTTTTTTGGGCCTCCAAAGTTTTCAACATTTTTATAGGTCTAAAATGCATTTTAATGCCTTTATTGGGCTGCTAACATATTCTGAACTTTCAGGGGTGTAGGATGCATTTTTCATGCCAAAAATATTTCTGGGAATTTCAGTGGTCTAGGATGCGGGTTAATTCCCCTTTAAGTCTGCAAATGTTTTTGGGACATTCATAGCTCTCTGACACAGTTTTTGGTCCACCAACATTTTCTGGACTTTAGGGGGTCTAGGATGCCTGTAAACCCCTTTTTTGGGCCTCCAAAGTTTTCAACATTTTTTGCAGGTCTAAAATGCATTTTAATGCCTTTTTTGGGCTGCTAACATATTCTGAAATTTCAGGGGTGTAGGATGCATTTTTCGTGCCAACAATATTTCTGGGAATTTCAGTGGTCTAGGGTGCGGGTTAATGCCCCTTTCAGGCTGCAAATGTTTTTGGGACATTCAAAGCTCTCTGACACAGTTTTTGGTCCACCAATATTTTCTGGACTTTAGGGGGTCTAGGATGCCTGTAAACCCCTTTTTTGGGTCTTCAAAGTTTTCAACATTTTTGAAGGCCTAAGATGCATTTTAAGGCATTTGTTTTGAGCTGCCCACATTTTCTGAACTTTCGGGGGTGTAGGATGCATTTTCCGTGCCAAAAATATTTTTGGGAATTTCAGTGGTCTAGGATGCGGGTTAATGCCCCTTTCAGGCTGCAAATGTTTTTGGGACATTCAGAGCTCTCTGACACCATATTTGATGAACCAGCATTCTCTGGACTTTAGGGGGTCTAGGATGCCTGTAAACCCCTTTTTTGGGCCTCCAAAGTTGTTTTTATTTTACATTTTTGCAGGCCTATAATGCATTTTAAGGCCTTTTTTGGGCTGCTAACATATTTTGAACTTTCAGGGGTGTAGGATGCATTTTTCGTGCCAAAAATATTTCTGGGAATTTCAGTGGTCTAGGATGCGGGTTAATGCCCCTTTCAGGCTGCAAATGTTTTTGGGATATTCAAAGCTCTCTGACACAGTTTTTGGTCCACCAATATTTTCTGGACTTTAGGGGGTCTAGGATGCCTGTAGACCCCTTTTTTGGGTCTCCAAAGTTTTCAACATTTTTGAAGGCCTAAGATGCATTTTAAGGCATTTGTTTTGAGCTGCCAACATTTTCTGAACTTTCAGGGGTGGAGGGGAGGATGCATTTTCCGTGCCAAAAATATTTTTGGGAATTTCAGTGGTCTAGGATGCGGGTTAATGCCCCTTTCAGGCTGCAAATGTTTTTGGGACATTCAGAGCTCTTTGACACCATATTTGTTCCACCAACATTCTCTGGACTTTAGGGGGTCTAGGATGCCTGTAAACCTCTTTTCTGGGCCTCCAAAGTGTTCAACATTTTTGGAGGTCTAAAATGCATTTTAATGCATTTTTTGGGCTGCCAACATTTTCTGAACTTTCAGGGGTGTAGGATGCATTTTTCGTGCCAAAAATATTTCTGGGAATTTCAGTGGTCTAGGATGCGGGTTAATGCATCTTTAAGTCTGCAAATGTTTTTGGGACATTCAGAGATCTCTGACACACTTTTTGGTCCACCAACATTTTCTGGACTTCAGGGGCTCTAGGATGCCTATAAAACCCTTTTTTGGGCGTCCAAAGTTTTCAACATTTTTTTAGGCCTAAAATGCATTTTAAGGCCTTCTTTAGGCTGCTAACATATTCTGAGCTTTCAGGGGTATAGGATGGATTTTTCGTGGCAGAAATATTTTTGGGAATTTCAGTGGTCTAGGATGCGGGTTAATGCCCCTTTCAGGCTGCAAATGTTTTTGGGACATTCAGAGCTCTCTGACACAGTTTTTGGTCCACCAATATTTTCTGGATTTTAGGGGCTTTAGGATGCCTGTAAACCCCTTTTTTGGGTCTCCAAAGTTTTCAACATTTCTGAAGGCCTAAGATGCATTTTAAGGCATTTGTTTTGAGCTGCCAACATTTTCTGAACTTTCAGGGGTGTAGGATGCATTTTCCGTGCCAAAAATATTTTTGGGAATTTCAGTGGTCTAGGATGCGGGTTAATGCCCCTTTCAGGCTGCAAATGTTTTTGGGACATTCAGAGCTCTCTGACACCATATTTGGTCCACCAACATTCTCTGGACTTTAGGGGGTCTAGGATGCCTGTAAACCTCTTTTCTGGGCCTCCAAAGTGTTCAACATTTTTGGAGGTCTAAAATGCATTTTAATGCCTTTTTTGGGCTGCCAACATTTTCTGAACTTTCAGGGGTGTAGGATGCATTTTTCGTGCCAAAAATATTTCTGGGAATTTCAGTGGTCTAGGATGCGGGTTAATGCATCTTTAAGTCTGCAAATGTTTTTGGGACATTCAGAGATCTCTGACACAGTTTTTGGTCCACCAACATTTTCTGGACTTTAGGGGCTCTAGGATGCCTATAAACCTCTTTTTTGGGCCTCCAAAGTTTTCAACATTTTTGAAGGCCTAAGATGCATTTTAAGGCCTTTTTTTGAGCTGCCAACATTTTCTGAACTTTCAGGGGTGTAGGATGCATTTTTCGTGCCAAAAATATTTTGGGAAATTTCAGTGGTCTAGGATGCGGGTTAATGACCCTTTCAGGCTGCAAATGTTTTGGGGCATTCAAAGCTCTCTGACACAGGTTTTAGTCCAACAATATATTCTGGACTTTAGGGGGTCTAGGATGCCTATAAACCCCTTTTTTGGGCCTCCAAAGATTTTTTTTTACATTTTTGCAGGCCTATAATGCATTTTAAGGCCTTTTTTGGGCTGCTAACATATTCTGAACTTTCAGGGGTGTAGACTGCATTTTTCATGCCAAAAATATTTTTGGCAATTTCAGTGGTCTAGGATGAGGGTTAATGCCCCTTTCAGGCTGCAAATGTTTTTGGGACATTCAAAGCTCTCTGACACAGTTTTTGGTCCTCCAATATTTTCTGGACTTTAGGGGATCTAGGATGCCTGTAAACCCCTTTTTTGGGTCTCCAAAGTTTTCAACATTTTTGCAGGCCTATAATGCATTTTAAGGCCTTTTTTGGGCTGCTAACATATTCTGAACTTTCAGGGGTGTAGGATGCATTTTTCGTGCCAAAAATATTTTTGGGAATTTCAGTGGTCTAGGATGCGGGTTAATGCCCCTTTCAGGCTGAAAATGTTTTTGGGATATTCAAAGCTCTCTGACACAGTTTTTGGTCCACCAATATTTTCTGGACTTTAGGGGGTCTAGGATGCCTGTAAACCCCTTTTTTGGGCCTCCAAAGTTTTTTTTTTACATTTTTGCAGGCCTATAATGCATTTTAAGGCCTTTTTTGGGCTGCTAACATATTCTGAACTTTCAGGGGTGTAGACTGCATTTTTCATGCCAAAAATATTTTTTGGCAATTTCAGTGGTCTAGGATGCGGGTTAATGCCCCTTTCAGGCTGCAAATGTTTTTGGGACATTCAAAGCTCTCTGACACAGTTTTTGGTCCTCCAATATTTTCTGGACTTTAGGGGATCTAGGATGCCTGTAAACCCCTTTTTTGGGTCTCCAAAGTTTTCAACATTTTTGAAGGCCTATGATGCATTTTAAGGCATTTGTTTTGAGCTGCCAACATTTTCTGAACTTTCAGGGGTGTAAGATGCATTTTCTGTGCCAAAAATATTTTTGGGAATTTCAGTGGTCTAGGATGCGGGTTAATGCCCCTTTTAGGCTGCAAATGTTTTTGGGACATTCAGAACTCTATGACACCATATTTGGTCCACCAACATTCTCTGGACTTTAGGGGGTCTAGGATGCCTGTAAACCCCTTTTTTGGGCCTCCAAAGTTTTCAACATTTTTGCAGGTCTAAAATGCATTTTAATGCCTTTTTTGGGCTGCTAACATATTCTGAACTTTCAGGGGTGTAGGATGCATTTTTCGTGCCAAAAATATTTCTGGGAATTTCAGTGGTCTCGGATGCGGGTTAATGCCCGTTTAAGTCTGCAAATGTTTTTGGGACATTCAGAGCTCTCTGACACCATTTTTAGTCCACCATCATTTTCTGGACTTTAGGGGTCTAGGAGGCCTGTAAACTCCATTTTTGGGCCTCCAAAGTTTTCATCATTTTTGAAGGCATAAGATGCATTTTATAGGCCTTTTTTTTTGAGCTGCCAACAGTTTCAGAACTTTCAGGGGTGTAGGATGCATTTTTCGTGCCAAAAATATTTTTGGGAATTTCAGTGGTCTAGGATGCGGGATAATGCCCCTTTCAGGCTGCAAATGTTTTGGGACATTCAAAGCTCTCTGACACAGTTTTTGGTCCACCAATATTTTCTGGACTTTAGGGGTTCTAGGATGCCTGTAAACCCCCTTTTTGGGCCTCCAAAGTTTTTTTTACATTTTTGCAGGCCTATAATGCATTTTAATGCCTTTTTTGGGCTGCTAACATATTCTGAACTTTCAGGGGTGTAGGATCATTTTTTCGTGCCAAAAATATTTCTGGGAATTTCAGTGGTCTAGTCAGGCTGCAAATGTTTTTGGGACATTCAAAGCTCTCTGACACAGTTTTTGGTCCACCAATATTTTCTAGACTTTAGGGGTCTAGGATGCCTGTAAACCCCTTTTTTGGGTCTCCAAAGTTTTCAACATTTTTGAAGGCCTAAAATGCATTTTAAGGCATTTGTTTTGAGCTGCCAACATTTTCTGAACTTTCAGTGGTGTAGGATGCATTTTCCGCGCCAAAAATATTTTTGGGAATTTTAGTGGTCTAGGATGCGGGTTAATGCCCCTTTCAGGCTGCAAATGTTTTTGGGACATTCAGAGCTCTCTGACACCATATTTGGTCCACCAACATTCTCTGGACTTTAGGGGGTCTAGGATGCCTGTAAACCCCTTTTTTGGGCCTCCAAAGTTTTCATCATTTTTGAAGGCATAAGATGCATTTTATAGGCCTTTTTTTTTGAGCTGCCAACAGTTTCAGAACTTTCAGGGGTGTAGGATGCATTTGTCGTGCCAAAAATATTTTTGGGAATTTCAGTGGTCTAGGATGCGGGATAATGCCCCTTTCAGGCTGCAAATGTTTTGGGACATTCAAAGCTCTCTGACACAGTTTTTGGTCCACCAATATTTTCTGGACTTTAGGGGTTCTAGGATGCCTGTAAACCCCCTTTTTGGGCCTCCAAAGTTTTTTTTACATTTTTGCAGGCCTATAATGCATTTTAAGGCCTTTTTTGGGCTGCTAACATATTCTGAACTTTCAGGGGTGTAGGATCATTTTTTCGTGCCAAAAATATTTCTGGGAATTTCAGTGGTCTAGTCAGGCTGCAAATGTTTTTGGGACATTCAAAGCTCTCTGACACAGTTTTTGGTCCACCAATATTTTCTAGACTTTAGGGGTCTAGGATGCCTGTAAACCCCTTTTTTGGGTCTCCAAAGTTTTCAACATTTTTGAAGGCCTAAAATGCATTTTAAGGCATTTGTTTTGAGCTGCCAACATTTTCTGAACTTTCAGTGGTGTAGGATGCATTTTCCGCGCCAAAAATATTTTTGGGAATTTTAGTGGTCTAGGATGCGGGTTAATGCCCCTTTCAGGCTGCAAATGTTTTTGGGACATTCAGAGCTCTCTGACACCATATTTGGTCCACCAACATTCTCTGGACTTTAGGGGGTCTAGGATGCCTGTAAACCCCTTTTTTGGGCCTCCAAAGTTTTCAACATTTTTGCAGGTCTAAAATGCATTTTAATGCCTTTTTTGAGCTGCCAACATTTTCTGAACTTTCAGGGGTGTAGGATGCATTTTTCGTGCCACAAATATTTCTGGGAATTTCAGTGGTCTTGGATGCGGGTTAATGCATTTTTAAGTCTGCAAATGTTTTTGGGACATTCAGAGCTCTCTGACACAGTTTTTGGTCCACCAACATTTTCTGGACTTTAGGGGCTCTAGGATGCCTACAAACCCCTTTTTTGGGCTTCCAAAGTTTTCAACATTATTGTAGGCCTAAAATGCATTTTAAGGCCTTCTTTGGGCTGCTAGCATATTCTGAGCTTTCAGGGGTATAGGATGCATTTTTCGTGCCAAAAATATTTTTGGGAATTTCAGTGGTCTAGTCAGCGGGTTAATGCCCCTTTCAGGCTGCAAATGTTTTTGGGACATTCAAAGCTCTCTGACACAGTTTTTGGTTCACCAATATTTTCTGGACTTTAGGGGGTCTAGGATGCCTGTAAACCCCTTTTTTGGGCCTCCAAAGTTTTTTTTTTTACATTTTTGCAGGCCTATTATGCATTTTAAGGCCTTTTTTGGGCTGCTAACATATTCTGAACTTTCAGGAGTGTAGGATGCATTTTTCGTGCCAAAAATATTTTGGGAAATTTCAGTGGTCTAGGATGTCGGTTAATGCCCCTTTCAGGCTGCAAATGTTTTTGGGACATTCAAAGCTCTCTGACACAGTTTTTGGTCCACCAATATTTTCTGGATTTTAGGGGCTTTAGGATGCCTGTAAACCCCGTTTTTGGGTCTCCAAAGTTTTCAACATTTTTGAAGGCCTAAAATGCATTTTAAGGCATTTGTTTTGAGCTGCCAACATTTTCTGAACTTTCAGGGGTGTAGGATGCATTTTCCGTGCCAAAAATATTTTTGGGAATTTCAGTGGTCTAGGATGCGGGTTAATGCCCCTTTCAGGCTGCAAATGTTTTTGGGACATTCAGAGCTCTCTGACACCATATTTGGTCCACCAACATTCTCTGGACTTTAGGGGGTCTAGGATGCCTGTAAACCCCTTTTTTGGGCCTCCAAAGTTTTCAACATTTTTATAGGTCTAAAATGCATTTTAATGCCTTTATTGGGCTGCTAACATATTCTGAACTTTCAGGGGTGTAGGATGCATTTTTCATGCCAAAAATATTTCTGGGAATTTCAGTGGTCTAGGATGCGGGTTAATTCCCCTTTAAGTCTGCAAATGTTTTTGGGACATTCATAGCTCTCTGACACAGTTTTTGGTCCACCAACATTTTCTGGACTTTAGGGGGTCTAGGATGCCTGTAAACCCCTTTTTTGGGCCTCCAAAGTTTTCAACATTTTTTGCAGGTCTAAAATGCATTTTAATGCCTTTTTTGGGCTGCTAACATATTCTGAAATTTCAGGGGTGTAGGATGCATTTTTCGTGCCAACAATATTTCTGGGAATTTCAGTGGTCTAGGGTGCGGGTTAATGCCCCTTTCAGGCTGCAAATGTTTTTGGGACATTCAAAGCTCTCTGACACAGTTTTTGGTCCACCAATATTTTCTGGACTTTAGGGGGTCTAGGATGCCTGTAAACCCCTTTTTTGGGTCTTCAAAGTTTTCAACATTTTTGAAGGCCTAAGATGCATTTTAAGGCATTTGTTTTGAGCTGCCCACATTTTCTGAACTTTCGGGGGTGTAGGATGCATTTTCCGTGCCAAAAATATTTTTGGGAATTTCAGTGGTCTAGGATGCGGGTTAATGCCCCTTTCAGGCTGCAAATGTTTTTGGGACATTCAGAGCTCTCTGACACCATATTTGATGAACCAGCATTCTCTGGACTTTAGGGGGTCTAGGATGCCTGTAAACCCCTTTTTTGGGCCTCCAAAGTTGTTTTTATTTTACATTTTTGCAGGCCTATAATGCATTTTAAGGCCTTTTTTGGGCTGCTAACATATTTTGAACTTTCAGGGGTGTAGGATGCATTTTTCGTGCCAAAAATATTTCTGGGAATTTCAGTGGTCTAGGATGCGGGTTAATGCCCCTTTCAGGCTGCAAATGTTTTTGGGATATTCAAAGCTCTCTGACACAGTTTTTGGTCCACCAATATTTTCTGGACTTTAGGGGGTCTAGGATGCCTGTAGACCCCTTTTTTGGGTCTCCAAAGTTTTCAACATTTTTGAAGGCCTAAGATGCATTTTAAGGCATTTGTTTTGAGCTGCCAACATTTTCTGAACTTTCAGGGGTGGAGGGGAGGATGCATTTTCCGTGCCAAAAATATTTTTGGGAATTTCAGTGGTCTAGGATGCGGGTTAATGCCCCTTTCAGGCTGCAAATGTTTTTGGGACATTCAGAGCTCTTTGACACCATATTTGTTCCACCAACATTCTCTGGACTTTAGGGGGTCTAGGATGCCTGTAAACCTCTTTTCTGGGCCTCCAAAGTGTTCAACATTTTTGGAGGTCTAAAATGCATTTTAATGCATTTTTTGGGCTGCCAACATTTTCTGAACTTTCAGGGGTGTAGGATGCATTTTTCGTGCCAAAAATATTTCTGGGAATTTCAGTGGTCTAGGATGCGGGTTAATGCATCTTTAAGTCTGCAAATGTTTTTGGGACATTCAGAGATCTCTGACACACTTTTTGGTCCACCAACATTTTCTGGACTTCAGGGGCTCTAGGATGCCTATAAAACCCTTTTTTGGGCGTCCAAAGTTTTCAACATTTTTTTAGGCCTAAAATGCATTTTAAGGCCTTCTTTAGGCTGCTAACATATTCTGAGCTTTCAGGGGTATAGGATGGATTTTTCGTGGCAGAAATATTTTTGGGAATTTCAGTGGTCTAGGATGCGGGTTAATGCCCCTTTCAGGCTGCAAATGTTTTTGGGACATTCAGAGCTCTCTGACACAGTTTTTGGTCCACCAATATTTTCTGGATTTTAGGGGCTTTAGGATGCCTGTAAACCCCTTTTTTGGGTCTCCAAAGTTTTCAACATTTCTGAAGGCCTAAGATGCATTTTAAGGCATTTGTTTTGAGCTGCCAACATTTTCTGAACTTTCAGGGGTGTAGGATGCATTTTCCGTGCCAAAAATATTTTTGGGAATTTCAGTGGTCTAGGATGCGGGTTAATGCCCCTTTCAGGCTGCAAATGTTTTTGGGACATTCAGAGCTCTCTGACACCATATTTGGTCCACCAACATTCTCTGGACTTTAGGGGGTCTAGGATGCCTGTAAACCTCTTTTCTGGGCCTCCAAAGTGTTCAACATTTTTGGAGGTCTAAAATGCATTTTAATGCCTTTTTTGGGCTGCCAACATTTTCTGAACTTTCAGGGGTGTAGGATGCATTTTTCGTGCCAAAAATATTTCTGGGAATTTCAGTGGTCTAGGATGCGGGTTAATGCATCTTTAAGTCTGCAAATGTTTTTGGGACATTCAGAGATCTCTGACACAGTTTTTGGTCCACCAACATTTTCTGGACTTTAGGGGCTCTAGGATGCCTATAAACCTCTTTTTTGGGCCTCCAAAGTTTTCAACATTTTTGAAGGCCTAAGATGCATTTTAAGGCCTTTTTTTGAGCTGCCAACATTTTCTGAACTTTCAGGGGTGTAGGATGCATTTTTCGTGCCAAAAATATTTTGGGAAATTTCAGTGGTCTAGGATGCGGGTTAATGACCCTTTCAGGCTGCAAATGTTTTGGGGCATTCAAAGCTCTCTGACACAGGTTTTAGTCCAACAATATATTCTGGACTTTAGGGGGTCTAGGATGCCTATAAACCCCTTTTTTGGGCCTCCAAAGATTTTTTTTTACATTTTTGCAGGCCTATAATGCATTTTAAGGCCTTTTTTGGGCTGCTAACATATTCTGAACTTTCAGGGGTGTAGACTGCATTTTTCATGCCAAAAATATTTTTGGCAATTTCAGTGGTCTAGGATGCGGGTTAATGCCCCTTTCAGGCTGCAAATGTTTTTGGGACATTCAAAGCTCTCTGACACAGTTTTTGGTCCTCCAATATTTTCTGGACTTTAGGGGATCTAGGATGCCTGTAAACCCCTTTTTTGGGTCTCCAAAGTTTTCAACATTTTTGCAGGCCTATAATGCATTTTAAGGCCTTTTTTGGGCTGCTAACATATTCTGAACTTTCAGGGGTGTAGGATGCATTTTTCGTGCCAAAAATATTTTTGGGAATTTCAGTGGTCTAGGATGCGGGTTAATGCCCCTTTCAGGCTGAAAATGTTTTTGGGATATTCAAAGCTCTCTGACACAGTTTTTGGTCCACCAATATTTTCTGGACTTTAGGGGGTCTAGGATGCCTGTAAACCCCTTTTTTGGGTCTCCAAAGTTTTCAACATTTTTGAAGGCCTAAGATGCATTTTAAGGCTTTGTTTTGAGCTGCCAAAATTTTCTGAACTTTCAGGGGTGTAGGATGCATTTTCCGTGCCAAAAATATTTTTGGGAATTTCAGTGGTCTAGGATGCGGGTTAATGCCCCTTTCAGGCTGCAAATGTTTTTGGGACATTCAGAGCTCTCTGACACCATATTTGGTCCACCAACATTCTCTGGACTTTAGGGGGTCTAGGATGCCTGTAAACCCCTTTTTTGGGCCTCCAAAGTTTTCAACATTTTTGTAGGTCTAAAATGCATTTTAATGCCTTTATTGGGCTGCTAACATGTTCTGAACCTTCAGGGGTGTAGTATGCATTTTTCGTGCCAAAAATATTTCTGGGAATATCAGTGGTCTAGGATGCAGGTTAATTCCCCCTTAAGTCTGCAAATGTTTTTGGGACATTCAGAGCTCTCTGACACAGTTTTTGGTCCACCAACATTTTCTGGACTTTAGGGGGTCTAGGATGCCTGTAAACCCCTTTTTTGGGCCTCCAAAGTTTTCAACATTTTTTGCAGGTCTAAAATGCATTTTAATGCCTTTTTTGGGCTGCTAACATATTCGGAAATTTCAGGGGTGTAGGATGCATTTTTCGTGCCAAAAATATTTCTGGGAATTTCAGTGGTCTAGGATGCGGGTTAATGCCCCTTTCAGGCTGCAAATGTTTTTGGGACATTCAAAGCTCTCTGACACAGTTTTTGGTCCACCAATATTTTCTGGACTTTAGGGGGTCTAGGATGCCTGTAAACCCCTTTTTTGGGTCTCCAAAGTTTTCAACATTTTTGAAGGCCTAAGATGCATTTTAAGGCATTTGTTTTGAGCTGCCAACATTTTCTGAACTTTCAGGGGTGTAGGATGCATTTTCCGTGCAAAAAATATTTTTGGGAATTTCAGTGGTCTAGGATGCGGGTTAATGCCCCTTTCAGGCTGCAAATGTTTTTGGGACATTCAGAGCTCTCTGACACCATATTTGGTCCACCAACATTCTCTGGAATTTAGGGGGTCTAGGATGCCTGTAAACCTCTTTTCTGGGCCTCCAAAGTGTTCAACATTTTTTGCAGGTCTAAAATGCATTTTAATGCTTTTTTGGGCTGCTAACATATTCGGAAATTTCAGGGGTGTAGGATGCATTTTTCGTGCCAAATATATTTCTGGGAATTTCAGTGGTCTAGGATGCGGGTTAATGCATCTTTAAGTCTGCAAATGTTTTTGGGACATTCAGAGCTCTCTGCCACCGTTTTTGGTCCACCAACATTTTCTGGACTTTAGGGGGTCTAGGGTGCCTGTAAAGCCTGTTTTTGGGCCTCCAAAGTTTTCAACATTTTTGAAGGCCTAAGATGCATTTTAAGGCATTTTTTTGAGCTGCCAACATTTTCTGAACTTTCAGGGGTGTAGGATGCATTTTTCGTGCCAAAAATATTTTGGGAAATTTCAGTGGTCTAGGATGCAGGTTAGTGCCCCTTTCAGGATGAAAATGTTTTTGGGACATTCAAAGCTCTCTGACACAGTTTTTGGTCCACCAATATTTTCTGGACTTTAGAGGGTCTAGGATGCCTGTAAACCCCTTTTTTGGGTCTCCAAAGTTTTCAACATTTTTGTAGGTCTAAAATGCATTTTAATGCCTTTATTGGGCTGCTAACATATTCTGAACCTTCAGGGGTGTAGGATGCATTTTTCGTGCCAAAAATATTTCTGGGAATTTCAGTGGTCTAGGATGCAGGTTAATTCCCCTTTAAGTCTGAAAATGTTTTTGGGACATTCAGAGCTCTCTGACACCATATTTGGTCCACCAACATTCTCTGGACTTTAGGGGGTCTAGGATGCCTGTAAACCACTTTTTTGGGCCTCCAACGTTTTCAACATTTTTGTAGGTCTAAAATGAATTTTAATGCCTTTATTGGGCTGCTAACATATTCTGAACCTTCAGGGGTGTAGGATGCATTTTTCGTGCCAAAAATATTTCTGGGAATTTCAGTGGTCTAGGATGCGGGTTAATTCCCCTTTAAGTCTGCAAATGTTTTTGGGACATTCAGAGCTCTCTGACACAGTTTTTGGTCCACCAACATTTTCTGGACTTTAGAGGGTCTAGGATGCCTGTAAACCCCTTTTTTGGGCCTCCAAAGTTTTCAACATTTTTTGCAGGTCTAAAATGCATTTTAATGCCTTTTTTTTTGGCTGCTAACATATTCAGAAATTTCAGGGGTGTAGGATGCATTTTTCGTGCCAAAAATATTTCTGGGAATTTCAGTGGTCTAGGATGCGGGTTAATGCCCCTTTCAGGCTGCAAATGTTTTTGGGACATTCAGAGCTCTCTGACACCATATTTGGTCCACCAACATTCTCTGGACTTTAGGGGGTCTAGGATGCCTGTAAACCTCTTTTCTGGGCCTCCAAAGTGTTCAACATTTTTGGAGGTCTAAAATGCATTTTAATGCCTTTTTTGGGCTGCCAACATTTTCTGAACTTTCAGGGGTGTAGGATGCATTTTTCATGCCAAAAATATTTATGGGAATTTCAGTGGTCTAGGATGCGGGTTAATGCATCTTTAAGTCTGCAAATGTTTTTGGGACATTCAGAGCTCTCTGCCACCGTTTTTGGTCCACCAACATTTTCTGGACTTTAGGGGCTCTAGGATGCCTATAAACCTCCTTTTTGGGCTTCCAAAGTTTTCAACATTTTTTTAGGCCTAAAATGCATTTTAAGGCCTTCTTTGGGCTGCTAACATATTCTGAGCTTTCAGGGGTATAGGATGCATTTTTCGTGGCAGAAATATTTTTGGGAATTTCAGTGGTCTAGGATGCGGGTTAATGCCCCTTTCAGGCTGCAAATGTTTTGGGGCATTCAAAGCTCTCTGACACAGGTTTTAGTCCACCAATATTTTCTGGACTTTAGGGGGTCTAGGATGCCTGTAAACCTCTTTTCTGGGCCTCCAAAGTGGTCAACATTTTTGGAGGTCTAAAATGCATTTTAATGCCTTTTTTGGGCTGCCAACATTTTCTGAACTTTCAGGGGTGTAGGATGCATTTTTCGTGCCAAAAATATTTCTGGGAATTTCAGTGGTCTAGGATGCGGGTTAATGCATCTTTAAGTCTGCAAATGTTTTTGGGACATTCAGAGATCTCAGACACAGTTTTTGGTCCACCAACATTTTCTGGACTTTAGGGGCTCTAGGATGCCTATAAACCCCTTTTTTGGGCGTCCAAAGTTTTCAACATCTTTTTAGGCCTAAAATGCATTTTAAGGCCTTCTTTGGGCTGCTAACATATTCTGAGCTTTCAGGGGTATAGGATGCATTTTTCGTGGCAGAAATATTTTTGGGAATTTCAGTGGTCTAGGATGCGGGTTAATGCCCCTTTCAGGCTGCAAATGTTTTTGGGACATTCAGAGCTCTCTGACACCGTTTTTGGTCCACCAACATTTTCTGGACTTTAGGGGGTCTAGGGTGCCTGTAAACCCCTTTTTTGGACCTCCAAGGTTTTCAACATTTTTGAAGGCCTAGATGCATTTTAAGGCATTTTTTTGAGCTGCCAACATTTTCTGAACTTTCAGGGGTGTAGATTGCATTTTTCGTGTCAAAAATATTTCGGGAAATTTCAGTGGTCTAGGATGCGGGTTAATGCCCCTTTCAGGCTGCAAATGTTTTGGGGCATTCAAAGCTCTCTGACACAGTTTTTGGTCCACCAATATTTTCTGGACTTTAGGGGGTCTAGGATGCCTGTAAACCCCTTTTTTGGGTCTCCAAAGTTTTCAACATTTTTGAAGGCCTAAGATGCATTTTAAGGCATTTGTTTTGGGCTGCCAACATTTTCTGAACTTTCAGGGGTGTAGGATGCATTTTCCGTGCCAAAAATATTTTTGGGAATTTCAGTGGTCTAGGATGCGGGTTAATGCCCCTTTCAGGCTGCAAATGTTTTTGGGACATTCAGAGCTATCTGACACCATATTTGGTCCACCAACATTCTCTGGACTTTAGGAGGTCTAGGATGCCTGTAAACCCTTTTTTTGGGCCTCCAAAGTTTTCAACATTTTTTGCAGGCCTAAAATGCATTTTAAGGCCTTCTTTGGGCTGCTAACATATTCTGAGCTTTCAGCGGTATAGGATGCATTTTTGTGCCAAAAATATTTTTGGGAATTTCAGTGGTCTAGGATGCAGGTTAATGCCCCTTTCAGGCTGCAAATGTTTTGGGACATTCAAAGTTCTCTGACACAGTTTTTGGTCCACCAATATTTTCTGGACTTTTGGGGCTCTAGAATGCCTATAAACCACTTTTTTGTGCTTCCAAAGTTTTCAACATTTTTTTAGGCCTAAAATGCATTTTAAGGCCTTCTTTGGGCTGCTAACATATTCTGAGCTTTCAGGGGTATAGGATGCATTTTTCGTGGCAGAAATATTTTTGGGAATTTCAGTGGTCTAGGATGCGGGTTAATGCCCCTTTCAGGCTGCAAATGTTTTTGGGACATTCAGAGCTCTCTGACACAGTTTTTGGTCCACCAACATTTTCTGGACTTTAGGGGGTCTAGGATGCCTGTAAACCCCTTTTTTGGGCCTCCAAAGTTTTCAACATTTTTTGCAGGTCCAAAATGCATTTTAATGCTTTTTTGGGCTGCTAACATATTCGGAAATTTCAGGGGTGTAGGATGCATTTTTCGTGCCAAAAATATTTCTGGGAATTTCAGTGGTCTAGGATGCAGGTTAATGCCCCTTTCAGGCTGCAAATGTTTTGGGACATTCAAAGTTCTCTGACACAGTTTTTGGTCCGCCAATATTTTCTGGACTTTAGGGGGTCTAGGATGCCTGTAAACCCCTTTTTTGGGTCTCCAAAGGTTTCAACATTTTTGAAGGCCTAAGATGCATTTTAAGGCATTTGTTTTGAGCTGCCAACATTTTCTGAACTTTCAGAGGTGTAGGATGCATTTTCCGTGCAAAAAATATTTTTGGGAATTTCAGTGGTCTAGGATGCGGGTTAATGCCCCTTTCAGGCTGCAAATGTTTTTGGGACATTCAGAGCTCTCTGACACCATATTTGGTCCACCAACATTCTCTGGAATTTAGGGGGTCTAGGATGCCTGTAAACCTCTTTTCTGGGCCTCCAAAGTGTTCAACATTTTTGGAGGTCTAAAATGCATTTTAATGCCTTTTTTGGGCTGCCAACATTTTCTGAACTTTCAGGGGTGTAGGATGCATTTTTCGTGCCAAAAATATTTCTGGGAATTTCAGTGGTCTAGGATGCGGGTTAATGCATCTTTAAGTCTGCAAATGTTTTTGGGACATTCAGAGCTCTCTGCCACCGTTTTTGGTCCACCAACATTTTCTGGACTTTAGGGGGTCTAGGGTGCCTGTAAAGCCTGTTTTTGGGCCTCCAAAGTTTTCAACATTTTTGAAGGCCTAAGATGCATTTTAAGGCATTGTTTTGAGCTGCCAACATTTTCTGAACTTTCAGGGGTGTAGGATGCATTTTTCGTGCCAAAAATATTTTGGGAAATTTCAGTGGTCTAGGATGCGGGTTAATGCCCCTTTCAGCCTGCAAATGTTTTTGGGACATTCAGAGCTCTCTGACACTATATTTGGTCCACCAACATTCTCTGGACTTTAGGGGGTCTAGGATGCCTGTAAACCCCTTTTTTGGGCCTCCAAAGTTTTCAACATTTTTGCAGGTCTAAGATGCATTTTAATGCCTTTTTTGAGCTGCCAACATTTTCTGAACTTTCAGGGGTGTAGGATGCATTTTTCGTGGTAAAAATATTTCTGGGAATTTCAGTGGTCTAGGATTCGGGTTAATGCATCTTTAAGTCTGCAAATGTTTTTGGGACATTCAGAGCTCTCTGACACAGTTTTTGGTCCACCAACATTGTCTGACTTTAGGGGCTCTAGGATGCCTATAAACCCCTTTTTTGGGCTTACAAAGTTTTCAACATTTTTGTAGGCCTAAAATGCATTTTAAGGCCTTCTTTGGGCTGCTAACATATTCTGAGCTTTCAGCGGTATAGGATGCATTTTTCGTGCCAAAAATATTTCTGGGAATTTCAGTGGTCTAGGATGCGGGTTAATGCATCTTTAAGTCTGCAAATGTTTTGGGACATTCAAAGTTCTCTGACACAGTTTTTGGTCCACCAATATTTTCTGGACTTTAGGGGATCTAGGATGCCTGTAAATCCCCTTTTTTGGGTCTCCAAAGTTTTCAACATTTTTGAAGGCCAAAGATGCATTTTAAGGCATTTTTTTGAGCTGCCAACATTTTCTGAACTTTCAGGGGTGTAGGATGCATTTTCCGTGCCAAAAATATTTCTGGGAATTTCAGTGGTCTAGGATGCGGGTTAATGCATTTTTAAGTCTGCAAATGTTTTTGGGACATTCAGAGATCTCTGACACAGTTTTTGGTCCACCAACATTTTCTGGACTTTAGGGGCTCTAGGATGCCTATAAACCTCTTTTTTGGGCTTCCAAAGTTTTCAACATTTTTGGAGGTCTAAAATGCATTTTAAGGCCTTTTTTGGGCTGCCAACATTTTCTGAACTTTCAGGGGTGTAGGATGCATTTTTCGTGCCAAAAATATTTCTGGGAATTTCAGTGGTCTAGGATGCGGGTTAATGCATCTTTAAGTCTGCAAATGTTTTTGGGACATCAGAGATCTCTGACACAGTTTTTGGTCCACCAACATTTTCTGGACTTTAGGGGCTCTAGGATGCCTATAAACCCCTTTTTTGGGCTTACAAAGTTTTCAACATTTTTGTATGCCTAAAATGCATTTTAAGGCCTTCTTTGGGCTGCTAACATATTCTGAACTTTCAGGGGTGTAGGATGCATTTTTCGTGCCAAAAATATTTTGGGAAATTTCAGTGGTCTAGGATGCGGGTTAATGCCCCTTTCAGGCTGCAAATGTTTTTGGGACATTCAGAGCTCTCTGACACCATTTTTGGTCCACCAACATTTTCTGGACTTTAGGGGTCTAGGAGGCCTGTAAACTCCATTTTTGGGCCTCCAAAGTTTTCATCATTTTTGAAGGCATAAGATGCATTTTAAGGCCTTTTTTGTGCTGCCAACAGTTTCAGAACTTTCAGGGGTGTAGGATGCATTTTCCGTGCCAAAAATATTTTTGGGAATTTCAGTGGTCTAGGATGCGGGTTAGTGCCCCTTTCAGGCTGCAAATGTTTTGGGACATTCAGGGCTCTCTGACACCATATTTGGTCCACCAACATTCTCTGGACTTTAGGGGGTCTAGGATGCCTGTAAACCCCTTTTTTGGGCCTCCAAAGTTTTCAACATTTTTGTAGGTCTAAAATGCATTTTAATGCCTTTATTGGGCTGCTAACATATTCTGAACCTTCAGGGGTGTAGGATGCATTTTTCGTGCCAAAAATATTTCTGGGAATTTCAGTGGTCTAGGATGCAGGTTAATTCCCCTTTAAGTCTGAAAATGTTTTTGGGACATTCAGAGCTCTCTGACACCATATTTGGTCCACCAACATTCTCTGGACTTTAGGGGGTCTAGGATGCCTGTAAACCACTTTTTTGGGCCTCCAAAGTTTTCAACATTTTTGTAGGTCTAAAATGCATTTTAATGCCTTTATTGGGCTGCTAACATATTCTGAACCTTCAGGGGTGTAGGATGCATTTTTCGTGCCAAAAATATTTCTGGGAATTTCAGTGGTCTAGGATGCGGGTTAATTCCCCTTTAAGTCTGCAAATGTTTTTGGGACATTCAGAGCTCTCTGACACAGTTTTTGGTCCACCAACATTTTCTGGACTTTAGAGGGTCTAGGATGCCTGTAAACCCCTTTTTTGGGCCTCCAAAGTTTTCAACATTTTTTGCAGGTCTAAAATGCATTTTAATGCCTTTTTTGGGCTGCTAACATATTCAGAAATTTCAGGGGTGTAGGATGCATTTTTCGTGCCAAAAATATTTCTGGGAATTTCAGTGGTCTAGGATGCGGGTTAATGCCCCTTTCAGGCTGCAAATGTTTTTGGGACATTCAGAGCTCTCTGACACCATATTTGGTCCACCAACATTCTCTGGACTTTAGGGGGTCTAGGATGCCTGTAAACCTCTTTTCTGGGCCTCCAAAGTGTTCAACATTTTTGGAGGTCTAAAATGCATTTTAATGCCTTTTTTGGGCTGCCAACATTTTCTGAACTTTCAGGGGTGTAGGATGCATTTTTCGTGCCAAAAAAATTTATGGGAATTTCAGTGGTCTAGGATGCGGGTTAATGCATCTTTAAGTCTGCAAATGTTTTTGGGACATTCAGAGATCTCTGACACAGTTTTTGGTCCACCAACATTTTCTGGACTTTAGGGGCTCTAGGATGCCTATAAACCCCTTTTTTGGGCATCCAAAGTTTTCAACATTTTTTTTAGGCCTAAAATGCATTTTAAGGCCTTCTTTGGGCTGCTAACATATTCTGAGCTTTCAGGGGTATAGGATGCATTTTTCGTGGCAGAAATATTTTTGGGAATTTCAGTGGTCTAGGATGCGGGTTAATGCCCCTTTCAGGCTGCAAATGTGTTTGGGACATTCAGAGCTCTCTGCCACCGTTTTTGGTCCACCAACATTTTCTGGACTTTAGGGGCTCTAGGATGCCTATAAACCTCTTTTTTGGGCTTCCAAAGTTTTCAACATTTTTTTAGGCCTAAAATGCATTTTAAGGCCTTCTTTGGGCTGCTAACATATTCTGAGCTTTCAGGGGTATAGGATGCAATTTTCGTGGCAGAAATATTTTTGGGAATTTCAGTGGTCTAGGATGCGGGTTAATGCCCCTTTCAGGCTGCAAATGTTTTGGGGCATTCAAAGCTCTCTGACACAGGTTTTAGTCCACCAATATTTTCTGGACTTTAGGGGGTCTAGGATGCCTGTAAACCTCTTTTCTGGGCCTCCAAAGTGTTCAACATTTTTGGAGGTCTAAAATGCATTTTAATGCCTTTTTTGGGCTGCCAACATTTTCTGAACTTTCAGGGGTGTAGGATGCATTTTTCGTGCCAAAAATATTTCTGGGAATTTCAGTGGTCTAGGATGCGGGTTAATGCATCTTTAAGTCTGCAAATGTTTTTGGGACATTCAGAGATCTCAGACACAGTTTTTGGTCCACCAACATTTTCTGGACTTTAGGGGCTCTAGGATGCCTATAAACCCCTTTTTTGGGCGTCCAAAGTTTTCAACATCTTTTTAGGCCTAAAATGCATTTTAAGGCCTTCTTTGGGCTGCTAACATATTCTGAGCTTTCAGGGGTATAGGATGCATTTTTCGTGGCAGAAATATTTTTGGGAATTTCAGTGGTCTAGGATGCGGGTTAATGCCCCTTTCAGGCTGCAAATGTTTTTGGGACATTCAGAGCTCTCTGACGCCATTTTCGGTCCACCAACATTTTCTGGACTTTAGGTAGTCTAGGGTGCCTGTAAACCCCTTTTTTGGACCTCCAAGGTTTTCAACATTTTTGAAGGCCTAGATGCATTTTAAGGCATTTTTTTGAGCTGCCAACATTTTCTGAACTTTCAGGGGTGTAGATTGCATTTTTCGTGCCAAAAATATTTTGGGAAATTTCAGTGGTCTAGGATGCGGGTTAATGCCCCTTTTTGGCTGCAAATGTTTTGGGGCATTCAAAGCTCTCTGACACAGTTTTTGGTCCACCAATATTTTCTGGACTTTAGGGGGTCTAGGATGCCTGTAAACCCCTTTTTTGGGTCTCCAAAGTTTTCAACATTTTTGAAGGCCTAAGATGCATTTTAAGGCATTTGTTTTGGGCTGCCAACATTTTCTGAACTTTCAGGGGTGTAGGATGCATTTTCCGTGCCAAAAATATTTTTGGGAATTTCAGTGGTCTAGGATGCGGGTTAATGCACCTTTCAGGCTGCAAATGTTTTTGGGACATTCAGAGCTATCTGACACCATATTTGGTCCACCAACATTCTCTGGACTTTAGGAGGTCTAGGATGCCTGTAAACCCCTTTTTTGGGCCTCCAAAGTTTCCAACATTTTTTGCAGGCCTAAAATGCATTTTAAGGCCTTCTTTGGGCTGCTAACATATTCTGAGCTTTCAGCGGTATAGGATGCATTTTTGTGCCAAAAATATTTTTGGGAATTTCAGTGGTCTAGGATGCAGGTTAATGCCCCTTTCAGGCTGCAAATGTTTTGGGACATTCAAAGTTCTCTGACACAGTTTTTGGTCCACCAATATTTTCTGGACTTTAGGGGCTCTAGGATGCCTATAAACCACTTTTTTGTGCTTCCAAAGTTTTCAACATTTTTTTAGGCCTAAAATGCATTTTAAGGCCTTCTTTGGGCTGCTAACATATTCTGAGCTTTCAGGGGTATAGGATGCATTTTTCGTGGCAGAAATATTTTTGGGAATTTCAGTGGTCTAGGATGCAGGTTAATGCCCCTTTCAGGCTGCAAAAGTTTTTGGGACATTCAGAGCTCTCTGACACAGTTTTTGGTCCACCAACATTTTCTGGACTTTAGGGGGTCTAGGATGCCTGTAAACCCCTTTTTTGGGCCTCCAAAGTTTTCAACATTTTTTGCAGGTCTAAAATGCATTTTAATGCTTTTTTGGGCTGCTAACATATTCGGAAATTTCAGGGGTGTAGGATGCATTTTTCGTGCCAAAAATATTTCTGGGAATTTCAGTGGTCTAGGATGCAGGTTAATGCCCCTTTCAGGCTGCAAATGTTTTGGGACATTCAAAGTTCTCTGACACAGTTTTTGGTCCGCCAATATTTTCTGGACTTTAGGGGGTCTAGGATGCCTGTAAACCCCTTTTTTGGGTTTCCAAAGGTTTCAACATTTTTGAAGGCCTAAGATGCATTTTAAGGCATTTGTTTTGAGCTGCCAACATTTTCTGAACTTTCAGGGGTGTAGGATGCATTTTCCGTGCAAAAAATATTTTTGGGAATTTCAGTGGTCTAGGATGCGGGTTAATGCCCCTTTCAGGCTGCAAATGTTTTTGGGACATTCAGAGCTCTCTGACACCATATTTGGTCCACCAACATTCTCTGGAATTTAGGGGGTCTAGGATGCCTGTAAACCTCTTTTCTGGGCCTCCAAAGTGTTCAACATTTTTTTAGGCCTAAAATGCATTTTAAGGCCTTCTTTGGGCTGCTAACATATTCTGAGCTTTCAGGGGTATAGGATGCATTTTTCGTGGCAGAAATATTTTTGGGAATTTCAGTGGTCTAGGATGCAGGTTAATGCCCCTTTCAGGCTGCAAATGTTTTGGGACATTCAAAGTTCTCTGACACAGTTTTTGGTCCGCCAATATTTTCTGGACTTTAGGGGGTCTAGGATGCCTGTAAACCCCTTTTTTGGGTCTCCAAAGGTTTCAACATTTTTGAAGGCCTAAGATGCATTTTAAGGCATTTGTTTTGAGCTGCCAACATTTTCTGAACTTTCAGGGGTGTAGGATGCATTTTCCGTGCAAAAAATATTTTTGGGAATTTCAGTGGTCTAGGATGCGGGTTAATGCCCCTTTCAGGCTGCAAATGTTTTTGGGACATTCAGAGCTCTCTGACACCATATTTGGTCCACCAACATTCTCTGGAATTTAGGGGGTCTAGGATGCCTGTAAACCTCTTTTCTGGGCCTCCAAAGTGTTCAACATTTTTGGAGGTCTAAAATGCATTTTAATGCCTTTTTTGGGCTGCCAACATTTTCTGAACTTTCAGGGGTGTAGGATGCATTTTTCGTGCCAAAAATATTTCTGGGAATTTCAGTGGTCTAGGATGCGGGTTAATGCATCTTTAAGTCTGCAAATGTTTTTGGGACATTCAGAGCTCTCTGCCACCGTTTTTGGTCCACCAACATTTTCTGGACTTTAGGGGGTCTAGGGTGCCTGTAAAGCCTGTTTTTGGGCCTCCAAAGTTTTCAACATTTTTGAAGGCCTAAGATGCATTTTAAGGCATTTTTTTGAGCTGCCAACATTTTCTGAACTTTCAGGGGTGTAGGATGCATTTTTCGTGCCAAAAATATTTTGGGAAATTTCAGTGGTCTAGGATGCGGGTTAATGCCCCTTTCAGGCTGCAAATGTTTTGGGGCATTCAAAGATCTCTGACACAGGTTTTAGTCCACCAATATTTTCTGGACTTAAGGGGGTCTAGGATGCCTATAAACCCCTTTTTTGGGCCTCCAAAGATTTTTTTTAACATTTTTGCAGGCCTATAATGCATTTTAAGGCCTTTTTTTGGGCTGCTAACATATTCTGAACTTTCAGGGGTGTAGGATGCATTTTTCGTGCCAAAAATATTTTTGGGAATTTCAGTGGTCTAGGATGCAGGTTAGTGCCCCTTTCAGGCTGAAAATGTTTTTGGGACATTCAAAGCTGTCTGACACAGTTTTTGGTCCACCAATATTTTCTGGACTTTAGAGGGTCTAGGATGCCTGTAAACCCCTTTTTTGGGCCTCCAAAGTTTTCAACATTTTTTGCAGGTCTAAAATGCATTTTAATGCCTTTTTTGGGCTGCTAACATATTCAGAAATTTCAGGGGTGTAGGATGCATTTTTCGTGCCAAAAATATTTCTGGGAATTTCAGTGGTCTAGGATGCGGGTTAATGCCCCTTTCAGGCTGCAAATGTTTTTGGGACATTCAGAGCTCTCTGACACCATATTTGGTCCACCAACATTCTCTGGACTTTAGGGGGTCTAGGATGCCTGTAAACCTCTTTTCTGGGCCTCCAAAGTGTTCAACATTTTTGGAGGTCTAAAATGCATTTTAAAGCCTTTTTTGGGCTGCCAACATTTTCTGAACTTTCAAGGGTGTAGGATGCATTTTTCGTGCCAAAAAAATTTATGGGAATTTCAGTGGTCTAGGATGCGGGTTAATGCATCTTTAAGTCTGCAAATGTTTTTGGGACATTCAGAGATCTCTGACACAGTTTTTGGTCCACCAACATTTTCTGGACTTTAGAGGCTCTAGGATGCCTATAAACCCCTTTTTTGGGCATCCAAAGTTTTCAACATTTCTTTAGGCCTAAAATGCATTTTAAGGCCTTCTTTGGGCTGCTAACATATTCTGAGCTTTCAGGGGTATAGGATGCATTTTTCGTGGCAGAAATATTTTTGGGAATTTCAGTGGTCTAGGATGCGGGTTAATGCCCCTTTCAGGCTGCAAATGTGTTTGGGACATTCAGAGCTCTCTGCCACCGTTTTTGGTCCACCAACATTTTCTGGACTTTAGGGGCTCTAGGATGCCTATAAACCTCTTTTTTGGGCTTCCAAAGTTTTCAACATTTTTTTAGGCCTAAAATGCATTTTAAGGCCTTCTTTGGGCTGCTAACATATTCTGAGCTTTCAGGGGTATAGGATGCAATTTTCATGGCAGAAATATTTTTGGGAATTTCAGTGGTCTAGGATGCGGGTTAATGCCCCTTTCAGGCTGCAAATGTTTTGGGGCATTCAAAGCTCTCTGACACAGGTTTTAGTCCACCAATGTTTTCTGGACTTTAGGGGGCCTAGGATGCCTGTAAACCTCTTTTCTGGGCCTCCAAAGTGTTCAACATTTTTGGAGGTCTAAAATGCATTTTAATGCCTTTTTTGGGCTGCCAACATTTTCTGAACTTTCAGGGGTGTAGGATGCATTTTTCGTGCCAAAAATATTTCTGGGAATTTCAGTGGTCTAGGATGCGGGTTAATGCATCTTTAAGTCTGCAAATGTTTTTGGGACATTCAGAGATCTCTGACACAGTTTTTGGTCCACCAACATTTTCTGGACTTTAGGGGCTCTAGGATGCCTATAAACCCCTTTTTTGGGCATCCAAAGTTTTCAACATTTTTTTTAGGCCTAAAATGCATTTTAAGGCCTTCTTTGGGCTGCTAACATATTCTGAGCTTTCAGGGGTATAGGATGCATTTTTCGTGGCAGAAATATTTTTGGGAATTTCAGTGGTCTAGGATGCGGGTTAATGCCCCTTTCAGGCTGCAAATGTGTTTGGGACATTCAGAGCTCTCTGCCACCGTTTTTGGTCCACCAACATTTTCTGGACTTTAGGGGCTCTAGGATGCCTATAAACCTCTTTTTTGGGCTTCCAAAGTTTTCAACATTTTTTTAGGCCTAAAATGCATTTTAAGGCCTTCTTTGGGCTGCTAACATATTCTGAGCTTTCAGGGGTATAGGATGCAATTTTTGTGGCAGAAATATTTTTGGGAATTTCAGTGGTCTAGGATGCGGGTTAATGCCCCTTTCAGGCTGCAAATGTTTCGGGGCATTCAAAGCTCTCTGACACAGGTTTTAGTCCACCAATATTTTCTGGACTTTAGGGGGTCTAGGATGCCTGTAAACCTCTTTTCTGGGCCTCCAAAGTGTTCAACATTTTTGGAGGTCTAAAATGCATTTTAATGCCTTTTTTGGGCTGCCAACATTTTCTGAACTTTCAGGGGTGTAGGATGCATTTTTCGTGCCAAAAATATTTCTGGGAATTTCAGTGGTCTAGGATGCGGGTTAATGCATCTTTAAGTCTGCAAATGTTTTTGGGACATTCAGAGATCTCAGACACAGTTTTTGGTCCACCAACATTTTCTGGACTTTAGGGGCTCTAGGATGCCTATAAACCCCTTTTTTGGGCGTCCAAAGTTTTCAACATCTTTTTAGGCCTAAAATGCATTTTAAGGCCTTCTTTGGGCTGCTAACATATTCTGAGCTTTCAGGGGTATAGGATGCATTTTTCGTGGCAGAAATATTTTTGGGAATTTCAGTGGTCTAGGATGCGGGTTAATGCCCCTTTCAGGCTGCAAATGTTTTTGGGACATTCAGAGCTCTCTGACACCATTTTCGGTCCACCAACATTTTCTGGACTTTAGGTAGTCTAGGGTGCCTGTAAACCCCTTTTTTGGACCTCCAAGGTTTTCAACATTTTTGAAGGCCTAGATGCATTTTAAGGCATTTTTTTGAGCTGCCAACATTTTCTGAACTTTCAGGGGTGTAGATTGCATTTTTCGTGCCAAAAATATTTTGGGAAATTTCAGTGGTCTAGGATGCGGGTTAATGCCCCTTTCAGGCTGCAAATGTTTTGGGGCATTCAAAGCTCTCTGACACAGTTTTTGGTCCACCAATATTTTCTGGACGTTAGGGGGTCTAGGATGCCTGTAAACCCCTTTTTTGGGTCTCCAAAGTTTTCAACATTTTTGAAGGCCTAAGATGCATTTTAAGGCATTTGTTTTGGGCTGCCAACATTTTCTGAACTTTCAGGGGTGTAGGATGCATTTTCCGTGCCAAAAATATTTTTGGGAATTTCAGTGGTCTAGGATGCGGGTTAATGCCCCTTTCAGGCTGCAAATGTTTTTGGGACATTCAGAGCTATCTGACACCATATTTGGTCCACCAACATTCTCTGGACTTTAGGAGGTCTAGGATGCCTGTAAACCCCTTTTTTGGGCCTCCAAAGTTTCCAACATTTTTTGCAGGCCTAAAATGCATTTTAAGGCCTTCTTTGGGCTGCTAACATATTCTGAGCTTTCAGCGGTATAGGATGCATTTTTGTGCCAAAAATATTTTTGGGAATTTCAGTGGTCTAGGATGCAGGTTAATGCCCCTTTCAGGCTGCAAATGTTTTGGGACATTCAAAGTTCTCTGACAGTTTTTGGTCCACCAATATTTTCTGGACTTTAGGGGCTCTAGGATGCCTATAAACCACTTTTTTGTGCTTCCAAAGTTTTCAACATTTTTTTAGGCCTAAAATGCATTTTAAGGCCTTCTTTGGGCTGCTAACATATTCTGAGCTTTCAGGGGTATAGGATGCATTTTTCGTGGCAGAAATATTTTTGGGAATTTCAGTGGTCTAGGATGCAGGTTAATGCCCCTTTCAGGCTGCAAAAGTTTTTGGGACATTCAGAGCTCTCTGACACAGTTTTTGGTCCACCAACATTTTCTGGACTTTAGGGGGTCTAGGATGCCTGTAAACCCCTTTTTTGGGCCTCCAAAGTTTTCAACATTTTTTGCAGGTCTAAAATGCATTTTAATGCTTTTTTGGGCTGCTAACATATTCGGAAATTTCAGGGGTGTAGGATGCATTTTTCGTGCCAAAAATATTTCTGGGAATTTCAGTGGTCTAGGATGCAGGTTAATGCCCCTTTCAGGCTGCAAATGTTTTGGGACATTCAAAGTTCTCTGACACAGTTTTTGGTCCGCCAATATTTTCTGGACTTTAGGGGGTCTAGGATGCCTGTAAACCCCTTTTTTGGGTTTCCAAAGGTTTCAACATTTTTGAAGGCCTAAGATGCATTTTAAGGCATTTGTTTTGAGCTGCCAACATTTTCTGAACTTTCAGGGGTGTAGGATGCATTTTCCGTGCAAAAAATATTTTTGGGAATTTCAGTGGTCTAGGATGCGGGTTAATGCCCCTTTCAGGCTGCAAATGTTTTTGGGACATTCAGAGCTCTCTGACACCATATTTGGTCCACCAACATTCTCTGGAATTTAGGGGGTCTAGGATGCCTGTAAACCTCTTTTCTGGGCCTCCAAAGTGTTCAACATTTTTTTAGGCCTAAAATGCATTTTAAGGCCTTCTTTGGGCTGCTAACATATTCTGAGCTTTCAGGGGTATAGGATGCATTTTTCGTGGCAGAAATATTTTTGGGAATTTCAGTGGTCTAGGATGCAGGTTAATGCCCCTTTCAGGCTGCAAATGTTTTGGGACATTCAAAGTTCTCTGACACAGTTTTTGGTCCGCCAATATTTTCTGGACTTTAGGGGGTCTAGGATGCCTGTAAACCCCTTTTTTGGGTCTCCAAAGGTTTCAACATTTTTGAAGGCCTAAGATGCATTTTAAGGCATTTGTTTTGAGCTGCCAACATTTTCTGAACTTTCAGGGGTGTAGGATGCATTTTCCGTGCAAAAAATATTTTTGGGAATTTCAGTGGTCTAGGATGCGGGTTAATGCCCCTTTCAGGCTGCAAATGTTTTTGGGACATTCAGAGCTCTCTGACACCATATTTGGTCCACCAACATTCTCTGGAATTTAGGGGGTCTAGGATGCCTGTAAACCTCTTTTCTGGGCCTCCAAAGTGTTCAACATTTTTGGAGGTCTAAAATGCATTTTAATGCCTTTTTTGGGCTGCCAACATTTTCTGAACTTTCAGGGGTGTAGGATGCATTTTTCGTGCCAAAAATATTTCTGGGAATTTCAGTGGTCTAGGATGCGGGTTAATGCATCTTTAAGTCTGCAAATGTTTTTGGAACATTCAGAGCTCTCTGCCACCGTTTTTGGTCCACCAACATTTTCTGGACTTTAGGGGGTCTAGGGTGCCTGTAAAGCCTGTTTTTGGGCCTCCAAAGTTTTCAACATTTTTGAAGGCCTAAGATGCATTTTAAGCCATTTTTTTGAGCTGCCAACATTTTCTGAACTTTCAGGGGTGTAGGATGCATTTTTCGTGCCAAAAATATTTTGGGAAATTTCAGTGGTCTAGGATGCGGGTTAATGCCCCTTTCAGGCTGCAAATGTTTTGGGGCATTCAAAGCTCTCTGACACAGGTTTTAGTCCACCAATATTTTCTGGACTTAAGGGGGTCTAGGATGCCTATAAACCCCTTTTTTGGGCCTCCAAAGATTTTTTTTACATTTTTGCAGGCCTATAATGCATTTTAAGGCCTTTTTTGGGCTGCTAACATATTCTGAACTTTCAGGGGTGTAGGATGCATTTTTCGTGCCAAAAATATTTTTGGGAATTTCAGTGGTCTAGGATGCAGGTTAGTGCCCCTTTCAGGCTGAAAATGTTTTGGGACATTCAAAGCTCTCTGACACAGTTTTTGGTCCACCAATATTTTCTGTACTTTAGAGGGTCTAGGATGCCTGTAAACCCCTTTTTTGGGTCTCCAAAGTTTTCAACATTTTTGAAGGCCTAAAATGCATTTTAAGGCATTTGTTTTGAGCTGCCAAAATTTTCTGAACTTTCAGGGGTGTAGGATGCATTTTCCGTGACAAAAATAGTTTTGGGAATTTCAGTGGTCTAGGATGCGGGTTAATGCCCCTTTCAGGCTGCAAATGTTTTTGGGACATTCAGAGCTCTCTGACACTATATTTGGTCCACCAACATTCTCTGGACTTTAGGGGGTCTAGGATGCCTGTAAACCCCTTTTTTGGGCCTCCAAAGTTTTCATCATTTTTGAAGGCATAAGATGCATTTTAAGGCCTTTTTTGTGCTGCCAACAGTTTCAGAACTTTCAGGGGTGTAGGATGTATTTTCCGTGCCAAAAATATTTTTGGGAATTTCAGTGGTCTAGGATGCGGGTTAATGCCCCTTTCAGGCTGCAAATGTTTTTGGGACATTCAGAGCTCTCTGACACCATTTTTGGTCCACCAACATTTTCTGGACTTTAGGGGTCTAGGAGGCCTGTAACTCCTTTTTTGGGCCTCCAAAGTTTTCAACATTTTTGTAGGTCTAAAATGCATTTTAATGCCTTTATTGGGCTGCTAACATATTCTGAACCTTCAGGGGTGTAGGATGCATTTTTCGTGCCAAAAATATTTCTGGGAATTTCAGTGGTCTAGGATACAGGTTAATTCCCCTTTAAGTCTGCAAATGTTTTTGGGACATTCAGAGCTCTCTGACACAGTTTTTGGTCCACCAACATTTTCTGGACTTTAGAGGGTCTAGGATGCCTGTAAACCTCTTTTCTGGGCCTCCAAAGTGTTCAACATTTTTGGAGGTCTAAAATGCATTTTAATGCCTTTTTTGGGCTGCCAACATTTTCTGAACTTTCAGGGGTGTAGATTGCATTTTTCGTGCCAAAAATATTTTGGGAAATTTCAGTGGTCTAGGATGCGGGTTAATGCCCCTTTCAGGCTGCAAATGTTTTGGGGCATTCAAAGCTCTCTGACACAGTTTTTGGTCCACCAATATTTTCTGGACTTTAGGGGGTCTAGGATGCCTATAAACCCTTTTTTTGGGCCTCCAAAGATTTGTTTACATTTTTGAGGCCTATAATGCATTTTAAGGCCTTTTTTGGGCTGCTAACATATTCTGAACTTTCAGGGGTGTAGGATGCATTTTTCGTGCCAAATATATTTTTGGGAATTTCAGTGGTCTAGGATGCGGGTTAATGCCCCTTTCAGGCTGCAAATGTTTTTGGGACATTCAGAGATCTCTGACACAGGTTTTGGTCCACCAACATTTTCTGGACTTTAGGGGCTCTAGGATGCCTATAAACCTCTTTTTTGGGCTTCCAAAGTTTTCAACATTTTTTTAGGCCTAAAATGCATTTTAAGGCCTTCTTTGGGCTGCTAACATATTCTGAGCTTTCAGGGGTATAGGATGCATTTTTCGTGCCAAAAATATTTCTGGGAATTTCAGTGGTCTAGGATGCGGGTTAATGCATCTTTAAGTCTGCAAATGTTTTTGGGACATTCAGAGATCTCTGACACAGTTTTTGGTCCACCAACATTTTCTGGACTTTAGGGGCTCTAGGATGCCTATAAACCTCTTTTTTGGGCTTCCAAAGTTTTCAACATTTTTTTAGGCCTAAAATGCATTTTAAGGCCTTCTTTGGGCTGCTAACATATTCTGAGCTTTCAGGGGTATAGGATGCATTTTTCGTGGCAGAAATATTTTTGGGAATTTCAGTGGTCTAGGATGCGGGTTAATGCCCCTTTCAGGCTGCAAATGTTTTGGGGCATTCAAAGCTCTCTGACACAGGTTTTAGTCCACCAATATTTTCTGGACTTTAGGGGGTCTAGGATGCCTGTAAACCTCTTTTCTGGGCCTCCAAAGTGTTCAACATTTTTGGAGGTCTAAAATGCATTTTATTGCCTTTTTTGGGCTGCCAACATTTTCTGAACTTTCAGGGGTGTAGGATGCATTTTTCGTGCCAAAAATATTTATGGGAATTTCAGTGGTCTAGGATGCGGGTTAATGCATCTTTAAGTCTGCAAATGTTTTTGGGACATTCAGAGATTTCTGACACAGTTTTTGGTCCACCAACATTTTCTGGACTTTAGGCGCTCTAGGATGCCTATAAACCCCTTTTTTGGGCATCCAAAGTTTTCAACATTTTTTTAGGCCTAAAATGCATTTTAAGGCCTTCTTTGGGCTGCTAACATATTCTGAGCTTTCAGGGGTATAGGATGCATTTTTCGTGGCAGAAATATTTTTGGGAATTTCAGTGGTCTAGGATGCGGGTTAATGCCCCTTTCAGGCTGCAAATGTGTTTGGGACATTCAGAACTCTCTGCCACCGTTTTTGGTCCACCAACATTTTCTGGACTTTAGGGGGTCTAGGGTGCCTGTAAAGCCTGTTTTTGGGCCTCCAAAGTTTTCAACATTTTCGAAGGCCTAACATGCATTTTAAGGCATTTTTTTGAACTGCCAACATTTTCTGAACTTTCAGGGGTGTAGGATGCATTTTTCGTGCCAAAAATATTTTGGGAAATTTCAGTGGTCTAGGATGCGGGTTAATGCCCCTTTCAGGCTGCAAATGTTTTGGGGCATTCAAAGCTCTCTGACACAGGTTTTAGTCCACCAATATTTTCTGGACTTTAGGGGGTCTAGGATGCCTGTAAACCTCTTTTCTGGGCCTCCAAAGTGTTCAACATTTTTGGAGGTCTAAAATGCATTTTAAGGTCTTTTTTGGGCTGCCAACATTTTCTGAACTTTCAGGGGTGTAGGATGCATTTTTCGTGCCAAAAATATTTCTGGGAATTTCAGTGGTCTAGGATGCGGGTTAATGCATCTTTAAGTCTGCAAATGTTTTTGGGACATTCAGAGATCTCTGACACAGTTTTTGGTCCACCAACATTTTCTGGACTTTAGGGGCTCTAGGATGCCTATAAACCTCTTTTTTGGGCTTCCAAAGTTTTCAACATTTTTTTAGGCCTAAAATGCATTTTAAGGCCTTCTTTGGGCTGCTAACATATTCTGAGCTTTCAGGGGTATAGGATGCATTTTTCGTGGCAGAAATATTTTTGGGAATTTCAGTGGTCTAGGATGCGGGTTAATGCCCCTTTCAGGCTGCAAATGTTTTGGGGCATTCAAAGCTCTCTGACACAGTTTTTGGTCCACCAATATTTTCTGGACTTTAGGGGGTCTAGGATGCCTATAAACCCTTTTTTTGGGCCTCCAAAGATTTGTTTACATTTTTGAGGCCTATAATGCATTTTAAGGCCTTTTTTGGGCTGCTAACATATTCTGAACTTTCAGGGGTGTAGGATGCATTTTTCGTGCCAAATATATTTTTGGGAATTTCAGTGGTCTAGGATGCGGGTTAATGCCCCTTTCAGGCTGCAAATGTTTTTGGGACATTCAGAGATCTCTGACACAGGTTTTGGTCCACCAACATTTTCTGGACTTTAGGGGCTCTAGGATGCCTATAAACCTCTTTTTTGGGCTTCCAAAGTTTTCAACATTTTTTTAGGCCTAAAATGCATTTTAAGGCCTTCTTTGGGCTGCTAACATATTCTGAGCTTTCAGGGGTATAGGATGCATTTTTCGTGCCAAAAATATTTCTGGGAATTTCAGTGGTCTAGGATGCGGGTTAATGCATCTTTAAGTCTGCAAATGTTTTTGGGACATTCAGAGATCTCTGACACAGTTTTTGGTCCACCAACATTTTCTGGACTTTAGGGGCTCTAGGATGCCTATAAACCTCTTTTTTGGGCTTCCAAAGTTTTCAACATTTTTTTAGGCCTAAAATGCATTTTAAGGCCTTCTTTGGGCTGCTAACATATTCTGAGCTTTCAGGGGTATAGGATGCATTTTTCGTGGCAGAAATATTTTTGGGAATTTCAGTGGTCTAGGATGCGGGTTAATGCCCCTTTCAGGCTGCAAATGTTTTGGAGCATTCAAAGCTCTCTGACACAGGTTTTAGTCCACCAATATTTTCTGGACATTAGGGGGTCTAGGATGCCTGTAAACCTCTTTTCTGGGCCTCCAAAGTGTTCAACATTTTTGGAGGTCTAAAATGCATTTTATTGCCTTTTTTGGGCTGCCAACATTTTCTGAACTTTCAGGGGTGTAGGATGCATTTTTCGTGCCAAAAATATTTATGGGAATTTCAGTGGTCTAGGATGCGGGTTAATGCATCTTTAAGTCTGCAAATGTTTTTGGGACATTCAGAGATTTCTGACACAGTTTTTGGTCCACCAACATTTTCTGGACTTTAGGGGCTCTAGGATGCCTATAAACCCCTTTTTTGGGCATCCAAAGTTTTCAACATTTTTTTAGGCCTAAAATGCATTTTAAGGCCTTCTTTGGGCTGCTAACATATTCTGAGCTTTCAGGGGTATAGGATGCATTTTTCGTGGCAGAAATATTTTTGGGAATTTCAGTGGTCTAGGATGCGGGTTAATGCCCCTTTCAGGCTGCAAATGTGTTTGGGACATTCAGAACTCTCTGCCACCGTTTTTGGTCCACCAACATTTTCTGGACTTTAGGGGGTCTAGGGTGCCTGTAAAGCCTGTTTTTGGGCCTCCAAAGTTTTCAACATTTTCGAAGGCCTAACATGCATTTTAAGGCATTTTTTTGAACTGCCAACATTTTCTGAACTTTCAGGGGTGTAGGATGCATTTTTCGTGCCAAAAATATTTTGGGAAATTTCAGTGGTCTAGGATGCGGGTTAATGCCCCTTTCAGGCTGCAAATGTTTTGGGGCATTCAAAGCTCTCTGACACAGGTTTTAGTCCACCAATATTTTCTGGACTTTAGGGGGTCTAGGATGCCTGTAAACCTCTTTTCTGGGCCTCCAAAGTGTTCAACATTTTTGGAGGTCTAAAATGCATTTTAAGGTCTTTTTTGGGCTGCCAACATTTTCTGAACTTTCAGGGGTGTAGGATGCATTTTTCGTGCCAAAAATATTTCTGGGAATTTCAGTGGTCTAGGATGCGGGTTAATGCATCTTTAAGTCTGCAAATGTTTTTGGGACATTCAGAGATCTCTGACACAGTTTTTGGTCCACCAACATTTTCTGGACTTTAGGGGCTCTAGGATGCCTATAAACCTCTTTTTTGGGCTTCCAAAGTTTTCAACATTTTTTTAGGCCTAAAATGCATTTTAAGGCCTTCTTTGGGCTGCTAACATATTCTGAGCTTTCAGGGGTATAGGATGCATTTTTCGTGGCAGAAATATTTTTGGGAATTTCAGTGGTCTAGGATGCGGGTTAATGCCCCTTTCAGGCTGCAAATGTTTTGGGGCATTCAAAGCTCTCTGACACAGGTTTTAGTCCACCAATATTTTCTGGACTTTAGGGGGTCTAGGATGCCTGTAAACCTCTTTTCTGGGCCTCCAAAGTGTTCAACATTTTTGGAGGTCTAAAATGCATTTTAATGCCTTTTTTGGGCTGCCAACATTTTCTGAACTTTCAGGGGTGTAGGATGCATTTTTCGTGCCAAAAATATTTCTGGGAATTTCAGTGGTCTAGGATGCGGGTTAATGCATCTTTAAGTCTGCAAATGTTTTTGGGACATTCAGAGATCTCTGACACAGTTTTTGGTCCACCAACATTTTCTGGACTTTAGGGGCTCTAGGATGCCTATAAACCCCTTTTTTGGGCGTCCAAAGTTTTCAACATTTTTTTAGGCCTAAAATGCATTTTAAGGCCTTCTTTGGGCTGCTAACATATTCTGAGCTTTCAGGGGTATAGGATGCATTTTTCGTGGCAGAAATATTTTTGGAATTTCAGTGGTCTAGGATGCGGGTTAATGCCCCTTTCAGGCTGCAAATGTTTTTGGGACATTCAGAGCTCTCTGACACCGTTTTTGGTTCACCAACATTTTCTGGACTTTAGGGGGTCTAGGGTGCCTGTAACCCCCTTTTTTGGACCTCCAAGGTTTTGAACATTTTTGAAGGCCTAGATGCATTTTAAGGCATTTTTTTGAGCTGCCAACATTTTCTGAACTTTCAGGGGTGTAGATTGCATTTTTCGTGCCAAAAATATTTTGGGAAATTTCAGTGGTCTAGGATGCGGGTTAATGCCCCTTTCAGGCTGCAAATGTTTTGGGGCATTCAAAGCTCTCTGACACAGTTTTTGGTCCACCAATATTTTCTGGACTTTAGGGGGTCTAGGATGCCTATAAACCCTTTTTTTGGGCCTCCAAAGATTTGTTTACATTTTTGAGGCCTATAATGCATTTTAAGGCCTTTTTTGGGCTGCTAACATATTCTGAACTTTCAGGGGTGTAGGATGCATTTTTCGTGCCAAATATATTTTTGGGAATTTCAGTGGTCTAGGATGCGGGTTAATGCCCCTTTCAGGCTGCAAATGTTTTTGGGACATTCAGAGATCTCTGACACAGGTTTTGGTCCACCAACATTTTCTGGACTTTAGGGGCTCTAGGATGCCTATAAACCTCTTTTTTGGGCTTCCAAAGTTTTCAACATTTTTTTAGGCCTAAAATGCATTTTAAGGCCTTCTTTGGGCTGCTAACATATTCTGAGCTTTCAGGGGTATAGGATGCATTTTTCGTGCCAAAAATATTTCTGGGAATTTCAGTGGTCTAGGATGCGGGTTAATGCATCTTTAAGTCTGCAAATGTTTTTGGGACATTCAGAGATCTCTGACACAGTTTTTGGTCCACCAACATTTTCTGGACTTTAGGGGCTCTAGGATGCCTATAAACCCCTTTTTTGGGCTTCCAAAGTTTTCAACATTTTTTTAGGCCTAAAATGCATTTTAAGGCCTTCTTTGGGCTGCTAACATATTCTGAGCTTTCAGGGGTATAGGATGCATTTTTCGTGGCAGAAATATTTTTGGGAATTTCAGTGGTCTAGGATGCGGGTTAATGCCCCTTTCAGGCTGCAAATGTTTTGGGGCATTCAAAGCTCTCTGACACAGGTTTTAGTCCACCAATATTTTCTGGACTTTAGGGGGTCTAGGATGCCTGTAAACCCCTTTTTTGGACCTCCAAGGTTTTCAACATTTTTGAAGGCCTAGATGCATTTTAAGGCATTTTTTTGAGCTGCTAACATATTCTGAACTTTCAGGGGTGTAGGATGCATTTTTCGTGCCAAATATATTTTTGGGAATTTCAGTGGTCTAGGGTGCGGGTTAATGCTCCTTTCAGGCTGCAAATGTTTTTGGGACATTCAAAGCTCTCTGACACAGTTTTTGGTCCACCAATATTTTCTGGACTTTAGGGGGTCTAGGATGCCTGTAAACCCCTTTTTTGGGGTCTCCAAAGTTTTCAACATTTTTGAAGGCCTAAGATGCATTTTAAGGCATTTGTTTTGGGCTGCCAACATTTTCTGAACTTTCAGGGGTGTAGGATGCATTTTCCGTGCCAAAAATATTTTTGGGAATTTCAGTGGCCTAGGATGCGGGTTAATGCCCCTTTCAGGCTGCAAATGTTTTTGGGACATTCAGAGCTATCTGACACCATATTTGGTCCACCAACATTCTCTGGACTTTAGGAGGTCTTGGATGCCTGTAAACCCCTTTTTTGGGCCTCCAAAGTTTTCAACATTTTTTGCAGGTCTAAAATGCATTTTAATGCCTTTTTTGGGCTGCTAACATATTCTGCACTTTCAGGGGTATAGGATGCATTTTTCGTGGCAGAAATATTTTTGGGAATTTCAGTGGTCTAGGATGCGGGTTAATGCCCCTTTCAGGCTGCAAATGTTTTTGGGACATTCAGAGCTCTCTGACACAGTTTTTGGTCCACCAACATTTTCTGGACTTTAGGGGGTCTAGGATGCCTGTAAACCCCTTTCTTGGGCCTCCAAAGTTTTCAACATTTTTTGCAGGTCTAAAATGCATTTTAATGCTTTTTTGGGCTGCTAACATATTCGGAAATTTCAGGGGTGTAGGATGCATTTTTCGTGCCAAAAATATTTCTGGGAATTTCAGTGGTCTAGGATGCAGGTTAATGCCCCTTTCAGGCTGCAAATGTTTTGGGACATTCAAAGTTCTCTGACACAGTTTTTGGTCCACCAATATTTTCTGGACTTTAGGAGGTCTAGGATGCCTGTAAACCCCTTTTTTGGGTCTCCAAAGTTTTCAACATTTTTGAAGGCCTAAGATGCATTTTAAGGCATTTGTTTTGAGCTGCCAACATTTTCTGAACTTTCAGGGGTGTAGGATGCATTTTCCGTGCAAAAAATATTTTTGGGAATTTCAGTGGTCTAGGATGCGGGTTAATGCCCCTTTCAGGCTGCAAATGTTTTTGGGACATTCAGAGCTCTCTGACACCATATTTGGTCCACCAACATTCTCTGGAATTTAGGGGGTCTAGGATGCCTGTAAACCTCTTTTCTGGGCCTCCAAAGTGTTCAACATTTTTGGAGGTCTAAAATGCATTTTAATGCCTTTTTTGGGCTGCCAACATTTTCTGAACTTTCAGGGGTGTAGGATGCATTTTTCGTGCCAAAAATATTTCTGGGAATTTCAGTGGTCTAGGATGCGGGTTAATGCATCTTTAAGTCTGCAAATGTTTTTGGGACATTCAGAGCTCTCTGCCACCGTTTTTGGTCCACCAACATTTTCTGGACTTTAGGGGGTCTAGGGTGCCTGTAAAGCCTGTTTTTGGGCCTCCAAAGTTTTCAACATTTTTGAAGGCCTAAGATGCATTTTAAGGCATTTTTTTGAGCTGCCAACATTTTATGAACTTTCAGGGGTGTAGGATGCATTTTTCGTGCCAAAAATATTTTGGGAAATTTCAGTGGTCTAGGATGCGGGTTAATGCCCCTTTCAGGCTGCAAATGTTTTGGGGCATTCAAAGCTCTCTGACACAGGTTTTAGTCCACCAATATTTTCTGGACTTATGGACTTAAGGGGGTCTAGGATGCCTATAAACCCCTTTTTTGGGCCTCCAAAGATTTTTTTTTACATTTTTGCAGGCCTATAATGCATTTTAAGGCCTTTTTTGGGCTGCTAACATATTCTGAACTTTCAGGGGTGTAGGATGCATTTTTCGTGCCAAAAATATTTTTGGGAATTTCAGTGGTCTAGGATGCAGGTTAGTGCCCCTTTCAGGCTGAAAATGTTTTTGGGACATTCAAAGCTCTCTGACACAGTTTTTGGTCCACCAATATTTTCTGGACTTTAGAGGGTCTAGGATGCCTGTAAACCCCTTTTTTGGGTCTCCAAAGTTTTCAACATTTTTGAAGGCCTAAAATGCATTTTAAGGCATTTGTTTTGAGCTGCCAAAATTTTCTGAACTTTCAGGGGTGTAGGATGCATTTTCCGTGACAAAAATAGTTTTGGGAATTTCAGTGGTCTAGGATGCGGGTTAATGCCCCTTTCAGGCTGCAAATGTTTTTGGGACATTCAGAGCTCTCTGACACTATATTTGGTCCACCAACATTCTCTGGACTTTAGGGGGTCTAGGATGCCTGTAAACCTCTTTTCTGGGCCTCCAAAGTGTTCAACATTTTTGGAGGTCTAAAATGCATTTTAATGCCTTTTTTGGGCTGCCAACATTTTCTGAACTTTCAGGGGTGTAGGATGCATTTTTCGTGCCAAAAATATTTCTGGGAATTTCAGTGGTCTAGGATGCGGGTTAATGCATCTTTAAGTCTGCAAATGTTTTTGGGACATTCAGAGATCTCTGACACAGTTTTTGGTCCACCAACATTTTCTGGACTTTAGGGGCTCTAGGATGCCTATAAACCCCTTTTTTGGGCGTCCAAAGTTTTCAACATTTTTTTAGGCCTAAAATGCATTTTAAGGCCTTCTTTGGGCTGCTAACATATTCTGAGCTTTCAGGGGTATAGGATGCATTTTTCGTGGCAGAAATATTTTTGGGAATTTCAGTGGTCTAGGATGCGGGTTAATGCCCCTTTCAGGCTGCAAATGTTTTTGGGACATTCAGAGCTCTCTGACACCGTTTTTGGTTCACCAACATTTTCTGGACTTTAGGGGGTCTAGGGTGCCTGTAACCCCCTTTTTTGGACCTCCAAGGTTTTGAACATTTTTGAAGGCCTAGATGCATTTTAAGGCATTTTTTTGAGCTGCCAACATTTTCTGAACTTTCAGGGGTGTAGATTGCATTTTTCGTGCCAAAAATATTTTGGGAAATTTCAGTGGTCTAGGATGCGGGTTAATGCCCCTTTCAGGCTGCAAATGTTTTGGGGCATTCAAAGCTCTCTGACACAGTTTTTGGTCCACCAATATTTTCTGGACTTTAGGGGGTCTAGGATGCCTATAAACCCTTTTTTTGGGCCTCCAAAGATTTGTTTACATTTTTGAGGCCTATAATGCATTTTAAGGCCTTTTTTGGGCTGCTAACATATTCTGAACTTTCAGGGGTGTAGGATGCATTTTTCGTGCCAAATATATTTTTGGGAATTTCAGTGGTCTAGGATGCGGGTTAATGCCCCTTTCAGGCTGCAAATGTTTTTGGGACATTCAGAGATCTCTGACACAGGTTTTGGTCCACCAACATTTTCTGGACTTTAGGGGCTCTAGGATGCCTATAAACCTCTTTTTTGGGCTTCCAAAGTTTTCAACATTTTTTTAGGCCTTAAATGCATTTTAAGGCCTTCTTTGGGCTGCTAACATATTCTGAGCTTTCAGGGGTATAGGATGCATTTTTCGTGCCAAAAATATTTCTGGGAATTTCAGTGGTCTAGGATGCGGGTTAATGCATCTTTAAGTCTGCAAATGTTTTTGGGACATTCAGAGATCTCTGACACAGTTTTTGGTCCACCAACATTTTCTGGACTTTAGGGGCTCTAGGATGCCTATAAACCTCTTTTTTGGGCTTCCAAAGTTTTCAACATTTTTTTAGGCCTAAAATGCATTTTAAGGCCTTCTTTGGGCTGCTAACATATTCTGAGCTTTCAGGCGTATAGGATGCATTTTTCGTGGCAGAAATATTTTTGGGAATTTCAGTGGTCTAGGATGCGGGTTAATGCCCCTTTCAGGCTGCAAATGTTTTGGGGCATTCAAAGCTCTCTGACACAGGTTTTAGTCCACCAATATTTTCTGGACTTTAGGGGGTCTAGGATGCCTGTAAACCCCTTTTTTGGACCTCCAAGGTTTTCAACATTTTTGAAGGCCTAGATGCATTTTAAGGCATTTTTTTGAGCTGCTAACATATTCTGAACTTTCAGGGGTGTAGGATGCATTTTTCGTGCCAAATATATTTTTGGGAATTTCAGTGGTCTAGGGTGCGGGTTAATGCTCCTTTCAGGCTGCAAATGTTTTTGGGACATTCAAAGCTCTCTGACACAGTTTTTGGTCCACCGATATTTTCTGGACTTTAGGGGGTCTAGGATGCCTGTAAACCCCTTTTTTGGGGTCTCCAAAGTTTTCAACATTTTTGAAGGCCTAAGATGCATTTTAAGGCATTTGTTTTGGGCTGCCAACATTTTCTGAACTTTCAGGGGTGTAGGATGCATTTTCCGTGCCAAAAATATTTTTGGGAATTTCAGTGGCCTAGGATGCGGGTTAATGCCCCTTTCAGGCTGCAAATGTTTTTGGGACATTCAGAGCTATCTGACACCATATTTGGTCCACCAACATTCTCTGGACTTTAGGAGGTCTTGGATGCCTGTAAACCCCTTTTTTGGGCCTCCAAAGTTTTCAACATTTTTTGCAGGTCTAAAATGCATTTTAATGCCTTTTTTGGGCTGCTAACATATTCTGCACTTTCAGGGGTATAGGATGCATTTTTCGTGCCAAAAATATTTCTGGGAATTTCAGTGGTCTAGGATGCGGGTTAATGCATCTTTAAGTCTGAAAATGTTTTTGGGACATTCAGAGCTCTCTGACACAGTTTTTGGTCCACCAACATTTTCTGGACTTTAGGGGCTCTAGGATGCCTATAAACCACTTTTTTGTGCTTCCAAAGTTTTCAACATTTGTGTAGGCCTAAAATGCATTTTAAGGCCTTCTTTGGGCTGCTAACATATTCTGAGCTTTCAGCGGTATGGGATGCATTTTTGTGCCAAAAATATTTTTGGGAATTTCAGTGGTCTAGGATGCAGGTTAATGCCCCTTTCAGGCTGCAAATGTTTTGGGACATTCAAAGTTCTCTGACACAGTTTTTGGTCCACCAATATTTTCTGGACTTTAGGGGCTCTAGGATGCCTATAAACCACTTTTTTGTGCTTCCAAAGTTTTCAACATTTTTTTAGGCCTAAAATGCATTTTAAGGCCTTCTTTGGGCTGCTAACATATTCTGAGCTTTCAGGGGTATAGGATGCATTTTTCGTGGCAGAAATATTTTTGGGAATTTCAGTGGTCTAGGATGCGGGTTAATGCCCCTTTCAGGCTGCAAATGTTTTTGGGACATTCAGAGCTCTCTGACACAGTTTTTGGTCCACCAACATTTTCTGGACTTTAGGGGGTCTAGGATGCCTGTAAACCCCTTTCTTGGGCCTCCAAAGTTTTCAACATTTTTTGCAGGTCTAAAATGCATTTTAATGCTTTTTTGGGCTGCTAACATATTCGGAAATTTCAGGGGTGTAGGATGCATTTTTCGTGCCAAAAATATTTCTGGGAATTTCAGTGGTCTAGGATGCAGGTTAATGCCCCTTTCAGGCTGCAAATGTTTTGGGACATTCAAAGTTCTCTGACACAGTTTTTGGTCCACCAATATTTTCTGGACTTTAGGAGGTCTAGGATGCCTGTAAACCCCTTTTTTGGGTCTCCAAAGTTTTCAACATTTTTGAAGGCCTAAGATGCATTTTAAGGCATTTGTTTTGAGCTGCCAACATTTTCTGAACTTTCAGGGGTGTAGGATGCATTTTTCGTGCCAAAAACATTTCTGGGAATTTCAGTGGTCTAGGATGCGGGTTAATGCATCTTTAAGTCTGCAAATGTTTTTGGGACATTCAGAGCTCTCTGCCACCGTTTTTGGTCCACCAACATTTTCTGGACTTTAGGGGGTCTAGGGTGCCTGTAAAGCCTGTTTTTGGGCCTCCAAAGTTTTCAACATTTTTGAAGGCCTAAGATGCATTTTAAGGCATTTTTTTGAGCTGCCAACATTTTCTGAACTTTCAGGGGTGTAGGATGCATTTTTCGTGCCAAAAATATTTTGGGAAATTTCAGTGGTCTAGGATGCGGGTTAATGCCCCTTTCAGGCTGCAAATGTTTTGGGGCATTCAAAGCTCTCTGACACAGGTTTTAGTCCACCAATATTTTCTGGACTTATGGACTTAAGGGGGTCTAGGATGCCTATAAACCCCTTTTTTGGGCCTCCAAAGATTTCTTTTTACATTTTTGCAGGCCTATAATGCATTTTAAGGCCTTTTTTGGGCTGCTAACATATTCTGAACTTTCAGGGGTGTAGGATGCATTTTTCGTGCCAAAAATATTTTTGGGAATTTCAGTGGTCTAGGATGCAGGTTAGTGCCCCTTTCAGGCTGAAAATGTTTTTGGGACATTCAAAGCTCTCTGACACAGTTTTTGGTCCACCAATATTTTCTGGACTTTAGAGGGTCTAGGATGCCTGTAAACCCCTTTTTTGGGTCTCCAAAGTTTTCAACATTTTTGAAGGCCTAAAATGCATTTTAAGGCATTTGTTTTGAGCTGCCAAAATTTTCTGAACTTTCAGGGGTGTAGGATGCATTTTCCGTGACAAAAATAGTTTTGGGAATTTCAGTGGTCTAGGATGCGGGTTAATGCCCCTTTCAGGCTGCAAATGTTTTTGGGACATTCAGAGCTCTCTGACACTATATTTGGTCCACCAACATTCTCTGGACTTTAGGGGGTCTAGGATGCCTGTAAACCTCTTTTCTGGGCCTCCAAAGTGTTCAACATTTTTGGAGGTCTAAAATGCATTTTAATGCCTTTTTTGGGCTGCCAACATTTTCTGAACTTTCAGGGGTGTAGGATGCATTTTTCGTGCCAAAAATATTTCTGGGAATTTCAGTGGTCTAGGATGCGGGTTAATGCATCTTTAAGTCTGCAAATGTTTTTGGGACATTCAGAGATCTCTGACACAGTTTTTGGTCCACCAACATTTTCTGGACTTTAGGGGCTCTAGGATGCCTATAAACCCCTTTTTTGGGCGTCCAAAGTTTTCAACATTTTTTTAGGCCTAAAATGCATTTTAAGGCCTTCTTTGGGCTGCTAACATATTCTGAGCTTTCAGGGGTATAGGATGCATTTTTCGTGGCAGAAATATTTTTGGGAATTTCAGTGGTCTAGGATGCGGGTTAATGCCCCTTTCAGGCTGCAAATGTTTTTGGGACATTCAGAGCTCTCTGACACCGTTTTTGGTTCACCAACATTTTCTGGACTTTAGGGGGTCTAGGGTGCCTGTAACCCCCTTTTTTGGACCTCCAAGGTTTTGAACATTTTTGAAGGCCTAGATGCATTTTAAGGCATTTTTTTGAGCTGCCAACATTTTCTGAACTTTCAGGGGTGTAGATTGCATTTTTCGTGCCAAAAATATTTTGGGAAATTTCAGTGGTCTAGGATGCGGGTTAATGCCCCTTTCAGGCTGCAAATGTTTTGGGGCATTCAAAGCTCTCTGACACAGTTTTTGGTCCACCAATATTTTCTGGACTTTAGGGGCTCTAGGATGCCTATAAACCCCTTTTTTGGGCTTACAAAGTTTTCAACATTTTTGTAGGCCTAAAATGCATTTTAAGGCCTTCTTTGGGCTACTAACATATTCTGAACTTTCAGGGGTGTAGGATGCATTTTTCGTGCCAAAAATATTTTGGGAAATTTCAGTGGTCTAGGATGCGGGTTAATGCCCCTTTCAGGCTGCAAATGTTTTTGCGACATTCAGAGCTCTCTGACACCATTTTTGGTCCACCAACATTTTCTGGACTTTAGGGGTCAAGGAGGCCTATAAACTCCATTTTTGGGCCTACAAAGTTTTCATCATTTTTGAAGGCATAAGATTCATTTTAAGGCCTTTTTTGTGCTGCCAACAGTTTCAGAACTTTCAGGGGTGTAGGATGCATGTAAACCCCTTTCTTGGGCCTCCAAAGTTTTCAACATTTTTTGCAGGTCTAAAATGCATTTTAATGCTTTTTTGGGCTGCTAACATATTCGGAAATTTCAGGGGTGTAGGATGCATTTTTCGTGCCAAAAATATTTCTGGGAATTTCAGTGGTCTAGGATGCAGGTTAATGCCCCTTTCAGGCTGCAAATGTTTTGGGACATTCAAAGTTCTCTGACACAGTTTTTGGTCCACCAATATTTTCTGGACTTTAGGGGCTCTAGGATGCCTATAAACCACTTTTTTGTGCTTCCAAAGTTTTCAACATTTTTTTAGGCCTAAAATGCATTTTAAGGCCTTCTTTGGGCTGCTAACATATTCTGAGCTTTCAGGGGTATAGGATGCATTTTTCGTGGCAGAAATATTTTTGGGAATTTCAGTGGTCTAGGATGCGGGTTAATGCCCCTTTCAGGCTGCAAATGTTTTTGGGACATTCAGAGCTCTCTGACACAGTTTTTGGTCCACCAACATTTTCTGGACTTTAGGGGGTCTAGGATGCCTGTAAACCCCTTTCTTGGGCCTCCAAAGTTTTCAACATTTTTTGCAGGTCTAAAATGCATTTTAATGCTTTTTTGGGCTGCTAACATATTCGGAAATTTCAGGGGTGTAGGATGCATTTTTCGTGCCAAAAATATTTCTGGGAATTTCAGTGGTCTAGGATGCTGGTTAATGCCCCTTTCAGGCTGCAAATGTTTTGGGACATTCAAAGTTCTCTGACACAGTTTTTGGTCCACCAATATTTTCTGGACTTTAGGGGGTCTAGGATGCCTGTAAACCCCTTTTTTGGGTCTCCAAAGTTTTCAACATTTTTGAAGGCCTAAGATGCATTTTAAGGCATTTGTTTTGAGCTGCCAACATTTTCTGAACTTTCAGGGGTGTAGGATGCATTTTCCGTGCAAAAAATATTTTTGGGAATTTCAGTGGTCTAGGATGCGGGTTAATGCCCCTTTCAGGCTGCAAATGTTTTTGGGACAATCAGAGCTCTCTGACACCATATTTGGTCCACCAACATTCTCTGGAATTTAGGGGGTCTAGGATGCCTGTAAACCTCTTTTCTGGGCCTCCAAAGTGTTCAACATTTTTGGAGGTCTAAAATGCATTTTAATGCCTTTTTTGGGCTGCCAACATTTTCTGAACTTTCAGGGGTGTAGGATGCATTTTTCGTGCCAAAAATATTTCTGGGAATTTCAGTGGTCTAGGATGCGGGTTAATGCATCTTTAAGTCTGCAAATGTTTTTGGGACATTCAGAGCTCTCTGCCACCGTTTTTGGTCCACCAACATTTTCTGGACTTTAGGGGGTCTAGGGTGCCTGTAAAGCCTGTTTTTGGGCCTCCAAAGTTTTCAACATTTTTGAAGGCCTAAGATGCATTTTAAGGCATTTTTCTGAGCTGCCAACATTTTCTGAACTTTCAGGGGTGTAGGATGCATTTTTCGTGCCAAAAATATTTTGGGAAATTTCAGTGGTCTAGGATGCGGGTTAATGCCCCTTTCAGGCTGCAAATGTTTTGGGGCATTCAAAGCTCTCTGACACAGGTTTTAGTCCACCAATATTTTCGGGACTTATGGACTTAAGGGGGTCTAGGATGCCTATAAACCCCTTTTTTGGGCCTCCAAAGATTTTTTTTTACATTTTTGCAGGCCTATAATGCATTTTAAGGCCTTTTTTGGGCTGCTAACATATTCTGAACTTTCAGGGGTGTAGGATGCATTTTTCGTGCCAAAAATATTTTTGGGAATTTCAGTGGTCTAGGATGCAGGTTAGTGCCCCTTTCAGGCTGAAAATGTTTTTGGGACATTCAAAGCTCTCTGACACAGTTTTTGGTCCACCAATATTTTCTGGACTTTAGAGGGTCTAGGATGCCTGTAAACCCCTTTTTTGGGTCTCCAAAGTTTTCAACATTTTTGAAGGCCTAAAATGCATTTTAAGGCATTTGTTTTGAGCTGCCAAAATTTTCTGAACTTTCAGGGGTGTAGGATGCATTTTCCGTGACAAAAATAGTTTTGGGAATTTCAGTGGTCTAGGATGCGGGTTAATGCCCCTTTCAGGCTGCAAATGTTTTTGGGACATTCAGAGCTCTCTGACACTATATTTGGTCCACCAACATTCTGTGGACTTTAGGGGGTCTAGGATGCCTGTAAACCCCTTTTTTGGGCCTCCAAAGTTTTCAACATTTTTGCAGGTCTAAAATGCATTTTAATGCCTTTTTTGAGCTGCCAACATTTTCTGAACTTTCAGGGGTGTAGGATGCATTTTTCGTGCCAAAAATATTTCTGGGAATTTCAGTGGTCTAGGATTCGGGTTAATGCATCTTTAAGTCTGCAAATGTTTTTGGGACATTCAGAGCTCTCTGACACAGTTTTTGGTCCACCAACATTTTCTGGACTTTAGGGGCTCTAGGATGCCTATAAACCCCTTTTTTGGGCTTACAAAGTTTTCAACATTTTTGTAGGCCTAAAATACATTTTAAGGCCTTCTTTGGGCTGCTAACATATTCTGAGCTTTCAGCGGAATAGGATGCATTTTTGTGCCAAAAATATTTTTGGGAATTTCAGTGGTCTAGGATGCAGGTTAATGCCCCTTTCAGGCTGCAAATGTTTTGGGACATTCAAAGTTCTCTGACACAGTTTTTGGTCCACCAATATTTTCTGGACTTTAGGGGATCTAGGATGCCTGTAAACCCCTTTTTTGGGTCTCCAAAGTTTTCAACATTTTTGAAGGCCAAAGATGCATTTTAAGGCATTTTTTTGAGCTGCCAACATTTTCTGAACTTTCAGGGGTGTAGGATGCATTTTTCGTGCCAAAAATATTTTGGGAAATTTCAGTGGTCTAGGATGCGGGTTAATGCCCCTTTCAGGCTGCAAATGTTTTTGCGACATTCAGAGCTCTCTGACACCATTTTTGGTCCACCAACATTTTCTGGACTTTAGGGGTCAAGGAGGCCTATAAACTCCATTTTTGGGCCTACAAAGTTTTCATCATTTTTGAAGGCATAAGATTCATTTTAAGGCCTTTTTTGTGCTGCCAACAGTTTCAGAACTTTCAGGGGTGTAGGATGCATTTTCCGTGCCAAAAATATTTTTGGGAATTTCAGTGGTCTAGGATGCGGGTTAGTGCCCCTTTCAGGCTGCAAATGTTTTGGGACATTCAGGGCTCTCTGACACCATATTTGGTCCACCAACATTCTCTGGACTTTAGGGGGTCTAGCATGCCTGTAAACCCCTGTTTTGGGCCTCCAAAGTTTTCAACATTTTTGTAGGTCTAAAATGCATTTTAATGCCTTTATTGGGCTGCTAACATATTCTGAACCTTCAGGGGTGTAGGATGCATTTTTCGTGCCAAAAATATTTCTGGGAATTTCAGTGGTCTAGGATGCAGGTTAATTCCCCTTTAAGTCTGAAAATGTTTTTGGGACATTCAGAGCTCTCTGACACCATATTTGGTCCACCAACATTCTCTGGACTTTAGGGGGTCTAGGATGCCTGTAAACCACTTTTTTGGGCCTCCAAAGTTTTCAACATTTTTGTAGGTCTAAAATGCATTTTAATGCCTTTATTGGGCTGCTAACATATTCTGAACCTTCAGGGGTGTAGGATGCATTTTTTGTGCCAAAAATATTTCTGGGAATTTCAGTGGTCTAGGATGCGGGTTAATTCCCCTTTAAGTCTGCAAATGTTTTTGGGACATTCAGAGCTCTCTGACACAGTTTTTGGTCCACCAACATTTCCTGGACTTTAGAGGTTCTAGGATGCCTGTAAACCCTGTTTTTTGGGCCTCCAAAGTTTTCAACATTTTTTGCAGGTCTAAAATGCATTTTAATGCCTTTTTTGGGCTGCTAACATATTCAGAAATTTCAGGGGTGTAGGATGCATTTTTCGCGCCAAAAATATTTCTGGGAATATCAGTGGTCTAGGATGCGGGTTAATGCCCCTTTCAGGCTGCAAATGTTTTTGGGACATTCAGAGCTCTCTGACACCATATTTGGTCCACCAACATTTTCTGGACTTTAGAGGTTCTAGGATGCCTGTAAAGCCTGTTTTTGGGCCTCCAAAGCTTTCAACATTTTTGAAGGCTTAACATGCATTTTAAGGCATTTTTTTGAACTGCCAACATTTTCTGAACTTTCAGGGGTGTAGGATGCATTTTTCGTGCCAAAAATATTTTGGGAAATTTCAGTGGTCTAGGATGCGGGTTAATGCCCCTTTCAGGCTGCAAATGTTTTGGGGCATTCAAAGCTCTCTGACACAGGTTTTCGTCCACCAATATTTTCTGGACTTAAGGGGGTCTAGGATGCCTGTAAACCTCTTTTCTGGGCCTCCAAAGTGTTCAACATTTTTGGAGGTCTAAAATGCATTTTAAGGCCTTTTTTGGGCTGCCAACATTTTCTGAACTTTCAGGGGTGTAGGATGCATTTTTCGTGCCAAAAATATTTCTGGGAATTTCAGTGGTCTAGGATGCGGGTTAATGCATCTTTAAGTCTGCAAATGTTTTTGGGACATTCAGAGATCTCTGACACAGTTTTTGGTCCACCAACATTTTCTGGACTTTAGGGGCTCTAGGATGCCTATAAACCTCTTTTTTGGGCTTCCAAAGTTTTCAACATTTTTTTAGGCCTAAAATGCATTTTAAGGCCTTCTTTGGGCTGCTAACATATTCTGAGCTTTCAGGGGTATAGGATGCATTTTTCGTGGCAGAAATATTTTTGGGAATTTCAGTGGTCTAGGATGCGGGTTAATGCCCCTTTCAGGCTGCAAATGTTTTGGGGCATTCAAAGCTCTCTGACACAGGTTTTAGTCCACCAATATTTTCTGGACTTTAGGGGGTCTAGGATGCCTGTAAACCTCTTTTCTGGGCCTCCAAAGTGTTCAACATTTTTGGAGGTCTAAAATGCATTTTAATGCCTTTTTTGGGCTGCCAACATTTTCTGAACTTTCAGGGGTGTAGGATGCATTTTTCGTGCCAAAAATATTTCTGGGAATTTCAGTGGTCTAGGATGCGGGTTAATGCATCTTTAAGTCAGCAAATGTTTTTGGGACATTCAGAGATCTCTGACACAGTTTTTGGTCCACCAACATTTTCTGGACTTTAGGGGCTCTAGGATGCCTATAAACCCCTTTTTTGGGCGTCCAAAGTTTTCAACATTTTTTTAGGCCTAAAATGCATTTTAAGGCCTTCTTTGGGCTGCTACCATATTCTGAGCTTTCAGGGGTATAGGATGCATTTTTCGTGGCAGAAATATTTTTGGGAATTTCAGTGGTCTAGGATGCGGGTTAATGCCCCTTTCAGGCTGCAAATGTTTTTGGGACATTCAGAGCTCTCTGACACAGTTTTTGGTCCACCAACATTTTCTGGACTTTAGGGGGTCTAGGATGCCTGTAAACCCCTTTCTTGGGCCTCCAAAGTTTTCAACATTTTTTGCAGGTCTAAAATGCATTTTAATGCTTTTTTGGGCTGCTAACATATTCGGAAATTTCAGGGGTGTAGGATGCATTTTTCGTGCCAAAAATATTTCTGGGAATTTCAGTGGTCTAGGATGCTGGTTAATGCCCCTTTCAGGCTGCAAATGTTTTGGGACATTCAAAGTTCTCTGACACAGTTTTTGGTCCACCAATATTTTCTGGACTTTAGGGGGTCTAGGATGCCTGTAAACCCCTTTTTTGGGTCTCCAAAGTTTTCAACATTTTTGAAGGCCTAAGATGCATTTTAAGGCATTTGTTTTGAGCTGCCAACATTTTCTGAACTTTCAGGGGTGTAGGATGCATTTTCCGTGCAAAAAATATTTTTGGGAATTTCAGTGGTCTAGGATGCGGGTTAATGCCCCTTTCAGGCTGCAAATGTTTTTGGGACAATCAGAGCTCTCTGACACCATATTTGGTCCACCAACATTCTCTGGAATTTAGGGGGTCTAGGATGCCTGTAAACCTCTTTTCTGGGCCTCCAAAGTGTTCAACATTTTTGGAGGTCTAAAATGCATTTTAATGCCTTTTTTGGGCTGCCAACATTTTCTGAACTTTCAGGGGTGTAGGATGCATTTTTCGTGCCAAAAATATTTCTGGGAATTTCAGTGGTCTAGGATGCGGGTTAATGCATCTTTAAGTCTGCAAATGTTTTTGGGACATTCAGAGCTCTCTGCCACCGTTTTTGGTCCACCAACATTTTCTGGACTTTAGGGGGTCTAGGGTGCCTGTAAAGCCTGTTTTTGGGCCTCCAAAGTTTTCAACATTTTTGAAGGCCTAAGATGCATTTTAAGGCATTTTTTTGAGCTGCCAACATTTTCTGAACTTTCAGGGGTGTAGGATGCATTTTTCGTGCCAAAAATATTTTGGGAAATTTCAGTGGTCTAGGATGCGGGTTAATGCCCCTTTCAGGCTGCAAATGTTTTGGGGCATTCAAAGCTCTCTGACACAGGTTTTAGTCCACCAATATTTTCGGGACTTATGGACTTAAGGGGGTCTAGGATGCCTATAAACCCCTTTTTTGGGCCTCCAAAGATTTTTTTTTACATTTTTGCAGGCCTATAATGCATTTTAAGGCCTTTTTTGGGCTGCTAACATATTCTGAACTTTCAGGGGTGTAGGATGCATTTTTCGTGCCAAAAATATTTTTGGGAATTTCAGTGGTCTAGGATGCAGGTTAGTGCCCCTTTCAGGCTGAAAATGTTTTTGGGACATTCAAAGCTCTCTGACACAGTTTTTGGTCCACCAATATTTTCTGGACTTTAGAGGGTCTAGGATGCCTGTAAACCCCTTTTTTGGGTCTCCAAAGTTTTCAACATTTTTGAAGGCCTAAAATGCATTTTAAGGCATTTGTTTTGAGCTGCCAAAATTTTCTGAACTTTCAGGGGTGTAGGATGCATTTTCCGTGACAAAAATAGTTTTGGGAATTTCAGTGGTCTAGGATGCGGGTTAATGCCCCTTTCAGGCTGCAAATGTTTTTGGGACATTCAGAGCTCTCTGACACTATATTTGGTCCACCAACATTCTGTGGACTTTAGGGGGTCTAGGATGCCTGTAAACCCCTTTTTTGGGCCTCCAAAGTTTTCAACATTTTTGCAGGTCTAAAATGCATTTTAATGCCTTTTTTGAGCTGCCAACATTTTCTGAACTTTCAGGGGTGTAGGATGCATTTTTCGTGCCAAAAATATTTCTGGGAATTTCAGTGGTCTAGGATTCGGGTTAATGCATCTTTAAGTCTGCAAATGTTTTTGGGACATTCAGAGCTCTCTGACACAGTTTTTGGTCCACCAACATTTTCTGGACTTTAGGGGCTCTAGGATGCCTATAAACCCCTTTTTTGGGCTTACAAAGTTTTCAACATTTTTGTAGGCCTAAAATACATTTTAAGGCCTTCTTTGGGCTGCTAACATATTCTGAGCTTTCAGCGGAATAGGATGCATTTTTGTGCCAAAAATATTTTTGGGAATTTCAGTGGTCTAGGATGCAGGTTAATGCCCCTTTCAGGCTGCAAATGTTTTGGGACATTCAAAGTTCTCTGACACAGTTTTTGGTCCACCAATATTTTCTGGACTTTAGGGGATCTAGGATGCCTGTAAACCCCTTTTTTGGGTCTCCAAAGTTTTCAACATTTTTGAAGGCCAAAGATGCATTTTAAGGCATTTTTTTGAGCTGCCAACATTTTCTGAACTTTCAGGGGTGTAGGATGCATTTTTCGTGCCAAAAATATTTTGGGAAATTTCAGTGGTCTAGGATGCGGGTTAATGCCCCTTTCAGGCTGCAAATGTTTTTGCGACATTCAGAGCTCTCTGACACCATTTTTGGTCCACCAACATTTTCTGGACTTTAGGGGTCAAGGAGGCCTATAAACTCCATTTTTGGGCCTACAAAGTTTTCATCATTTTTGAAGGCATAAGATTCATTTTAAGGCCTTTTTTGTGCTGCCAACAGTTTCAGAACTTTCAGGGGTGTAGGATGCATTTTCCGTGCCAAAAATATTTTTGGGAATTTCAGTGGTCTAGGATGCGGGTTAGTGCCCCTTTCAGGCTGCAAATGTTTTGGGACATTCAGGGCTCTCTGACACCATATTTGGTCCACCAACATTCTCTGGACTTTAGGGGGTCTAGCATGCCTGTAAACCCCTGTTTTGGGCCTCCAAAGTTTTCAACATTTTTGTAGGTCTAAAATGCATTTTAATGCCTTTATTGGGCTGCTAACATATTCTGAACCTTCAGGGGTGTAGGATGCATTTTTCGTGCCAAAAATATTTCTGGGAATTTCAGTGGTCTAGGATGCAGGTTAATTCCCCTTTAAGTCTGAAAATGTTTTTGGGACATTCAGAGCTCTCTGACACCATATTTGGTCCACCAACATTCTCTGGACTTTAGGGGGTCTAGGATGCCTGTAAACCACTTTTTTGGGCCTCCAAAGTTTTCAACATTTTTGTAGGTCTAAAATGCATTTTAATGCCTTTATTGGGCTGCTAACATATTCTGAACCTTCAGGGGTGTAGGATGCATTTTTCGTGCCAAAAATATTTCTGGGAATTTCAGTGGTCTAGGATGCGGGTTAATTCCCCTTTAAGTCTGCAAATGTTTTTGGGACATTCAGAGCTCTCTGACACAGTTTTTGGTCCACCAACATTTCCTGGACTTTAGAGGTTCTAGGATGCCTGTAAACCCTGTTTTTTGGGCCTCCAAAGTTTTCAACATTTTTTGCAGGTCTAAAATGCATTTTAATGCCTTTTTTGGGCTGCTAACATATTCAGAAATTTCAGGGGTGTAGGATGCATTTTTCGCGCCAAAAATATTTCTGGGAATATCAGTGGTCTAGGATGCGGGTTAATGCCCCTTTCAGGCTGCAAATGTTTTTGGGACATTCAGAGCTCTCTGACACCATATTTGGTCCACCAACATTTTCTGGACTTTAGAGGTTCTAGGATGCCTGTAAAGCCTGTTTTTGGGCCTCCAAAGCTTTCAACATTTTTGAAGGCTTAACATGCATTTTAAGGCATTTTTTTGAACTGCCAACATTTTCTGAACTTTCAGGGGTGTAGGATGCATTTTTCGTGCCAAAAATATTTTGGGAAATTTCAGTGGTCTAGGATGCGGGTTAATGCCCCTTTCAGGCTGCAAATGTTTTGGGGCATTCAAAGCTCTCTGACACAGGTTTTCGTCCACCAATATTTTCTGGACTTAAGGGGGTCTAGGATGCCTGTAAACCTCTTTTCTGGGCCTCCAAAGTGTTCAACATTTTTGGAGGTCTAAAATGCATTTTAAGGCCTTTTTTGGGCTGCCAACATTTTCTGAACTTTCAGGGGTGTAGGATGCATTTTTCGTGCCAAAAATATTTCTGGGAATTTCAGTGGTCTAGGATGCGGGTTAATGCATCTTTAAGTCTGCAAATGTTTTTGGGACATTCAGAGATCTCTGACACAGTTTTTGGTCCACCAACATTTTCTGGACTTTAGGGGCTCTAGGATGCCTATAAACCTCTTTTTTGGGCTTCCAAAGTTTTCAACATTTTTTTAGGCCTAAAATGCATTTTAAGGCCTTCTTTGGGCTGCTAACATATTCTGAGCTTTCAGGGGTATAGGATGCATTTTTCGTGGCAGAAATATTTTTGGGAATTTCAGTGGTCTAGGATGCGGGTTAATGCCCCTTTCAGGCTGCAAATGTTTTGGGGCATTCAAAGCTCTCTGACACAGGTTTTAGTCCACCAATATTTTCTGGACTTTAGGGGGTCTAGGATGCCTGTAAACCTCTTTTCTGGGCCTCCAAAGTGTTCAACATTTTTGGAGGTCTAAAATGCATTTTAATGCCTTTTTTGGGCTGCCAACATTTTCTGAACTTTCAGGGGTGTAGGATGCATTTTTCGTGCCAAAAATATTTCTGGGAATTTCAGTGGTCTAGGATGCGGGTTAATGCATCTTTAAGTCAGCAAATGTTTTTGGGACATTCAGAGATCTCTGACACAGTTTTTGGTCCACCAACATTTTCTGGACTTTAGGGGCTCTAGGATGCCTATAAACCCCTTTTTTGGGCGTCCAAAGTTTTCAACATTTTTTTAGGCCTAAAATGCATTTTAAGGCCTTCTTTGGGCTGCTACCATATTCTGAGCTTTCAGGGGTATAGGATGCATTTTTCGTGGCAGAAATATTTTTGGGAATTTCAGTGGTCTAGGATGCGGGTTAATGCCCCTTTCAGGCTGCAAATGTTTTTGGGACATTCAGAGCTCTCTGCCACCGTTTTCGGTCCACCAACATTTTCTTGACTTTAGGGGGTCTAGGGTTCCTGTAAAGCCTGTTTTTGGGCCTCCAAAGTTTTCAACATTTTTGAAGGCCTAGGATGCATTTTAAGGCATTTTTTTGAGCTGCCAACATTTTCTGAACTTTCAGGGGTGTAGGATGCATTTTTCGTGCCAAAAATATTTTGGGAAATTTCAGTGGTCTAGGATGCGGGTTAATGCCCCTTTCAGACTGCAACTGGTTTGGGGCATTCAAAGCTCTCTGACACAGGTTTTAGTCCACCAATATTTTCTGGACTTTAGGGGGTCTAGGATGCCTGTAAACCTCTTTTCTGGGCCTCCAAAGTGTTCAACATTTTTGGAGGTCTAAAAAGCATTTTAATGCCTTTTTTGGGCTGCCAACATTTTCTGAACTTTCAGGGGTGTAGGATGCATTTTTCGTGCCAAAAATATTTCTGGGAATTTCAGTGGTCTAGGATGCGGGTTAATGCATCTTTAAGTCTGCAAATGTTTTTGGGACATTCAGAGATCTCTGACACAGTTTTTGGTCCACCAACATTTTCTGGACTTTAGGGGCTCTAGGATGCCTATAAACCCCTTTTTTGGGCTTCCAAAGTTTTCAACATTTTTTTAGGCCTAAAATGCATTTTAAGGCCTTCTTTGGGCTGCTAACATATTCTGAGCTTTCAGGGGTATAGGATGCATTTTTCGTGCCAAAAATAATTTTGGGAATTTGATTGGTCTAGTCAGCGGGTTAATGCCCCTTTCAGGCTGCAAATGTTTTGGGACATTCAAAGCTCTCTGACACAGTTTTTGGTCCACCAATATTTTCTGGACTTTAGGGGGTCTAGGATGCCTATAAACCCCTTTTTTGGGCTTCCAAAGTTTTCAACATTTTTTTAGGCCTAAAATGCATTTTAAGGCCTTCTTTGGGCTGCTAACATATTCTGAGCTTTCAGGGGTATAGGATGCATTTTTATTGCCAAAAATAATTTTGGGAATTTGATTGGTCTAGTCAGCGGGTTAATGCCCCTTTCAGGCTGCAAATGTTTTTGGGACATTCAGAGCTCTCTGACACCATATTTGGTCCACCAACATTCTCTGGACTTTAGGGGGTCTAGGATGCCTGTAAACCTCTTTTCTGGGCCTCCAAAGTGTTCAACATTTTTGGAGGTCTAAAATGCATTTTAATGCCTTTTTTGGGTTGCCAACATTTTCTGAACTTTCAGGGGTGTAGGATGCATTTTTCATGCCAAAAATATTTCTGGGAATTTCAGTGGTCTAGGATGCGGGTTAATGCATCTTTAAGTCAGCAAATGTTTTTGGGACATTCAGAGATCTCTGACACAGTTTTTGGTCCACCAACATTTTCTGGACTTTAGGGGCTCTAGGATGCCTATAAACCCCTTTTTTGGGCGTCCAAAGTTTTCAACATTTTTTTAGGCCTAAAATGCATTTTAAGGCCTTCTTTGGGCTGCTAACATATTCTGAGCTTTCAGGGGTATAGGATGCATTTTTCGTGGCAGAAATATTTTTGGGAATTTCAGTGGTCTAGGATGCGGGTTAATGCCCCTTTCAGGCTGCAAATGTTTTTGGGACATTCAGAGCTCTCTGACACCGTTTTTGGTCCACCAACATTTTCTGGACTTTAGGGGGTCTAGGGTGCCTGTAAACCCCTTTTTTGGACCTCCCAGGTTTTCAACATTTTTGAAGGCCTAGATGCATTTTAAGGCATTTTTTTGAGCTGCCAACATTTTCTGAACTTTCAGGGGTGTAGATTGCATTTTTTGTGCCAAAAATATTTTGGGAAATTTCAGTGGTCTTGGATGCGGGTTAATGCCCCTTTCAGGCTGCAAATGTTTTGGGGCATTCAAAGCTCTCTGACACAGTTTTTGGTCCACCAATATTTTCTGGACTTTAGGGGGTCTAGGATGCCTGTAAACCCCTTTTTTGGGTCTCCAAAGTTTTCAACATTTTTGAAGGCCTAAGATGCATTTTAAGGCATTTGTTTTGGGCTGCCAACATTTTATGAACTTTCAGGGGTGTAGGATGCATTTTCCGTGCCAAAAATATTTTTGGGAATTTCAGTGGTCTAGGATGCGGGTTAATGCCCCTTTCAGGCTGCAAATGTTTTTGGGACATTCAGACCTATCTGACACCATATTTGGTCCACCAACATTCTCTGGACTTTAGGAGGTCTAGGATGCCTGTAAACCCCTTTTTTGGGCCTCCAAAGTTTTCAACATTTTTTGCAGGTCTAAAATGCATTTTAATGCCTTTTTTGGGCTGCTAACATATTCTGAACTTTCAGGGGTATAGGATGCATTTTTCGTGCCAAAAATATTTCTGGGAATTTCAGTGGTCTAGGATGTGGGTTAATGCATCTTTAAGTCTGAAAATGTTTTTGGGACATTCAGAGCTCTCTGACACAGTTTTTGGTCCACCAACATTTTCTGGACTTTAGGGGCTCTAGGATGCCTATAAACCACTTTTTTGTGCTTCCAAAGTTTTCAACATTTGTGTAGGCCTAAAATGCATTTTAAGGCCTTCTTTGGGCTGCTAACATATTCTGAGCTTTCAGCGGTATAGGATGCATTTTTGTGCCAAAAATATTTTTGGGAATTTCAGTGGTCTAGGATGCAGGTTAATGCCCCTTTCAGGCTGCAAATGTTTTGGGACATTCAAAGTTCTCTGACACAGTTTTTGGTCCACCAATATTTTCTGGACTTTAGGGGCTCTAGGATGCCTATAAACCACTTTTTTGTGCTTCCAAAGTTTTCAACATTTTTGAAGGCCTAAGATGCATTTTAAGGCATTTGTTTTGAGCTGCCAACATTTTCTGAACTTTCAGGGGTGTAGGATGCATTTTCCGTGCAAAAAATATTTTTGGGAATTTCAGTGGTCTAGGATGCGGGTTAATGCCCCTTTCAGGCTGCAAATGTTTTTGGGACATTCAGAGCTCTCTGACACCATATTTGGTCCACCAACATTCTCTGGAATTTAGGGGGTCTAGGATGCCTGTAAACCTCTTTTCTGGGCCTCCAAAGTGTTCAACATTTTTGGAGGTCTAAAATGCATTTTAATGCTTTTTTGGGCTGCTAACATATTCGGAAATTTCAGGGGTGTAGGATGCATTTTTCGTGCCAAAATTATTTCTGGGAATTTCAGTGGTCTAGGATGCAGGTTAATGCCCCTTTCAGGCTGCAAATGTTTTGGGACATTCAAAGTTCTCTGACACAGTTTTTGGTCCACCAATATTTTCTGGACTTTAGGGGGTCTAGGATGCCTGTAAACCCCTTTTTTGGGTCTCCAAAGGTTTCAACATTTTTGAAGGCCTAAGATGCATTTTAAGGCATTTGTTTTGAGCTGCCAACATTTTCTGAACTTTCAGGGGTGTAGGATGCATTTTCCGTGCAAAAAATATTTTTGGGAATTTCAGTGGTCTAGGATGCGGGTTAATGCCCCTTTCAGGCTGCAAATGTTTTTGGGACATTCAGAGCTCTCTGACACCATATTTGGTCCACCAACATTCTCTGGAATTTAGGGGGTCTAGGATGCCTGTAAACCTCTTTTCTGGGCCTCCAAAGTGTTCAACATTTTTGGAGGTCTAAAATGCATTTTAATGCCTTTTTTGGGCTGCCAACATTTTCTGAACTTTCAGGGGTGTAGGATGCATTTTTCGTGCCAAAAATATTTCTGGGAATTTCAGTGGTCTAGGATGCGGGTTAATGCATCTTTAAGTCTGCAAATGTTTTTGGGACATTCAGAGCTCTCTGCCACCGTTTTTGGTCCACCAACATTTTCTGGACTTTAGGGGGTCTAGGGTGCCTGTAAAGCCTGTTTTTGGGCCTCCAAAGTTTTCAACATTTTTGAAGGCCTAAGATGCATTTTAAGGCATTTTTTTGAGCTGCCAACATTTTCTGAACTTTCAGGGGTGTAGGATGCATTTTTCGTGCCAAAAATATTTTGGGAAATTTCAGTGGTCTAGGATGCGGGTTAATGCCCCTTTCAGGCTGCAAATGTTTTGGGGCATTCAAAGCTCTCTGACACAGGTTTTAGTCCACCAATATTTTCTGGACTTAAGGGGGTCTAGGATGCCTATAAACCCCTTTTTTGGGCCTCCAAAGATTTTTTTTACATTTTTGCAGGCCTATAATGCATTTTAAGGCCTTTTTTGGGCTGCTAACATATTCTGAACTTTCAGGGGTGTAGGATGCATTTTTCGTGCCAAAAATATTTTTGGGAATTTCAGTGGTCTAGGATGCAGGTTAGTGCCCCTTTCAGGCTGAAAATGTTTTTGGGACATTCAAAGCTCTCTGACACAGTTTTTGGTCCACCAATATTTTCTGGACTTTAGAGGGTCTAGGATGCCTGTAAACCCCTTTTTTGGGTCTCCAAAGTTTTCAACATTTTTGAAGGCCTAAAATGCATTTTAAGGCATTTGTTTTGAGCTGCCAAAATTTTCTGAACTTTCAGGGGTGTAGGATGCATTTTCCGTGACAAAAATAGTTTTGGGAATTTCAGTGGTCTAGGATGCGGGTTAATGCCCCTTTCAGGCTGCAAATGTTTTTGGGACATTCAGAGCTCTCTGACACTATATGTGGTCCACCAACATTCTCTGGACTTTAGGGGGTCTAGGATGCCTGTAAACCCCTTTTTTGGGCCTCCAAAGTTTTCATCATTTTTGAAGGCATAAGATGCATTTTAAGGCCTTTTTTGTGCTGCCAACAGTTTCAGAACTTTCAGGGGTGTAGGATGCATTTTCCGTGCCAAAAATATTTTTGGGAATTTCAGTGGTCTAGGATGCGGGTTAATGCCCCTTTCAGGCTGCAAATGTTTTTGGGACATTCAGAGCTCTCTGACACCATTTTTGGTCCACCAACATTTTCTGGACTTTAGGGGTCTAGGAGGCCTGTAAACCACTTTTTTGGGCCTCCAAAGTTTTCAACATTTTTGTAGGTCTAAAATGCATTTTAATGCCTTTATTGGGCTGCTAACATATTCTGAACCTTCAGGGGTGTAGGATGCATTTTTCGTGCCAAAAATATTTCTGGGAATTTCAGTGGTCTAGGATACGGGTTAATTCCCCTTTAAGTCTGCAAATGTTTTTGGGACATTCAGAGCTCTCTGACACAGTTTTTGGTCCACCAACATTTTCTGGACTTTAGAGGGTCTAGGATGCCTGTAAACCTCTTTTCTGGGCCTCCAAAGTGTTCAACATTTTTGGAGGTCTAAAATGCATTTTAATGCCTTTTTTGGGCTGCCAACATTTTCTGAACTTTCAGGGGTGTAGGATGCATTTTTCGTGCCAAAAATATTTATGGGAATTTCAGTGGTCTAGGATGCGTGTTAATGCATCTTTAAGTCTGCAAATGTTTTTGGGACATTCAGAGATCTCTGACACAGTTTTTGGTCCACCAACATTTTCTGGACTTTAGGGGCTCTAGGATGCCTATAAACCCCTTTTTTGGGCATCCAAAGTTTTCAACATTTTTTTAGGCCTAAAATGCATTTTAAGGCCTTCTTTGGGCAGCTAACATATTCTGAGCTTTCAGGGGTATAGGATGCATTTTTCGTGGCAGAAATATTTTTGGGAATTTCAGTGGTCTAGGATGCGGGTTAATGCCCCTTTCAGGCTGCAAATGTTTTGGGGCATTCAAAGCTCTCTGACACAGGTTTTAGTCCACCAATATTTTCTGGACTTTAGGGGGTCTAGGATGCCTGTAAACCTCTTTTCTGGGCCTCCAAAGTGTTCAACATTTTTGGAGGTCTAAAATGCATTTTAATGCCTTTTTTGGGCTGCCAACATTTTCTGAACTTTCAGGGGTGTAGGATGCATTTTTCGTGCCAAAAATATTTCTGGGAATTTCAGTGGTCTAGGATGCGGGTTAATGCATCTTTAAGTCTGCAAATGTTTTTGGGACATTCAGAGATCTCTTACACAGTTTTTGGTCCACCAACATTTTCTGGACTTTAGGGGCTCTAGGATGCCTATAAACCCCTTTTTTGGGCGTCCAAAGTTTTCAACATTTTTTTAGGCCTAAAATGCATTTTAAGGCCTTCTTTGGGCTGCTAACATATTCTGAGCTTTCAGGGGTATAGGATGCATTTTTCGTGGCAGAAATATTTTTGGGAATTTCAGTGGTCTAGGATGCGGGTTAATGCCCCTTTCAGGCTGCAAATGTTTTTGGAACATTCAGAGCTCTCTGACACCGTTTTTGGTTCACCAACATTTTCTGGACTTTAGGGGGTCTAGGGTGCCTGTAAACCCCTTTTTTGGACCTCCAAGTTTTTCAACATTTTTGAAGGCCTAGATGCATTTTAAGGCATTTTTTTGAGCTGCCAACATTTTCTGAACTTTCAGGGGTGTAGATTGCATTTTTCGTGCCAAAAATATTTTGGGAAATTTCAGTGGTCTAGGATGCGGGTTAATGCCCCTTTCAGGCTGCAAATGTTTTGGGGCATTCAAAGCTCTCTGACACAGTTTTTGGTCCACCAATATTTTCTGGACTTTAGGGGGTCTAGGATGCCTATAAACCCTTTTTTTGGGCCTCCAAAGATTTGTTTACATTTTTGAGGCCTATAATGCATTTTAAGGCCTTTTTTGGGCTGCTAACATATTCTGAACTTTCAGGGGTGTAGGATGCATTTTTCGTGCCAAATATATTTTTGGGAATTTCAGTGGTCTAGGATGCGGGTTAATGCCCCTTTCAGGCTGCAAATGTTTTTGGGACATTCAGAGATCTCTGACACAGGTTTTGGTCCACCAACATTTTCTGGACTTTAGGGGCTCTAGGATGCCTATAAACCTCTTTTTTGGGCTTCCAAAGTTTTCAACATTTTTTTAGGCCTAAAATGCATTTTAAGGCCTTCTTTGGGCTGCTAACATATTCTGAGCTTTCAGGGGTATAGGATGCATTTTTCGTGCCAAAAATATTTCTGGGAATTTCAGTGGTCTAGGATGCGGGTTAATGCATCTTTAAGTCTGCAAATGTTTTTGGGACATTCAGAGATCTCTGACACAGTTTTTGGTCCACCAACATTTTCTGGACTTTAGGGGCTCTAGGATGCCTATAAACCTCTTTTTTGGGCTTCCAAAGTTTTCAACATTTTTTTAGGCCTAAAATGCATTTTAAGGCCTTCTTTGGGCTGCTAACATATTCTGAGCTTTCAGGGGTATAGGATGCATTTTTCGTGGCAGAAATATTTTTGGGAATTTCAGTGGTCTAGGATGCGGGTTAATGCCCCTTTCAGGCTGCAAATGTTTTGGGGCATTCAAAGCTCTCTGACACAGGTTTTAGTCCACCAATATTTTCTGGACTTTAGGGGGTCTAGGATGCCTGTAAACCTCTTTTCTGGGCCTCCAAAGTGTTCAACATTTTTGGAGGTCTAAAATGCATTTTATTGCCTTTTTTGGGCTGCCAACATTTTCTGAACTTTCAGGGGTGTAGGATGCATTTTTCGTGCCAAAAATATTTATGGGAATTTCAGTGGTCTAGGATGCGGGTTAATGCATCTTTAAGTCTGCAAATGTTTTTGGGACATTCAGAGATTTCTGACACAGTTTTTGGTCCACCAACATTTTCTGGACTTTAGGGGCTCTAGGATGCCTATAAACCCCTTTTTTGGGCATCCAAAGTTTTCAACATTTTTTTAGGCCTAAAATGCATTTTAAGGCCTTCTTTGGGCTGCTAACATATTCTGAGCTTTCAGGGGTATAGGATGCATTTTTCGTGGCAGAAATATTTTTGGGAATTTCAGTGGTCTAGGATGCGGGTTAATGCCCCTTTCAGGCTGCAAATGTGTTTGGGACATTCAGAACTCTCTGCCACCGTTTTTGGTCCACCAACATTTTCTGGACTTTAGGGGGTCTAGGGTGCCTGTAAAGCCTGTTTTTGGGCCTCCAAAGTTTTCAACATTTTCGAAGGCCTAACATGCATTTTAAGGCATTTTTTTGAACTGCCAACATTTTCTGAACTTTCAGGGGTGTAGGATGCATTTTTCGTGCCAAAAATATTTTGGGAAATTTCAGTGGTCTAGGATGCGGGTTAATGCCCCTTTCAGGCTGCACATGTTTTGGGGCATTCAAAGCTCTCTGACACAGGTTTTAGTCCACCAATATTTTCTGGACTTTAGGGGGTCTAGGATGCCTGTAAACCTCTTTTCTGGGCCTCCAAAGTGTTCAACATTTTTGGAGGTCTAAAATGCATTTTAAGGTCTTTTTTGGGCTGCCAACATTTTCTGAACTTTCAGGGGTGTAGGATGCATTTTTCGTGCCAAAAATATTTCTGGGAATTTCAGTGGTCTAGGATGCGGGTTAATGCATCTTTAAGTCTGCAAATGTTTTTGGGACATTCAGAGATCTCTGACACAGTTTTTGGTCCACCAACATTTTCTGGACTTTAGGGGCTCTAGGATGCCTATAAACCTCTTTTTTGGGCTTCCAAAGTTTTCAACATTTTTTTAGGCCTAAAATGCATTTTAAGGCCTTCTTTGGGCTGCTAACATATTCTGAGCTTTCAGGGGTATAGGATGCATTTTTCGTGGCAGAAATATTTTTGGGAATTTCAGTGGTCTAGGATGCGGGTTAATGCCCCTTTCAGGCTGCAAATGTTTTGGGGCATTCAAAGCTCTCTGACACAGGTTTTAGTCCACCAATATTTTCTGGACTTTAGGGGGTCTAGGATGCCTGTAAACCTCTTTTCTGGGCCTCCAAAGTGTTCAACATTTTTGGAGGTCTAAAATGCATTTTAATGCCTTTTTTGGGCTGCCAACATTTTCTGAACTTTCAGGGGTGTAGGATGCATTTTTCGTGCCAAAAATATTTCTGGGAATTTCAGTGGTCTAGGATGCGGGTTAATGCATCTTTAAGTCTGCAAATGTTTTTGGGACATTCAGAGATCTCTGACACAGTTTTTGGTCCACCAACATTCTCTGGACTTTAGGGGCTCTAGGATGCCTATAAACCCCTTTTTTGGGCGTCCAAAGTTTTCAACATTTTTTTAGGCCTAAAATGCATTTTAAGGCCTTCTTTGGGCTGCTAACATATTCTGAGCTTTCAGGGGTATAGGATGCATTTTTCGTGGCAGAAATATTTTTGGGAATTTCAGTGGTCTAGGATGCGGGTTAATGCCCCTTTCAGGCTGCAAATGTTTTTGGGACATTCAGAGCTCTCTGACACCGTTTTTGGTTCACCAACATTTTCTGGACTTTAGGGGGTCTAGGGTGCCTGTAACCCCCTTTTTTGGACCTCCAAGGTTTTGAACATTTTTGAAGGCCTAGATGCATTTTAAGGCATTTTTTTGAGCTGCTAACATATTCTGAACTTTCAGGGGTGTAGGATGCATTTTTCGTGCCAAATATATTTTTGGGAATTTCAGTGGTCTAGGATGCGGGTTAATGCCCCTTTCAGGCTGCAAATGTTTTTGGGACATTCAGAGATCTCTGACACAGGTTTTGGTCCACCAACATTTTCTGGACTTTAGGGGCTCTAGGATGCCTATAAACCTCTTTTTTGGGCTTCCAAAGTTTTCAACATTTTTTTAGGCCTAAAATGCATTTTAAGGCCTTCTTTGGGCTGCTAACATATTCTGAGCTTTCAGGGGTATAGGATGCATTTTTCATGCCAAAAATATTTCTGGGAATGTCAGTGGTCTAGGATGCGGGTTAATGCATCTTTAAGTCTGCAAATGTTTTTGGGACATTCAGAGATCTCTGACACAGTTTTTGGTCCACCAACATTTTCTGGACTTTAGGGGCTCTAGGATGCCTATAAACCTCTTTTTTGGGCTTCCAAAGTTTTCAACATTTTTTTAGGCCTAAAATGCATTTTAAGGCCTTCTTTGGGCTGCTAACATATTCTGAGCTTTCAGGGGTATAGGATGCATTTTTCGTGGCAGAAATATTTTTGGGAATTTCAGTGGTCTAGGATGCGGGTTAATGCCCCTTTCAGGCTGCAAATGTTTTGGGGCATTCAAAGCTCTCTGACACAGGTTTTAGTCCACCAATATTTTCTGGACTTTAGGGGGTCTAGGATGCCTGTAAACCCCTTTTTTGGACCTCCAAGGTTTTCAACATTTTTGAAGGCCTAGATGCATTTTAAGGCATTTTTTTGAGCTGCTAACATATTCTGAACTTTCAGGGGTGTAGGATGCATTTTTCGTGCCAAATATATTTTTGGGAATTTCAGTGGTCTAGGGTGCGGGTTAATGCGCCTTTCAGGCTGCAAATGTTTTTGGGACATTCAAAGCTCTCTGACACAGTTTTTGGTCCACCAATATTTTCTGGACTTTAGGGGGTCTAGGATGCCTGTAAACCCCTTTTTTGGGGTCTCCAAAGTTTTCAACATTTTTGAAGGCCTAAGATGCATTTTAAGGCATTTGTTTTGGGCTGCCAACATTTTCTGAACTTTCAGGGGTGTAGGATGCATTTTCCGTGCCAAAAATATTTTTGGGAATTTCAGTGGCCTAGGATGCGGGTTAATGCCCCTTTCAGGCTGCAAATGTTTTTGGGACATTCAGAGCTATCTGACACCATATTTGGTCCACCAACATTCTCTGGACTTTAGGAGGTCTTGGATGCCTGTAAACCCCTTTTTTGGGCCTCCAAAGTTTTCAACATTTTTTGCAGGTCTAAAATGCATTTTAATGCCTTTTTTGGGCTGCTAACATATTCTGAACTTTCAGGGGTATAGGATGCATTTTTCGTGCCAAAAATATTTCTGGGAATTTCAGTGGTCTAGGATGTGGGTTAATGCATCTTTAAGTCTGAAAATGTTTTTGGGACATTCAGAGCTCTCTGACACAGTTTTTGGTCCACCAACATTTTCTGGACTTTAGGGGCTCTAGGATGCCTATAAACCACTTTTTTGTGCTTCCAAAGTTTTCAACATTTGTGTAGGCCTAAAATGCATTTTAAGGCCTTCTTTGGGCTGCTAACATATTCTGAGCTTTCAGCGGTATAGGATGCATTTTTGTGCCAAAAATATTTTTGGGAATTTCAGTGGTCTAGGATGCAGGTTAATGCCCCTTTCAGGCTGCAAATGTTTTGGGACATTCAAAGTTCTCTGACACAGTTTTTGGTCCACCAATATTTTCTGGACTTTAGGGGCTCTAGGATGCCTACAAACCACTTTTTTGTGCTTCCAAAGTTTTCAACATTTTTTTAGGCCTAAAATGCATTTTAAGGCCTTCTTTGGGCTGCTAACATATTCTGAGCTTTCAGGGGTATAGGATGCATTTTTCGTGGCAGAAATATTTTTGGGAATTTCAGTGGTCTAGGATGCGGGTTAATGCCCCTTTCAGGCTGCAAATGTTTTTGGGACATTCAGAGCTCTCTGACACAGTTTTTGGTCCACCAACATTTTCTGGACTTTAGGGGGTCTAGGATGCCTGTAAACCCCTTTCTTGGGCCTCCAAAGTTTTCAACATTTTTTGCAGGTCTAAAATGCATTTTAATGCTTTTTTGGGCTGCTAACATATTCGGAAATTTCAGGGGTGTAGGATGCATTTTTCGTGCCAAAAATATTTCTGGGAATTTCAGTGGTCTAGGATGCAGGTTAATGCCCCTTTCAGGCTGCAAATGTTTTGGGACATTCAAAGTTCTCTGACACAGTTTTTGGTCCACCAATATTTTCTGGACTTTAGGGGGTCTAGGATGCCTGTAAACCCCTTTTTTGGGTCTCCAAAGTTTTCAACATTTTTGAAGGCCTAAGATGCATTTTAAGGCATTTGTTTTGAGCTGCCAACATTTTCTGAACTTTCAGGGGTGTAGGATGCATTTTCCGTGCAAAAAATATTTTTGGGAATTTCAGTGGTCTAGGATGCGGGTTAATGCCCCTTTCAGGCTGCAAATGTTTTTGGGACATTCAGAGCTCTCTGACACCATATTTGGTCCACCAACATTCTCTGGAATTTAGGGGGTCTAGGATGCCTGTAAACCTCTTTTCTGGGCCTCCAAAGTGTTCAACATTTTTGGAGGTCTAAAATGCATTTTAATGCCTTTTTTGGGCTGCCAACATTTTCTGAACTTTCAGGGGTGTAGGATGCATTTTTCGTGCCAAAAATATTTCTGGGAATTTCAGTGGTCTAGGATGCGGGTTAATGCATCTTTAAGTCTGCAAATGTTTTTGGGACATTCAGAGCTCTCTGCCACCGTTTTTGGTCCACCAACATTTTCTGGACTTTAGGGGGTCTAGGGTGCCTGTAAAGCCTGTTTTTGGGCCTCCAAAGTTTTCAACATTTTTGAAGGCCTAAGATGCATTTTAAGGCATTTTTTTGAGCTGCCAACATTTTCTGAACTTTCAGGGGTGTAGGATGCATTTTTCGTGCCAAAAATATTTTGGGAAATTTCAGTGGTCTAGGATGCGGGTTAATGCCCCTTTCAGGCTGCAAATGTTTTGGGGCATTCAAAGCTCTCTGACACAGGTTTTAGTCCACCAATATTTTCTGGACTTATGGACTTAAGGGGGTCTAGGATGCCTATAAACCCCTTTTTTGGGCCTCCAAAGATTTTTTTTTACATTTTTGCAGGCCTATAATGCATTTTAAGGCCTTTTTTGGGCTGCTAACATATTCTGAACTTTCAGGGGTGTAGGATGCATTTTTCGTGCCAAAAATATTTTTGGGAATTTCAGTGGTCTAGGATGCAGGTTAGTGCCCCTTTCAGGCTGAAAATGTTTTTGGGACATTCAAAGCTCTCTGACACAGTTTTTGGTCCACCAATATTTTCTGGACTTTAGAGGGTCTAGGATGCCTGTAAACCCCTTTTTTGGGTCTCCAAAGTTTTCAACATTTTTGAAGGCCTAAAATGCATTTTAAGGCATTTGTTTTGAGCTGCCAAAATTTTCTGAACTTTCAGGGGTGTAGGATGCATTTTCCGTGACAAAAATAGTTTTGGGAATTTCAGTGGTCTAGGATGCGGGTTAATGCCCCTTTCAGGCTGCAAATGTTTTTGGGACATTCAGAGCTCTCTGACACTATATTTGGTCCACCAACATTCTCTGGACTTTAGGGGGTCTAGGATGCCTGTAAACCCCTTTTTTGGGCCTCCAAAGTTTTCAACATTTTTGCAGGTCTAAAATGCATTTTAATGCCTTTTTTGAGCTGCCAACATTTTCTGAACTTTCAGGGGTGTAGGATGCATTTTTCGTGCCAAAAATATTTCTGGGAATTTCAGTGGTCTAGGATTCGGGTTAATGCATCTTTAAGTCTGCAAATGTTTTTGGGACATTCAGAGCTCTCTGACACAGTTTTTGGTCCACCAACATTTTCTGGACTTTAGGGGCTCTAGGATGCCTATAAACCCCTTTTTTGGGCTTACAAAGTTTTCAACATTTTTGTAGGCCTAAAATGCATTTTAAGGCCTTCTTTGGGCTGCTAACATATTCTGAACTTTCAGGGGTGTAGGATGCATTTTTCGTGCCAAAAATATTTTGGGAAATTTCAGTGGTCTAGGATGCGGGTTAATGCCCCTTTCAGGCTGCAAATGTTTTTGCGACATTCAGAGCTCTCTGACACCATTTTTGGTCCACCAACATTTTCTGGACTTTAGGGGTCAAGGAGGCCTATAAACTCCATTTTTGGGCCTACAAAGTTTTCATCATTTTTGAAGGCATAAGATTCATTTTAAGGCCTTTTTTGTGCTGCCAACAGTTTCAGAACTTTCAGGGGTGTAGGATGCATTTTCCGTGCCAAAAATATTTTTGGGAATTTCAGTGGTCTAGGATGCGGGTTAGTGCCCCTTTCAGGCTGCAAATGTTTTGGGACATTCAGGGCTCTCTGACACCATATTTGGTCCACCAACATTCTCTGGACTTTAGGGGGTCTAGGATGCCTGTAAACCCCTGTTTTGGGCCTCCAAAGTTTTCAACATTTTTGTAGGTCTAAAATGCATTTTAATGCCTTTATTGGGCTGCTAACATATTCTGAACCTTCAGGGGTGTAGGATGCATTTTTCGTGCCAAAAATAATTCTGGGAATTTCAGTGGTCTAGGATGCAGGTTAATTCCCCTTTAAGTCTGAAAATGTTTTTGGGACATTCAGAGCTCTCTGACACCATATATGGTCCACCAACATTCTCTGTACTTTAGGGGGTCTAGGATGCCTGTAAACCACTTTTTTGGGCCTCCAAAGTTTTCAACATTTTTGTAGGTCTAAAATGCATTTTAATGCCTTTATTGGGCTGCTAACATATTCTGAACCTTCAGGGGTGTAGGATGCATTTTTCGTGCCAAAAATATTTCTGGGAATTTCAGTGGTCTAGGATGCGGGTTAATTCCCCTTTAAGTCTGCAAATGTTTTTGGGACATTCAGAGCTCTCTGACACAGTTTTTGGTCCACCAACATTTTCTGGACTTTAGAGGTTCTAGGGTGCCTGTAAACCCCCTTTTTTGGGCTTCCAAAGTTTTCAACATTTTTTTAGGCCTAAAATGCATTTTAAGGCCTTCTTTGGGCTGCTAACATATTCTGAGCTTTCAGGGGTATAGGATGCATTTTTCGTGCCAAAAATAATTTTGGGAATTTGATTGGTCTAGTCAGCGGGTTAATGCCCCTTTCAGGCTGCAAATGTTTTTGGGACATTCAGAGCTCTCTGACACCATATTTGGTCCACCAACATTCTCTGGACTTTAGGGGGTCTAGGATGGCTGTAAACCTCTTTTCTGGGCCTCCAAAGTGTTCAACATTTTTGGAGGTCTAAAATGCATTTTAATGCCTTTTTTGGGCTGCCAACATTTTCTGAACTTTCAGGGGTGTAGGATGCATTTTTTTTCGTGCCAAAAATATTTATGGGAATTTCAGTGGTCTAGGATGCGGGTTAATGCATCTTTAAGTCTGCAAATGTTTTTGGGACATTCAGAGATCTCTGACACAGTTTTTGGTCCACCAACATTTTCTGGACTTTAGGGGCTCTAGGATGCCTATAAACCCCTTTTTTGGGCATCCAAAGTTTTCAGCATTTTTTTAGGCCTAAAATGCATTTTAAGGCCTTCTTTGGGCTGCTACCATATTCTGAGCTTTCAGGGGTATAGGATGCATTTTTCGTGGCAGAAATATTTTTGGGAATTTCAGTGGTCTAGGATGCGGGTTAATGCCCCTTTCAGGCTGCAAATGTTTTGGGACATTCAGAGCTCTCTGACACCATATTTGGTCCACCAACATTCTCTGGACTTTAGGGGGTCTAGGATGCCTGTAAACCCCTTTTTTGGGCCTCCAAAGTTTTCAACATTTTTGTAGGTCTAAAATGCATTTTAATGCCTTTATTGGGCTGCTATCATATTCTGAACCTTCAGGGTTGTAGGATGCATTTTTCGTGCCAAAAATATTTCTGGGAATTTCAGTGGTCTAGGATGCGGGTTAATGCATCTTTAAGTCTGCAAATGTTTTTGGGACATTCAGAGATCTCTGACACAGTTTTTGGTCCACCAACATTTTCTGGACTTTAGGGGCTCTAGGGTGCCTATAAACCCCTTTTTTGGGCGTCCAAAGTTTTCAACATTTTTTTAGGCCTAAAATGCATTTTAAGGCCTTCTTTGGGCTGCTAACATATTCTGAGCTTTCAGGGGTATAGGATGCATTTTTCGTGGCAGAAATATTTTTGGGAATTTCAGTGGTCTAGGATGTGGGTTAATGCCCCTTTCAGGCTGCAAATGTTTTTGGGACATTCAGAGCTCTCTGCCACCGTTTTTGGTCCACCAACATTTTCTGGACTTTAGGGGGTCTAGGGTGCCTGTAAAGCCTGTTTTTGGGCCTCCAAAGTTTTCAACATTTTTGAAGGCCTAAGATGCATTTTAAGGCATTTTTTTGAGCTGCCAACATTTTCTGAACTTTCAGGGGTGTAGGATGCATTTTTCGTGCCAAAAATATTTTGGGAAATTTCAGTGGTCTAGGATGCGGGTTAATGCCCCTTTCAGGCTGCAAATGTTTTGGGGCACTCAAAGCTCTCTGACACAGGTTTTAGTCCACCAATATTTTCTGGACTTTATGGGGTCTAGGATGCCCATAAACCCCTTTTTTGGGCCTCCAAAGATTTTTTTTACATTTTTGCAGGCCTATAATGCATTTTAAGGCCTTTTTTGGGCTGCTAACATATTCTGAACTTTCAGGGGTGTAGGATGCATTTTTCGTGCCAAAAATATTTTTGGGAATTTCAGTGGTCTAGGATGCGGGTTAATGCCCCTTTCAGGCTGAAAATGTTTTTGGGACATTCAAAGCTCTCTGACACAGTTTTTGGTCCACCAATATTTTCTGGACTTTAGAGGGTCTAGGATGCCTGTAAACCCCTTTCTTGGGTCTCCAAAGTTTTCAACATTTTTGAAGGCCTAAAATGCATTTTAAGGCATTTGTTTTGAGCTGCCAAAATTTTCTGAACTTTCAGGGGTGTAGGATGCATTTTCCGTGACAAAAATAGTTTTGGGAATTTCAGTGGTCTAGGATGCGGGTTAATGCCCCTTTCAGGCTGCAAATGTTTTTGGGACATTCAGAGCTCTCTGACACTATATTTGGTCCACCAACATTCTCTGGACTTTAGGGGGTCCAGGATGCCTGTAAACCCCTTTTTTGGGCCTCCAAAGTTTTCAACATTTTTGCAGGTCTAAAATGCATTTTAATGCCTTTTTTGAGCTGCCAACATTTTCTGAACTTTCAGGGGTGTAGGATGCATTTTTCGTGCCAAAAATATTTCTGGGAATTTTAGTGGTCTAGGATTTGGGTTAATGCATCTTTAAGTCTGCAAATGTTTTTGGAACATTCAGAGCTCTCTGACACAGTTTTTGGTCCACCAACATTTTCTGGACTTTAGGGGCTCTAGGATGCCTATAAACCCCTTCTTTGGGCGTCCAAAGTTTTCAACATTTTTTTAGGCCTAAAATGCATTTTAAGGCCTTCTTTGGGCTGCTAACATATTCTGAGCTTTCAGGGGTATAGGATGCATTTTTCGTGGCAGAAATATTTTTGGGAATTTCAGTGGTCTAGGATGCGGGTTAATCCCCCTTTCAGGCTGCAAATGTTTTTGGGACATTCAGAGCTCTCTGCCACCGTTTTTGGTCCACCAACATTTTCTGGACTTTAGGGGGTCTAGGGTGCCTGTAAAGCCTGTTTTTGGGCCTCCAAAGTTTTCAACATTTTTGAAGGCCTAAGATGCATTTTAAGGCATTTTTTTGAGCTGCCAACATTTTCTGAACTTTCAGGGGTGTAGGATGCATTTTTCGTGCCAAAAATATTTTGGGAAATTTCAGTGGTCTAGGATGCGGGTTAATGCCCCTTTCAGGCTGCAAATGTTTTGGGGCATTCAAAGCTCTCTGACACAGGTTTTAGTCCACCAATATTTTCTGGACTTTAGGGGGTCTAGGATGCCTATAAACCCCTTTTTTGGGCCTCCAAAGTTTTCAACATTTTTGCAGGTCTAAAATGCATTTTAATGCCTTTTTTGAGCTGCCAACATTTTCTGAACTTTCAGGGGTGTAGGATGCATTTTTTGTGCCAAAAATATTTCTGGGAATTTCAGTGGTCTAGGATTCGGGTTAATGCATCTTTAAGTCTGCAAATGTTTTTGGAACATTCAGAGCTCTCTGACACAGTTTTTGGTCCACCAACATTTTCTGGACTTTAGGGGCTCTAGGATGCCTATAAACCCCTTTTTTGGGCTTACAAAGTTTTCAACATTGTTGTAGGCCTAAAATGCATTTTAAGGCCTTCTTTGGGCTGCTAACATATTCTGAGCTTTCAGGGGTATAGGATGCATTTTTCGTGGCAGAAATATTTTTGGGAATTTCAGTGGTCTAGGATGCGGGTTAATGCCCCTTTCAGGCTGCAAATGTTTTTGGGACATTCAAAGCTCTCTGACACAGTTTTTGGTCCACCAATATTTTCTGGACTTTAGGGGGTCTAGGATGCCTGTAAACCCCTTTTCTGGGCCTCCAAAGTGTTCAACATTTTTGGAGGTCTAAAATGCATTTTAATGCCTTTTTTGGGCTGCCAACATTTTCTGAACTTTCAGGGGTGTAGGATGCATTTTTCGTGCCAAAAATATTTTGGGAAATTTCAGTGGTCTAGGATGCGGGTTAATGCCCCTTTCAGGCTGCAAATGTTTTTGGGACATTCAGAGCTCTCTGACACCATTTTTGGTCCACCAACATTTTCTGGACTTTAGGGGTCTAGGAGGCCTTTAAACTCCATTTTTGGGCCTCCAAAGTTTTCATCATTTTTGAAGGCATAAGATGCATTTTAAGGCCTTTTTTGTGCTGCCAACAGTTTCAGAACTTTCAGGGGTGTAGGATGCATTATCCGTGCCAAAAATATTTTTGGGAATTTCAGTGGTCTAGGATGCGGGTTAATACCCCTTTCAGGCTGCAAATGTTTTGGGACATTCAGAGCTCTCTGACACCATATTTGGTCCACCAACATTCTCTGGACTTTAGGGGGTCTAGGATGCCTGTAAACCCCTTTTTTGGGCCTCCAAAGTTTTCAACATTTTTGTAGGTCTAAAATGCATTTTAATGCCTTTATTGGGCTGCTATCATATTCTGAACCTTCAGGGTTGTAGGATGCATTTTTCGTGCCAAAAATATTTCTGGGAATTTCAGTGGTCTAGGATGCGGGTTAATGCATCTTTAAGTCTGCAAATGTTTTTGGGACATTCAGAGATCTCTGACACAGTTTTTGGTCCACCAACATTTTCTGGACTTTAGGGGCTCTAGGGTGCCTATAAACCCCTTTTTTGGGCGTCCAAAGTTTTCAACATTTTTTTAGGCTTAAAATGCATTTTAAGGCCTTCTTTGGGCTGCTAACATATTCTGAGCTTTCAGGGGTATAGGATGCATTTTTCGTGGCAGAAATATTTTTGGGAATTTCAGTGGTCTAGGATGCGGGTTAATGCCCCTTTCAGGCTGCAAATGTTTTTGGGACATTCAGAGCTCTCTGCCACCGTTTTTGGTCCACCAACATTTTCTGGACTTTAGGGGGTCTAGGGTGCCTGTAAAGCCTGTTTTTGGGCCTCCAAAGTTTTCAACATTTTTGAAGGCCTAAGATGCATTTTAAGGCATTTTTTTGAGCTGCCAACATTTTCTGAACTTTCAGGGGTGTAGGATGCATTTTTCGTGCCAAAAATTTTTTTGGGAAATTTCAGTGGTCTAGGATGCGGGTTAATGCCCCTTTCAGGCTGCAAATGTTTTGGGGCATTCAAAGCTCTCTGACACAGGTTTTAGTCCACCAATATTTTCTGGACTTTAGGGGGTCTAGGATGCCTATAAACCCCTTTTTTGGGCCTCCAAAGATTTTTTTTTTACATTTTTGCAGGCCTATAATGCATTTTAAGGCCTTTTTTGGGCTGCTAACATATTCTGAACTTTCAGGGGTGTAGGATGCATTTTTCGTGCCAAAAATATTTTTGGGAATTTCAGTGGTCTAGGATGCGGGTTAATGCCCCTTTCAGGCTGAAAATGTTTTTGGGACATTCAAAGCTCTCTGACACAGTTTTTGGTCCACCAATATTTTCTGGACTTTAGAGGGTCTAGGATGCCTGTAAACCCCTTTTTTGGGTCTCCAAAGTTTTCAACATTTTTGAAGGCCTAAAATGCATTTTAAGGCATTTGTTTTGAGCTGCCAAAATTTTCTGAACTTTCAGGGGTGTAGGATGCATTTTTCGTGGCAGAAATATTTTTGGGAATTTCAGTGGTCTAGGATGCGGGTTAATGCCCCTTTCAGGCTGCAAATGTTTTTGGGACATTCAGAGCTCTCTGCCACCGTTTTTGGTCCACCAACATTTTCTGGACTTTAGGGGGTCTAGGGTGCCTGTAAAGCCTGTTTTTGGGCCTCCAAAGTTTTCAACATTTTTGAAGGCCTAAGATGCATTTTAAGGCATTTTTTTGAGCTGCCAACATTTTCTGAACTTTCAGGGGTGTAGGATGCATTTTTCGTGCCAAAAATATTTTGGGAAATTTCAGTGGTCTAGGATGCGGGTTAATGCCCCTTTCAGGATGCGGGTTAATGCCCCTTTCAGGCTGCAAATGTTTTGGGGCATTCAAAGCTCTCTGACACAGGTTTTAGTCCACCAATATTTTCTGGACTTTAGGGGGTCTAGGATGCCTATAAACCCCTTTTTTGGGCCTCCAAAGATTTTTTTTTTACATTTTTGCAGGCCTATAATGCATTTTAAGGCCTTTTTTGGGCTGCTAACATATTCTGAACTTTCAGGGGTGTAGGATGCATTTTTCGTGCCAAAAATATTTTTGGGAATTTCAGTGGTCTAGGATGCGGGTTAATGCCCCTTTCAGGCTGAAAATGTTTTTGGGACATTCAAAGCTCTCTGACACAGTTTTTGGTCCACCAATATTTTCTGGACTTTAGAGGGTCTAGGATGCCTGTAAACCCCTTTTTTGGGTCTCCAAAGTTTTCAACATTTTTGAAGGCCTAAAATGCATTTTAAGGCATTTGTTTTGAGCTGCCAAAATTTTCTGAACTTTGAGGGGTGTAGGATGCATTTTCCGTGACAAAAATAGTTTTGGGAATTTCAGTGGTCTAGGATGCGGGTTAATGCCCCTTTCAGGCTGCAAATGTTTTTGGGACATTCAGAGCTCTCTGACACTATATTTGGTCCACCAACATTCTCTGGACTTTAGGGGGTCTAGGATGCCTGTAAACCCCTTTTTTGGGCCTCCAAAGTTTTCAACATTTTTGCAGGTCTAAAATGCATTTTAATGCCTTTTTTGAGCTGCCAACATTTTCTGAACTTTCAGGGGTGTAGGATGCATTTTTCGTGCCAAAAATATTTCTGGGAATTTCAGTGGTCTAGGATTCGGGTTAATGCATCTTTAAGTCTGCAAATGTTTTTGGAACATTCAGAGCTCTCTGACACAGTTTTTGGTCCACCAACATTTTCTGGACTTTAGGGGCTCTAGGATGCCTATAAACCCCTTTTTTGGGCTTACAAAGTTTTCAACATTTTTGTAGGCCTAAAATGCATTTTAAGGCCTTCTTTGGGCTGCTAACATATTCTGAGCTTTCAGCGGTGTAGGATGCATTTTTCGTGCCAAAAATATTTCTGGGAATTTCAGTGGTCTCGGATGCGGGTTAATGCCCGTTTAAGTCTGCAAATGTTTTTGGGACATTCAGAGCTCTCTGACACCGTTTTTGGTCCACCAACATTTTCTGGACTTTAGGGGGTCTAGGGTGCCTGTAAACCCCTTTTTTGGACCTCCAAGGTTTTCAACATTTTTGAAGGCCTAGATGCATTTTAAGGCATTTTTTTGAGCTGCCAACATTTTCTGAACTTTCAGGGGTGTAGGATGCATTTTTCGCGCCAAAAATATTTCGGGAAATTTCAGTGGTCTAGGATGCGGGTTAATGCCCCTTTCAGGCTGCAAATGTTTTTGGGACATTCAGAGCTCTCTGACACCATTTTTAGTCCACCATCATTTTCTGGACTTTAGGGGTCTAGGAGGCCTGTAAACTCCATTTTTGGGCCTCCAAAGTTTTCATCATTTTTGAAGGCATAAGATGCATTTTAAGGCCTTTTTTTTGAGCTGCCAACAGTTTCAGAACTTTCAGGGGTGTAGGATGCATTTTTCGTGCCAAAAATATTTTTGGGAATTTCAGTGGTCTAGGATGCGGGTTAATGCCCCTTTCAGGCTGCAAATGTTTTGGGACATTCAGGGCTCTCTGACACCATATTTTTTCCACCAACATTCTCTGGACTTTAGGGGGTCTAGGATGCCTGTAAACCCCTTTTTTGGGCCTCCTAAGTTTTCAACATTTTTGCAGGTCTAAAATGCATTTTAATGTCTTTTTTGAGCTGCCAACATTTTCTGAACTTTCAGGGGTGTAGGATGCATTTGTCGTGCCACAAATATTTCTGGGAATTTCAGTGGTCTAGGATGCGGGTTAATGCATTTTTAAGTCTGCAAATGTTTTTGGGACATTCAGAGCTCTCTGACACAGTTTTTGGTCCACCAACATTTTCTGGACTTTAGGGGCTCTAGGATGCCTATAAACCCCTTTTTTGGGCTTCCAAAGTTTTCAACATTTTTGTAGGCCTAAAATGCATTTTAAGGCCTTCTTTGGGCTGCTAACATATTCTGAGCTTTCAGGGGTATAGGATGCATTTTTCGTGGCAGAAATATTTTTGGGAATTTCAGTGGTCTAGGATGCGGGTTAATGCCCCTTTCAGGCTGCAAATGTTTTTGGGACATTCAAAGCTCTCTGACACAGTTTTTGGTCCACCAATATTTTCTGGACTTTAGGGGGTCTAGGATGCCTGTAAACCCCTTTTCTGGGCCTCCAAAGTGTTCAACATTTTTGGAGGTCTAAAATGCATTTTAATGCCTTTTTTGGGCTGCCAACATTTTCTGAACTTTCAGGGGTGTAGGATGCATTTTTCGTGCCAAAAATATTTTGGGAAATTTCAGTGGTCTAGGATGCGGGTTAATGCCCCTTTCAGGCTGCAAATGTTTTTGGGACATTCAGAGCTCTCTGACACCATTTTTGGTCCACCAACATTTTCTGGACTTTAGGGGTCTAGGAGGCCTTTAAACCCCATTTTTGGGCCTCCAAAGTTTTCATCATTTTTGAAGGCATAAGATGCATTTTAAGGCCTTTTTTGTGCTGCCAACAGTTTCAGAACTTTCAGGGGTGTAGGATGCATTATCCGTGCCAAAAATATTTTTGGGAATTTCAGTGGTCTAGGATGCGGGTTATTACCCCTTTCAGGCTGCAAATGTTTTGGGACATTCAGAGCTCTCTGACACCATATTTGGTCCACCAACATTCTCTGGACTTTAGGGGGTCTAGGATGCCTGTAAACCCCTTTTTTGGGCCTCCAAAGTTTTCAACATTTTTGTAGGTCTAAAATGCATTTTAATGCCTTTATTGGGCTGCTATCATATTCTGAACCTTCAGGGTTGTAGGATGCATTTTTCGTGCCAAAAATATTTCTGGGAATTTCAGTGGTCTAGGATGCGGGTTAATGCATCTTTAAGTCTGCAAATGTTTTTGGGACATTCAGAGATCTCTGACACAGTTTTTGGTCCACCAACATTTTCTGGACTTTAGGGGCTCTAGGGTGCCTATAAACCCCTTTTTTGGGCGTCCAAAGTTTTCAACATTTTTTTAGGCCTAAAATGCATTTTAAGGCCTTCTTTGGGCTGCTAACATATTCTGAGCTTTCAGGGGTATAGGATGCATTTTTCGTGGCAGAAATATTTTTGGGAATTTCAGTGGTCTAGGATGCGGGTTAATGCCCCTTTCAGGCTGCAAATGTTTTTGGGACATTCAGAGCTCTCTGCCACCGTTTTTGGTCCACCAACATTTTCTGGACTTTAGGGGGTCTAGGGTGCCTGTAAAGCCTGTTTTTGGGCCTCCAAAGTTTTCAACATTTTTGAAGGCCTAAGATGCATTTTAAGGCATTTTTTTGAGCTGCCAACATTTTCTGAACTTTCAGGGGTGTAGGATGCATTTTTCGTGCCAAAAATATTTTGGGAAATTTCAGTGGTCTAGGATGCGGGTTAATGCCCCTTTCAGGCTGCAAATGTTTTGGGGACATTCAGAGCTCTCTGACACCATTTTTGGTCCACCAACATTTTCTGGACTTTAGGGGTCTAGGAGGCCTTTAAACTCCATTTTTGGGCCTCCAAAGTTTTCATCATTTTTGAAGGCATAAGATGCATTTTAAGGCCTTTTTTGTGCTGCCAACAGTTTCAGAACTTTCAGGGGTGTAGGATGCATTATCCGTGCCAAAAATATTTTTGGGAATTTCAGTGGTCTAGGATGCGGGTTAATACCCCTTTCAGGCTGCAAATGTTTTGGGACATTCAGAGCTCTCTGACACCATATTTGGTCCACCAACATTCTCTGGACTTTAGGGGGTCTAGGATGCCTGTAAGCCCCTTTTTTGGGCCTCCAAAGTTTTCAACATTTTTGTAGGTCTAAAATGCATTTTAATGCCTTTATTGGGCTGCTAACATATTCTGAACCTTCAGGGGTGTAGAATGCATTTTTCGTGCCAAAAATATTTCTGGGAATTTCAGTGGTCTAGGATGCGGGTTAATTCCCCTTTAAGTCTGCAAATGTTTTTGGGACATTCAGAGCTCTCTGACACCATATTTGGTCCACCAACATTCTCTGGACTTTAGGGGGTCTAGGATGCCTGTAAACCCCTTTTTTGGGCCTCCAAAGTTCTCAACATTTTTGTAGGTCTAAAATGCATTTTAATGCCTTTATTGGGCTGCTAACATATTCTGAACCTTCAGGGGTGTAGGATGCATTTTTCGTGCCAAAATATTTCTGGGAATTTCAGTGTTCTAGGATGCGGGTTAATTCCCCTTTAAGTCTGCAAATGTTTTTGGGACATTCAGAGCTCTCTGACACAGTTTTTGGTCTACCAACATTTTCTGGACTTTAGGGGGTCTAGGATGCCTGTAAACCCCTTTTTTGGGCCTCCAAAGTTTTCAGCATTTTTTGCAGGTCTAAAATGCATTTTAATGCCTTTTTTGGGCTGCTAACATATTCAGAAATTTCAGGGGTGTAGGATGCATTTTTCGTGCCAAAAATATTTCTGGGAATTTCAGTGTTCTAGGATGCGGGTTAATGCCCCTTTCAGGCTGCAAATGTTTTTGGGACATTCAGAGCTCTCTGCCACCGTTTTTGGTCCACCAACATTTTCTGGACTTTAGGGGGTCTATAGGGTGCCTGTAAAGCCTGTTTTTGGGCCTTCAAAGTTTTCAACATTTTTGAAGGCCTAAGATGCATTTTAAGGCATTTTTTTGAGCTGCCAACATTTTCTGAACTTTCAGGGGTGTAGGATGCATTTTTCGTGCCAAAAATATTTCTGGGAATTTCAGTGGTCTAGGATGCGGGTTAATGCATCTTAAAGTCTGCAAATGTTTTTGGGACATTCAGAGATCTCTGACACAGTTTTTGGTCCACCAACATTTTCTGGACTTTAGGGGCTCTAGGATGCCTATAAACCCCTTTTTTGGGCTTCCAAAGTTTTCAACATTTTTTTAGGCCTAAAATGCATTTTAAGGCCTTCTTTGGGCTGCTAACATATTCTGAGCTTTCAGGGGTATAGGATGCATTTTTCGTGGCAGAAATATTTTTGGGAATTTCAGTGGTCTAGGATGCGGGTTAATGCCCCTTTCAGGCTGCAAATGTTTTTGGGACATTCAGAGCTCTCTGCCACCGTTTTTGGTCCACCAACATTTTCTGGACTTTAGGGGGTCTAGGGTGCCTGTAAAGCCTGTTTTTGGGCCTCCAAAGTTTTCAACATTTTTGAAGGCCTAAGATGCATTTTAAGGCATTTTTTTGAGCTGCCAACATTTTCTGAACTTTCAGGGGTGTAGGATGCATTTTTCGTGCCAAAAATATTTTGGGAAATTTCAGTGGTCTAGGATGCGGGTTAATGCCCCTTTCAGGCTGCAAATGTTTTGGGGCATTCAAAGCTCTCTGACAAGGTTTTAGTCCACCAATATTTTCTGGACTTTAGGGGGTCTAGGATGCCTATAAACCCCTTTTTTGGGCCTCCAAAGATTTTCTTTTACATTTTTGCAGGCCTATGATGCATTTTAAGGCCTTTTTTGGGCTGCTAACATATTCTGAACTTTCAGGGGTGTAGGATGCATTTTTCGTGCCAAAAATAGTTTTGGGAATTTCAGTGGTCTAGGATGCGGGTTAATGCCCCTTTCAGGCTGCAAATGTTTTTGGGACATTCAGAGCTCTCTGACACTATATTTGGTCCACCAACATTCTCTGGACTTTAGGGGGTCTAGGATGCCTGTAAACCCCTTTTTTGGGCCTCCAAAGTTTTCAACATTTTTGCAGGTCTAAAATGCATTTTAATGCCTTTTTTGAGCTGCCAACATTTTCTGAACTTTCAGGGGTGTAGGATGCATTTTTCGTGCCAAAAATATTTCTGGGAATTTCAGTGGTCTAGGATGCTGGTTAATGCATCTTTAAGTCTGCAAATGTTTTTGGGATATTCAGAGATCTCTGACACAGTTTTTGGTCCACCAACATTTTCTGGACTTTAGGGGCTCTAGGATGCCTATAAACCCCTTTTTTGGGCATCCAAAGTTTTCAACATTTTTTTAGGCCTAAAATGCATTTTAAGGCCTTCTTTGGGCTGCTAACATATTCTGAGCTTTCAGGGGTATAGCATGCATTTTTCGTGGCAGAAATATTTTTGGGAATTTCAGTGGTCTAGGATGCGGGTTAATGCCCCTTTCAGGCTGCAAATGTTTTTGGGACATTCAGAGCTCTCTGCCACCGTTTTTGGTCCACCAACATTTTCTGGACTTTAGGGGTCTAGGGTGCCTGCAAAGCCTGTTTTTGGGCCTCCAAAGTTTTCAACATTTTTGAAGGCCTAACATGCATTTTAAGGCATTTTTTTGAACTGTCAACATTTTCTGAACTTTCAGTGGTGTAGGATGCATTTTTCGTGCCAAAAATATTTTGGGAAATTTCAGTGGTCTAGGATGCGGGTTAATGCCCCTTTCAGGCTGCAAATGTTTTGGGGCATTCAAAGCTCTCTGACACAGGTTTTAGTCCACCAATATTTTCTGGACTTTAGGGGGTCTAGGATGCCTGTAAACCTCTTTTCTGGGCCTCCAAAGTGTTCAACATTTTTGGAGGTCTAAAATGCATTTTAATGCCTTTTTTGGGCTGCCAACATTTTCTGAACTTTCAGGGGTGTAGGATGCATTTTTCGTGCCAAAAATATTTCTGGGAATTTCAGTGGTCTAGGATGCGGGTTAATGCATCTTTAAGTCTGCAAATGTTTTTGGGACATTCAGAGATCTCTGACACAGTTTTTGGTCCACCAACATTTTCTGGACTTTAGGGGCTCTAGGATGCCTATAAACCTCTTTTTTGGGCCTCCAAAGTGTTCAGCATTTTTGGAGGTCTAGAATGCATTTCAATGCCTTTTTTGGGCTGCCAACATTTTCTGAACTTTCAGGGGTGTAGGATGCATTTTTCGTGCCAAAAATATTTCTGGGAATTTCAGTGGTCTAGGATGCGGGTTAATGCATCTTTAAGTCTGCAAATGTTTTTGGGACATTCAGAGATCTCTGACACAGTTTTTGGTCCACCAATATTTTCTGGACTTTAGAGGGTCTAGGATGCCTGTAAACCCCTTTTTTGGGTCTCCAAAGTTTTCAACATTTTTGAAGGCCTAAAATGCATTTTAAGGCATTTGTTTTGAGCTGCCAAAATTTTCTGAACTTTCAGGGGTGTAGGATGCATTTTCCGTGACAAAAATAGTTTTGGGAATTTCAGTGGTCTAGGATGCGGGTTAATGCCCCTTTCAGGCTGCAAATGTTTTTGGGACATTCAGAGCTCTCTGACACAGTTTTTGGTCCACCAACATTTTCTGGACTTTAGGGGCTCTAGGATGCCTATAAACCCCTTTTTTGGGCTTACAAAGTTTTCAACATTTTTGTAGGCCTAAAATGCATTTTAAGGCCTTCTTTGGGCTGCTAACATATTCTGAGCTTTCAGCGGTGTAGGATGCATTTTTCGTGCCAAAAATATTTCTGGGAATTTCAGTGGTCTCGGATGCGGGTTAATGCCCGTTTAAGTCTGCAAATGTTTTTGGGACATTCAGAGCTCTCTGACACCGTTTTTGGTCCACCAACATTTTCTGGACTTTAGGGGGTCTAGGGTGCCTGTAAACCCCTTTTTTGGAACTCCAAGGTTTTCAACATTTTTGAAGGCCTAGATGCATTTTAAGGCATTTTTTTGAGCTGCCAACATTTTCTGAACTTTCAGGGGTGTAGGATGCATTTTTCGCGCCAAAAATATTTCGGGAAATTTCAGTGGTCTAGGATGCGGGTTAATGCCCCTTTCAGGCTGCAAATGTTTTTGGGACATTCAGAGCTCTCTGACACCATTTTTAGTCCACCATCATTTTCTGGACTTTAGGGGTCTAGGAGGCCTGTAAACTCCATTTTTGGGCCTCCAACGTTTTCATCATTTTTGAAGGCATAAAATGCATTTTAAGGCCTTTTTTTGAGCTGCCAACAGTTTCAGAACTTTCAGGGGTGTAGGATGCATTTTTCGTGCCAAAAATATTTTTGGGAATTTCAGTGGTCTAGGATGCGGGTTAATGCCCCTTTCAGGCTGCAAATGTTTTGGGACATTCAGGGCTCTCTGACACCATATTTTTTCCACCAACATTCTCTGGACTTTAGGGGGTCTAGGATGCCTGTAAACCCCTTTTTTGGGCCTCCAAAGTTTTCAACATTTTTGCAGGTCTAAAATGCATTTTAATGTCTTTTTTGAGCTGCCAACATTTTCTGAACTTTCAGGGGTGTAGGATGCATTTTTCGTGCCAAAAATATTTCTGGGAATTTCAGTGGTCTAGGATGCGGGTTAATGCATTTTTAAGTCTGCAAATGTTTTTGGGACATTCAGAGCTCTCTGACACAGTTTTTGGTCCACCAACATTTTCTGGACTTTAGGGGCTCTGGGATGCCTATAAACCCCTTTTTTGGGCTTCCAAAGTTTTCAACATTTTTGTAGGCCTAAAATGCATTTTAAGGCCTCATTTGGGCTGCTAACATATTCTGAGCTTTCAGGGGTATAGGATGCATTTTTCGTGGCAGAAATATTTTTGGGAATTTCAGTGGTCTAGGATGCGGGTTAATGCCCCTTTCAGGCTGCAAATGTTTTTGGGACATTCAAAGCTCTCTGACACAGTTTTTGGTCCACCAATATTTTCTGGACTTTAGGGGGTCTAGGATGCCTGTAAACCCCTTTTCTGGGCCTCCAAAGTGTTCAACATCTTTGGAGGTCTAAAATGCATTTTAATGCCTTTTTTGGGCTGCCAACATTTTCTGAACTTTCAGGGGTGTAGGATGCATTTTTCGTGCCAAAAATATTTTGGGAAATTTCAGTGGTCTAGGATGCGGGTTAATGCCCCTTTCAGGCTGCAAATGTTTTTGGGACATTCAGAGCTCTCTGACACCATTTTTGGTCCACCAACATTTTCTGGACTTTAGGGGTCTAGGAGGCCTTTAAACTCCATTTTTGGGCCTCCAAGGTTTTCATCATTTTTGAAGGCATAAGATGCATTTTAAGGCCTTTTTTGTGCTGCCAACAGTTTCAGAACTTTCAGGGGTGTAGGATGCATTATCCGTGCCAAAAATATTTTTGGGAATTTCAGTGGTCTAGGATGCGGGTTAATACCCCTTTCAGGCTGCAAATGTTTTGGGACATTCAGAGCTCTCTGACACCATATTTGGTCCACCAACATTCTCTGGACTTTAGGGGGTCTAGGATGCCTGTAAACCCCTTTTTTGGGCCTCCAAAGTTTTCAACATTTTTGTAGGTCTAAAATGCATTTTAATGCCTTTATTGGGCTGCTATCATATTCTGAACCTTCAGGGTTGTAGGATGCATTTTTCGTGCCAAAAATATTTCTGGGAATTTCAGTGGTCTAGGATGCGGGTTAATGCATCTTTAAGTCTGCAAATGTTTTTGGGACATTCAGAGATCTCTGACACAGTTTTTGGTCCACCAACATTTTCTGGACTTTAGGGGCTCTAGGGTGCCTATAAACCCCTTTTTTGGGCGTCCAAAGTTTTCAAAATTTTTTTGGCCTAAAATGCATTTTAAGGCCTTCTTTGGGCTGCTAACATATTCTGAGCTTTCAGGGGTATAGGATGCATTTTTCGTGGCAGAAATATTTTTGGGAATTTCAGTGGTCTAGGATGCGGGTTAATGCCCCTTTCAGGCTGCAAATGTTTTTGGGACATTCAGAGCTCTCTGCCACCGTTTTTGGTCCACCAACATTTTCTGGACTTTAGGGGGTCTAGGGTGCCTGTAAAGCCTGTTTTTGGGCCTCCAAAGTTTTCAACATTTTTGAAGGCCTAAGATGCATTTTAAGGCATTTTTTTGAGCTGCCAACATTTTCTGAACTTTCGGGGGTGTAGGATGCATTTTTCGTGCCAAAAATATTTTGGGAAATTTCAGTGGTCTAGGATGCGGGTTAATGCCCCTTTCAGGCTGCAAATGTTTTGGGGCATTCAAAGCTCTCTGACACAGGTTTTAGTCCACCAATATTTTCTGGACTTTAGGGGGTCTAGGATGCCTATAAACCCCTTTTTTGGGCCTCCAAAGATTTTTTTTTTACATTTTTGCAGGCCTATAATGCATTTTAAGGCCTTTTTTGGGCTGCTAACATATTCTGAACTTTCAGGGGTGTAGGATGCATTTTTCGTGCCAAAAATATTTTTGGGAATTTCAGTGGTCTAGGATGCGGGTTAATGCCCCTTTCAGGCTGAAAATGTTTTTGGGACATTCAAAGCTCTCTGACTCAGTTTTTGGTCCACCAATATTTTCTGGACTTTAGAGGGTCTAGGATGCCTGTAAACCCCTTTTTTGGGTCTCCAAAGTTTTCAACATTTTTGAAGGCCTAAAATGCATTTTAAGGCATTTGTTTTGAGCTGCCAAAATTTTCTGAACTTTCAGGGGTGTAGGATGCATTTTCCGTGACAAAAATAGTTTTGGGAATTTCAGTGGTCTAGGATGCGGGTTAATGCCCCTTTCAGGCTGCAAATGTTTTTGGGACATTCAGAGCTCTCTGACACTATATTTGGTCCACCAACATTCTCTGGACTTTAGGGGGTCTAGGATGCCTGTAAACCCCTTTTTTGGGCCTCCAAAGTTTTCAACATTTTTGCAGGTCTAAAATGCATTTTAATGCCTTTTTTGAGCTGCCAACATTTTCTGAACTTTCAGGGGTGTAGGATGCATTTTTCGTGCCAAAAATATTTCTGGGAATTTCAGTGGTCTAGGATTCGGGTTAATGCATCTTTAAGTCTGCAAATGTTTTTGGAACATTCAGAGCTCTCTGACACAGTTTTTGGTCCACCAACATTTTCTGGACTTTAGGGGCTCTAGGATGCCTATAAACCCCTTTTTTGGGCTTACAAAGTTTTCAACATTTTTGTAGGCCTAAAATGCATTTTAAGGCCTTCTTTGGGCTGCTAACATATTCTGAGCTTTCAGCGGTGTAGGATGCATTTTTCGTGCCAAAAATATTTCTGGGAATTTCAGTGGTCTCGGATGCGGGTTAATGCCCGTTTAAGTCTGCAAATGTTTTTGGGACATTCAGAGCTCTCTGACACCGTTTTTGGTCCACCAACATTTTCTGGACTTTAGGGGGTCTAGGGTGCCTGTAAACCCCTTTTTTGGACCTCCAAGGTTTTCAACATTTTTGAAGGCCTAGATGCATTTTAAGGCATTTTTTTGAGCTGCCAACATTTTCTGAACTTTCAGGGGTGTAGGATGCATTTTTCGCGCCAAAAATATTTCGGGAAATTTCAGTGGTCTAGGATGCGGGTTAATGCCCCTTTCAGGCTGCAAATGTTTTTGGGACATTCAGAGCTCTCTGACACCATTTTTAGTCCACCATCATTTTCTGGACTTTAGGGGTCTAGGAGGCCTGTAAACTCCATTTTTGGGCCTCCAAAGTTTTCATCATTTTTGAAGGCATAAGATGCATTTTAAGGCCTTTTTGTTGAGCTGCCAACAGTTTCAGAACTTTCAGGGGTGTAGGATGCATTTTTCGTGCCAAAAATATTTTTGGGAATTTCAGTGGTCTAGGATGCGGGTTAATGCCCCTTTCAGGCTGCAAATGTTTTGGGACATTCAGGGCTCTCTGACACCATATTTTTTCCACCAACATTCTCTGGACTTTAGGGGGTCTAGGATGCCTGTAAACCCCTTTTTTGGGCCTCCAAAGTTTTCAACATTTTTGCAGGTCTAAAATGCATTTTAATGTCTTTTTTGAGCTGCCAACATTTTCTGAACTTTCAGGGGTGTAGGATGCATTTGTCGTGCCACAAATATTTCTGGGAATTTCAGTGGTCTAGGATGCGGGTTAATGCATTTTTAAGTCTGCAAATGTTTTTGGGACATTCAGAGCTCTCTGACACAGTTTTTGGTCCACCAACATTTTCTGGACTTTAGGGGCTCTAGGATGCCTATAAACCCCTTTTTTGGGCTTCCAAAGTTTTCAACATTTTTGTAGGCCTAAAATGCATTTTAAGGCCTTCTTTGGGCTGCTAACATATTCTGAGCTTTCAGGGGTGTAGGATGCATTTTTCGTGCCAAAAATATTTTGGGAAATTTCAGTGGTCTAGGATGCGGGTTAATGCCCCTTTCAGGCTGCAAATGTTTTTGGGACATTCAGAGCTCTCTGACACCATTTTTGGTCCACCAACATTTTCTGGACTTTAGGGGTCTAGGAGGCCTTTAAACTCCATTTTTGGGCCTCCAAAGTTTTCATCATTTTTGAAGGCATAAGATGCATTTTAAGGCCTTTTTTGTGCTGCCAACAGTTTCAGAACTTTCAGGGGTGTAGGATGCATTATCCGTGCCAAAAATATTTTTGGGAATTTCAGTGGTCTAGGATGCGGGTTAATACCCCTTTCAGGCTGCAAATGTTTTGGGACATTCAGAGCTCTCTGACACCATATTTGGTCCACCAACATTCTCTGGACTTTAGGGGGTCTAGGATGCCTGTAAACCCCTTTTTTGGGCCTCCAAAGTTTTCAACATTTTTGTAGGTCTAAAATGCATTTTAATGCCTTTATTGGGCTGCTATCATATTCTGAACCTTCAGGGTTGTAGGATGCATTTTTCGTGCCAAAAATATTTCTGAGAATTTCAGTGGTCTAGGATGCGGGTTAATGCATCTTTAAGTCTGCAAATGTTTTTGGGACATTCAGAGATCTCTGACACAGTTTTTGGTCCACCAACATTTTCTGGACTTTAGGGGCTCTAGGGTGCCTATAAACCCCTTTTTTGGGCGTCCAAAGTTTTCAACATTTTTTTAGGCCTAAAATGCATTTTAAGGCCTTCTTTGGGCTGCTAACATATTCTGAGCTTTCAGGGGTATAGGATGCATTTTTCGTGGCAGAAATATTTTTGGGAATTTCAGTGGTCTAGGATGCGGGTTAATCCCCCTTTCAGGCTGCAAATGTTTTTGGGACATTCAGAGCTCTCTGCCACCGTTTTTGGTCCACCAACATTTTCTGGACTTTAGGGGGTCTAGGGTGCCTGTAAAGCCTGTTTTTGGGCCTCCAAAGTTTTCAACATTTTTGAAGGCCTAAGATGCATTTTAAGGCATTTTTTTGAGCTGCCAACATTTTCTGAACTTTCAGGGGTGTAGGATGCATTTTTCGTGCCAAAAATATTTTGGGAAATTTCAGTGGTCTAGGATGCGGGTTAATGCCCCTTTCAGGCTGCAAATGTTTTGGGGCATTCAAAGCTCTCTGACACAGGTTTTAGTCCACCAATATTTTCTGGACTTTAGGGGGTCTAGGATGCCTATAAACCCCTTTTTTGGGCCTCCAAAGATTTCAACATTTTTGCAGGTCTAAAATGCATTTTAATGCCTTTTTTGGGCTGCTAACATATTCTGAACTTTCAGGGGTGTAGGATGCTATTTTCGTGCCAAAAATATTTTTGGGAATTTCAGTGGTCTAGGATGCGGGTTAATGCCCCTTTCAGGCTGAAAATGTTTTTGGGACATTCAAAGCTCTCTGACACAGTTTTTGGTCCACCAATATTTTCTGGACTTTAGAGGGTCTAGGATGCCTGTTAACCCCTTTTTTGGGTCTCCAAAGTTTTCAACATTTTTGAAGGCCTAAAATGCATTTTAAGGCATTTGTTTTGAGCTGCCAAAATTTTCTGAACTTTCAGGGGTGTAGGATGCATTTTCCGTGACAAAAATATTTTTGGGAATTTCAGTGGTCTAGGATGCGGGTTAATGCCCCTTTCAGGCTGCAAATGTTTTTGGGACATTCAGAGCTCTCTGACACTATATTTGGTCCACCAACATTCTCTGGACTTTAGGGGGTCTAGGATGCCTGTAAACCCCTTTTTTGGGCCTCCAAAGTTTTCAACATTTTTGCAGGTCTAAAATGCATTTTAATGCCTTTTTTGAGCTGCCAACATTTTCTGAACTTTCAGGGGTGTAGGATGCATTTTTCGTGCCAAAAATATTTCTGGGAATTTCAGTGGTCTAGGATTCGGGTTAATGCATCTTTAAGTCTGCAAATGTTTTTGGAACATTCAGAGCTCTCTGACACAGTTTTTGGTCCACCAACATTTTCTGGACTTTAGGGGCTCTAGGATGCCTATAAACCCCTTTTTTGGGCTTACAAAGTTTTCAACATTTTTGTAGGCCTAAAATGCATTTTAAGGCCTTCTTTGGGCTGCTAACATATTCTGAGCTTTCAGCGGTGTAGGATGCATTTTTCGTGCCAAAAATATTTCTGGGAATTTCAGTGGTCTCGGATGCGGGTTAATGCCCGTTTAAGTCTGCAAATGTTTTTGGGACATTCAGAGCTCTCTGACACCGTTTTTGGTCCACCAACATTTTCTGGACTTTAGGGGGTCTAGGAGGCCTGTAAACTCCATTTTTGGGCCTCCAAAGTTTTCATCATTTTTGAAGGCATAAGATGCATTTTAAGGCCTTTTTTTTGAGCTGCCAACAGTTTCAGAACTTTCAGGGGTGTAGGATGCATTTTTCGTGCCAAAAATATTTTTGGGAATTTCAGTGGTCTAGGATGCGGGTTAATGCCCCTTTCAGGCTGCAAATGTTTTGGGACATTCAGGGCTCTCTGACACCATATTTTTTCCACCAACATTCTCTGGACTTTAGGGGGTCTAGGATGCCTGTAAACCCCTTTTTTGGGCCTCCAAAGTTTTCAACATTTTTGCAGGTCTAAAATGCATTTTAATGTCTTTTTTGAGCTGCCAACATTTTCTGAACTTTCAGGGGTGTAGGATGCATTTGTCGTGCCACAAATATTTCTGGGAATTTCAGTGGTCTAGGATGCGGGTTAATGCATTTTTAAGTCTGCAAATGTTTTTGGGACATTCAGAGCTCTCTGACACAGTTTTTGGTCCACCAACATTTTCTGGACTTTAGGGGCTCTAGGATGCCTATAAACCCCTTTTTTGGGCTTCCAAAGTTTTCAACATTTTTGTAGGCCTAAAATGCATTTTAATGCCTTTTTTGGGCTGCCAACATTTTCTGAACTTTCAGGGGTGTAGGATGCATTTTTCGTGCCAAAAATATTTTGGGAAATTTCAGTGGTCTAGGATGCGGGTTAATGCCCCTTTCAGGCTGCAAATGTTTTTGGGACATTCAGAGCTCTCTGACACCATTTTTGGTCCACCAACATTTTCTGGACTTTAGGGGTCTAGGAGGCCTTTAAACTCCATTTTTGGGCCTCCAAAGTTTTCATCATTTTTGAAGGCATAAGATGCATTTTAAGGCCTTTTTTGTGCTGCCAACAGTTTCAGAACTTTCAGGGGTGTAGGATGCATTATCCGTGCCAAAAATATTTTTGGGAATTTCAGTGGTCTAGGATGCGGGTTAATACCCCTTTCAGGCTGCAAATGTTTTGGGACATTCAGAGCTCTGACACCATATTTGGTCCACCAACATTCTCTGGACTTTAGGGGGTCTAGGATGCCTGTAAACCCCTTTTTTGGGCCTCCAAAGTTTTCAACATTTTTGTAGGTCTAAATTGCATTTTAATGCCTTTATTGGGCTGCTATCATATTCTGAACCTTCAGGGTTGTAGGATGCATTTTTCGTGCCAAAAATATTTCTGGGAATTTCAGTGGTCTAGGATGCGGGTTAATGCATCTTTAAGTCTGCAAATGTTTTTGGGACATTCAGAGATCTCTGACACAGTTTTTGGTCCACCAACATTTTCTGGACTTTAGGGGCTCTAGGGTGCCTATAAACCCCTTTTTTGGGCGTCCAAAGTTTTCAACATTTTTTTAGGCCTAAAATGCATTTTAAGGCCTTCTTTGGGCTGCTAACATATTCTGAGCTTTCAGGGGTATAGGATGCATTTTTCGTGGCAGAAATATTTTTGGGAATTTCAGTGGTCTAGGATGTGGGTTAATGCCCCTTTCAGGCTGCAAATGTTTTTGGGACATTCAGAGCTCTCTGCCACCGTTTTTGGTCCACCAACATTTTCTGGACTTTAGGGGGTCTAGGGTGCCTGTAAAGCCTGTTTTTGGGCCTCCAAAGTTTTCAACATTTTTGAAGGCCTAAGATGCATTTTAAGGCATTTTTTTGAGCTGCCAACATTTTCTGAACTTTCAGGGGTGTAGGATGCATTTTTCGTGCCAAAAATATTTTGGGAAATTTCAGTGGTCTAGGATGCGGGTTAATGCCCCTTTCAGGCTGCAAATGTTTTGGGGCATTCAAAGCTCTCTGACACAGGTTTTAGTCCACCAATATTTTCTGGACTTTAGGGGGTCTAGGATGCCTATAAACCCCTTTTTTGGGCCTCCAAAGATTTTTTTTTACATTTTTGCAGGCCTATAATGCATTTTAAGGCCTTTTTTGGGCTGCTAACATATTCTGAACTTTCAGGGGTGTAGGATGCATTTTTCGTGCCAAAAATATTTTTGGGAATTTCAGTGGTCTAGGATGCGGGTTAATGCCCCTTTCAGGCTGAAAATGTTTTTGGGACATTCAAAGCTCTCTGACACAGTTTTTGGTCCACCAATATTTTCTGGACTTTAGAGGGTCTAGGATGCCTGTAAACCCCTTTCTTGGGTCTCCAAAGTTTTCAACATTTTTGAAGGCCTAAAATGCATTTTAAGGCATTTGTTTTGAGCTGCCAAAATTTTCTGAACTTTCAGGGGTGTAGGATGCATTTTCCGTGACAAAAATAGTTTTGGGAATTTCAGTGGTCTAGGATGCGGGTTAATGCCCCTTTCAGGCTGCAAATGTTTTTGGGACATTCAGAGCTCTCTGACACTATATTTGGTCCACCAACATTCTCTGGACTTTAGGGGGTCCAGGATGCCTGTAAACCCCTTTTTTGGGCCTCCAAAGTTTTCAACATTTTTGCAGGTCTAAAATGCATTTTAATGCCTTTTTTGAGCTGCCAACATTTTCTGAACTTTCAGGGGTGTAGGATGCATTTTTCGTGCCAAAAATATTTCTGGGAATTTTAGTGGTCTAGGATTTGGGTTAATGCATCTTTAAGTCTGCAAATGTTTTTGGAACATTCAGAGCTCTCTGACACAGTTTTTGGTCCACCAACATTTTCTGGACTTTAGGGGCTCTAGGATGCCTATAAACCCCTTTTTTGGGCTTACAAAGTTTTCAACATTTTTGTAGGCCTAAAATGCATTTTAAGGCCTTCTTTGGGCTGCTAACCTATTCTGAGCTTTCAGCGGTGTAGGATGCATTTTTCGTGCCAAAAATATTTCTGGGAATTTCAGTGGTCTCGGATGCGGGTTAATGCCCGTTTAAGTCTGCAAATGTTTTTGGGACATTCAGAGCTCTCTGACACCGTTTTTGGTCCACCAACATTTTCTGGACTTTAGGGGGTCTAGGGTGCCTGTAAACCCCTTTTTTGGACCTCCAAGGTTTTCAACATTTTTGAAGGCCTAGATGCATTTTAAGGCATTTTTTTGAGCTGCCAACATTTTCTGAACTTTCAGGGGTGTAGGATGCATTTTTCGCGCCAAAAATATTTCGGGAAATTTCAGTGGTCTAGGATGCGGGTTAATGCCCCTTTCAGGCTGCAAATGTTTTTGGGACATTCAGAGCTCTCTGACACCATTTTTAGTCCACCATCATTTTCTGGACTTTAGGGGTCTAGGAGGCCTGTAAACTCCATTTTTGGGCCTCCAAAGTTTTCATCATTTTTGAAGGCATAAGATGCATTTTAAGGCCTTTTTTTTGAGCGGCCAACAGTTTCAGAACTTTCAGGGGTGTAGGATGCATTTTTCGTGCCATAAATATTTTTGGGAATTTCAGTGGTCTAGGATGCGGGTTAATGCCCCTTTCAGGCTGCAAATGTTTTGGGACATTCAGGGCTCTCTGACACCATATTTTTTCCACCAACATTCTCTGGACTTTAGGGGGTCTAGGATGCCTGTAAACCCCTTTTTTTGGGCCTCCAAAGTTTTCAACATTTTTGCAGGTCTAAAATGCATTTTAATGTCTTTTTTGAGCTGCCAACATTTTCTGAACTTTCAGGGGTGTAGGATGCATTTGTCGTGCCACAAATATTTCTGGGAATTTCAGTGGTCTAGGATGCGGGTTAATGCATTTTTAAGTCTGCAAATGTTTTTGGGACATTCAGAGCTCTCTGACACAGTTTTTGGTCCACCAACATTTTCTGGACTTTAGGGGCTCTAGGATGCCTATAAACCCCTTTTTTGGGCTTCCAAAGTTTTCAACATTTTTGTAGGCCTAAAATGCATTTTAAGGCCTTCTTTGGGCTGCTAACATATTCTGAGCTTTCAGGGGTGTAGGATGCATTTTTCGTGCCAAAAATATTTTGGGAAATTTCAGTGGTCTAGGATGCGGGTTAATGCCCCTTTCAGGCTGCAAATGTTTTTGGGACATTCAGAGCTCTCTGACACCATTTTTGGTCCACCAACATTTTCTGGACTTTAGGGGTCTAGGAGGCCTTTAAACTCCATTTTTGGGCCTCCAAAGTTTTCATCATTTTTGAAGGCATAAGATGCATTTTAAGGCCTTTTTTGTGCTGCCAACAGTTTCAGAACTTTAAGGGGTGTAGGATGCATTATCCGTGCCAAAAATATTTTTGGGAATTTCAGTGGTCTAGGATGCGGGTTAATACCCCTTTCAGGCTGCAAATGTTTTGGGACATTCAGAGCTCTCTGACACCATATTTGGTCCACCAACATTCTCTGGACTTTAGGGGGTCTAGGATGCCTGTAAACCCCTTTTTTGGGCCTCCAAAGTTTTCAACATTTTTGTAGGTCTAAAATGCATTTTAATGCCTTTATTGGGCTGCTATCATATTCTGAACCTTCAGGGTTGTAGGATGCATTTTTCGTGCCAAAAATATTTCTGGGAATTTCAGTGGTCTAGGATGCGGGTTAATGCATCTTTAAGTCTGCAGATGTTTTTGGGACATTCAGAGATCTCTGACACAGTTTTTGGTCCACCAACATTTTCTGGACTTTAGGGGCTCTAGGGTGCCTATAAACCCCTTTTTTGGGCGTCCAAAGTTTTCAACATTTTTTTTAGGCCTAAAATGCATTTTAAGGCCTTCTTTGGGCTGCTAACATATTCTGAGCTTTCAGGGGTATAGGATGCATTTTTCGTGGCAGAAATATTTTTGGGAATTTCAGTGGTCTAGGATGCGGGTTAATCCCCCTTTCAGGCTGCAAATGTTTTTGGGACATTCAGAGCTCTCTGCCACCGTTTTTGGTCCACCAACATTTTCTGGACTTTAGGGGGTCTAGGGTGCCTGTAAAGCCTGTTTTTGGGCCTCCAAAGTTTTCAACATTTTTGAAGGCCTAAGATGCATTTTAAGGCATTTTTTTGAGCTGCCAACATTTTCTGAACTTTCAGGGGTGTAGGATGCATTTTTCGTGCCAAAAATATTTTGGGAAATTTCAGTGGTCTAGGATGCGGGTTAATGCCCCTTTCAGGCTGCAAATGTTTTGGGGCATTCAAAGCTCTCTGACACAGGTTTTAGTCCACCAATATTTTCTGGACTTTAGGGGGTCTAGGATGCCTATAAACCCCTTTTTTGGGCCTCCAAAGTTTTCAACATTTTTGCAGGTCTAAAATGCATTTTAATGCCTTTTTTGAGCTGCCAACATTTTCTGAACTTTCAGGGGTGTAGGATGCATTTTTTGTGCCAAAAATATTTCTGGGAATTTCAGTGGTCTAGGATTCGGGTTAATGCATCTTTAAGTCTGCAGATGTTTTTGGGACATTCAGAGATCTCTGACACAGTTTTTGGTCCACCAACATTTTCTGGACTTTAGGGGCTCTAGGATGCCTATAAACCCCTTTTTTGGGCTTACAAAGTTTTCAACATTGTTGTAGGCCTAAAATGCATTTTAAGGCCTTCTTTGGGCTGCTAACATATTCTGAGCTTTCAGCGGTGTAGGATGCATTTTTCGTGCCAAAAATATTTCTGGGAATTTCAGTGGTCTCGGATGCGGGTTAATGCCCGTTTAAGTCTGCAAATGTTTTTGGGACATTCAGAGCTCTCTGACACCGTTTTTGGTCCACCAACATTTTCTGGACTTTAGGGGGTCTAGGGTGCCTGTAAACCCCTTTTTTGGACCTCCAAGGTTTTCAACATTTTTGAAGGCCTAGATGCATTTTAAGGCATTTTTTTGAGCTGCCAACATTTTCTGAACTTTCAGGGGTGTAGGATGCATTTTTCGCGCCAAAAATATTTCGGGAAATTTCAGTGGTCTAGGATGCGGGTTAATGCCCCTTTCAGGCTGCAAATGTTTTTGGGACATTCAGAGCTCTCTGACACCATTTTTAGTCCACCATCATTTTCTGGACTTTAGGGGTCTAGGAGGCCTGTAAACTCCATTTTTGGGCCTCCAAAGTTTTCATCATTTTTGAAGGCATAAGATGCATTTTAAGGCCTTTTTTTTGAGCTGCCAACAGTTTCAGAACTTTCAGGGGTGTAGGATGCATTTTTCGTGCCATAAATATTTTTGGGAATTTCAGTGGTCTAGGATGCGGGTTAATGCCCCTTTCAGGCTGCAAATGTTTTGGGACATTCAGGGCTCTCTGACACCATATTTTTTCCACCAACATTCTCTGGACTTTAGGGGGTCTAGGATGCCTGTAAACCCCTTTTTTGGGCCTCCAAAGTTTTCAACATTTTTGCAGGTCTAAAATGCATTTTAAGGCCTTCTTTGGGCTGCTAACATATTCTGAGCTTTCAGCGGTGTAGGATGCATTTTTCGTGCCAAAAATATTTCTGGGAATTTCAGTGGTCTCGGATGCGGGTTAATGCCCGTTTAAGTCTGCAAATGTTTTTGGGACATTCAGAGCTCTCTGACACCGTTTTTGGTCCACCAACATTTTCTGGACTTTAGGGGGTCTAGGGTGCCTGTAAACCCCTTTTTTGGACCTCCAAGGTTTTCAACATTTTTGAAGGCCTAGATGCATTTTAAGGCATTTTTTTGAGCTGCCAACATTTTCTGAACTTTCAGGGGTGTAGGATGCATTTTTCGCGCCAAAAATATTTCGGGAAATTTCAGTGGTCTAGGATGCGGGTTAATGCCCCTTTCAGGCTGCAAATGTTTTTGGGACATTCAGAGCTCTCTGACACCATTTTTAGTCCACCATCATTTTCTGGACTTTAGGGGTCTAGGAGGCCTGTAAACTCCATTTTTGGGCCTCCAAAGTTTTCATCATTTTTGAAGGCATAAGATGCATTTTAAGGCCTTTTTTTTGAGCTGCCAACAGTTTCAGAACTTTCAGGGGTGTAGGATGCATTTTTCGTGCCATAAATATTTTTGGGAATTTCAGTGGTCTAGGATGCGGGTTAATGCCCCTTTCAGGCTGCAAATGTTTTGGGACATTCAGGGCTCTCTGACACCATATTTTTTCCACCAACATTCTCTGGACTTTAGGGGGTCTAGGATGCCTGTAAACCCCTTTTTTGGGCCTCCAAAGTTTTCAACATTTTTGCAGGTCTAAAATGCATTTTAATGTCTTTTTTGAGCTGCCAACATTTTCTGAACTTTCAGGGGTGTAGGATGCATTTGTCGTGCCACAAATATTTCTGGGAATTTCAGTGGTCTAGGATGCGGGTTAATGCATTTTTAAGTCTGCAAATGTTTTTGGGACATTCAGAGCTCTCTGACACAGTTTTTGGTCCACCAACATTTTCTGGACTTTAGGGGCTCTAGGATGCCTATAAACCCCTTTTTTGGGCTTCCAAAGTTTTCAACATTTTTGTAGGCCTAAAATGCATTTTAAGGCCTTCTTTGGGCTGCTAACATATTCTGAGCTTTCAGGGGTATAGGATGCATTTTTCGTGGCAGAAATATTTTTGGGAATTTCAGTGGTCTAGGATGCGGGTTAATGCCCCTTTCAGGCTGCAAATGTTTTTGGGACATTCAAAGCTCTCTGACACAGTTTTTGGTCCACCAATATTTTCTGGACTTTAGGGGGTCTAGGATGCCTGTAAACCCCTTTTCTGGGCCTCCAAAGTGTTCAACATTTTTGGAGGTCTAAAATGCATTTTAATGCCTTTTTTGGGCTGCCAACATTTTCTGAACTTTCAGGGGTGTAGGATGCATTTTTCGTGCCAAAAATATTTTGGGAAATTTCAGTGGTCTAGGATGCGGGTTAATGCCCCTTTCAGGCTGCAAATGTTTTTGGGACATTCAGAGCTCTCTGACACCATTTTTGGTCCACCAACATTTTCTGGACTTTAGGGGTCTAGGAGGCCTTTAAACTCCATTTTTGGGCCTCCAAGGTTTTCATCATTTTTGAAGGCATAAGATGCATTTTAAGGCCTTTTTTGTGCTGCCAACAGTTTCAGAACTTTCAGGGGTGTAGGATGCATTATCCGTGCCAAAAATATTTTTAGGAATTTCAGTGGTCTAAGATGCGGGTTAATACCCCTTTCAGGCTGCAAATGTTTTGGGACATTCAGAGCTCTCTGACACCATATTTGGTCCACCAACATTCTCTGGACTTTAGGGGGTCTAGGATGCCTGTAAACCCCTTTTTTGGGCCTCCAAAGTTTTCAACATTTTTGTAGGTCTAAAATGCATTTTAATGCCTTTATTGGGCTGCTATCATATTCTGAACCTTCAGGGTTGTAGGATGCATTTTTCGTGCCAAAAATATTTCTGGGAATTTCAGTGGTCTAGGATGCGGGTTAATGCCCCTTTCAGGCTGCAAATGTTTTTGGGACATTCAGAGCTCTCTGCCACCGTTTTTGGTCCACCAACATTTTCTGGACTTTAGGGGGTCTAGGGTGCCTGTAAAGCCTGTTTTTGGGCCTCCAAAGTTTTCAACATTTTTGAAGGCCTAAGATGCATTTTAAGGCATTTTTTTGAGCTGCCAACATTTTCTGAACTTTCAGGGGTGTAGGATGCATTTTTCGTGCCAAAAATATTTTGGGAAATTTCAGTGGTCTAGGATGCGGGTTAATGCCCCTTTCAGGCTGCAAATGTTTTGGGGCATTCAAAGCTCTCTGACACAGGTTTTAGTCCACCAATATTTTCTGGACTTTAGGGGGTCTAGGATGCCTATAAACCCCTTTTTTGGGCCTCCAAAGATTTTTTTTTTACATTTTTGCAGGCCTATAATGCATTTTAAGGCCTTTTTTGGGCTGCTAACATATTCTGAACTTTCAGGGGTGTAGGATGCATTTTTCGTGCCAAAAATATTTTTGGGAATTTCAGTGGTCTAGGATGCGGGTTAATGTCCCTTTCAGGCTGAAAATGTTTTTGGGACATTCAAAGCTCTCTGACACAGTTTTTGGTCCACCAATATTTTCTGGACTTTAGAGGGTCTAGGATGCCTGTAAACCCCTTTTTTGGGTCTCCAAAGTTTTCAACATTTTTGAAGGCCTAAAATGCATTTTAAGGCATTTGTTTTGAGCTGCCAAAATTTTCTGAACTTTCAGGGGTGTAGGATGCATTTTCCGTGACAAAAATAGTTTTGGGAATTTCAGTGGTCTAGGATGCGGGTTAATGCCCCTTTCAGGCTGCAAATGTTTTTGGGACATTCAGAGCTCTTTGACACTATATTTGGTCCACCAACATTCTCTGGACTTTAGGGGGTCTAGGATGCCTGTAAACCCCTTTTTTGGGCCTCCAAAGTTTTCAACATTTTTGCAGGTCTAAAATGCATTTTAATGCCTTTTTTGAGCTGCCAACATTTTCTGAACTTTCAGGGGTGTAGGATGCATTTTTCGTGCCAAAAATATTTCTGGGAATTTCAGTGGTCTAGGATTCGGGTTAATGCATCTTTAAGTCTGCAAATGTTTTTGGAACATTCAGAGCTCTCTGACACAGTTTTTGGTCCACCAACATTTTCTGGACTTTAGGGGCTCTAGGATGCCTATAAACCCCTTTTTTGGGCTTACAAAGTTTTCAACATTTTTGTAGGCCTAAAATGCATTTTAAGGCCTTCTTTGGGCTGCTAACATATTCTGAGCTTTCAGCGGTGTAGGATGCATTTTTCGTGCCAAAAATATTTCTGGGAATTTCAGTGGTCTCGGATGCGGGTTAATGCCCGTTTAAGTCTGCAAATGTTTTTGGGACATTCAGAGCTCTCTGACACCGTTTTTGGTCCACCAACATTTTCTGGACTTTAGGGGGTCTAGGGTGCCTGTAAACCCCTTTTTTGGACCTCCAAGGTTTTCAACATTTTGGAAGGCCTAGATGCATTTTAAGGCATTTTTTTGAGCTGCCAACATTTTCTGAACTTTCAGGGGTGTAGGATGCATTTTTCGCGCCAAAAATATTTCGGGAAATTTCAGTGGTCTAGGATGCGGGTTAATGCCCCTTTCAGGCTGCAAATGTTTTTGGGACATTCAGAGCTCTCTGACACCATATTTTTTCCACCAACATTCTCTGGACTTTAGGGGGTCTAGGATGCCTGTAAACCCCTTTTTTGGGCCTCCAAAGTTTTCAACATTTTTGCAGGTCTAAAATGCATTTTAATGTCTTTTTTGAGCTGCCAACATTTTCTGAACTTTCAGGGGTGTAGGATGCATTTGTCGTGCCACAAATATTTCTGGGAATTTCAGTGGTCTAGGATGCGGGTTAATGCATTTTTAAGTCTGCAAATGTTTTTGGGACATTCAGAGCTCTCTGACACAGTTTTTGGTCCACCAACATTTTCTGGACTTTAGGGGCTCTAGGATGCCTATAAACCCCTTTTTTGGGCTTCCAAAGTTTTCAACATTTTTGTAGGCCTAAAATGCATTTTAAGGCCTTCTTTGGGCTGCTAACATATTCTGAGCTTTCAGGGGTATAGGATGCATTTTTCGTGGCAGAAATATTTTTGGGAATTTCAGTGGTCTAGGATGCGGGTTAATGCCCCTTTCAGGCTGCAAATGTTTTTGGGACATTCAAAGCTCTCTGACACAGTTTTTGGTCCACCAATATTTTCTGGACTTTAGGGGGTCTAGGATGCCTGTAAACCCCTTTTATGGGCCTCCAAAGTGTTCAACATTTTTGGAGGTCTAAAATGCATTTTAATGCCTTTTTTGGGCTGCCAACATTTTCTGAACTTTCAGGGGTGTAGGATGCATTTTTCGTGCCAAAAATATTTTGAGAAATTTCAGTGGTCTAGGATGCGGGTTAATGCCCCTTTCAGGCTGCAAATGTTTTTGGGACATTCAGAGCTCTCTGACACCATTTTTGGTCCACCAACATTTTCTGGACTTTAGGGGTCTAGGAGGCCTTTAAACTCCATTTTTGGGCCTCCAAAGTTTTCATCATTTTTGAAGGCATAAGATGCATTTTAAGGCCTTTTTTGTGCTGCCAACAGTTTCAGAACTTTCAGGGGTGTAGGATGCATTATCCGTGCCAAAAATATTTTTGGGAATTTCAGTGGTCTAGGATGCGGGTTAATACCCCTTTCAGGCTGCAAATGTTTTGGGACATTCAGAGCTCTCTGACACCATATTTGGTCCACCAACATTCTCTGGACTTTAGGGGGTCTAGGATGCCTGTAAACCCCTTTTTTGGGCCTCCAAAGTTTTCAACATTTGTGTAGGTCTAAAATGCATTTTAATGCCTTTATTGGGCTGCTATCATATTCTGAACCTTCAGGGTTGTAGGATGCATTTTTCGTGCCAAAAATATTTCTGGGAATTTCAGTGGTCTAGGATGCGGGTTAATGCATCTTTAAGTCTGCAAATGTTTTTGGGACATTCAGAGATCTCTGACACAGTTTTTGGTCCACCAACATTTTCTGGACTTTAGGGGCTCTAGGGTGCCTATAAACCCCTTTTTTGGGCGTCCAAAGTTTTCAACATTTTTTTAGGCCTAAAATGCATTTTAAGGCCTTCTTTGGGCTGCTAACATATTCTGAGCTTTCAGGGGTATAGGATGCATTTTTCGTGGCAGAAATATTTTTGGGAATTTCAGTGGTCTAGGATGCGGGTTAATGCCCCTTTCAGGCTGCAAATGTTTTTGGGACATTCAGAGCTCTCTGCCACTGTTTTTGGTCCACCAACATTTTCTGGACTTTAGGGGGTCTAGGGTGCCTGTAAAGCCTGTTTTTGGGCCTCCAAAGTTTTCAACATTTTTGAAGGCCTAAGATGCATTTTAAGGCATTTTTTTGAGCTGCCAACATTTTCTGAACTTTCAGGGGTGTAGGATGCATTTTTCGTGTCAAAAATATTTTGGGAAATTTCAGTGGTCTAGGATGCGGGTTAATGCCCCTTTCAGGCTGCAAATGTTTTGGGGCATTCAAAGCTCTCTGACACAGGTTTTAGTCCACCAATATTTTCTGGACTTTAGGGGGTCTAGGATGCCTATAAACCCCTTTTTTGGGCCTCCAAAGATTTTTTTTTTACATGTTTGCAGGCCTATAATGCATTTTAAGGCCTTTTTTGGGCTGCTAACATATTCTGAACTTTCAGGGGTGTAGGATGCATTTTTCGTGCCAAAAATATTTTTGGGAATTTCAGTGGTCTAGGATGCGGGTTAATGCCCCTTTCAGGCTAAAAATGTTTTTGGGACATTCAAAGCTCTCTGACACAGTTTTTGGACCACCAATATTTTCTGGACTTTAGAGGGTCTAGGATGCCTGTAAACCCCTTTTTTGGGTCTCCAAAGTTTTCAACATTTTTGCAGGTCTAAAATGCATTTTAATGCCTTTTTTGAGCTGCCAACATTTTCTGAACTTTCAGGGGTGTAGGATGCATTTTTCGTGCCAAAAATATTTCTGGGAATTTCAGTGGTCTAGGATTCGGGTTAATGCATCTTTAAGTCTGCAAATGTTTTTGGAACATTCAGAGCTCTCTGACACAGTTTTTGGTCCACCAACATTTTCTGGACTTTAGGGGATCTAGGATGCCTGTAAACCCTTTTTTTGGGCCTCCAAAGTTTTCAACATTTTTTGCAGGTCTAAAATGCATTTTAATGCCTTTTTTGGGCTGCTAACATATTCGGAAATTTCAGGGGTGTAGGATGCATTTTTCGTGCCAAAAATATTTCTGGGAATTTCAGTGGTCTCGGATGCGGGTTAATGCATCTTTAAGTCTGCAAATGTTTTTGGGACATTCAGAGATCTCTGACACAGTTTTTGGTCCACCAACATTTTCTGGACTTTAGGGGCTCTAGGGTGCCTATAAACCCCTTTTTTGGGCGTCCAAAGTTTTCAACATTTTTTTAGGCCTAAAATGCATTTTAAGGCCTTCTTTGGGCTGCTAACATATTCTGAGCTTTCAGGGGTATAGGATGCATTTTTCGTGGCAGAAATATTTTTGGGAATTTCAGTGGTCTAGGATGCGGGTTAATTCCCCTTTCAGGCTGCAAATGTTTTTGGAACATTCAGAGCTCTCTGCCACCGTTTTCGGTCCACCAACATTTTCTGGACTTTAGGGGGCCTAGGGTGCCTGTAAAGCCTGTTTTTGGGCCTCCAAGGTTTTCAACATTTTTGAAGGCCTAATATGCATTTTAAGGCATTTTTTTGAGCTGCCAACATTTTCTGAACTTTCAGGGGTGTAGGATGCATTTTTCGTGCCAAAAATATTTTGGGAAATTTCAGTGGTCTAGGATGCGGGTTAATGCCCCTTTCAGGCTGCAAATGTTTTGGGGCATTCAAAGCTCTCTGACACAGGGTTTATTTAGTCCACCAATATTTTCTGGACTTTAGGGGGTCTAGGATGCCTATAAACCCCTTTTTTGGGCCTCCAAAGATTTTTTTTTTACATTTTTGAAGGCTTAAGATGCATTTTAAGGCATTTGTTTTGAGCTGCCAAAATTTTCTGAACTTTCAGGGGTGTAGGATGCATTTTCCGTGACAAAAATAGTTTTGGGAATTTCAGTGGTCTAGGATGCGGGTTGATGCCCCTTTCAGGCTGCAAATGTTTTTGGGACATTCAGAGCTCTCTGACAGTATATTTGGTCCACCAACATTCTCTGGACTTTAGGGGGTCTAGGATGCCTGTAAACCCCTTTTTTGGGCCTCCAAAGTTTTCAACATTTTTGCAGGTCTAAAATGCATTTTAATGCCTTTTTTGAGCTGCCAACATTTTCTGAACTTTCAGGGGTGTAGGATGCATTTTTCGTGCCAAAAATATTTCTGGGAATTTCAGTGGTCTCGGATGCGGGTTAATGCCCGTTTAAGTCTGCAAATGTTTTTGGGACATTCAGAGCTCTCTGACACCGTTTTTGGTCCACCAACATTTTCTGGACTTTAGGGGGTCTAGGGTGCCTGTAAACCCCTTTTTTGGACCTCCAAGGTTTTCAACATTTTTGAAGGCCTAGATGCATTTTAAGGCATTTTTTTGAGCTGCCAACATTTTCTGAACTTTCAGGGGTGTAGGATGCATTTTTCGCGCCAAAAATATTTCGGGAAATTTCAGTGGTCTAGGATGCGGGTTAATGCCCCTTTCAGGCTGCAAATGTTTTGGGACATTCAGGGCTCTCTGACACCATATTTTTTCCACCAACATTCTCTGGACTTTAGGGGGTCTAGGATGCCTGTAAACCCCTTTTTTGGGCCTCCAAAGTTTTCAACATTTTTGGAGGTCTAAAATGCATTTTAATGCCTTTTTTGGGCTGCCAACATTTTCTGAACTTTCAGGGGTGTAGGATGCATTTTTCGTGCCAAAAATATTTCTGGGAATTTCAGTGGTCTAGGATGCGGGTTAATGCATCTTTAAGTCTGCAAATGTTTTTGGGACATTCAGAGATCTCTGACACAGTTTTTGGTCCACCAACATTTTCTGGACTTTAGGGGCTCTAGGATGCCTATAAACCTCTTTTTTGGGCTTCCAAAGTTTTCAACATTTTTTTAGGCCTAAAATGCATTTTAAGGCCTTCTTTGGGCTGCTAACATATTCTGAGCTTTCAGGGGTATAGGATGCATTTTTCGTGGCAGAAATATCTTTGGGAATTTCAGTGGTCTAGGATGCGGGTTAATGCCCCTTTCAGGCTGCATATGTTTTTGGGACATTCAGAGCTCTCTGCCACCGTTTTTGGTCCACCAACATTTTCTGGACTTTAGGGGTCTAGGGTGCCTGTAAAGCCTATTTTTGGGCCTCCAAAGTGTTCAACATTTTTGGAGGTCTAAAAAGCATTTTAATGCTTTTTTGGGCTGCCAACATTTTCTGAACTTTCAGGGGTGTAGGATGCATTTTTCGTGCCAAAAATATTTTGGGAAATTTCAGTGGTCTAGGATGCGGGTTAATGCCCCTTTCAGGCTGCAAATGTTTTGGGGCATTCAAAGCTCTCTGACACAGGTTTTAGTCCACCAATATTTTCTGGACTTTAGGGGGTCTAGGATGCCTATAAACCCCTTTTTTGGGCCTCCAAAGATTTGTTTTTACATTTTTGCAGGCCTATAATGCATTTTAAGGTCTTTTTTGGGCTGCTAACATATTCTGAACTTTCAGGGGTGTAGGATGCATTTTTCGTGCCAAAAATATTTTTGGGAATTTCAGTGGTCTAGGATGCGGGTTAATGCCCCTTTCAGGCTGCAAATGTTTTTGGGACATTCAAAGCTCTCTGACACAGTTTTTGGTCCACCAATATTTTCTGGACTTTAGGGGGTCTAGGATGCCTGTAAACCCCTTTTTTGGGTCTCCAAAGTTTTCAACATTTTTGAAGGCCTAAGATGCATTTTAAGGCATTTGTTTTGAGCTTCCAAAATTTTCTGAACTTTCAGGGGTGTAGGATGCATTTTCCGTGGCAAAAATATTTTTGGGAATTTCAGTGGTCTAGGATGCGGGCTAATGCCCCTTTCAGGCTGCAAATGTTGTTGGGACATTCAGAGCTCTCTGACACCATATTTGGTCCACCAACATTCTCTGGACTTTAGGGGGTCTAGGAAGCCTGTAAACCCCTTTTTTGGGCCTCCAAAGTTTTCAACATTTTTGTAGATCTAAAATGCATTTTAATGCCTTTATTGGGCTGCTAACATATTCTGAACCTTCAGGGGTGTAGGATGCATTTTTCGTGCCAAAAATATTTCTGGGAATTTCAGTGGTCTTGGATGCGGGTTAATTCCCCTTTAAGTCTGCAAATGTTTTTGGGACATTCAGAGCTCTCTGACACAGTTTTTGGTCCACCAACATTTTCTGGACTTTAGGGGATCTAGGATGCCTGTAAACCCTTTTTTTGGGCCTCCAAAGTTTTCAACATTTTTTGCAGGTCTAAAATGCATTTTAATGCCTTTTTTGGGCTGCTAACATATTCGGAAATTTCAGGGGTGTAGGATGCATTTTTCGTGCCTAAAATATTTCTGGGAATTTCAGTGGTCTAGGATGCGGGTTAATGCATCTTTAAGTCTGCAAATGTTTTTGGGACATTCAGAGCTCTCTGACACAGTTTTTGGTCCACCAACATTTTCTGGACTTTAGGGGATCTAGGATGCCTGTAAACCCTTTTTTTGGGCCTCCAAAGTTTTCAACATTTTTTGCAGGTCTAAAATGCATTTTAATGCCTTTTTTGGGCTGCTAACATATTCGGAAATTTCAGGGGTGTAGGATGCATTTTTCGTGCCAAAAATATTTCTGGGAATTTCAGTGGTCTAGGATGCGGGTTAATGCATCTTTAAGTCTGCAAATGTTTTTGGGACATTCAGAGATCTCTGACACAGTTTTTGGTCCACCAACATTTTCTGGACTTTAGGGGCTCTAGGGTGCCTATAAACCCCTTTTTTGGGCGTCCAAAGATTTTTTTTTTACATTTTTGCAGGCCTATAATGCATTTTAAAGCCTTTTTTGGGCTGCTAACATATTCTGAACTTTCAGGGGTGTAGGATACATTTTTCGTGCCAAAAATATTTTTGGGAATTTCAGTGGTCTAGGATGCGGGTTAATGCCCCTTTCAGGCTGAAAATGTTTTTGGGACATTCAAAGCTCTCTGACACAGTTTTTGGTCCACCAATACTTTCTGGACTTTAGAGGGTCTAGGATGCCTGTATACCCCTTTTTTGGGTCTCCAAAGATTTCAACATTTTTGAAGGCCTAAAATGCATTTTAAGGCATTTGTTTTGAGCTGCCAAAATTTTCTGAACTTTCAGGGGTGTAGGATGCATTTTCTGTGACAAAAATAGTTTTGGGAATTTCAGTGGTCTAGGGTGCGGGTTAATGCCCCTTTCAGGCTGCAAATGTTTTTGGGACATTCAGAGCTCTCTGACACTATATTTGGTCCACCAACATTCTCTGGACTTTAGGGGGTCTAGGATGCCTGTAAACCCCTTTTTTGGGCCTCCAAAATTTTCAACATTTTTGCAGGTCTAAAATGCATTTTAATGCCTTTTTTGAGCTGCCAACATTTTCTGAACTTTCAGGGGTGTAGGATGCATTTTTCGTGCCAAAAATATTTCTGGGAATTTCAGTGGTCTAGGATTCGGGTTAATGCATCTTTAAGTCTGTAAATGTTTTTGGAACATTCAGAGCTCTCTGACACAGTTTTTGGTCCACCAACATTTTCTGGACTTTAGGGGCTCTAGGATGCCTATAAACCCCTTTTTTGGGCTTACAAAGTTTTCAACATTTTTGTAGGCCTAAAATGCATTTTAAGGCCTTCTTTGGGCTGCTAACATATTCTGAGCTTTCAGCGGTGTAGGATGCATTTTTCGTGCCAAAAATATTTCTGGGAATTTCAGTGGTCTCGGATGCGGGTTAATGCCCGTTTAAGTCTGCAAATGTTTTTGGGACATTCAGAGCTCTCTGACACCGTTTTTGGTCCACCAACATTTTCTGGACTTTAGGGGGTCTAGGGTGCCTGTAAACCCCTTTTTTGGACCTCCAAGGTTTTCAACATTTTTGAAGGCCTAGATGCATTTTAAGGCATTTTTTTGAGCTGCCAATATTTTCTGAACTTTCAGGGGTGTAGGATGCATCTTTCGCGCCAAAAATATTTCGGGAAATTTCAGTGGTCTAGGATGCGGGTTAATGCCCCTTTCAGGCTGCAAATGTTTTTGGGACATTCAGAGCTCTCTGACACCATTTTTAGTCCACCATAATTTTCTGGACTTTAGGGGTCTAGGAGGCCTGTAAACTCCATTTTTGGGCCTCCAAAGTTTTCATCATTTTTGAAGGCATAAGATGCATTTTAAGGCCTTTTTTTTGAGCTGCCAACAGTTTCAGAACTTTCAGGGGTGTAGGATGCATTTTTCGTGCCAAAAATATTTTTGGGAATTTCAGTGGTCTAGGATGTGGGTTAATGCCCCTTTCAGGCTGCAAATGTTTTGGGACATTCAGGGCTCTCTGACACCATATTTTTTCCACCAACATTCTCTGGACTTTAGGGGGTCTAGGATGCCTGTAAACCCCTTTTTTGGGCCTCCAAAGTTTTCAACATTTTTGCAGGTCTAAAATGCATTTTAATGTCTTTTTTGAGCTGCCAACATTTTCTGAACTTTCAGGGGTGTAGGATGCATTTGTCGTGCCACAAATATTTCTGGGAATTTCAGTGGTCTAGGATGCGGGTTAATGCATTTTTAAGTCTGCAAATGTTTTTGGGACATTCAGAGCTCTCTGACACAGTTTTTGGTCCACCAACATTTTCTGGACTTTAGGGGCTCTAGGATGCCTATAAACCCCTTTTTTGGGCTTCCAAAGTTTTCAACATTTTTGTAGGCCTAAAATGCATTTTAAGGCCTTCTTTGGGCTGCTAACATATTCTGAGCTTTCAGGGGTATAGGATGCATTTTTCGTGGCAGAAATATTTTTGGGAATTTCAGTGGTCTAGGATGCGGGTTAATGCCCCTTTCAGGCTGCAAATGTTTTTGGGACATTCAGAGCTCTCTGACACCGTTTTTGGTCCACCAACATTTTCTGGACTTTAGGGGGTCTAGGGTGCCTGTAAACCCCTTTTTTGGACCTCCAAGGTTTTCAACATTTTTGAAGGCCTAGATGCATTTTAAGGCATTTTTTTGAGCTGCCAACATTTTCTGAACTTTCAGGGGTGTAGATTGCATTTTTCGTGCCAAAAATATTTTGGGAAATTTCAGTGGTCTAGGATGCGGGTTAATGCCCCTTTCAGGCTGCAAATGTTTTGGGGCATTCAAAGCTCTCTCACACAGTTTTTGGTCCACCAATATTTTCTGGACTTAAGGGGGTCTAGGATGCCTATAAACCCTTTTTTTGGGCCTCCAAAGATTTGTTTACATTTTTGAGGCCTATAATGCATTTTAAGGCCTTTTTTGGGCTGCTAACATATTCTGAACTTTCAGGGGTGTAGGATGCATTTTTCGTGCCAAATATATTTTTGGGAATTTCAGTGGTCTAGGATGCGGGTTAATGCCCCTTTCAGGCTGCAAATGTTTTTGGGACATTCAGAGCTCTCTGACACCGTTTTTGGTCCACCAATATTTTCTGGACTTTAGGGGGTCTAGGATGCCTGTAAACCCCTTTTTTGGGTCTCCAAAGTTTTCAACATTTTTGTAGGCCTAAAATGCATTTTAATGCCTTTTTTGGGATGCTAACATATTCTGAACTTTCAGGGGTATAGGATGCATTTTTCGTGCCAAAAATATTTCTGGGAATTTCAGTGGTCTAGGATGCGGGTTAATGCATCTTTAAGTCTGAAAATGTTTTTGGGACATTCAGAGCTCTCTGACACAGTTTTTGGTCCACCAACATTTTCTGGACTTTAGGGGGTCTAGGATGCCTATAAACCCCTTTTTTGGGCCTCCAAAGATTTGTTTTTACATTTTTGCAGGCCTATAATGCATTTTAAGGCCTTTTTTTGGGCTGCTAACATATTCTGAACCTTCAGGGGTGTAGGATGCATTTTTCGTGCCAAAAATATTTCTGGGAATTTCAGTGGTCTAGGATGCGGGTATATGCCCCTTTCAGGCTGCAAATGTTTTGGGACATTCAAAGCTCTCTGACACACTTTTTGGTCCACGAATATTTTCTGGACTTTAGGGGGTCTAGGATGCCTGTAAACCCCTTTTTTGAGCCTCCAACCTTTTTTTCTTTTACATGTTTGCATGCCTATAATGCATTTAAGCCTTTTTTGGGCTGCTAACATATTCTGAACTTTCAGGGGTGTAGGATGCATTTTTCGTGCCAAAAATATTTTGGGAAATTTCAGTGGTCTAGGATGCGGGTTAATGCCCCTTTCAGGCTGCAAATGTTTTTGAGACATTCAGAGCTCTCTGACACCATATTTGGTCCACCAACATTCTCTGGACTTTAGGGGGTCTAGGATGCCTGTAAACCCCTTTTTTAGGTCTCCAAAGTTTTCAACATTTTTTAAGGCCTAAGATGCATTTTAAGGCATTTGTTTTGAGCTGCCAACATTTTCTGAACTTTCAGGGGTGTAGGATGCATTTTCCGTGCCAAAAATATATTTGGGAATTTCAGTGGTCTAGGATGCGGGTTAATGCCCCTTTCAGGCTGCAAATGTTTTTGAGACATTCAGAGCTCTCTGACACCATATTTGGTCCACCAACATTCTCTGGACTTTAGGGGGTCTAGGATGCCTGTAAACCCCTTTTTTGGGCCTCCAAAGTTTTCAACATTTTTGTAGGTCTAAAATGCATTTTAATGCCTTTATTGGGCTGCTAACATATTCTGAACCTTCAGGGGTGTAGGATGCATTTTTCGTGCCAAAAATATTTCTGGGAATTTCAGTGGTCTAGGATGCGGGTTAATTCCCCTTTAAGTCTGCAAATGTTTTTGGGACATTCAGAGCTCTCTGACACAGTTTTTGGTCCACCAACATTTTGTGGACTTTAGGGGGTCTAGGATGCCTGTAAACCCCTTTTTTGGGCCTCCAAAGTTTTCAACATTTTTTGCAGGTCTAAAATGCATTTTAATGCCTTTTTTGGGCTGCTAACATATTCGGAAATTTCAGGGGTGTAGGATGTATTTTTCGTGCCAAAAATATTTCTGGGAATTTCAGTGGTCTAGGATGCGGGTTAATGCCCCTTTCAGGCTGCAAATGTTTTTGGGACATTCAAAGCTCTCTGACACAGTTTTTGGTCCACCAACATTTTCTGGACTTTAGGGTCTCTAGGAAGCCTATAAACCCCTTTTTTGGGCGTCCAAAGTTTTCAACATTTTTTTAGGCCTAAAATGCATTTTAAGGCCTTCTTTAGGCTGCTAACATATTCTGAGCTTTCAGGGGTATAGGATGCATTTTTCGTGGCAGAAATATTTTTGGGAATTTCAGTGGTCTAAGATGCGGGTTAATGCCCCTTTCAGGCTGCAAATGTTTTTGGGACATTCAGAGCTCTCTGCCACCGTTTTTGGTCCACCAACATTTTCTGGACTTTAGGGGGTCTAGGGTGCCTGTAAAGCCTGTTTCTGGGCCTCCAAAGTTTTCAACATTTTTGAAGGCCTAAGATGCATTTTAAGGCATTTTTTTGAGCTGCCAACATTTTCTGAACTTTCAGGGGTGTAGGATGCATTTTTCGTGCCAAAAATATTTTGGGAAATTTCAGTGGTCTAGGATGCGGGTTAATGCCCCTTTCAGGCTGCAAATGTTTTGGGGCATTCAAAGCTCTCTGACACAGGTTTTAGTCCACCAATATTTTCTGGACTTTAGGGGGTCTAGGATGCCTGTAAACCTCTTTTCTGGGCCTCCAAAGTGTTCAACATTTTTGGAGGTCTAAAATGCGTTTTAATGCCTTTTTTGGGCTGCCAACATTTTCTGAACTTTCAGGGGTGTAGGATGCATTTTTCGTGCCAAAAATATTTCTGGGAATTTCAGTGGTCTAGGATGCGGGTTAATGCATCTTAAAGTCTGCAAATGTTTTTGGGACATTCAGAGATCTCTGACACAGTTTTTGGTCCACCAACATTTTCTGGACTTTAGGGGGTCTAGGATGCCTGTAAACCCCTTTTTTGGGCTTCCAAAGTTTTCAACATTTTTTTAGGCCTAAAATGCATTTTAAGGCCTTCTTTGGGCTGCTAACATATTCTGAGCTTTCAGGGGTATAGGATGCATTTTTCGTGGCAGAAATATTTTTTGGGAATTTCAGTGGTCTAGGATGCGGGTTAATGCCCCTTTCAGGCTGCAAATGTTTTTGGGACATTCAGAGCTCTCTGCCACCGTTTTTGGTCCACCAACATTTTCTGGACTTTAGGGGGTCTAGGGTGCCTGTAAAGCCTGTTTTTGGGCCTCCAAAGTTTTCAACATTTTTGAAGGCCTAAGATGCATTTTAAGGCATTTTTTTGAGCTGCCAACATTTTCTGAACTTTCAGGGGAGTAGGATGCATTTTTCGTGCCAAAAATATTTTGGGAAATTTCAGTGGTCTAGGATGCGGGTTAATGCCCCTTTCAGGCTGCAAATGTTTTGGGGCATTCAAAGCTCTCTGACACAGGTTTTAGTCCACCAATATTTTCTGGACTTTAGGGGGTCAAGGATGCCTGTAAACCCCTTTTTTGGGCCTCCAAAGTTTTCAACATTTTTGCAGGTCTAAAATGCATTTTAATGCCTTTTTTGAGCTGCCAACATTTTCTGAACTTTCAGGGGTGTAGGATGCATTTTTCGTGCCAAAAATATTTCTGGGAATTTCAGGGGTCTAGGATTCGGGTTAATGCATCTTTAAGTCTGCAAATGTTTTTGGGACATTCAGAGCTCTCTGACACAGTTTTTGGTCCACCAACATTTTCTGGACTTTAGGGGCTCTAGGATGCCTATAAACCCCTTTTTTGGGCTTACAAAGTTTTCAACATTTTTGTAGGCCTAAAATGCATTTTAAGGCCTTCTTTGGGCTGCTAACATATTCTGAACTTTCAGGGGTGTAGGATGCATTTTTCGTGCCAAAAATATTTTGGGAAATTTCAGTGGTCTAGGATGCGGGTTAATGCCCCTTTCAGGCTGCAAATGTTTTTGGGACATTCAGAGCTCTCTGACACCATTTTTGGTCCACCAACATTTTCTGGACTTTAGGGGTCTAGGAGGCCTTTAAACTCCATTTTTGGGCCTACAAAGTTTTCATCATTTTTGAAGGCATAAGATGCATTTTAAGGCCTTTTTTGTGCTGCCAACAGTTTCAGGACTTTCAGGGGTGTAGGATGCATTATCCGTGCCAAAAATATTTTTGGGAATTTCAGTGGTCTAGGATGCGGGTTAATACCCCTTTCAGGCTGCAAATGTTTTGGGACATTCAGAGCTCTCTGACACCATATTTGGTCCACCAACATTCTCTGGACTTTAGGGGGTCTAGGATGCCTGTAAACCCCTTTTTTGGGCCTCCAAAGTTTTCAACATTTTTGTAGGTCTAAAATGTATTTTAATGCCTTTATTGGGCTGCTAACATATTCTGAACCTTCAGGGGTGTAGGATGCATTTTTCGTGCCAAAAATATTTCTGGGAATTTCAGTGGTCTAGGATGCGGGTTAATTCCCCTTTAAGTCTGCAAATGTTTTTGGGACATTCAGAGCTCTCTGACACCATATTTGGTCCACCAACATTCTCTGGACTTTAGGGGGTCTAGGATGCCTGTAAACCCCTTTTTTGGGCCTCCAAAGTTTTCAACATTTTTGTAGGTCTAAAATGCATTTTAATGCCTTTATTGGGATGCTAACATATTCTGAACCTTCAGGGGTGTAGGATGCATTTTTCGTGCCAAAAATATTTCTGGGAATTTCAGTGTTCTAGGATGCGGGTTAATTCCCCTTTAAGTCTGCAAATGTTTTTGGGACATTCAGAGCTCTCTGACACAGTTTTTGGTCCACCAACATTTTCTGGACTTTAGGGGGTCTAGGATGCCTGTAAACCCCTTTTCTGGGCCTCCAAAGTTTTCAGCATTTTTTGCAGGTCTAAAATGCATTTTAATGCCTTCTTTGGGCTGCTAACATATTCAGAAATTTCAGGGGTGTAGGATGCATTTTTCGTGCCAAAAATATTTCTGGGAATTTCAGTGGTCTAGGATGCGGGTTAATGCCCCTTTCAGGCTGCAAATGTTTTTGGGACATTCAGAGCTCTCTGACACCATATTTGGTCCACCAACATTCTCTGGACTTTAGGGGGTCTAAGATGCCTGTAAACCTCTTTTCTGGGCCTCCAAAGTGTTCAACATTTTTGGATGTCTAAAATGCATTTTAATGCCTTTTTTGGGCTGCCAACATTTTCTGAACTTTCAGGGGTGTAGGATGCATTTTTCGTGCCAAAAATATTTCTGGGAATTTCAGTGGTCTAGGATGCGGGTTAATGCATCTTTAAGTCTGCAAATGTTTTTGGGACATTCAGAGATCTCTGACACAGTTTTTGGTCCACCAACATTTTCTGGACTTTAGGGGCTCTAGGATGCCTATAAACCCCTTTTTTGGGCATCCAAAGTTTTCAACATTTTTTTAGGCCTAAAATGCATTTTAAGGCCTTCTTTGGGCTGCTAACATATTCTGAGCTTTCAGGGGTATAGGATTTTTCCGTGGCAGAAATATTTTTGGGAATTTCAGTGGTCTAGGATGCGGGTTAATGCCCCTTTCAGGCTGCAAATGTTTTTGGGACATTCAGAGCTCTCTGCCACCGTTTTTGGTCCACCAACATTTTCTGGACTTTAGGGGGTCTAGGGTGCCTGTAAAGCCTGTTTTTGGGCCTCCAAAGTTTTCAACATTTTTGAAGGCCTAACATGCATTTTAAGGCATTTTTTTGAACTGCCAACATTTTCTGAACTTTCAGGGGTGTAGGATGCATTTTTCGTGCCAAAAATATTTTGGGAAATTTCAGTGGTCTAGGATGCGGGTTAATGCCCCTTTCAGGCTGCAAATGTTTTGGGGCATTCAAAGCTCTCTGACACAGGTTTTAGTCCACCAATATTTTCTGGACTTTAGGGGGTCTAGGATGCCTGTAAACCTCTTTTCTGGGCCTCCAAAGTGTTCAACATTTTTTGAGGTCTAAAATGCATTTTAATGCCTTTTTTGGGCTGCCAACATTTTCTGAACTTTCAGGGGTGTAGGATGCATTTTTCGTGCCAAAAATATTTCTGGGAATTTCAGTGGTCTAGGATGCGGGTTAATGCATCTTTAAGTCTGCAAATGTTTTTGGGACATTCAGAGATCTCTGACACAGTTTTTGGTCCACCAACATTTTCTGGACTTTAGGGGCTCTAGGATGCCTATAAACCTCTTTTTTGGGCTTCCAAATTTTTCAACATTTTTTTAGGCCTAAAATGCATTTTAAGGCCTTCTTTGGGCTGCTCACATATTCTGAGCTTTCAGGGGTATAGGATGCATTTTTCGTGGCAGAAATATTTTTGGGAATTTCAGTGGTCTAGGATGCGGGTTAATGCCCCTTTCAGGCTGCAAATGTTTTGGGGCATTCAAAGCTCTCTGACACAGGTTTTAGTCCACCAATATTTTCTGGACTTTAGGGGGTCTAGGATGCCTGTAAACCTCTTTTCTGGGCCTCCAAAGTGTTCAACATTTTTGGAGGTCTAAAATGCATTTTAATGCCTTTTTTGGGCTGCCAACATTTTCTGAACTTTCAGGGGTGTAGGATGCATTTTTCGTGCCAAAAATATTTCTGTGAATTTCAGTGGTCTAGGATGCGGGTTAATGCATCTTTAAGTCTGCAAATGTTTTTGGGACATTCAGAGATCTCTGACACAGTTTTTGGTCCACCAACATTTTCTGGACTTTAGGGGCTCTAGGATGCCTATAAAACTCTTTTTTGGGCTTCCAAAGTTTTCAACATTTTTTTAGGCCTAAAATGCATTTTAAGGCCTTCTTTGGGCTGCTAACATATTCTGAGCTGTCAGGGGTATAGGATGCATTTTTCGTGGTAGAAATATTTTGGGGAATTTCAGTGGTCTAGGATGCGGGTTAATGCCCCTTTCAGGCTGCAAATGTTTTTGGGACATTCAGAGCTCTCTGCCACCGTTTTTGGTCCACCAACATTTTCTGGACTTTAGGGGGTCTAGGGTGCCTGTAAAGCCTGTTTTTGGGCCTCCAAAGTTTTCAACATTTTTGAAGGCCTAAGATGCATTTTAAGGCATTTTTTTGAGCTGCCAACATTTTCTGAACTTTCAGGGGTGTAGGATGCATTTTTCGTGCCAAAAATATTTTGGGAAATTTCAGTGGTCTAGGATGCGGGTTAATGCCCCTTTCAGGCTGCAAATGTTTTGGGGCATTCAAAGCTCTCTGACACAGGTTTTAGTCCACCAATATTTTCTGGACTTTAGGGGGTCTAGGATGCCTATAAACCCCTTATTTGGGCCTCCAAAGATTTGTTTTTACATTTTTGCAGGCCTATAATGCATTTTAAGGCCTTTTTTGTGCTGCTAACATATTCTGAACTTTCAGGGGTGTAGGATGCATTTTTCGTGCCAAAAATATTTTTGGGAATTTCAGTGGTCTAGGATGCGGGTTAATGCCCCTTTCAGGCTGCAAATGTTTTTGGGACATTCATAGCTCTCTGACACCATATTTGTCCACCAACATTCTCTGGACTTTAGGGGGTCTAGGATGCCTGTAAACCCCTTTTTTGGGCCTCCAAAGTTTTCAACATTTTTGTAGGTCTAAAATGCATTTTAATGCCTTTATTGGGCTGCTAAAATATTCTGAACCTTCAGGGGTGTAGGATGCATTTTTCGTGCCAAAAATATTTCTGGGAATTTCAGTGGTCTAGGATGCGGGTGAATGCCCCTTTCAGGCTGCAAATGTTTTGGGACATTCAAAGCTCTCTGACACACTTTTTGGTCCACCAATATTTTCTGGACTTTAGGGGGTCTAGGATGCCTGTAAACCCCTTTTTTGAGCCTCCAACCTTTTTTTCTTTTACATGTTTGCATGCATATAATGCATTTAAGCCTTTTTTGGGCTGCTAACATATTCTGAACTTTCAGGGGTGTAGGATGCATTTTTCGTGCCAAAAATATTTTGGGAAATTTCAGTGGTCTAGGATGTGGGTTAATGCCCCTTTCAGGCTGCAAATGTTTTTGGGATATTCAAAGCTCTCTGACACAGTTTTTGGTCCACCAATATTTTCTGGATTTTAGGGGCTTTAGGATGCCTGTAAACCGCTTTTTTGGGCCTCCAAAGTTTTCAACATTTTTGTAGGTCTAAAATGCATTTTAATGCCTTTATTGGGCTGCTAACATATTCTGAACCTTCAGGGGTGTAGGATGCATTTTTCGTGCCAAAAATATTTCTGGGAATTTCAGTGGTCTAGGATGTGGGTTAATTCCCCTTTAAGTCTGCAAATGTTTTTGGGACATTCAGAGCTCTCTGACACAGTTTTTGGTCCACCAACATTTTCTGGACTTTAGGGGGTCTAGGATGCCTGTAAACCCCTTTTTTGGGCCTCCAAAGTTTTCAACATTTTTTGCAGGTCTAAAATGCATTTTAATGCCTTTTTTGGGCTGCTAACATATTCGGAAATTTCAGGGGTGTAGGATGTATTTTTCGTGCCAAAAATATTTCTGGGAATTTCAGTGTCTAGGATGCGGGTTAATGCCCCTTTCAGGCTGCAAATGTTTTTGGGACATTCAAAGCTCTCTGACACAGTTTTTGGTCCACCAATATTTTCTGGACTTTAGGGGGTCTAGGATGCCTGTAAACCCCTTTTCTGGGCCTCCAAAGTGTTCAACATTTTTTTAGGCCTAAAATGCATTTTAAGGCCTTCTTTGGGCTGCTAACATATTCTGAGCTTTCAGGGGTATAGGATGCATTTTTCGTGGCAGAAATATTTTTGGGAATTTCAGTGGTCTAGGATGCGGGTTAATGCCCCTTTCAGGCTGCAAATGTTTTGGGGCATTCAAAGCTCTCTGACACAGGTTTTAGTCCACCAATATTTTCTGGACTTTAGGGGGTCTAGGATGCCTGTAAACCTCTTTTCTGGGCCTCCAAAGTGTTCAACATTTTTGGAGGTCTAAAATGCATTTTAATGCCTTTTTTGGGCTGCCAACATTTTCTGAACTTTCAGGGGTGTAGGATGCATTTTTCGTGCCAAAAATATTTCTGGGAATTTCAGTGGTCTGGGATGCGGGTTAATGCATCTTTAAGTCTGCAAATGTTTTTGGGACATTCAGAGATCTCTGACACAGTTTTTGGTCCACCAACATTTTCTGGATTTTAGGGGCTTTAGGATGCCTGTAAACCCCTTTTTTGGGTCTCCAAAGTTTTCAACATTTTTTAAGGCCTAAGATGCATTTTAAGGCATTTGTTTTGAGCTGCCAACATTTTCTGAACTTTCAGGGGTGTAGGATGCATTTTCCGTGCCAAAAATATTTTTGGGAATTTCAGTGGTCTAGGATGCGGGTTAATGCCCCTTTCAGGCTGCAAATGTTTTTGGGACATTCAGAGCTCTCTGACACCATATTTGGTCCACCAACATTCTCTGGACTTTAGGGGGTCTAGGATGCCTGTAAACCCCTTTTTTGGGCCTCCAAAGTTTTCAACATTTTTTGCAGGTCTAAAATGCATTTTAATGCCTTTTTTGGGCTGCTAACATATTCGGAAATTTCAGGGGTGTAGGATGTATTTTTCGTGCCAAAAATATTTCTGGGAATTTCAGTGGTCTAGGATGCGGGTTAATGCCCCTTTCAGGCTGCAAATGTTTTTGGGACATTCAAAGCTCTCTGACACAGTTTTTGGTCCACCAATATTTTCTGGACTTTAGGGGGTCTAGGATGCCTGTAAACCCCTTTTCTGGGCCTCCAAAGTGTTCAACATTTTTGGAGGTCTAAAATGCATTTTAATGCCTTTTTTGGGCTGCCAACATTTTCTGAACTTTCAGGGGTGTAGGATGCATTTTTCGTGGTAGAAATATTTTTGGGAATTTCAGTGGTCTAGGATGCGGGTTAATGCCCCTTTCAGGCTGCAAATGTTTTTGGGACATTCAGAGCTCTCTGCCACTGTTTTTGGTCCACCAACATTTTCTGGACTTTAGGGGGTCTAGGGTGCCTGTAAAGCCTGTTTTTGGGCCTCCAAAGTTTTCAACATTTTTGAAGGCTTAAGATGCATTTTAAGGCATTTTTTTGAGCTGCCAACATTTTCTGAACTTTCAGGGGTGTAGGATGCATTTTTCGTGCCAAAAATATTTTTGGGAATTTCAGTGGTCTAGGATGCCGGTTAATGCCCCTTTCAGGCTGCAAATGTTTTTGGGACATTCAGAGCTCTCTGACACCATATTTGGTCCACCAACATTCTATGGATTTTAGGGGGTCTAGGATGCCTGTAAACCTCTTTTCTGGGCCTCCAAAGTGTTCAACATTTTTGGATGTCTAAAATGCATTTTAATGCCTTTTTTGGGCTGCCAACATTTTCTGAACTTTCAGGGGTGTAGGATGCATTTTTCGTGCCAAAAATATTTTGGGAAATTTCAGTGGTCTAGGATGCGGGTTAATGCCCCTTTCAGGCTGCAAATGTTTTGGGGCAATCAAAGCTCTCTGACACAGGTTTTAGTCCACCAATATTTTCTGGACTTTAGGGGGTCTAGGATGCCTGTAAACCTCTTTTCTGGGCCTCCAAAGTGTTCAACATTTTTGGAGGTCTAAAATGCATTTTAATGCCTTTTTTGGGCTGCCAACATTTTCTGAACTTTCAGGGGTGTAGGATGCATTTTTCGTGCCAAAAATATTTCTGGGAATTTCAGTGGTCTAGGATGCGTGTTAATGCATCTTTAAGTCTGCAAATGTTTTTGGGACATTCAGAGATCTCTGACACAGTTTTTGGTCCACCAACATTTTCTGGACTTTAGGGGCTCTAGGATGCCTATAAACCCCTTTTTTGGGCTTCCAAAGTTTTCAACATTTTTTTAGGCCTAAAATGCATTTTAAGGCCTTCTTTGGGCTGCTAACATATTCTGAGCTTTCAGGGGTATAGGATGCATTTTTCGTGGCAGAAATATTTTTGGGAATTTCAGTGGTCTAGGATGCGGGTTAATGCCCGTTTCAGGCTGCAAATGTTTTTGGGACATTCAGAGCTCTCTGCCACCGTTTTTGGTCCGCCAACATTTTCTGGACTTTAGGGGGTCTAGGGTGCCTGTAAAGCCTGTTTTTGGGCCTCCAAAGTTTTAAACATTTTTGAAGGCCTAAGACGCATTTTAAGGCATTTTTTTGAGCTGCCAACATTTTCTGAACTTTCAGGGGAGTAGGATGCATTTTTCGTGCCAAAAATATTTTGGGAAATTTCAGTGGTCTAGGATGCGGGTTAATGCCCCTTTCAGGCTGCAAATGTTTTGGGGCATTCAAAGCTCTCTGACACAGGTTTTAGTCCACCAATATTTTCTGGACTTTAGGGGGTCTAGGATGCCTATAAACGCCTTTTTTGGGCCTCCAAAGATTTTCTTTTACATTTTTGCAGGCCTATAATGCATTTTAAGGCCTTTTTTGGGCTGCTAACATATTCTGAACTTTCAGGGGTGTAGGATGCATTTTTCGTGCCAAAAATAGTTTTGGGAATTTCAGTGGTCTAGGATGCGGGTTAATGCCCCTTTCAGGCTGCAAATGTTTTTGGGACATTCAGAGCTCTCTGACACTATATTTGGTCCACCAACATTCTCTGGACTTTAGGGGGTCTAGGATGCCTGTAAACCCCTATTTTGGGCCTCCAAAGTTTTCAACATTTTTGCAGGTCTAAAATGCATTTTAATGCCTTTTTTGAGCTGCCAACATTTTCTGAACTTTCAGGGGTGTAGGATGCATTTTTCGTGCCAAAAATATTTCTGGGAATTTCAGGGGTCTAGGATTCGGGTTAATGCATCTTTAAGTCTGCAAATGTTTTTGGGACATTCAGAGCTCTCTGACACAGTTTTTGGTCCACCAACATTTTCTGGACTTTAGGGGCTCTAGGATGCCTATAAACCCCTTTTTTGGGCTTACAAAGTTTTCAACATTTTTGTAGGCCTAAAATGCATTTTAAGGCCTTCTTTGGGCTGCTAACATATTCTGAACTTTCAGGGGTGTAGAATGCATTTTTCGTGCCAAAAATATTTTGGGAAATTTCAGTGGTCTAGGATGCGGGTTAATGCCCCTTTCAGGCTGCAAATGTTTTTGGGACATTCAGAGCTCTCTGACACCATTTTTGGTGCACCCACATTTTCTGGACTTTAGGGGTCTAGGAGGCCTTTAAACTCCATTTTTGGGCCTCCAAAGTTTTCATCATTTTTGAAGGCATAAGATGCATTTTAAGGCCTTTTTTGTGCTGCCAACAGTTTCAGAACTTTCAGGGGTGTAGGATGCATTATCCGTGCCAAAAATATTTTTGGGAATTTCAGTGGTCTAGGATGCGGGTTAATACCCCTTTCAGGCTGCAAATGTTTTGGGACATTCAGAGCTCTCTGACACCATATTTGGTCCACCAACATTCTCTGGACTTTAGGGGGTCTAGGATGCCTGTAAACCCCTTTTTTGGGCCTCCAAAGTTTTCAACATTTTTGTAGGTCTAAAATGCATTTTAATGCCTTTATTGGGCTGCTAACATATTCTGAACCTTCAGGGGTGTAGGATGCATTTTTCGTGCCAAAAATATTTCTGGGAATTTCAGTGGTCTAGGATGCGGGTTAATTCCCCTTTAAGTCTGCAAATGTTTTTGGGACATTCGGAGCTCTCTGCCACCGTTTTTGGTCCACCAACATTTTCTGGACTTTAGGGGGTCTAGGGTGCCTGTAAAGCCTGTTTTTGGGCCTCCAAAGTTTTCAACATTTTTGAAGGCCTAACATGCATTTTAAGGCATTTTTTTGAACTACCAACATTTTCTGAACTTTCAGGGGTGTAGGATGCATTTTTCGTGCCAAAAATATTTTGGGAAATTTCAGTGGTCTAGGATGCGGGTTAATGCCCCTTTCAGGCTGCAAATGTTTTGGGGCATTCAAAGCTCTCTGACACAGGTTTTAGTCCACCAATATTTTCTGGACTTTAGGGGGTCTAGGATGCCTGTAAACCTCTTTTCTGGGCCTCCAAAGTGTTCAACATTTTTGGAGGTCTAAAATGCGTTTTAATGCCTTTTTTGGGCTGCCAACATTTTCTGAACTTTCAGGGGTGTAGGATGCATTTTTCGTGCCAAAAATATTTCTGGGAATTTCAGTGGTCTAGGATGCGGGTTAATGCATCTTAAAGTCTGCAAATGTTTTTGGGACATTCAGAGATCTCTGACACAGTTTTTGGTCCACCAACATTTTCTGGACTTTAGGGGCTCTAGGATGCCTATAAACCCCTTTTTTGGGCTTCCAAAGTTTTCAACATTTTTTTAGGCCTAAAATGCATTTTAAGGCCTTCTTTGGGCTGCTAACATATTCTGAGCTTTCAGGGGTATAGGATTTTTCCGTGGCAGAAATATTTTTGGGAATTTCAGTGGTCTAGGATGCGGGTTAATGCCCCTTTCAGGCTGCAAATGTTTTTGGGACATTCAGAGCTCTCTGCCACCGTTTTTGGTCCACCAACATTTTCTGGACTTTAGGGGGTCTAGGGTGCCTGTAAAGCCTGTTTTTGGGCCTCCAAAGTTTTCAACATTTTTGAAGGCCTAACATGCATTTTAAGGCATTTTTTTGAACTGCCAACATTTTCTGAACTTTCAGGGGTGTAGGATGCATTTTTCGTGCCAAAAATATTTTGGGAAATTTCAGTGGTCTAGGATGCGGGTTAATGCCCCTTTCAGGCTGCAAATGTTTTGGGGCATTCAAAGCTCTCTGACACAGGTTTTAGTCCACCAATATTTTCTGGACTTTAGGGGGTCTAGGATGCCTGTAAACCTCTTTTCTGGGCCTCCAAAGTGTTCAACATTTTTTGAGGTCTAAAATGCATTTTAATGCCTTTTTTGGGCTGCCAACATTTTCTGAACTTTCAGGGGTGTAGGATGCATTTTTCGTGCCAAAAATATTTCTGGGAATTTCAGTGGTCTAGGATGCGGGTTAATGCATCTTTAAGTCTGCAAATGTTTTTGGGACATTCAGAGATCTCTGACACAGTTTTTGGTCCACCAACATTTTCTGGACTTTAGGGGCTCTAGGATGCCTATAAACCTCTTTTTTGGGCTTCCAAATTTTTCAACATTTTTTTAGGCCTAAAATGCATTTTAAGGCCTTCTTTGGGCTGCTCACATATTCTGAGCTTTCAGGGGTATAGGATGCATTTTTCGTGGCAGAAATATTTTTGGGAATTTCAGTGGTCTAGGATGCGGGTTAATGCCCCTTTCAGGCTGCAAATGTTTTGGGGCATTCAAAGCTCTCTGACACAGGTTTTAGTCCACCAATATTTTCTGGACTTTAGGGGGTCTAGGATGCCTGTAAACCTCTTTTCTGGGCCTCCAAAGTGTTCAACATTTTTGGAGGTCTAAAATGCATTTTAATGCCTTTTTTGGGCTGCCAACATTTTCTGAACTTTCAGGGGTGTAGGATGCATTTTTCGTGCCAAAAATATTTCTGTGAATTTCAGTGGTCTAGGATGCGGGTTAATGCATCTTTAAGTCTGCAAATGTTTTTGGGACATTCAGAGATCTCTGACACAGTTTTTGGTCCACCAACATTTTCTGGACTTTAGGGGCTCTAGGATGCCTATAAAACTCTTTTTTGGGCTTCCAAAGTTTTCAACATTTTTTTAGGCCTAAAATGCATTTTAAGGCCTTCTTTGGGCTGCTAACATATTCTGAGCTGTCAGGGGTATAGGATGCATTTTTCGTGGTAGAAATATTTTGGGGAATTTCAGTGGTCTAGGATGCGGGTTAATGCCCCTTTCAGGCTGCAAATGTTTTTGGGACATTCAGAGCTCTCTGCCACCGTTTTTGGTCCACCAACATTTTCTGGACTTTAGGGGGTCTAGGGTGCCTGTAAAGCCTGTTTTTGGGCCTCCAAAGTTTTCAACATTTTTGAAGGCCTAAGATGCATTTTAAGGCATTTTTTTGAGCTGCCAACATTTTCTGAACTTTCAGGGGTGTAGGATGCATTTTTCGTGCCAAAAATATTTTGGGAAATTTCAGTGGTCTAGGATGCGGGTTAATGCCCCTTTCAGGCTGCAAATGTTTTGGGGCATTCAAAGCTCTCTGACACAGGTTTTAGTCCACCAATATTTTCTGGACTTTAGGGGGTCTAGGATGCCTATAAACCCCTTATTTGGGCCTCCAAAGATTTGTTTTTACATTTTTGCAGGCCTATAATGCATTTTAAGGCCTTTTTTGTGCTGCTAACATATTCTGAACTTTCAGGGGTGTAGGATGCATTTTTCGTGCCAAAAATATTTTTGGGAATTTCAGTGGTCTAGGATGCGGGTTAATGCCCCTTTCAGGCTGCAAATGTTTTTGGGACATTCATAGCTCTCTGACACCATATTTGTCCACCAACATTCTCTGGACTTTAGGGGGTCTAGGATGCCTGTAAACCCCTTTTTTGGGCCTCCAAAGTTTTCAACATTTTTCTAGGTCTAAAATGCATTTTAATGCCTTTATTGGGCTGCTAAAATATTCTGAACCTTCAGGGGTGTAGGATGCATTTTTCGTGCCAAAAATATTTCTGGGAATTTCAGTGGTCTAGGATGCGGGTGAATGCCCCTTTCAGGCTGCAAATGTTTTGGGACATTCAAAGCTCTCTGACACACTTTTTGGTCCACCAATATTTTCTGGACTTTAGGGGGTCTAGGATGCCTGTAAACCCCTTTTTTGAGCCTCCAACCTTTTTTTCTTTTACATGTTTGCATGCATATAATGCATTTAAGCCTTTTTTGGGCTGCTAACATATTCTGAACTTTCAGGGGTGTAGGATGCATTTTTCGTGCCAAAAATATTTTGGGAAATTTCAGTGGTCTAGGATGTGGGTTAATGCCCCTTTCAGGCTGCAAATGTTTTTGGGATATTCAAAGCTCTCTGACACAGTTTTTGGTCCACCAATATTTTCTGGATTTTAGGGGCTTTAGGATGCCTGTAAACCGCTTTTTTGGGCCTCCAAAGTTTTCAACATTTTTGTAGGTCTAAAATGCATTTTAATGCCTTTATTGGGCTGCTAACATATTCTGAACCTTCAGGGGTGTAGGATGCATTTTTCGTGCCAAAAATATTTCTGGGAATTTCAGTGGTCTAGGATGTGGGTTAATTCCCCTTTAAGTCTGCAAATGTTTTTGGGACATTCAGAGCTCTCTGACACAGTTTTTGGTCCACCAACATTTTCTGGACTTTAGGGGGTCTAGGATGCCTGTAAACCCCTTTTTTGGGCCTCCAAAGTTTTCAACATTTTTTGCAGGTCTAAAATGCATTTTAATGCCTTTTTTGGGCTGCTAACATATTCGGAAATTTCAGGGGTGTAGGATGTATTTTTCGTGCCAAAAATATTTCTGGGAATTTCAGTGTCTAGGATGCGGGTTAATGCCCCTTTCAGGCTGCAAATGTTTTTGGGACATTCAAAGCTCTCTGACACAGTTTTTGGTCCACCAATATTTTCTGGACTTTAGGGGGTCTAGGATGCCTGTAAACCCCTTTTCTGGGCCTCCAAAGTGTTCAACATTTTTTTAGGCCTAAAATGCATTTTAAGGCCTTCTTTGGGCTGCTAACATATTCTGAGCTTTCAGGGGTATAGGATGCATTTTTCGTGGCAGAAATATTTTTGGGAATTTCAGTGGTCTAGGATGCGGGTTAATGCCCCTTTCAGGCTGCAAATGTTTTGGGGCATTCAAAGCTCTCTGACACAGGTTTTAGTCCACCAATATTTTCTGGACTTTAGGGGGTCTAGGATGCCTGTAAACCTCTTTTCTGGGCCTCCAAAGTGTTCAACATTTTTGGAGGTCTAAAATGCATTTTAATGCCTTTTTTGGGCTGCCAACATTTTCTGAACTTTCAGGGGTGTAGGATGCATTTTTCGTGCCAAAAATATTTCTGGGAATTTCAGTGGTCTGGGATGCGGGTTAATGCATCTTTAAGTCTGCAAATGTTTTTGGGACATTCAGAGATCTCTGACACAGTTTTTGGTCCACCAACATTTTCTGGATTTTAGGGGCTTTAGGATGCCTGTAAACCCCTTTTTTGGGTCTCCAAAGTTTTCAACATTTTTTAAGGCCTAAGATGCATTTTAAGGCATTTGTTTTGAGCTGCCAACATTTTCTGAACTTTCAGGGGTGTAGGATGCATTTTCCGTGCCAAAAATATTTTTGGGAATTTCAGTGGTCTAGGATGCGGGTTAATGCCCCTTTCAGGCTGCAAATGTTTTTGGGACATTCAGAGCTCTCTGACACCATATTTGGTCCACCAACATTCTCTGGACTTTAGGGGGTCTAGGATGCCTGTAAACCCCCTTTTTGGGCCTCCAAAGTTTTCAACATTTTTTGCAGGTCTAAAATGCATTTTAATGCCTTTTTTGGGCTGCTAACATATTCGGAAATTTCAGGGGTGTAGGATGTATTTTTCGTGCCAAAAATATTTCTGGGAATTTCAGTGGTCTAGGATGCGGGTTAATGCCCCTTTCAGGCTGCAAATGTTTTTGGGACATTCAAAGCTCTCTGACACAGTTTTTGGTCCACCAATATTTTCTGGACTTTAGGGGGTCTAGGATGCCTGTAAACCCCTTTTCTGGGCCTCCAAAGTGTTCAACATTTTTGGAGGTCTAAAATGCATTTTAATGCCTTTTTTGGGCTGCCAACATTTTCTGAACTTTCAGGGGTGTAGGATGCATTTTTCGTGGTAGAAATATTTTTGGGAATTTCAGTGGTCTAGGATGCGGGATAATGCCCCTTTCAGGCTGCAAATGTTTTTGGGACATTCAGAGCTCTCTGCCACTGTTTTTGGTCCACCAACATTTTCTGGACTTTAGGGGGTCTAGGGTGCCTGTAAAGCCTGTTTTTGGCCCTCCAAAGTTTTCAACATTTTTGAAGGCTTAAGATGCATTTTAAGGCATTTTTTTGAGCTGCCAACATTTTCTGAACTTTCAGGGGTGTAGGATGCATTTTTCGTGCCAAAAATATTTTTGGGAATTTCAGTGGTCTAGGATGCCGGTTAATGCCCCTTTCAGGCTGCAAATGTTTTTGGGACATTCAGAGCTCTCTGACACCATATTTGGTCCACCAACATTCTATGGATTTTAGGGGGTCTAGGATGCCTGTAAACCTCTTTTCTGGGCCTCCAAAGTGTTCAACATTTTTGGATGTCTAAAATGCATTTTAATGCCTTTTTTGGGCTGCCAACATTTTCTGAACTTTCAGGGGTGTAGGATGCATTTTTCGTGCCAAAAATATTTTGGGAAATTTCAGTGGTCTAGGATGCGGGTTAATGCCCCTTTCAGGCTGCAAATGTTTTGGGGCAATCAAAGCTCTCTGACACAGGTTTTAGTCCACCAATATTTTCTGGACTTTAGGGGGTCTAGGATGCCTGTAAACCTCTTTTCTGGGCCTCCAAAGTGTTCAACATTTTTGGAGGTCTAAAATGCATTTTAATGCCTTTTTTGGGCTGCCAACATTTTCTGAACTTTCAGGGGTGTAGGATGCATTTTTCGTGCCAAAAATATTTCTGGGAATTTCAGTGGTCTAGGATGCGTGTTAATGCATCTTTAAGTCTGCAAATGTTTTTGGGACATTCAGAGATCTCTGACACAGTTTTTGGTCCACCAACATTTTCTGGACTTTAGGGGCTCTAGGATGCCTATAAACCCCTTTTTTGGGCTTCCAAAGTTTTCAACATTTTTTTAGGCCTAAAATGCATTTTAAGGCCTTCTTTGGGCTGCTAACATATTCTGAGCTTTCAGGGGTATAGGATGCATTTTTCGTGGCAGAAATATTTTTGGGAATTTCAGTGGTCTAGGATGCGGGTTAATGCCCGTTTCAGGCTGCAAATGTTTTTGGGACATTCAGAGCTCTCTGCCACCGTTTTTGGTCCGCCAACATTTTCTGGACTTTAGGGGGTCTAGGGTGCCTGTAAAGCCTGTTTTTGGGCCTCCAAAGTTTTAAACATTTTTGAAGGCCTAAGACGCATTTTAAGGCATTTTTTTGAGCTGCCAACATTTTCTGAACTTTCAGGGGAGTAGGATGCATTTTTCGTGCCAAAAATATTTTGGGAAATTTCAGTGGTCTAGGATGCGGGTTAATGCCCCTTTCAGGCTGCAAATGTTTTGGGGCATTCAAAGCTCTCTGACACAGGTTTTAGTCCACCAATATTTTCTGGACTTTAGGGGGTCTAGGATGCCTATAAACGCCTTTTTTGGGCCTCCAAAGATTTTCTTTTACATTTTTGCAGGCCTATAATGCATTTTAAGGCCTTTTTTGGGCTGCTAACATATTCTGAACTTTCAGGGGTGTAGGATGCATTTTTCGTGCCAAAAATAGTTTTGGGAATTTCAGTGGTCTAGGATGCGGGTTAATGCCCCTTTCAGGCTGCAAATGTTTTTGGGACATTCAGAGCTCTCTGACACTATATTTGGTCCACCAACATTCTCTGGACTTTAGGGGGTCTAGGATGCCTGTAAACCCCTTTTTTGGGCCTCCAAAGTTTTCAACATTTTTGCAGGTCTAAAATGCATTTTAATGCCTTTTTTGAGCTGCCAACATTTTCTGAACTTTCAGGGGTGTAGGATGCATTTTTCGTGCCAAAAATATTTCTGGGAATTTCAGGGGTCTAGGATTCGGGTTAATGCATCTTTAAGTCTGCAAATGTTTTTGGGACATTCAGAGCTCTCTGACACAGTTTTTGGTCCACCAACATTTTCTGGACTTTAGGGGCTCTAGGATGCCTATAAACCCCTTTTTTGGGCTTACAAAGTTTTCAACATTTTTGTAGGCCTAAAATGCATTTTAAGGCCTTCTTTGGGCTGCTAACATATTCTGAACTTTCAGGGGTGTAGAATGCATTTTTCGTGCCAAAAATATTTTGGGAAATTTCAGTGGTCTAGGATGCGGGTTAATGCCCCTTTCAGGCTGCAAATGTTTTTGGGACATTCAGAGCTCTCTGACACCATTTTTGGTGCACCAACATTTTCTGGACTTTAGGGGTCTAGGAGGCCTTTAAACTCCATTTTTGGGCCTCCAAAGTTTTCATCATTTTTGAAGGCATAAGATGCATTTTAAGGCCTTTTTTGTGCTGCCAACAGTTTCAGAACTTTCAGGGGTGTAGGATGCATTATCCGTGCCAAAAATATTTTTGGGAATTTCAGTGGTCTAGGATGCGGGTTAATACCCCTTTCAGGCTGCAAATGTTTTGGGACATTCAGAGCTCTCTGACACCATATTTGGTCCACCAACATTCTCTGGACTTTAGGGGGTCTAGGATGCCTGTAAACCCCTTTTTTGGGCCTCCAAAGTTTTCAACATTTTTGTAGGTCTAAAATGCATTTTAATGCCTTTATTGGGCTGCTAACATATTCTGAACCTTCAGGGGTGTAGGATGCATTTTTCGTGCCAAAAATATTTCTGGGAATTTCAGTGGTCTAGGATGCGGGTTAATTCCCCTTTAAGTCTGCAAATGTTTTTGGGACATTCGGAGCTCTCTGCCACCGTTTTTGGTCCACCAACATTTTCTGGACTTTAGGGGGTCTAGGGTGCCTGTAAAGCCTGTTTTTGGGCCTCCAAAGTTTTCAACATTTTTGAAGGCCTAACATGCATTTTAAGGCATTTTTTTGAACTACCAACATTTTCTGAACTTTCAGGGGTGTAGGATGCATTTTTCGTGCCAAAAATATTTTGGGAAATTTCAGTGGTCTAGGATGCGGGTTAATGCCCCTTTCAGGCTGCAAATGTTTTGGGGCATTCAAAGCTCTCTGACACAGGTTTTAGTCCACCAACATTTTCTGGACTTTAGGGGGTCTAGGATGCCTGTAAACCCCTTTTTTGGGCTTCCAAAGTTTTCAACATTTTTTTAGGCCTAAAATGCATTTTAAGGCCTTCTTTGGGCTGCTAACATATTCTGAGCTTTCAGGGGTATAGGATGCATTTTTCGTGGCAGAAATATTTTTGGGAATTTCAGTGGTCTAGGATGCGGGTTAATGCCCCTTTCAGGCTGCAAATGTTTTTGGGACATTCAGAGCTCTCTGCCACCGTTTTTGGTCCACCAACATTTTCTGGACTTTAGGGGGTCTAGGGTGCCTGTAAAGCCTGTTTTTGGGCCTCCAAAGTTTTCAACATTTTTGAAGGCCTAAGATGCATTTTAAGGCATTTTTTTGAGCTGCCAACATTTTCTGAACTTTCAGGGGAGTAGGATGCATTTTTCGTGCCAAAAATATTTTGGGAAATTTCAGTGGTCTAGGATGCGGGTTAATGCCCCTTTCAGGCTGCAAATGTTTTGGGGCATTCAAAGCTCTCTGACACAGGTTTTAGTCCACCAATATTTTCTGGACTTTAGGGGGTCTAGGATGCCTGTAAACCCCTTTTTTGGGCCTCCAAAGTTTTCAACATTTTTTGCAGGTCTAAAATGCATTTCAATGCCTTTTTTGGGCTGCTAACATATTCGGAAATTTCAGGGGTGTAGGATGTATTTTTCGTGCCAAAAATATTTCTGGGAATTTCAGTGGTCTAGGATGCGGGTTAATGCCCCTTTCAGGCTGCAAATGTTTTTGGGACATTCAAAGCTCTCTGACACAGTTTTTGGTCCACCAATATTTTCTGGACTTTAGGGGGTCTAGGATGCCTGTAAACCCCTTTTCTGGGCCTCCAAAGTGTTCAACATTTTTGGAGGTCTAAAATGCATTTTAATGCCTTTTTTGGGCTGCCAACATTTTCTGAACTTTCAGGGGTGTAGGATGCATTTTTCGTGCCAAAAATATTTCTGGGAATTTCAGTGGTCTAGGATGCGGGTTAATGCATCTTTAAGTCTGCAAATGTTTTTGGGACATTCAGAGATCTCTGACACAGTTTTTGGTCCACCAACATTTTCTGGACTTTAGGGTCTCTAGGAAGCCTATAAACCCCTTTTTTGGGCGTCCAAAGTTTTCAACATTTTTTTAGGCCTAAAATGCATTTTAAGGCCTTCTTTAGGCTGCTAACATATTCTGAGCTTTCAGGGGTATAGGATGCATTTTTCGTGGCAGAAATATTTTTGGGAATTTCAGTGGTCTAGGATGCGGGTTAATGCCCCTTTCAGGCTGCAAATGTTTTTGGGACATTCAGAGCTCTCTGCCACCGTTTTTGGTCCACCAACATTTTCTGGACTTTAGGGGGTCTAGGGTGCCTGTAAAGCCTGTTTCTGGGCCTCCAAAGTTTTCAACATTTTTGAAGGCCTAAGATGCATTTTAAGGCATTTTTTTGAGCTGCCAACATTTTCTGAACTTTCAGGAGTGTAGGATGCATTTTTCGTGCCAAAAATATTTTGGGAAATTTCAGTGGTCTAGGATGCGGGTTAATGCCCCTTTCAGGCTGCAAATGTTTTGGGGCATTCAAAGCTCTCTGACACAGGTTTTAGTCCACCAATATTTTCTGGACTTTAGGGGGTCTAGGATGCCTATAAACCCCTTATTTGGGCCTCCAAAGATTTGTTTTTACATTTTTGCAGGCCTATAATGCATTTTAAGGCCTTTTTTGTGCTGCTAACATATTCTGAACTTTCAGGGGTGTAGGATGCATTTTTCGTGCCAAAAATATTTTTGGGAATTTCAGTGGTCTAGGATGCGGGTTAATTCCCCTTTAAGTCTGCAAATGTATTTGGGACATTCAGAGCTCTCTGACACAGTTTTTGGTCCACCAACATTTTCTGGACTTTAGGGGATCTAGGATGCCTGTAAACCCTTTTTTTGGGCCTCCAAAGTTTTCAACATTTTTTGCAGGTCTAAAATGCATTTTAATGCCTTTTTTGGGCTGCTAACATATTCGGAAATTTCAGGGGTGTAGGATGCATTTTTCGTGCCAAAAATATTTCTGGGAATTTCAGTGGTCTAGGATGCGGGTTAATGCATCTTTAAGTCTGCAAATGTTTTTGGGACATTCAGAGATCTCTGACACAGTTTTTGGTCCACCAACATTTTCTGGACTTTAGGGGCTCTAGGGTGCCTATAAACCCCTTTTTTGGGCGTCCAAAGTTTTCAACATTTTTTTAGGCCTAAAATGCATTTTAAGGCCTTCTTTGGGCTGCTAACATATTCTGAGCTTTCAGGGGTATAGGATGCATTTTTCGTGGCAGAAATATTTTTGGGAATTTCAGTGGTCTAGGATGCGGGTTAATGCCCCTTTCAGGCTGCAAATGTTTTGGGGTATTCAAAGCTCTCTGACACAGGTTTTAGTCCACCAATATTTTCTGGACTTTAGGGGGTCTAGGATGCCTATAAACCCCTTTTTTGGGCCTCCAAAGATTTTTTTTTTACATTTTTGCAGGCCTATAATGCATTTTAAAGCCTTTTTTGGGCTGCTAACATATTCTGAACTTTCAGGGGTGTAGGATACATTTTTCGTGCCAAAAATATTTTTGGGAATTTCAGTGGTCTAGGATGCGGGTTAATGCCCCTTTCAGGCTGAAAATGTTTTTGGGACATTCAAAGCTCTCTGACACAGTTTTTGGTCCACCAATACTTTCTGGACTTTAGAGGGTCTAGGATGCCTGTAAACCCCTTTTTTGGGTCTCCAAAGATTTCAACATTTTTGAAGGCCTAAAATGCATTTTAAGGCATTTGTTTTGAGCTGCCAAAATTTTCTGAACTTTCAGGGGTGTAGGATGCATTTTCTGTGACAAAAATAGTTTTGGGAATTTCAGTGGTCTAGGATTCGGGTTAATGCATCTTTAAGTCTGTAAATGTTTTTGGAACATTCAGAGCTCTCTGACACAGTTTTTGGTCCACCAACATTTTCTGGACTTTAGGGGCTCTAGGATGCCTATAAACCCCTTTTTTGGGCTTACAAAGTTTTCAACATTTTTGTAGGCCTAAAATGCATTTTAAGGCCTTCTTTGGGCTGCTAACATATTCTGAGCTTTCAGCGGTGTAGGATGCATTTTTCGTGCCAAAAATATTTCTGGGAATTTCAGTGGTCTCGGATGCGGGTTAATGCCCGTTTAAGTCTGCAAATGTTTTTGGGACATTCAGAGCTCTCTGACACCGTTTTTGGTCCACCAACATTTTCTGGACTTTAGGGGGTCTAGGGTGCCTGTAAACCCCTTTTTTGGACCTCCAAGGTTTTCAACATTTTTGAAGGCCTAGATGCATTTTAAGGCATTTTTTTGAGCTGCCAACATTTTCTGAACTTTCAGGGGTGTAGGATGCATCTTTCGCGCCAAAAATATTTCGGGAAATTTCAGTGGTCTAGGATGCGGGTTAATGCCCCTTTCAGGCTGCAAATGTTTTTGGGACATTCAGAGCTCTCTGACACCATTTTTAGTCCACCATAATTTTCTGGACTTTAGGGGTCTAGGAGGCCTGTAAACTCCATTTTTGGGCCTCCAAAGTTTTCATCATTTTTGAAGGCATAAGATGCATTTTAAGGCCTTTTTTTGAGCTGCCAACAGTTTCAGAACTTTCAGGGGTGTAGGATGCATTTTTCGTGCAAAAAATATTTTTGGGAATTTCAGTGGTCTAGGATGTGGGTTAATGCCCCTTTCAGGCTGCAAATGTTTTGGGACATTCAGGGCTCTCTGACACCATATTTTTTCCACCAACATTCTCTGGACTTTAGGGGGTCTAGGATGCCTGTAAACCCCTTTTTTGGGCCTCCAAAGTTTTCAACATTTTTGCAGGTCTAAAATGCATTTTAATGTCTTTTTTGAGCTGCCAACATTTTCTGAACTTTCAGGGGTGTAGGATGCATTTGTCGTGCCACAAATATTTCTGGGAATTTCAGTGGTCTAGGATGCGGGTTAATGCATTTTTAAGTCTGCAAATGTTTTTGGGACATTCAGAGCTCTCTGACACAGTTTTTGGTCCACCAACATTTTCTGGACTTTAGGGGCTCTAGGATGCCTATAAACCCATTTTTTGGGCTTCCAAAGTTTTCAACATTTTTGTAGGCCTAAAATGCATTTTAAGGCCTTCTTTGGGCTGCTAACATATTCTGAGCTTTCAGGGGTATAGGATGCATTTTTCGTGGCAGAAATATTTTTGGGAATTTCAGTGGTCTAGGATGCGGGTTAATGCCCCTTTCAGGCTGCAAATGTTTTTGGGACATTCAGAGCTCTCTGACACCGTTTTTGGTCCACCAACATTTTCTGGACTTTAGGGGGTCTAGGGTGCCTGTAAACCCCTTTTTTGGACCTCCAAGGTTTTCAACATTTTTGAAGGCCTAGATGCATTTTAAGGCATTTTTTTGAGCTGCCAACATTTTCTGAACTTTCAGGGGTGTAGATTGCATTTTTCGTGCCAAAAATATTTTGGGAAATTTCAGTGGTCTAGGATGCGGGTTAATGCCCCTTTCAGGCTGCAAATGTTTTGGGGCATTCAAAGCTCTCTGACACAGTTTTTGGTCCACCAATATTTTCTGGACTTAAGGGGGTCTAGGATGCCTATAAACCCTTTTTTTGGGCCTCCAAAGATTTGTTTACATTTTTGAGGCCTATAATGCATTTTAAGGCCTTTTTTGGGCTGCTAACATATTCTGAACTTTCAGGGGTGTAGGATGCATTTTTCGTGCCAAATATATTTTTGGGAATTTCAGTGGTCTAGGATGCGGGTTAATGCCCCTTTCAGGCTGCAAATGTTTTTGGGACATTCAGAGCTCTCTGACACCGTTTTTGGTCCACCAATATTTTCTGGACTTTAGGGGGTCTAGGATGCCTGTAAACCCCTTTTTTGGGTCTCCAAAGTTTTCAACATTTTTGTAGGCCTAAAATGCATTTTAATGCCTTTTTTGGGATGCTAACATATTCTGAACTTTCAGGGGTATAGGATGCATTTTTCGTGCCAAAAATATTTCTGGGAATTTCAGTGGTCTAGGATGCGGGTTAATGCATCTTTAAGTCTGAAAATGTTTTTGGGACATTCAGAGCTCTCTGACACAGTTTTTGGTCCACCAACATTTTCTGGACTTTAGGGGGTCTAGGATGCCTATTAACCCCTTTTTTGGGCCTCCAAAGATTTGTTTTTACATTTTTGCAGGCCTATAATGCATTTTAAGGCCTTTTTTTGGGCTGCTAACATATTCTGAACCTTCAGGGGTGTAGGATGCATTTTTCGTGCCAAAAATATTTCTGGGAATTTCAGTGGTCTAGGATGCGGGTGAATGCCCCTTTCAGGCTGCAAATGTTTTGGGACATTCAAAGCTCTCTGACACACTTTTTGGTCCACGAATATTTTCTGGACTTTAGGGGGTCTAGGATGCCTGTAAACCCCTTTTTTGAGCCTCCAACCTTTTTTTCTTTTACATGTTTGCATGCCTATAATGCATTTAAGCCTTTTTTGGGCTGCTAACATATTCTGAACTTTCAGGGGTGTAGGATGCATTTTTCGTGCCAAAAATATTTTGGGAAATTTCAGTGGTCTAGGATGTGGGTTAATGCCCCTTTCAGGCTGCAAATGTTTTTGGGATATTCAAAGCTCTCTGACACAGTTTTTGGTCCAACAATATTTTCTGGATTTTAGGGGCTTTAGGATGCCTGTAAACCCCTTTTTTAGGTCTCCAAAGTTTTCAACATTTTTTAAGGCCTAAGGTGCATTTTAAGGCATTTGTTTTGAGCTGCCAACATTTTCTGAACTTTCAGGGGTGTAGGATGCATTTTCCGTGCCAAAAATATATTTGGGAATTTCAGTGGTCTAGGATGCGGGTTAATGCCCCTTTCAGGCTGCAAATGTTTTTGAGACATTCAGAGCTCTCTGACACCATATTTGGTCCACCAACATTCTCTGGACTTTAGGGGGTCTAGGATGCCTGTAAACCCCTTTTTTGGGCCTCCAAAGTTTTCAACATTTTTGTAGGTCTAAAATGCATTTTAATGCCTTTATTGGGCTGCTAACATATTCTGAACCTTCAGGGGTGTAGGATGCATTTTTCGTGCCAAAAATATTTCTGGGAATTTCAGTGGTCTAGGATGCGGGTTAATTCCCCTTTAAGTCTGCAAATGTTTTTGGGACATTCAGAGCTCTCTGACACAGTTTTTGGTCCACCAACATTTTGTGGACTTTAGGGGGTCTAGGATGCCTGTAAACCCCTTTTTTGGGCCTCCAAAGTTTTCAACATTTTTTGCAGGTCTAAAATGCATTTTAATGCCTTTTTTGGGCTGCTAACATATTCGGAAATTTCAGGGGTGTAGGATGCATTTTTCGTGCCAAAAATATTTCTGGGAATTTCAGTGGTCTAGGATGCGGGTTAATGCCCCTTTCAGGCTGCAAATGTTTTTGGGACATTCAAAGCTCTCTGACACCGTTTTTGGTCCACCAATATTTTCTGGACTTTAGGGGGTCTAGGATGCCTGTAAACCCCTTTTCTGGGCCTCCAAAGTGTTCAACATTTTTGGAGGTCTAAAATGCATTTTAATGCCTTTTTTGGGCTGCCAACATTTTCTGAACTTTCAGGGGTGTAGGATGCATTTTTCGTGCCAAAAATATTTCTGGGAATTTCAGTGGTCTAGGATGCGGGTTAATGCATCTTTAAGTCTGCAAATGTTTTTGGGACATTCAGAGATCTCTGACACAGTTTTTGGTCCACCAACATTTTCTGGACTTTAGGGTCTCTAGGAAGCCTATAAACCCCTTTTTTGGGCGTCCAAAGTTTTCAACATTTTTTTAGGCCTAAAATGCATTTTAAGGCCTTCTTTAGGCTGCTAACATATTCTGAGCTTTCAGGGGTATAGGATGCATTTTTCGTGGCAGAAATATTTTTGGGAATTTCAGTGGTCTAAGATGCGGGTTAATGCCCCTTTCAGGCTGCAAATGTTTTTGGGACATTCAGAGCTCTCTGCCACCGTTTTTGGTCCACCAACATTTTCTGGACTTTAGGGGGTCTAGGGTGCCTGTAAAGCCTGTTTCTGGGCCTCCAAAGTTTTCAACATTTTTGAAGGCCTAAGATGCATTTTAAGGCATTTTTTTGAGCTGCCAACATTTTCTGAACTTTCAGGGGTGTAGGATGCATTTTTCGTGCCAAAAATATTTTGGGAAATTTCAGTGGTCTAGGATGCGGGTTAATGCCCCTTTCAGGCTGCAAATGTTTTGGGGCATTCAAAGCTCTCTGACACAGGTTTTAGTCCACCAATATTTTCTGGACTTTAGGGGGTCTAGGATGCCTGTAAACCTCTTTTCTGGGCCTCCAAAGTGTTCAACATTTTTGGAGGTCTAAAATGCGTTTTAATGCCTTTTTTGGGCTGCCAACATTTTCTGAACTTTCAGGGGTGTAATGTTTCTGGGAATTTCAGTGGTCTAGGATGCGGGTTAATGCATCTTAAAGTCTGCAAATGTTTTTGGGACATTCAGAGATCTCTGACACAGTTTTTGGTCCACCAACATTTTCTGGACTTTAGGGGGTCTAGGATGCCTGTAAACCCCTTTTTTGGGCTTCCAAAGTTTTCAACATTTTTTTAGGCCTAAAATGCATTTTAAGGCCTTCTTTGGGCTGCTAACATATTCTGAGCTTTCAGGGGTATAGGATGCATTTTTCGTGGCAGAAATATTTTTGGGAATTTCAGTGGTCTAGGATGCGGGTTAATGCCCCTTTCAGGCTGCAAATGTTTTTGGGACATTCATAGCTCTCTGACACCATATTTGTCCACCAACATTCTCTGGACTTTAGGGGGTCTAGGATGCCTGTAAACCCCTTTTTTGGGCCTCCAAAGTTTTCAACATTTTTGCAGGTCTAAAATGCATTTTAATGCCTTTTTTGGGCTGCTAACATATTCGGAAATTTCAGGGGTGTAGGATGTATTTTTCGTGCCAAAAATATTTCTGGGAATTTCAGTGTCTAGGATGCGGGTTAATGCCCCTTTCAGGCTGCAAATGTTTTTGGGACATTCAAAGCTCTCTGACACAGTTTTTGGTCCACCAATATTTTCTGGACTTTAGGGGGTCTAGGATGCCTGTAAACCCCTTTTCTGGGCCTCCAAAGTGTTCAACATTTTTTTAGGCCTAAAATGCATTTTAAGGCCTTCTTTGGGCTGCTAACATATTCTGAGCTTTCAGGGGTATAGGATGCATTTTTCGTGGCAGAAATATTTTTGGGAATTTCAGTGGTCTAGGATGCGGGTTAATGCCCCTTTCAGGCTGCAAATGTTTTGGGGCATTCAAAGCTCTCTGACACAGGTTTTAGTCCACCAATATTTTCTGGACTTTAGGGGGTCTAGGATGCCTGTAAACCTCTTTTCTGGGCCTCCAAAGTGTTCAACATTTTTGGAGGTCTAAAATGCATTTTAATGCCTTTTTTGGGCTGCCAACATTTTCTGAACTTTCAGGGGTGTAGGATGCATTTTTCGTGCCAAAAATATTTCTGGGAATTTCAGTGGTCTGGGATGCGGGTTAATGCATCTTTAAGTCTGCAAATGTTTTTGGGACATTCAGAGATCTCTGACACAGTTTTTGGTCCACCAACATTTTCTGGATTTTAGGGGCTTTAGGATGCCTGTAAACCCCTTTTTTGGGTCTCCAAAGTTTTCAACATTTTTTAAGGCCTAAGATGCATTTTAAGGCATTTGTTTTGAGCTGTCAACATTTTCTGAACTTTCAGGGGTGTAGGATGCATTTTCCGTGCCAAAAATATTTTTGGGAATTTCAGTGGTCTAGGATGCGGGTTAATGCCCCTTTCAGGCTGCAAATGTTTTTGGGACATTCAGAGCTCTCTGACACCATATTTGGTCCACCAACATTCTCTGGACTTTAGGGGGTCTAGGATGCCTGTAAACCCCTTTTTTGGGCCTCCAAAGTTTTCAACATTTTTTGCAGGTCTAAAATGCATTTTAATGCCTTTTTTGGGCTGCTAACATATTCGGAAATTTCAGGGGTGTAGGATGTATTTTTCGTGCCAAAAATATTTCTGGGAATTTCAGTGGTCTAGGATGCGGGTTAATGCCCCTTTCAGGCTGCAAATGTTTTTGGGACATTCAAAGCTCTCTGACACAGTTTTTGGTCCACCAATATTTTCTGGACTTTAGGGGGTCTAGGATGCCTGTAAACCCCTTTTCTGGGCCTCCAAAGTGTTCAACATTTTTGGAGGTCTAAAATGCATTTTAATGCCTTTTTTGGGCTGCCAACATTTTCTGAACTTTCAGGGGTGTAGGATGCATTTTTCGTGGTAGAAATATTTTTGGGAATTTCAGTGGTCTAGGATGCGGGTTAATGCCCCTTTCAGGCTGCAAATGTTTTTGGGACATTCAGAGCTCTCTGCCACTGTTTTTGGTCCACCAACATTTTCTGGACTTTAGGGGGTCTAGGGTGCCTGTAAAGCCTGTTTTTGGGCCTCCAAAGTTTTCAACATTTTTGAAGGCTTAAGATGCATTTTAAGGCATTTTTTTGAGCTGCCAACATTTTCTGAACTTTCAGGGGTGTAGGATGCATTTTTCGTGCCAAAAATATTTTTGGGAATTTCAGTGGTCTAGGATGCCGGTTAATGCCCCTTTCAGGCTGCAAATGTTTTTGGGACATTCAGAGCTCTCTGACACCATATTTGGTCCACCAACATTCTATGGATTTTAGGGGGTCTAGGATGCCTGTAAACCTCTTTTCTGGGCCTCCAAAGTGTTCAACATTTTTGGATGTCTAAAATGCATTTTAATGCCTTTTTTGGGCTGCCAACATTTTCTGAACTTTCAGGGGTGTAGGATGCATTTTTCGTGCCAAAAATATTTTGGGAAATTTCAGTGGTCTAGGATGCGGGTTAATGCCCCTTTCAGGCTGCAAATGTTTTGGGGCAATCAAAGCTCTCTGACACAGGTTTTAGTCCACCAATATTTTCTGGACTTTAGGGGGTCTAGGATGCCTGTAAACCTCTTTTCTGGGCCTCCAAAGTGTTCAACATTTTTGGAGGTCTAAAATGCATTTTAATGCCTTTTTTGGGCTGCCAACATTTTCTGAACTTTCAGGGGTGTAGGATGCATTTTTCGTGCCAAAAATATTTCTGGGAATTTCAGTGGTCTAGGATGCGTGTTAATGCATCTTTAAGTCTGCAAATGTTTTTGGGACATTCAGAGATCTCTGACACAGTTTTTGGTCCACCAACATTTTCTGGACTTTAGGGGCTCTAGGATGCCTATAAACCCCTTTTTTGGGCTTCCAAAGTTTTCAACATTTTTTTAGGCCTAAAATGCATTTTAAGGCCTTCTTTGGGCTGCTAACATATTCTGAGCTTTCAGGGGTATAGGATGCATTTTTCGTGGCAGAAATATTTTTGGGAATTTCAGTGGTCTAGGATGCGGGTTAATGCCCGTTTCAGGCTGCAAATGTTTTTGGGACATTCAGAGCTCTCTGCCACCGTTTTTGGTCCGCCAACATTTTCTGGACTTTAGGGGGTCTAGGGTGCCTGTAAAGCCTGTTTTTGGGCCTCCAAAGTTTTAAACATTTTTGAAGGCCTAAGACGCATTTTAAGGCATTTTTTTGAGCTGCCAACATTTTCTGAACTTTCAGGGGAGTAGGATGCATTTTTCGTGCCAAAAATATTTTGGGAAATTTCAGTGGTCTAGGATGCGGGTTAATGCCCCTTTCAGGCTGCAAATGTTTTGGGGCATTCAAAGCTCTCTGACACAGGTTTTAGTCCACCAATATTTTCTGGACTTTAGGGGGTCTAGGATGCCTATAAACGCCTTTTTTGGGCCTCCAAAGATTTTCTTTTACATTTTTGCAGGCCTATAATGCATTTTAAGGCCTTTTTTGGGCTGCTAACATATTCTGAACTTTCAGGGGTGTAGGATGCATTTTTCGTGCCAAAAATAGTTTTGGGAATTTCAGTGGTCTAGGATGCGGGTTAATGCCCCTTTCAGGCTGCAAATGTTTTTGGGACATTCAGAGCTCTCTGACACTATATTTGGTCCACCAACATTCTCTGGACTTTAGGGGGTCTAGGATGCCTGTAAACCCCTTTTTTGGGCCTCCAAAGTTTTCAACATTTTTGCAGGTCTAAAATGCATTTTAATGCCTTTTTTGAGCTGCCAACATTTTCTGAACTTTCAGGGGTGTAGGATGCATTTTTCGTGCCAAAAATATTTCTGGGAATTTCAGGGGTCTAGGATTCGGGTTAATGCATCTTTAAGTCTGCAAATGTTTTTGGGACATTCAGAGCTCTCTGACACAGTTTTTGGTCCACCAACATTTTCTGGACTTTAGGGGCTCTAGGATGCCTATAAACCCCTTTTTTGGGCTTACAAAGTTTTCAACATTTTTGTAGGCCTAAAATGCATTTTAAGGCCTTCTTTGGGCTGCTAACATATTCTGAACTTTCAGGGGTGTAGAATGCATTTTTCGTGCCAAAAATATTTTGGGAAATTTCAGTGGTCTAGGATGCGGGTTAATGCCCCTTTCAGGCTGCAAATGTTTTTGGGACATTCAGAGCTCTCTGACACCATTTTTGGTGCACCAACATTTTCTGGACTTTAGGGGTCTAGGAGGCCTTTAAACTCCATTTTTGGGCCTCCAAAGTTTTCATCATTTTTGAAGGCATAAGATGCATTTTAAGGCCTTTTTTGTGCTGCCAACAGTTTCAGAACTTTCAGGGGTGTAGGATGCATTATCCGTGCCAAAAATATTTTTGGGAATTTCAGTGGTCTAGGATGCGGGTTAATACCCCTTTCAGGCTGCAAATGTTTTGGGACATTCAGAGCTCTCTGACACCATATTTGGTCCACCAACATTCTCTGGACTTTAGGGGGTCTAGGATGCCTGTAAACCCCTTTTTTGGGCCTCCAAAGTTTTCAACATTTTTGTAGGTCTAAAATGCATTTTAATGCCTTTATTGGGCTGCTAACATATTCTGAACCTTCAGGGGTGTAGGATGCATTTTTCGTGCCAAAAATATTTCTGGGAATTTCAGTGGTCTAGGATGCGGGTTAATTCCCCTTTAAGTCTGCAAATGTTTTTGGGACATTCGGAGCTCTCTGCCACCGTTTTTGGTCCACCAACATTTTCTGGACTTTAGGGGGTCTAGGGTGCCTGTAAAGCCTGTTTTTGGGCCTCCAAAGTTTTCAACATTTTTGAAGGCCTAACATGCATTTTAAGGCATTTTTTTGAACTACCAACATTTTCTGAACTTTCAGGGGTGTAGGATGCATTTTTCGTGCCAAAAATATTTTGGGAAATTTCAGTGGTCTAGGATGCGGGTTAATGCCCCTTTCAGGCTGCAAATGTTTTGGGGCATTCAAAGCTCTCTGACACAGGTTTTAGTCCACCAATATTTTCTGGACTTTAGGGGGTCTAGGATGCCTGTAAACCTCTTTTCTGGGCCTCCAAAGTGTTCAACATTTTTGGAGGTCTAAAATGCGTTTTAATGCCTTTTTTGGGCTGCCAACATTTTCTGAACTTTCAGGGGTGTAGGATGCATTTTTCGTGCCAAAAATATTTCTGGGAATTTCAGTGGTCTAGGATGCGGGTTAATGCATCTTAAAGTCTGCAAATGTTTTTGGGACATTCAGAGATCTCTGACACAGTTTTTGGTCCACCAACATTTTCTGGACTTTAGGGGGTCTAGGATGCCTGTAAACCCCTTTTTTGGGCTTCCAAAGTTTTCAACATTTTTTTAGGCCTAAAATGCATTTTAAGGCCTTCTTTGGGCTGCTAACATATTCTGAGCTTTCAGGGGTATAGGATGCATTTTTCGTGGCAGAAATATTTTTGGGAATTTCAGTGGTCTAGGATGCGGGTTAATGCCCCTTTCAGGCTGCAAATGTTTTTGGGACATTCAGAGCTCTCTGCCACCGTTTTTGGTCCACCAACATTTTCTGGACTTTAGGGGGTCTAGGGTGCCTGTAAAGCCTGTTTTTGGGCCTCCAAAGTTTTCAACATTTTTGAAGGCCTAAGATGCATTTTAAGGCATTTTTTTGAGCTGCCAACATTTTCTGAACTTTCAGGGGAGTAGGATGCATTTTTCGTGCCAAAAATATTTTGGGAAATTTCAGTGGTCTAGGATGCGGGTTAATGCCCCTTTCAGGCTGCAAATGTTTTGGGGCATTCAAAGCTCTCTGACACAGGTTTTAGTCCACCAATATTTTCTGGACTTTAGGGGGTCTAGGATGCCTGTAAACCCCTTTTTTGGGCCTCCAAAGTTTTCAACATTTTTTGCAGGTCTAAAATGCATTTCAATGCCTTTTTTGGGCTGCTAACATATTCGGAAATTTCAGGGGTGTAGGATGTATTTTTCGTGCCAAAAATATTTCTGGGAATTTCAGTGGTCTAGGATGCGGGTTAATGCCCCTTTCAGGCTGCAAATGTTTTTGGGACATTCAAAGCTCTCTGACACAGTTTTTGGTCCACCAATATTTTCTGGACTTTAGGGGGTCTAGGATGCCTGTAAACCCCTTTTCTGGGCCTCCAAAGTGTTCAACATTTTTGGAGGTCTAAAATGCATTTTAATGCCTTTTTTGGGCTGCCAACATTTTCTGAACTTTCAGGGGTGTAGGATGCATTTTTCGTGCCAAAAATATTTCTGGGAATTTCAGTGGTCTAGGATGCGGGTTAATGCATCTTTAAGTCTGCAAATGTTTTTGGGACATTCAGAGATCTCTGACACAGTTTTTGGTCCACCAACATTTTCTGGACTTTAGGGTCTCTAGGAAGCCTATAAACCCCTTTTTTGGGCGTCCAAAGTTTTCAACATTTTTTTAGGCCTAAAATGCATTTTAAGGCCTTCTTTAGGCTGCTAACATATTCTGAGCTTTCAGGGGTATAGGATGCATTTTTCGTGGCAGAAATATTTTTGGGAATTTCAGTGGTCTAAGATGCGGGTTAATGCCCCTTTCAGGCTGCAAATGTTTTTGGGACATTCAGAGCTCTCTGCCACCGTTTTTGGTCCACCAACATTTTCTGGACTTTAGGGGGTCTAGGGTGCCTGTAAAGCCTGTTTCTGGGCCTCCAAAGTTTTCAACATTTTTGAAGGCCTAAGATGCATTTTAAGGCATTTTTTTGAGCTGCCAACATTTTCTGAACTTTCAGGGGTGTAGGATGCATTTTTCGTGCCAAAAATATTTTGGGAAATTTCAGTGGTCTAGGATGCGGGTTAATGCCCCTTTCAGGCTGCAAATGTTTTGGGGCATTCAAAGCTCTCTGACACAGGTTTTAGTCCACCAATATTTTCTGGACTTTAGGGGGTCTAGGATGCCTGTAAACCTCTTTTCTGGGCCTCCAAAGTGTTCAACATTTTTGGAGGTCTAAAATGCGTTTTAATGCCTTTTTTGGGCTGCCAACATTTTCTGAACTTTCAGGGGTGTAGGATGCATTTTTCGTGCCAAAAATGTTTCTGGGAATTTCAGTGGTCTAGGATGCGGGTTAATGCATCTTAAAGTCTGCAAATGTTTTTGGGACATTCAGAGATCTCTGACACAGTTTTTGGTCCACCAACATTTTCTGGACTTTAGGGGGTCTAGGATGCCTGTAAACCCCTTTTTTGGGCTTCCAAAGTTTTCAACATTTTTTTAGGCCTAAAATGCATTTTAAGGCCTTCTTTGGGCTGCTAACATATTCTGAGCTTTCAGGGGTATAGGATGCATTTTTCGTGGCAGAAATATTTTTGGGAATTTCAGTGGTCTAGGATGCGGGTTAATGCCCCTTTCAGGCTGCAAATGTTTTTGGGACATTCATAGCTCTCTGACACCATATTTGTCCACCAACATTCTCTGGACTTTAGGGGGTCTAGGATGCCTGTAAACCCCTTTTTTGGGCCTCCAAAGTTTTCAACATTTTTGCAGGTCTAAAATGCATTTTAATGCCTTTTTTGGGCTGCTAACATATTCGGAAATTTCAGGGGTGTAGGATGTATTTTTCGTGCCAAAAATATTTCTGGGAATTTCAGTGTCTAGGATGCGGGTTAATGCCCCTTTCAGGCTGCAAATGTTTTTGGGACATTCAAAGCTCTCTGACACAGTTTTTGGTCCACCAATATTTTCTGGACTTTAGGGGGTCTAGGATGCCTGTAAACCCCTTTTCTGGGCCTCCAAAGTGTTCAACATTTTTTTAGGCCTAAAATGCATTTTAAGGCCTTCTTTGGGCTGCTAACATATTCTGAGCTTTCAGGGGTATAGGATGCATTTTTCGTGGCAGAAATATTTTTGGGAATTTCAGTGGTCTAGGATGCGGGTTAATGCCCCTTTCAGGCTGCAAATGTTTTGGGGCATTCAAAGCTCTCTGACACAGGTTTTAGTCCACCAATATTTTCTGGACTTTAGGGGGTCTAGGATGCCTGTAAACCTCTTTTCTGGGCCTCCAAAGTGTTCAACATTTTTGGAGGTCTAAAATGCATTTTAATGCCTTTTTTGGGCTGCCAACATTTTCTGAACTTTCAGGGGTGTAGGATGCATTTTTCGTGCCAAAAATATTTCTGGGAATTTCAGTGGTCTGGGATGCGGGTTAATGCATCTTTAAGTCTGCAAATGTTTTTGGGACATTCAGAGATCTCTGACACAGTTTTTGGTCCACCAACATTTTCTGGATTTTAGGGGCTTTAGGATGCCTGTAAACCCCTTTTTTGGGTCTCCAAAGTTTTCAACATTTTTTAAGGCCTAAGATGCATTTTAAGGCATTTGTTTTGAGCTGTCAACATTTTCTGAACTTTCAGGGGTGTAGGATGCATTTTCCGTGCCAAAAATATTTTTGGGAATTTCAGTGGTCTAGGATGCGGGTTAATGCCCCTTTCAGGCTGCAAATGTTTTTGGGACATTCAGAGCTCTCTGACACCATATTTGGTCCACCAACATTCTCTGGACTTTAGGGGGTCTAGGATGCCTGTAAACCCCTTTTTTGGGCCTCCAAAGTTTTCAACATTTTTTGCAGGTCTAAAATGCATTTTAATGCCTTTTTTGGGCTGCTAACATATTCGGAAATTTCAGGGGTGTAGGATGTATTTTTCGTGCCAAAAATATTTCTGGGAATTTCAGTGGTCTAGGATGCGGGTTAATGCCCCTTTCAGGCTGCAAATGTTTTTGGGACATTCAAAGCTCTCTGACACAGTTTTTGGTCCACCAATATTTTCTGGACTTTAGGGGGTCTAGGATGCCTGTAAACCCCTTTTCTGGGCCTCCAAAGTGTTCAACATTTTTGGAGGTCTAAAATGCATTTTAATGCCTTTTTTGGGCTGCCAACATTTTCTGAACTTTCAGGGGTGTAGGATGCATTTTTCGTGGTAGAAATATTTTTGGGAATTTCAGTGGTCTAGGATGCGGGTTAATGCCCCTTTCAGGCTGCAAATGTTTTTGGGACATTCAGAGCTCTCTGCCACTGTTTTTGGTCCACCAACATTTTCTGGACTTTAGGGGGTCTAGGGTGCCTGTAAAGCCTGTTTTTGGGCCTCCAAAGTTTTCAACATTTTTGAAGGCTTAAGATGCATTTTAAGGCATTTTTTTGAGCTGCCAACATTTTCTGAACTTTCAGGGGTGTAGGATGCATTTTTCGTGCCAAAAATATTTTTGGGAATTTCAGTGGTCTAGGATGCCGGTTAATGCCCCTTTCAGGCTGCAAATGTTTTTGGGACATTCAGAGCTCTCTGACACCATATTTGGTCCACCAACATTCTATGGATTTTAGGGGGTCTAGGATGCCTGTAAACCTCTTTTCTGGGCCTCCAAAGTGTTCAACATTTTTGGATGTCTAAAATGCATTTTAATGCCTTTTTTGGGCTGCCAACATTTTCTGAACTTTCAGGGGTGTAGGATGCATTTTTCGTGCCAAAAATATTTTGGGAAATTTCAGTGGTCTAGGATGCGGGTTAATGCCCCTTTCAGGCTGCAAATGTTTTGGGGCAATCAAAGCTCTCTGACACAGGTTTTAGTCCACCAATATTTTCTGGACTTTAGGGGGTCTAGGATGCCTGTAAACCTCTTTTCTGGGCCTCCAAAGTGTTCAACATTTTTGGAGGTCTAAAATGCATTTTAATGCCTTTTTTGGGCTGCCAACATTTTCTGAACTTTCAGGGGTGTAGGATGCATTTTTCGTGCCAAAAATATTTCTGGGAATTTCAGTGGTCTAGGATGCGTGTTAATGCATCTTTAAGTCTGCAAATGTTTTTGGGACATTCAGAGATCTCTGACACAGTTTTTGGTCCACCAACATTTTCTGGACTTTAGGGGCTCTAGGATGCCTATAAACCCCTTTTTTGGGCTTCCAAAGTTTTCAACATTTTTTTAGGCCTAAAATGCATTTTAAGGCCTTCTTTGGGCTGCTAACATATTCTGAGCTTTCAGGGGTATAGGATGCATTTTTCGTGGCAGAAATATTTTTGGGAATTTCAGTGGTCTAGGATGCGGGTTAATGCCCGTTTCAGGCTGCAAATGTTTTTGGGACATTCAGAGCTCTCTGCCACCGTTTTTGGTCCGCCAACATTTTCTGGACTTTAGGGGGTCTAGGGTGCCTGTAAAGCCTGTTTTTGGGCCTCCAAAGTTTTAAACATTTTTGAAGGCCTAAGACGCATTTTAAGGCATTTTTTTGAGCTGCCAACATTTTCTGAACTTTCAGGGGAGTAGGATGCATTTTTCGTGCCAAAAATATTTTGGGAAATTTCAGTGGTCTAGGATGCGGGTTAATGCCCCTTTCAGGCTGCAAATGTTTTTTTTTTTTTAAAACCTTTATTTTTGATTTTTAAAACATTAAACAACTACGCACCCACATTAGGGTGGTTTTAACTCTGCGCCATGTCCTACCTCCCCCCCGCCCTCTCCTCCCCCCTGCCCCCCCGCTCAGTCCTGTGACTCCTATGGGTGTGCAGTCTTTTTCCGGTTACTTGAGACATGTGGCCGGTGTTGTTAGCTCTGTGTCATCACAGCTGGCTTGTTCCTGTGCCAGGGGTGCCTGGCCGAATGTCAGGTGTCTCTTCAGCTTCGTTTAACAGGAATTGTACTAACGGGCCCCAGATGTCAGGTGGGCGGGCATGTAAGGGTAGTGACTTAATAAAGTCCGTTTCCACATCCTGACAGTAAAGAATGTCCCTGCGCCAGGCAGGGATTGTTGGAGGGGGGCCTCGACCCCAGGCCATAGCCACTCTCCTGCGGGCAAGTGTCAACAGGAGTCCTGCCAATGTCCTTGACGGGGCGGAAAGTGATTTTGTCATGCCGAGTAAGGCTGCCGTTTGGCTCGGTTGTATCTCCTCACCCACTATTGCTGCTGTCGTCTCCAAGACTCGGCTCCAGAAGGGTGTTACTTCAGGGCACTCCCATGCGAGGTGGACGAAGTCTGCTGGTTGCATCCCACATCTCTCGCAGTTCGCATCCGCCTCCGGGTGGTGTCTGTTAGCTTTTGCTGGTGTGTAATAGGTCTGGTGGAGGAAGTTGAAATGAATTAGTTTAAGGCGAGAGTTGAGAGCTATTTTTTGTGTCTGTTTCAGGATGTAGGTCCAATCTTCCTCTGGAATGGTCATGTGTAGGGACCTCTCCCATCTGGTCTTTGCCTGAGTAAGTTTGGGTGTCGTGTCTGTGATGATGGATTTGTAGATTTGCGACACCAGCTTGCCCTCGCCTTGCGCCTGTATGGCATTGTGGAGTAGTTGCCAGGTTGGGGGTTGTTGGGGGAAGTCTGGCAAGAGAGCTTGTAGAGTGTACCTGGTCCTGAAATATAGGAATGTGTCAAGTGCGGTGTTGCCGCCTTTCGATTTTGCTTGTTGTGGTGTTATAAAGCCGTCCTCCGTGAAGAAGTCTCCCAGGGTCTTTATTTGTAATTTGTCAACCCACTGGTGAAATACTTTCTCAGATGTCAGTGGAACTCCTGGGATGAACTTTACAGGCAATAACGGAGAGTATCGAGGTTGTACCCCGTATATTTGAGCCAGTCTCTTCCAGACCTTGTACGTTGAAAGCATTGCGTTCATGGTGCAGTTGGGGACGGGAATTTGGCTGAAGACGACTGCTGTTAACAGGTTTGGGGTAGCCAGGGCTCGCTCCACCTGCACGTGAGGTCTGATTGTATGGGTGGCGTACCAATGGCTGAGGAATTGCGCCTGGGCTGCCCAGAAGTACTTCTCCAGGTCTGGGAGGGCGAGGCCCCCGCTCATCACCGGGAGTGTCAACGTTGCGTGCGCCACTCTGGCTGGTTTGCCTGCCCAGAGCAGCTCAAGGACCATACTCTTTAGTCTTTTCAGGAAGGTTTGGGGTAGCAGTATAGGGATATTGGTGAATAGGTACAACAGTTTTGGAAGAATCACCATCTTGACCAGGGAAGCTCTCCCCCAGAGCGTTAGCGGTAAGGACTTCCACCGCGTCACTTTTTCCTGGAGGGACTTGACTACCTCTTCGTAGTTGTCGCGGAACACCTCGTGGTAACTCAGGGACATATGGACCCCCAGGTACCGGACTTTGGACGTTTTCCATGTGAACTGGAAGTCATCCGCGAATGGTTTGGTAGTAGGGGTCAGCGGGAATATGATGGACTTCGCTGGATTGACCTTCAGGCCGGAGGCTGTTCCAAACTTGATTACCTCCCTCATGACCGGGTTTAGATTTTCTTCGGGATCCCGAATGAGCAATGCCACATCGTCTGCGTAGAGGGACGTAATGAGCTTGTGCGGTCCGATTACGAGCCCTCTTTGTTGTCTATGCTCTCTTAGGTTGGAGGCCAACGGTTCCATTATCAGGGCGAAGATGAGTGCTGAGAGCGGGCAGCCCTGTCTGGTGCCCCGTTGGAGCTCTATGGGAGCGGATTTTGCCGTGCCTACGATGATGTTGGAGCGTGGCTTGTTGTACAATAGAGAAACAAGTTTGATGAAGCGCGCACCCAGCCCCATTCTGGTGAGTACGGAGAACATGAACGGCCATTCCACTGAATCGAATGCCTTCTCGGCGTCGAGGAGGACTGCGATTGCTTGAGCTGAGGGATCGAGAGCTTCGATGACGCTGAACAGCCTCCTGATGCCAAAGGTTGTATTGCGGCCCGGTATGAAGCCTGCCTGATCTGCTAGTACCAAGGTGGGCATCAGTGGTAGTAGTCTGTTGGTAAGTACCTTCGCGAGTATCTTGTTGTCGAGATTGAGGAGGGAGATGGGTCTGTATGATGCACAGTCCTCCGATGGTTTGCCTGGTTTGTGCAGAAGGATGATGTTGGCTTCTCGGGTAGAGTGGGGGAGGGATCCCTTCTCCAACGACTCCTCATAAACTGCCGTCAGAAGGGGAGCGATGGTGTGTGCGAAGGCTTTGTAAAACTCCCCGGTTAAGCCGTCTGGGCCGGGAGCTTTGGAGTTCGGGAGGGATTTTATGGCATCAATAATCTCCTCTTGAGTGATTAGCTCATTCAGCGGTTCTCGCAGGGGTTGTTCGACCCAGTACAGTTCAGTATCCTCTAGGTACTCCCTTGCGGCGGTTGGGTCTCCGTTGTGTCTAGTACTGTAGAGTTCTTGATAAAACAGCCTGAATTCTTCTGCCATGTCTTCGTCGGTGTGGGCCATTTGTCCCTGTTTGTTCCTGATCCCTTCTATCGGGGGCAGTTTATTGTCGGCTCTGACCAAGTTTGCCAGAAGAGCGCCCGGTTTTTGCCCCTCGCCGTATTGCCTGACCAATCTGTCGCGGTTTAGGAATTTCACTTCGCGATCGGCGGCGTTCCTGAATCTTTGTAGCTCTTCTCTCAGGGCGACTGATCTTGTTGGGTTGTTTGTGTCGGTGCCTTGAAGTTCTAGCTGTTTTAGCTTCTCTTCGCTGGTTGCCAGCTCCCGCCTTATGAGTTTCAGGATGCCATTTTCTTTGGCGTGGCAGACCCCTCTGATGTAGCACTTCAGAGTTTCCCAGAGCGTGCTGGCTGAGGAAACTGACCCTGTGTTGGCTTCAAGGAACATCGAGATCTCCTTCTTCAGTTCCGTCGCGAAGACCTCGTCTCGCATGGAGCCTGTTTTGAAGCGCCACCTCGTTAGGGGAGGTTTGGGATTAGCCGGGATGAGGACGAGAGTTACTGGGGAGTGGTCTGAGAGAGTTCTTGGTTGGATGTCGCATGAGCCGCTGGTCCATGGGCCGTTCCTTGAGGTCAGAAGGTAGTCGATTCTAGAGCTAGAGTTGTGTGGTGCGGAGTGGAATGTGTATTCTCGCCGCTCTCCGTTTGATGCTCTCCATGAGTCTTTCAGGTCGAATGCTTTGCATATTTCTTTTATTTGGAGGCAGGCTCTGGACGGAGGGTGTGGGGTAGCGTGGGATCTGTCTTTCACCGGGTTCAGCACTGTGTTCATGTCCCCACCCCAGATTATGGTTGCGGGGTCTCGAGACGAGAGATGGGATAGCACCCAGCTGAAGTTGTCAGGGCCGTCTACGTTTGGTGCGTAGGAGTTGACAAGGGTGATTTTTTGGCCATCTATGATGCCACTTACGAGGACTGTCCTCCCTTCGATGTCTTTGGATGTGTGGACAAGGCGGAAGCCAATCCTCTTATGTATAAGGATCGCTACTCCTCTAGAATATGACGAGTAAGAGGAGAAGTACCTGTGGCATCCCCAACTCTTGGCCCACTGATGGTCCTTCCCTGGGAGCAAGTGTGTTTCTTGAATCATGGCTATGTCCACTTCATGTCTCCTTAGGTATTGGAGGATTTTCCTGGTTTTCGATGGGACATTGCCTCCTCTTATGTTCCAGGTTATGACTTTGAATGGAGTAAATTAGGGTCTATGTTGATTCGTCGTCTGTTTCTCAAGATTGTTGGTATTGTAGTTGGGAGTGATCTGGCGGATAGAATGGAGTCGGGAGGTTCGGAGGTTGGGCTTTGTGTTTGCGTTAGTGAAGCGGGGGGGTGTGGGGGAGATGGCGCGGAACCTGGATGCTCCTCACTGTTGAACCATTGTGAGGATACCCCAGGCTGCAAATGTTTTGGGGCATTCAAAGCTCTCTGACACAGGTTTTAGTCCACCAATATTTTCTGGACTTTAGGGGGTCTAGGATGCCTATAAACGCCTTTTTTGGGCCTCCAAAGATTTTCTTTTACATTTTTGCAGGCCTATAATGCATTTTAAGGCCTTTTTTGGGCTGCTAACATATTCTGAACTTTCAGGGGTGTAGGATGCATTTTTCGTGCCAAAAATAGTTTTGGGAATTTCAGTGGTCTAGGATGCGGGTTAATGCCCCTTTCAGGCTGCAAATGTTTTTGGGACATTCAGAGCTCTCTGACACTATATTTGGTCCACCAACATTCTCTGGACTTTAGGGGGTCTAGGATGCCTGTAAACCCCTTTTTTGGGCCTCCAAAGTTTTCAACATTTTTGCAGGTCTAAAATGCATTTTAATGCCTTTTTTGAGCTGCCAACATTTTCTGAACTTTCAGGGGTGTAGGATGCATTTTTCGTGCCAAAAATATTTCTGGGAATTTCAGGGGTCTAGGATTCGGGTTAATGCATCTTTAAGTCTGCAAATGTTTTTGGGACATTCAGAGCTCTCTGACACAGTTTTTGGTCCACCAACATTTTCTGGACTTTAGGGGCTCTAGGATGCCTATAAACCCCTTTTTTGGGCTTACAAAGTTTTCAACATTTTTGTAGGCCTAAAATGCATTTTAAGGCCTTCTTTGGGCTGCTAACATATTCTGAACTTTCAGGGGTGTAGAATGCATTTTTCGTGCCAAAAATATTTTGGGAAATTTCAGTGGTCTAGGATGCGGGTTAATGCCCCTTTCAGGCTGCAAATGTTTTTGGGACATTCAGAGCTCTCTGACACCATTTTTGGTGCACCAACATTTTCTGGACTTTAGGGGTCTAGGAGGCCTTTAAACTCCATTTTTGGGCCTCCAAAGTTTTCATCATTTTTGAAGGCATAAGATGCATTTTAAGGCCTTTTTTGTGCTGCCAACAGTTTCAGAACTTTCAGGGGTGTAGGATGCATTATCCGTGCCAAAAATATTTTTGGGAATTTCAGTGGTCTAGGATGCGGGTTAATACCCCTTTCAGGCTGCAAATGTTTTGGGACATTCAGAGCTCTCTGACACCATATTTGGTCCACCAACATTCTCTGGACTTTAGGGGGTCTAGGATGCCTGTAAACCCCTTTTTTGGGCCTCCAAAGTTTTCAACATTTTTGTAGGTCTAAAATGCATTTTAATGCCTTTATTGGGCTGCTAACATATTCTGAACCTTCAGGGGTGTAGGATGCATTTTTCGTGCCAAAAATATTTCTGGGAATTTCAGTGGTCTAGGATGCGGGTTAATTCCCCTTTAAGTCTGCAAATGTTTTTGGGACATTCGGAGCTCTCTGCCACCGTTTTTGGTCCACCAACATTTTCTGGACTTTAGGGGGTCTAGGGTGCCTGTAAAGCCTGTTTTTGGGCCTCCAAAGTTTTCAACATTTTTGAAGGCCTAACATGCATTTTAAGGCATTTTTTTGAACTACCAACATTTTCTGAACTTTCAGGGGTGTAGGATGCATTTTTCGTGCCAAAAATATTTTGGGAAATTTCAGTGGTCTAGGATGCGGGTTAATGCCCCTTTCAGGCTGCAAATGTTTTGGGGCATTCAAAGCTCTCTGACACAGGTTTTAGTCCACCAATATTTTCTGGACTTTAGGGGGTCTAGGATGCCTGTAAACCTCTTTTCTGGGCCTCCAAAGTGTTCAACATTTTTGGAGGTCTAAAATGCGTTTTAATGCCTTTTTTGGGCTGCCAACATTTTCTGAACTTTCAGGGGTGTAGGATGCATTTTTCGTGCCAAAAATATTTCTGGGAATTTCAGTGGTCTAGGATGCGGGTTAATGCATCTTAAAGTCTGCAAATGTTTTTGGGACATTCAGAGATCTCTGACACAGTTTTTGGTCCACCAACATTTTCTGGACTTTAGGGGGTCTAGGATGCCTGTAAACCCCTTTTTTGGGCTTCCAAAGTTTTCAACATTTTTTTAGGCCTAAAATGCATTTTAAGGCCTTCTTTGGGCTGCTAACATATTCTGAGCTTTCAGGGGTATAGGATGCATTTTTCGTGGCAGAAATATTTTTGGGAATTTCAGTGGTCTAGGATGCGGGTTAATGCCCCTTTCAGGCTGCAAATGTTTTTGGGACATTCAGAGCTCTCTGCCACCGTTTTTGGTCCACCAACATTTTCTGGACTTTAGGGGGTCTAGGGTGCCTGTAAAGCCTGTTTTTGGGCCTCCAAAGTTTTCAACATTTTTGAAGGCCTAAGATGCATTTTAAGGCATTTTTTTGAGCTGCCAACATTTTCTGAACTTTCAGGGGAGTAGGATGCATTTTTCGTGCCAAAAATATTTTGGGAAATTTCAGTGGTCTAGGATGCGGGTTAATGCCCCTTTCAGGCTGCAAATGTTTTGGGGCATTCAAAGCTCTCTGACACAGGTTTTAGTCCACCAATATTTTCTGGACTTTAGGGGGTCTAGGATGCCTGTAAACCCCTTTTTTGGGCCTCCAAAGTTTTCAACATTTTTTGCAGGTCTAAAATGCATTTCAATGCCTTTTTTGGGCTGCTAACATATTCGGAAATTTCAGGGGTGTAGGATGTATTTTTCGTGCCAAAAATATTTCTGGGAATTTCAGTGGTCTAGGATGCGGGTTAATGCCCCTTTCAGGCTGCAAATGTTTTTGGGACATTCAAAGCTCTCTGACACAGTTTTTGGTCCACCAATATTTTCTGGACTTTAGGGGGTCTAGGATGCCTGTAAACCCCTTTTCTGGGCCTCCAAAGTGTTCAACATTTTTGGAGGTCTAAAATGCATTTTAATGCCTTTTTTGGGCTGCCAACATTTTCTGAACTTTCAGGGGTGTAGGATGCATTTTTCGTGCCAAAAATATTTCTGGGAATTTCAGTGGTCTAGGATGCGGGTTAATGCATCTTTAAGTCTGCAAATGTTTTTGGGACATTCAGAGATCTCTGACACAGTTTTTGGTCCACCAACATTTTCTGGACTTTAGGGTCTCTAGGAAGCCTATAAACCCCTTTTTTGGGCGTCCAAAGTTTTCAACATTTTTTTAGGCCTAAAATGCATTTTAAGGCCTTCTTTAGGCTGCTAACATATTCTGAGCTTTCAGGGGTATAGGATGCATTTTTCGTGGCAGAAATATTTTTGGGAATTTCAGTGGTCTAAGATGCGGGTTAATGCCCCTTTCAGGCTGCAAATGTTTTTGGGACATTCAGAGCTCTCTGCCACCGTTTTTGGTCCACCAACATTTTCTGGACTTTAGGGGGTCTAGGGTGCCTGTAAAGCCTGTTTCTGGGCCTCCAAAGTTTTCAACATTTTTGAAGGCCTAAGATGCATTTTAAGGCATTTTTTTGAGCTGCCAACATTTTCTGAACTTTCAGGGGTGTAGGATGCATTTTTCGTGCCAAAAATATTTTGGGAAATTTCAGTGGTCTAGGATGCAGGTTAATGCCCCTTTCAGGCTGCAAATGTTTTGGGGCATTCAAAGCTCTCTGACACAGGTTTTAGTCCACCAATATTTTCTGGACTTTAGGGGGTCAAGGATGCCTATAAACCCCTTATTTGGGCCTCCAAAGATTTGTTTTTACATTTTTGCAGGCCTATAATGCATTTTAAGGCCTTTTTTGTGCTGCTAACATATTCTGAACTTTCAGGGGTGTAGGATGCATTTTTCGTGCCAAAAATATTTTTGGGAATTTCAGTGGTCTAGGATGCGGGTTAATTCCCCTTTAAGTCTGCAAATGTTTTTGGGACATTCAGAGCTCTCTGACACAGTTTTTGGTCCACCAACATTTTCTGGACTTTAGGGGATCTAGGATGCCTGTAAACCCTTTTTTTGGGCCTCCAAAGTTTTCAACATTTTTTGCAGGTCTAAAATGCATTTTAATGCCTTTTTTGGGCTGCTAACATATTCGGAAATTTCAGGGGTGTAGGATGCATTTTTCGTGCCAAAAATATTTCTGGGAATTTCAGTGGTCTAGGATGCGGGTTAATGCATCTTTAAGTCTGCAAATGTTTTTGGGACATTCAGAGATCTCTGACACAGTTTTTGGTCCACCAACATTTTCTGGACTTTAGGGGCTCTAGGGTGCCTATAAACCCCTTTTTTGGGCGTCCAAAGTTTTCAACATTTTTTTAGGCCTAAAATGCATTTTAAGGCCTTCTTTGGGCTGCTAACATATTCTGAGCTTTCAGGGGTATAGGATGCATTTTTCGTGGCAGAAATATTTTTGGGAATTTCAGTGGTCTAGGATGCGGGTTAATGCCCCTTTCAGGCTGCAAATGTTTTTGGGACATTCAGAGCTCTCTGCCACCGTTTTTGGTCCACCAACATTTTCTGGACTTTAGGGGGTCTAGGGTGCCTGTAAAGCCTGTTTTTGGGCCTCCAAAGTTTTCAACATTTTTGAAGGCCTAAGATGCATTTTAAGGCATTTTTTTGAGCTGCCAACATTTTCTGAACTTTCAGGGGTGTAGGATGCATTTTTCGTGCCAAAAATATTTTGGGAATTTCAGTGGTCTAGGATGCCGGTTAATGCCCCTTTCAGGCTGCAAATGTTTTTGGGACATTCAGAGCTCTCTGACACCATATTTGGTCCACCAACATTCTATGGATTTTAGGGGGTCTAGGATGCCTGTAAACCTCTTTTCTGGGCCTCCAAAGTGTTCAACATTTTTGGATGTCTAAAATGCATTTTAATGCCTTTTTTGGGCTGCCAACATTTTCTGAACTTTCAGGGGTGTAGGATGCATTTTTCGTGCCAAAAATATTTTGGGAAATTTCAGTGGTCTAGGATGCGGGTTAATGCCCCTTTCAGGCTGCAAATGTTTTGGGGCAATCAAAGCTCTCTGACACAGGTTTTAGTCCACCAATATTTTCTGGACTTTAGGGGGTCTAGGATGCCTGTAAACCTCTTTTCTGGGCCTCCAAAGTGTTCAACATTTTTGGAGGTCTAAAATGCATTTTAATGCCTTTTTTGGGCTGCCAACATTTTCTGAACTTTCAGGGGTGTAGGATGCATTTTTCGTGCCAAAAATATTTCTGGGAATTTCAGTGGTCTAGGATGCGTGTTAATGCATCTTTAAGTCTGCAAATGTTTTTGGGACATTCAGAGATCTCTGACACAGTTTTTGGTCCACCAACATTTTCTGGACTTTAGGGGCTCTAGGATGCCTATAAACCCCTTTTTTGGGCTTCCAAAGTTTTCAACATTTTTTTAGGCCTAAAATGCATTTTAAGGCCTTCTTTAGGCTGCTAACATATTCTGAGCTTTCAGGGGTATAGGATGCATTTTTCGTGGCAGAAATATTTTTGGGAATTTCAGTGGTCTAGGATGCGGGTTAATGCCCCTTTCAGGCTGCAAATGTTTTTGGGACATTCAGAGCTCTCTGCCACCGTTTTTGGTCCACCAACATTTTCTGGACTTTAGGGGGTCTAGGGTGCCTGTAAAGCCTGTTTCTGGGCCTCCAAAGTTTTCAACATTTTTGAAGGCCTAAGATGCATTTTAAGGCATTTTTTTGAGCTGCCAACATTTTCTGAACTTTCAGGGGTGTAGGATGCATTTTTCGTGCCAAAAATATTTTGGGAAATTTCAGTGGTCTAGGATGCGGGTTAATGCCCCTTTCAGGCTGCAAATGTTTTGGGGCATTCAAAGCTCTCTGACACAGGTTTTAGTCCACCAATATTTTCTGGACTTTAGGGGGTCTAGGATGCCTATAAACCCCTTATTTGGGCCTCCAAAGATTTGTTTTTACATTTTTGCAGGCCTATAATGCATTTTAAGGCCTTTTTTGTGCTGCTAACATATTCTGAACTTTCAGGGGTGTAGGATGCATTTTTCGTGCCAAAAATATTTTTGGGAATTTCAGTGGTCTAGGATGCGGGTTAATTCCCCTTTAAGTCTGCAAATGTTTTTGGGACATTCAGAGCTCTCTGACACAGTTTTTGGTCCACCAACATTTTCTGGACTTTAGGGGATCTAGGATGCCTGTAAACCCTTTTTTTGGGCCTCCAAAGTTTTCAACATTTTTTGCAGGTCTAAAATGCATTTTAATGCCTTTTTTGGGCTGCTAACATATTCGGAAATTTCAGGGGTGTAGGATGCATTTTTCGTGCCAAAAATATTTCTGGGAATTTCAGTGGTCTAGGATGCGGGTTAATGCATCTTTAAGTCTGCAAATGTTTTTGGGACATTCAGAGATCTCTGACACAGTTTTTGGTCCACCAACATTTTCTGGACTTTAGGGGCTCTAGGGTGCCTATAAACCCCTTTTTTGGGCGTCCAAAGTTTTCAACATTTTTTTAGGCCTAAAATGCATTTTAAGGCCTTCTTTGGGCTGCTAACATATTCTGAGCTTTCAGGGGTATAGGATGCATTTTTCGTGGCAGAAATATTTTTGGGAATTTCAGTGGTCTAGGATGCGGGTTAATGCCCCTTTCAGGCTGCAAATGTTTTTGGGACATTCAGAGCTCTCTGCCACCGTTTTTGGTCCACCAACATTTTCTGGACTTTAGGGGGTCTAGGGTGCCTGTAAAGCCTGTTTTTGGGCCTCCAAAGTTTTCAACATTTTTGAAGGCCTAAGATGCATTTTAAGGCATTTTTTTGAGCTGCCAACATTTTCTGAACTTTCAGGGGTGTAGGATGCATTTTTCGTGCCAAAAATATTTTGGGAATTTCAGTGGTCTAGGATGCCGGTTAATGCCCCTTTCAGGCTGCAAATGTTTTTGGGACATTCAGAGCTCTCTGACACCATATTTGGTCCACCAACATTCTATGGATTTTAGGGGGTCTAGGATGCCTGTAAACCTCTTTTCTGGGCCTCCAAAGTGTTCAACATTTTTGGATGTCTAAAATGCATTTTAATGCCTTTTTTGGGCTGCCAACATTTTCTGAACTTTCAGGGGTGTAGGATGCATTTTTCGTGCCAAAAATATTTTGGGAAATTTCAGTGGTCTAGGATGCGGGTTAATGCCCCTTTCAGGCTGCAAATGTTTTGGGGCAATCAAAGCTCTCTGACACAGGTTTTAGTCCACCAATATTTTCTGGACTTTAGGGGGTCTAGGATGCCTGTAAACCTCTTTTCTGGGCCTCCAAAGTGTTCAACATTTTTGGAGGTCTAAAATGCATTTTAATGCCTTTTTTGGGCTGCCAACATTTTCTGAACTTTCAGGGGTGTAGGATGCATTTTTCGTGCCAAAAATATTTCTGGGAATTTCAGTGGTCTAGGATGCGTGTTAATGCATCTTTAAGTCTGCAAATGTTTTTGGGACATTCAGAGATCTCTGACACAGTTTTTGGTCCACCAACATTTTCTGGACTTTAGGGGCTCTAGGATGCCTATAAACCCCTTTTTTGGGCTTCCAAAGTTTTCAACATTTTTTTAGGCCTAAAATGCATTTTAAGGCCTTCTTTAGGCTGCTAACATATTCTGAGCTTTCAGGGGTATAGGATGCATTTTTCGTGGCAGAAATATTTTTGGGAATTTCAGTGGTCTAGGATGCGGGTTAATGCCCCTTTCAGGCTGCAAATGTTTTTGGGACATTCAGAGCTCTCTGCCACCGTTTTTGGTCCACCAACATTTTCTGGACTTTAGGGGGTCTAGGGTGCCTGTAAAGCCTGTTTCTGGGCCTCCAAAGTTTTCAACATTTTTGAAGGCCTAAGATGCATTTTAAGGCATTTTTTTGAGCTGCCAACATTTTCTGAACTTTCAGGGGTGTAGGATGCATTTTTCGTGCCAAAAATATTTTGGGAAATTTCAGTGGTCTAGGATGCGGGTTAATGCCCCTTTCAGGCTGCAAATGTTTTGGGGCATTCAAAGCTCTCTGACACAGGTTTTAGTCCACCAATATTTTCTGGACTTTAGGGGGTCTAGGATGCCTATAAACCCCTTATTTGGGCCTCCAAAGATTTGTTTTTACATTTTTGCAGGCCTATAATGAATTTTAAGGCCTTTTTTGTGCTGCTAACATATTCTGAACTTTCAGGGGTGTAGGATGCATTTTTCGTGCCAAAAATATTTTTGGGAATTTCAGTGGTCTAGGATGCGGGTTAATTCCCCTTTAAGTCTGCAAATGTTTTTGGGACATTCAGAGCTCTCTGACACAGTTTTTGGTCCACCAACATTTTCTGGACTTTAGGGGATCTAGGATGCCTGTAAACCCTTTTTTTGGGCCTCCAAAGTTTTCAACATTTTTTGCAGGTCTAAAATGCATTTTAATGCCTTTTTTGGGCTGCCTACATATTCGGAAATTTCAGGGGTGTAGGATGCATTTTTCGTGCCAAAAATATTTCTGGGAATTTCAGTGGTCTAGGATGCGGGTTAATGCATCTTTAAGTCTGCAAATGTTTTTGGGACATTCAGAGATCTCTGACACAGTTTTTGGTCCACCAACATTTTCTGGACTTTAGGGGCTCTAGGGTGCCTATAAACCCCTTTTTTGGGCGTCCAAAGTTTTCAACATTTTTTTAGGCCTAAAATGCATTTTAAGGCCTTCTTTGGGCTGCTAACATATTCTGAGCTTTCAGGGGTATAGGATGCATTTTTCGTGGCAGAAATATTTTTGGGAATTTCAGTGGTCTAGGATGCGGGTTAATGCCCCTTTCAGGCTGCAAATGTTTTTGGGACATTCAGAGCTCTCTGCCACCGTTTTTGGTCCACCAACATTTTCTGGACTTTAGGGGGTCTAGGGTGCCTGTAAAGCCTGTTTTTGGGCCTCCAAAGTTTTCAACATTTTTGAAGGCCTAAGATGCATTTTAAGGCATTTTTTTGAGCTGCCAACATTTTCTGAACTTTCAGGGGTGTAGGATGCATTTTTCGTGCCAAAAATATTTTGGGAAATTTCAGTGGTCTAGGATGCGGGTTAATGCCCCTTTCAGGCTGCAAATGTTTTGGGGTATTCAAAGCTCTCTGACACAGGTTTTAGTCCACCAATATTTTCTGGACTTTAGGGGGTCTAGGATGCCTATAAACCCCTTTTTTGGGCCTCCAAAGATTTTTTTTTTACATTTTTGCAGGCCTATAATGCATTTTAAAGCCTTTTTTGGGCTGCTAACATATTCTGAACTTTCAGGGGTGTAGGATACATTTTTCGTGCCAAAAATATTTTTGGGAATTTCAGTGGTCTAGGATGCGGGTTAATGCCCCTTTCAGGCTGAAAATGTTTTTGGGACATTCAAAGCTCTCTGACACAGTTTTTGGTCCACCAATACTTTCTGGACTTTAGAGGGTCTAGGATGCCTGTAAACCCCTTTTTTGGGTCTCCAAAGATTTCAACATTTTTGAAGGCCTAAAATGCATTTTAAGGCATTTGTTTTGAGCTGCCAAAATTTTCTGAACTTTCAGGGGTGTAGGATGCATTTTCTGTGACAAAAATAGTTTTGGGAATTTCAGTGGTCTAGGATTCGGGTTAATGCATCTTTAAGTCTGTAAATGTTTTTGGAACATTCAGAGCTCTCTGACACAGTTTTTGGTCCACCAACATTTTCTGGACTTTAGGGGCTCTAGGATGCCTATAAACCCCTTTTTTGGGCTTACAAAGTTTTCAACATTTTTGTAGGCCTAAAATGCATTTTAAGGCCTTCTTTGGGCTGCTAACATATTCTGAGCTTTCAGCGGTGTAGGATGCATTTTTCGTGCCAAAAATATTTCTGGGAATTTCAGTGGTCTCGGATGCGGGTTAATGCCCGTTTAAGTCTGCAAATGTTTTTGGGACATTCAGAGCTCTCTGACACCGTTTTTGGTCCACCAACATTTTCTGGACTTTAGGGGGTCTAGGGTGCCTGTAAACCCCTTTTTTGGACCTCCAAGGTTTTCAACATTTTTGAAGGCCTAGATGCATTTTAAGGCATTTTTTTGAGCTGCCAACATTTTCTGAACTTTCAGGGGTGTAGGATGCATCTTTCGCGCCAAAAATATTTCGGGAAATTTCAGTGGTCTAGGATGCGGGTTAATGCCCCTTTCAGGCTGCAAATGTTTTTGGGACATTCAGAGCTCTCTGACACCATTTTTAGTCCACCATAATTTTCTGGACTTTAGGGGTCTAGGAGGCCTGTAAACTCCATTTTTGGGCCTCCAAAGTTTTCATCATTTTTGAAGGCATAAGATGCATTTTAAGGCCTTTTTTTTGAGCTGCCAACAGTTTCAGAACTTTCAGGGGTGTAGGATGCATTTTTCGTGCCAAAAATATTTTTGGGAATTTCAGTGGTCTAGGATGTGGGTTAATGCCCCTTTCAGGCTGCAAATGTTTTGGGACATTCAGGGCTCTCTGACACCATATTTTTTCCACCAACATTCTCTGGACTTTAGGGGGTCTAGGATGCCTGTAAACCCCTTTTTTGGGCCTCCAAAGTTTTCAACATTTTTGCAGGTCTAAAATGCATTTTAATGTCTTTTTTGAGCTGCCAACATTTTCTGAACTTTCAGGGGTGTAGGATGCATTTGTCGTGCCACAAATATTTCTGGGAATTTCAGTGGTCTAGGATGCGGGTTAATGCATTTTTAAGTCTGCAAATGTTTTTGGGACATTCAGAGCTCTCTGACACAGTTTTTGGTCCACCAACATTTTCTGGACTTTAGGGGCTCTAGGATGCCTATAAACCCATTTTTTGGGCTTCCAAAGTTTTCAACATTTTTGTAGGCCTAAAATGCATTTTAAGGCCTTCTTTGGGCTGCTAACATATTCTGAGCTTTCAGGGGTATAGGATGCATTTTTCGTGGCAGAAATATTTTTGGGAATTTCAGTGGTCTAGGATGCGGGTTAATGCCCCTTTCAGGCTGCAAATGTTTTTGGGACATTCAGAGCTCTCTGACACCGTTTTTGGTCCACCAACATTTTCTGGACTTTAGGGGGTCTAGGGTGCCTGTAAACCCCTTTTTTGGACCTCCAAGGTTTTCAACATTTTTGAAGGCCTAGATGCATTTTAAGGCATTTTTTTGAGCTGCCAACATTTTCTGAACTTTCAGGGGTGTAGATTGCATTTTTCGTGCCAAAAATATTTTGGGAAATTTCAGTGGTCTAGGATGCGGGTTAATGCCCCTTTCAGGCTGCAAATGTTTTGGGGCATTCAAAGCTCTCTGACACAGTTTTTGGTCCACCAATATTTTCTGGACTTAAGGGGGTCTAGGATGCCTATAAACCCTTTTTTTGGGCCTCCAAAGATTTGTTTACATTTTTGAGGCCTATAATGCATTTTAAGGCCTTTTTTGGGCTGCTAACATATTCTGAACTTTCAGGGGTGTAGGATGCATTTTTCGTGCCAAATATATTTTTGGGAATTTCAGTGGTCTAGGATGCGGGTTAATGCCCCTTTCAGGCTGCAAATGTTTTTGGGACATTCAGAGCTCTCTGACACCGTTTTTGGTCCACCAATATTTTCTGGACTTTAGGGGGTCTAGGATGCCTGTAAACCCCTTTTTTGGGTCTCCAAAGTTTTCAACATTTTTGTAGGCCTAAAATGCATTTTAATGCCTTTTTTGGGATGCTAACATATTCTGAACTTTCAGGGGTATAGGATGCATTTTTCGTGCCAAAAATATTTCTGGGAATTTCAGTGGTCTAGGATGCGGGTTAATGCATCTTTAAGTCTGAAAATGTTTTTGGGACATTCAGAGCTCTCTGACACAGTTTTTGGTCCACCAACATTTTCTGGACTTTAGGGGGTCTAGGATGCCTATAAACCCCTTTTTTGGGCCTCCAAAGATTTGTTTTTACATTTTTGCAGGCCTATAATGCATTTTAAGGCCTTTTTTTGGGCTGCTAACATATTCTGAACCTTCAGGGGTGTAGGATGCATTTTTCGTGCCAAAAATATTTCTGGGAATTTCAGTGGTCTAGGATGCGGGTTAATGCCCCTTTCAGGCTGCAAATGTTTTTGGGACATTCAGAGCTCTCTGACACCATTTTTAGTCCACCATAATTTTCTGGACTTTAGGGGTCTAGGAGGCCTGTAAACTCCATTTTTGGGCCTCCAAAGTTTTCATCATTTTTGAAGGCATAAGATGCATTTTAAGGCCTTTTTTTTGAGCTGCCAACAGTTTCAGAACTTTCAGGGGTGTAGGATGCATTTTTCGTGCCAAAAATATTTTTGGGAATTTCAGTGGTCTAGGATGTGGGTTAATGCCCCTTTCAGGCTGCAAATGTTTTGGGACATTCAGGGCTCTCTGACACCATATTTTTTCCACCAACATTCTCTGGACTTTAGGGGGTCTAGGATGCCTGTAAACCCCTTTTTTGGGCCTCCAAAGTTTTCAACATTTTTGCAGGTCTAAAATGCATTTTAATGTCTTTTTTGAGCTGCCAACATTTTCTGAACTTTCAGGGGTGTAGGATGCATTTGTCGTGCCACAAATATTTCTGGGAATTTCAGTGGTCTAGGATGCGGGTTAATGCATTTTTAAGTCTGCAAATGTTTTTGGGACATTCAGAGCTCTCTGACACAGTTTTTGGTCCACCAACATTTTCTGGACTTTAGGGGCTCTAGGATGCCTATAAACCCATTTTTTGGGCTTCCAAAGTTTTCAACATTTTTGTAGGCCTAAAATGCATTTTAAGGCCTTCTTTGGGCTGCTAACATATTCTGAGCTTTCAGGGGTATAGGATGCATTTTTCGTGGCAGAAATATTTTTGGGAATTTCAGTGGTCTAGGATGCGGGTTAATGCCCCTTTCAGGCTGCAAATGTTTTTGGGACATTCAGAGCTCTCTGACACCGTTTTTGGTCCACCAACATTTTCTGGACTTTAGGGGGTCTAGGGTGCCTGTAAACCCCTTTTTTGGACCTCCAAGGTTTTCAACATTTTTGAAGGCCTAGATGCATTTTAAGGCATTTTTTTGAGCTGCCAACATTTTCTGAACTTTCAGGGGTGTAGATTGCATTTTTCGTGCCAAAAATATTTTGGGAAATTTCAGTGGTCTAGGATGCGGGTTAATGCCCCTTTCAGGCTGCAAATGTTTTGGGGCATTCAAAGCTCTCTGACACAGTTATTGGTCCACCAATATTTTCTGGACTTAAGGGGGTCTAGGATGCCTATAAACCCTTTTTTTGGGCCTCCAAAGATTTGTTTACATTTTTGAGGCCTATAATGCATTTTAAGGCCTTTTTTGGGCTGCTAACATATTCTGAACTTTCAGGGGTGTAGGATGCATTTTTCGTGCCAAATATATTTTTGGGAATTTCAGTGGTCTAGGATGCGGGTTAATGCCCCTTTCAGGCTGCAAATGTTTTTGGGACATTCAGAGCTCTCTGACACCGTTTTTGGTCCACCAATATTTTCTGGACTTTAGGGGGTCTAGGATGCCTGTAAACCCCTTTTTTGGGTCTCCAAAGTTTTCAACATTTTTGTAGGCCTAAAATGCATTTTAATGCCTTTTTTGGGATGCTAACATATTCTGAACTTTCAGGGGTATAGGATGCATTTTTCGTGCCAAAAATATTTCTGGGAATTTCAGTGGTCTAGGATGCGGGTTAATGCATCTTTAAGTCTGAAAATGTTTTTGGGACATTCAGAGCTCTCTGACACAGTTTTTGGTCCACCAACATTTTCTGGACTTTAGGGGGTCTAGGATGCCTATAAACCCCTTTTTTGGGCCTCCAAAGATTTGTTTTTACATTTTTGCAGGCCTATAATGCATTTTAAGGCCTTTTTTTGGGCTGCTAACATATTCTGAACCTTCAGGGGTGTAGGATGCATTTTTCGTGCCAAAAATATTTCTGGGAATTTCAGTGGTCTAGGATGCGGGTGAATGCCCCTTTCAGGCTGCAAATGTTTTGGGACATTCAAAGCTCTCTGACACACTTTTTGGTCCACGAATATTTTCTGGACTTTAGGGGGTCTAGGATGCCTGTAAACCCCTTTTTTGAGCCTCCAACCTTTTTTTCTTTTACATGTTTGCATGCCTATAATGCATTTAAGCCTGTTTTGGGCTGCTAACATATTCTGAACTTTCAGGGGTGTAGGATGCATTTTTCGTGCCAAAAATATTTTGGGAAATTTCAGTGGTCTAGGATGTGGGTTAATGCCCCTTTCAGGCTGCAAATGTTTTTGGGATATTCAAAGCTCTCTGACACAGTTTTTGGTCCACCAATATTTTCTGGATTTTAGGGGCTTTAGGATGCCTGTAAACCCCTTTTTTAGGTCTCCAAAGTTTTCAACATTTTTTAAGGCCTAAGATGCATTTTAAGGCATTTGTTTTGAGCTGCCAACATTTTCTGAACTTTCAGGGGTGTAGGATGCATTTTCCGTGCCAAAAATATATTTGGGAATTTCAGTGGTCTAGGATGCGGGTTAATGCCCCTTTCAGGCTGCAAATGTTTTTGAGACATTCAGAGCTCTCTGACACCATATTTGGTCCACCAACATTCTCTGGACTTTAGGGGGTCTAGGATGCCTGTAAACCCCTTTTTTGGGCCTCCAAAGTTTTCAACATTTTTGTAGGTCTAAAATGCATTTTAATGCCTTTATTGGGCTGCTAACATATTCTGAACCTTCAGGGGTGTAGGATGCATTTTTCGTGCCAAAAATATTTCTGGGAATTTCAGTGGTCTAGGATGCGGGTTAATTCCCCTTTAAGTCTGCAAATGTTTTTGGGACATTCAGAGCTCTCTGACACAGTTTTTGGTCCACCAACATTTTGTGGACTTTAGGGGGTCTAGGATGCCTGTAAACCCCTTTTTTGGGCCTCCAAAGTTTTCAACATTTTTTGCAGGTCTAAAATGCATTTTAATGCCTTTTTTGGGCTGCTAACATATTCGGAAATTTCAGGGGTGTAGGATGCATTTTTCGTGCCAAAAATATTTCTGGGAATTTCAGTGGTCTAGGATGCGGGTTAATGCCCCTTTCAGGCTGCAAATGTTTTTGGGACATTCAAAGCTCTCTGACACCGTTTTTGGTCCACCAATATTTTCTGGACTTTAGGGGGTCTAGGATGCCTGTAAACCTCTTTTCTGGGCCTCCAAAGTGTTCAACATTTTTGGATGTCTAAAATGCATTTTAATGCCTTTTTTGGGCTGCCAACATTTTCTGAACTTTCAGGGGTGTAGGATGCATTTTTCGTGCCAAAAATATTTTGGGAAATTTCAGTGGTCTAGGATGCGGGTTAATGCCCCTTTCAGGCTGCAAATGTTTTGGGGCAATCAAAGCTCTCTGACACAGGTTTTAGTCCACCAATATTTTCTGGACTTTAGGGGGTCTAGGATGCCTGTAAACCTCTTTTCTGGGCCTCCAAAGTGTTCAACATTTTTGGAGGTCTAAAATGCATTTTAATGCCTTTTTTGGGCTGCCAACATTTTCTGAACTTTCAGGGGTGTAGGATGCATTTTTCGTGCCAAAAATATTTCTGGGAATTTCAGTGGTCTAGGATGCGTGTTAATGCATCTTTAAGTCTGCAAATGTTTTTGGGACATTCAGAGATCTCTGACACAGTTTTTGGTCCACCAACATTTTCTGGACTTTAGGGGCTCTAGGATGCCTATAAACCCCTTTTTTGGGCTTCCAAAGTTTTCAACATTTTTTTAGGCCTAAAATGCATTTTAAGGCCTTCTTTGGGCTGCTAACATATTCTGAGCTTTCAGGGGTATAGGATGCATTTTTCGTGGCAGAAATATTTTTGGGAATTTCAGTGGTCTAGGATGCGGGTTAATGCCCGTTTCAGGCTGCAAATGTTTTTGGGACATTCAGAGCTCTCTGCCACCGTTTTTGGTCCGCCAACATTTTCTGGACTTTAGGGGGTCTAGGGTGCCTGTAAAGCCTGTTTTTGGGCCTCCAAAGTTTTAAACATTTTTGAAGGCCTAAGACGCATTTTAAGGCATTTTTTTGAGCTGCCAACATTTTCTGAACTTTCAGGGGAGTAGGATGCATTTTTCGTGCCAAAAATATTTTGGGAAATTTCAGTGGTCTAGGATGCGGGTTAATGCCCCTTTCAGGCTGCAAATGTTTTTTTTTTTTTAAAACCTTTATTTTTGATTTTTAAAACATTAAACAACTACGCACCCACATTAGGGTGGTTTTAACTCTGCGCCATGTCCTACCTCCCCCCCGCCCTCTCCTCCCCCCTGCCCCCCCGCTCAGTCCTGTGACTCCTATGGGTGTGCAGTCTTTTTCCGGTTACTTGAGACATGTGGCCGGTGTTGTTAGCTCTGTGTCATCACAGTTGGCTTGTTCCTGTGCCAGGGGTGCCTGGCCGAATGTCAGGTGTCTCTTCAGCTTCGTTTAACAGGAATTGTACTAACGGGCCCCAGATGTCAGGTGGGCGGGCATGTAAGGGTAGTGACTTAATAAAGTCCGTTTCCACATCCTGACAGTAAAGAATGTCCCTGCGCCAGGCAGGGATTGTTGGAGGGGGGCCTCGACCCCAGGCCATAGCCACTCTCCTGCGGGCAAGTGTCAACAGGAGTCCTGCCAATGTCCTTGACGGGGCGGAAAGTGATTTTGTCATGCCGAGTAAGGCTGCCGTTTGGCTCGGTTGTATCTCCTCACCCACTATTGCTGCTGTCGTCTCCAAGACTCGGCTCCAGAAGGGTGTTACTTCAGGGCACTCCCATGCGAGGTGGACGAAGTCTGCTGGTTGCATCCCACATCTCTCGCAGTTCGCATCCGCCTCCGGGTGGTGTCTGTTAGCTTTTGCTGGTGTGTAATAGGTCTGGTGGAGGAAGTTGAAATGAATTAGTTTAAGGCGAGAGTTGAGAGCTATTTTTTGTGTCTGTTTCAGGATGTAGGTCCAATCTTCCTCTGGAATGGTCATGTGTAGGGACCTCTCCCATCTGGTCTTTGCCTGAGTAAGTTTGGGTGTCGTGTCTGTGATGATGGATTTGTAGATTTGCGACACCAGCTTGCCCTCGCCTTGCGCCTGTATGGCATTGTGGAGTAGTTGCCAGGTTGGGGGTTGTTGGGGGAAGTCTGGCAAGAGAGCTTGTAGAGTGTACCTGGTCCTGAAATATAGGAATGTGTCAAGTGCGGTGTTGCCGCCTTTCGATTTTGCTTGTTGTGGTGTTATAAAGCCGTCCTCCGTGAAGAAGTCTCCCAGGGTCTTTATTTGTAATTTGTCAACCCACTGGTGAAATACTTTCTCAGATGTCAGTGGAACTCCTGGGATGAACTTTACAGGCAATAACGGAGAGTATCGAGGTTGTACCCCGTATATTTGAGCCAGTCTCTTCCAGACCTTGTACGTTGAAAGCATTGCGTTCATGGTGCAGTTGGGGACGGGAATTTGGCTGAAGACGACTGCTGTTAACAGGTTTGGGGTAGCCAGGGCTCGCTCCACCTGCACGTGAGGTCTGATTGTATGGGTGGCGTACCAATGGCTGAGGAATTGCGCCTGGGCTGCCCAGAAGTACTTCTCCAGGTCTGGGAGGGCGAGGCCCCCGCTCATCACCGGGAGTGTCAACGTTGCGTGCGCCACTCTGGCTGGTTTGCCTGCCCAGAGCAGCTCAAGGACCATACTCTTTAGTCTTTTCAGGAAGGTTTGGGGTAGCAGTATAGGGATATTGGTGAATAGGTACAACAGTTTTGGAAGAATCACCATCTTGACCAGGGAAGCTCTCCCCCAGAGCGTTAGCGGTAAGGACTTCCACCGCGTCACTTTTTCCTGGAGGGACTTGACTACCTCTTCGTAGTTGTCGCGGAACACCTCGTGGTAACTCAGGGACATATGGACCCCCAGGTACCGGACTTTGGACGTTTTCCATGTGAACTGGAAGTCATCCGCGAATGGTTTGGTAGTAGGGGTCAGCGGGAATATGATGGACTTCGCTGGATTGACCTTCAGGCCGGAGGCTGTTCCAAACTTGATTACCTCCCTCATGACCGGGTTTAGATTTTCTTCGGGATCCCGAATGAGCAATGCCACATCGTCTGCGTAGAGGGACGTAATGAGCTTGTGCGGTCCGATTACGAGCCCTCTTTGTTGTCTATGCTCTCTTAGGTTGGAGGCCAACGGTTCCATTATCAGGGCGAAGATGAGTGCTGAGAGCGGGCAGCCCTGTCTGGTGCCCCGTTGGAGCTCTATGGGAGCGGATTTTGCCGTGCCTACGATGATGTTGGAGCGTGGCTTGTTGTACAATAGAGAAACAAGTTTGATGAAGCGCGCACCCAGCCCCATTCTGGTGAGTACGGAGAACATGAACGGCCATTCCACTGAATCGAATGCCTTCTCGGCGTCGAGGAGGACTGCGATTGCTTGAGCTGAGGGATCGAGAGCTTCGATGACGCTGAACAGCCTCCTGATGCCAAAGGTTGTATTGCGGCCCGGTATGAAGCCTGCCTGATCTGCTAGTACCAAGGTGGGCATCAGTGGTAGTAGTCTGTTGGTAAGTACCTTCGCGAGTATCTTGTTGTCGAGATTGAGGAGGGAGATGGGTCTGTATGATGCACAGTCCTCCGATGGTTTGCCTGGTTTGTGCAGAAGGATGATGTTGGCTTCTCGGGTAGAGTGGGGGAGGGATCCCTTCTCCAACGACTCCTCATAAACTGCCGTCAGAAGGGGAGCGATGGTGTGTGCGAAGGCTTTGTAAAACTCCCCGGTTAAGCCGTCTGGGCCGGGAGCTTTGGAGTTCGGGAGGGATTTTATGGCATCAATAATCTCCTCTTGAGTGATTAGCTCATTCAGCGGTTCTCGCAGGGGTTGTTCGACCCAGTACAGTTCAGTATCCTCTAGGTACTCCCTTGCGGCGGTTGGGTCTCCGTTGTGTCTAGTACTGTAGAGTTCTTGATAAAACAGCCTGAATTCTTCTGCCATGTCTTCGTCGGTGTGGGCCATTTGTCCCTGTTTGTTCCTGATCCCTTCTATCGGGGGCAGTTTATTGTCGGCTCTGACCAAGTTTGCCAGAAGAGCGCCCGGTTTTTGCCCCTCGCCGTATTGCCTGACCAATCTGTCGCGGTTTAGGAATTTCACTTCGCGATCGGCGGCGTTCCTGAATCTTTGTAGCTCTTCTCTCAGGGCGACTGATCTTGTTGGGTTGTTTGTGTCGGTGCCTTGAAGTTCTAGCTGTTTTAGCTTCTCTTCGCTGGTTGCCAGCTCCCGCCTTATGAGTTTCAGGATGCCATTTTCTTTGGCGTGGCAGACCCCTCTGATGTAGCACTTCAGAGTTTCCCAGAGCGTGCTGGCTGAGGAAACTGACCCTGTGTTGGCTTCAAGGAACATCGAGATCTCCTTCTTCAGTTCCGTCGCGAAGACCTCGTCTCGCATGGAGCCTGTTTTGAAGCGCCACCTCGTTAGGGGAGGTTTGGGATTAGCCGGGATGAGGACGAGAGTTACTGGGGAGTGGTCTGAGAGAGTTCTTGGTTGGATGTCGCATGAGCCGCTGGTCCATGGGCCGTTCCTTGAGGTCAGAAGGTAGTCGATTCTAGAGCTAGAGTTGTGTGGTGCGGAGTGGAATGTGTATTCTCGCCGCTCTCCGTTTGATGCTCTCCATGAGTCTTTCAGGTCGAATGCTTTGCATATTTCTTTTATTTGGAGGCAGGCTCTGGACGGAGGGTGTGGGGTAGCGTGGGATCTGTCTTTCACCGGGTTCAGCACTGTGTTCATGTCCCCACCCCAGATTATGGTTGCGGGGTCTCGAGACGAGAGATGGGATAGCACCCAGCTGAAGTTGTCAGGGCCGTCTACGTTTGGTGCGTAGGAGTTGACAAGGGTGATTTTTTGGCCATCTATGATGCCACTTACGAGGACTGTCCTCCCTTCGATGTCTTTGGATGTGTGGACAAGGCGGAAGCCAATCCTCTTATGTATAAGGATCGCTACTCCTCTAGAATATGACGAGTAAGAGGAGAAGTACCTGTGGCATCCCCAACTCTTGGCCCACTGATGGTCCTTCCCTGGGAGCAAGTGTGTTTCTTGAATCATGGCTATGTCCACTTCATGTCTCCTTAGGTATTGGAGGATTTTCCTGGTTTTCGATGGGACATTGCCTCCTCTTATGTTCCAGGTTATGACTTTGAATGGAGTAAATTAGGGTCTATGTTGATTCGTCGTCTGTTTCTCAAGATTGTTGGTATTGTAGTTGGGAGTGATCTGGCGGATAGAATGGAGTCGGGAGGTTCGGAGGTTGGGCTTTGTGTTTGCGTTAGTGAAGCGGGGGGGTGTGGGGGAGATGGCGCGGAACCTGGATGCTCCTCACTGTTGAACCATTGTGAGGATACCCCAGGCTGCAAATGTTTTGGGGCATTCAAAGCTCTCTGACACAGGTTTTAGTCCACCAATATTTTCTGGACTTTAGGGGGTCTAGGATGCCTATAAACGCCTTTTTTGGGCCTCCAAAGATTTTCTTTTACATTTTTGCAGGCCTATAATGCATTTTAAGGCCTTTTTTGGGCTGCTAACATATTCTGAACTTTCAGGGGTGTAGGATGCATTTTTCGTGCCAAAAATAGTTTTGGGAATTTCAGTGGTCTAGGATGCGGGTTAATGCCCCTTTCAGGCTGCAAATGTTTTTGGGACATTCAGAGCTCTCTGACACTATATTTGGTCCACCAACATTCTCTGGACTTTAGGGGGTCTAGGATGCCTGTAAACCCCTTTTTTGGGCCTCCAAAGTTTTCAACATTTTTGCAGGTCTAAAATGCATTTTAATGCCTTTTTTGAGCTGCCAACATTTTCTGAACTTTCAGGGGTGTAGGATGCATTTTTCGTGCCAAAAATATTTCTGGGAATTTCAGGGGTCTAGGATTCGGGTTAATGCATCTTTAAGTCTGCAAATGTTTTTGGGACATTCAGAGCTCTCTGACACAGTTTTTGGTCCACCAACATTTTCTGGACTTTAGGGGCTCTAGGATGCCTATAAACCCCTTTTTTGGGCTTACAAAGTTTTCAACATTTTTGTAGGCCTAAAATGCATTTTAAGGCCTTCTTTGGGCTGCTAACATATTCTGAACTTTCAGGGGTGTAGAATGCATTTTTCGTGCCAAAAATATTTTGGGAAATTTCAGTGGTCTAGGATGCGGGTTAATGCCCCTTTCAGGCTGCAAATGTTTTTGGGACATTCAGAGCTCTCTGACACCATTTTTGGTGCACCAACATTTTCTGGACTTTAGGGGTCTAGGAGGCCTTTAAACTCCATTTTTGGGCCTCCAAAGTTTTCATCATTTTTGAAGGCATAAGATGCATTTTAAGGCCTTTTTTGTGCTGCCAACAGTTTCAGAACTTTCAGGGGTGTAGGATGCATTATCCGTGCCAAAAATATTTTTGGGAATTTCAGTGGTCTAGGATGCGGGTTAATACCCCTTTCAGGCTGCAAATGTTTTGGGACATTCAGAGCTCTCTGACACCATATTTGGTCCACCAACATTCTCTGGACTTTAGGGGGTCTAGGATGCCTGTAAACCCCTTTTTTGGGCCTCCAAAGTTTTCAACATTTTTGTAGGTCTAAAATGCATTTTAATGCCTTTATTGGGCTGCTAACATATTCTGAACCTTCAGGGGTGTAGGATGCATTTTTCGTGCCAAAAATATTTCTGGGAATTTCAGTGGTCTAGGATGCGGGTTAATTCCCCTTTAAGTCTGCAAATGTTTTTGGGACATTCGGAGCTCTCTGCCACCGTTTTTGGTCCACCAACATTTTCTGGACTTTAGGGGGTCTAGGGTGCCTGTAAAGCCTGTTTTTGGGCCTCCAAAGTTTTCAACATTTTTGAAGGCCTAACATGCATTTTAAGGCATTTTTTTGAACTACCAACATTTTCTGAACTTTCAGGGGTGTAGGATGCATTTTTCGTGCCAAAAATATTTTGGGAAATTTCAGTGGTCTAGGATGCGGGTTAATGCCCCTTTCAGGCTGCAAATGTTTTGGGGCATTCAAAGCTCTCTGACACAGGTTTTAGTCCACCAATATTTTCTGGACTTTAGGGGGTCTAGGATGCCTGTAAACCTCTTTTCTGGGCCTCCAAAGTGTTCAACATTTTTGGAGGTCTAAAATGCGTTTTAATGCCTTTTTTGGGCTGCCAACATTTTCTGAACTTTCAGGGGTGTAGGATGCATTTTTCGTGCCAAAAATATTTCTGGGAATTTCAGTGGTCTAGGATGCGGGTTAATGCATCTTAAAGTCTGCAAATGTTTTTGGGACATTCAGAGATCTCTGACACAGTTTTTGGTCCACCAACATTTTCTGGACTTTAGGGGGTCTAGGATGCCTGTAAACCCCTTTTTTGGGCTTCCAAAGTTTTCAACATTTTTTTAGGCCTAAAATGCATTTTAAGGCCTTCTTTGGGCTGCTAACATATTCTGAGCTTTCAGGGGTATAGGATGCATTTTTCGTGGCAGAAATATTTTTGGGAATTTCAGTGGTCTAGGATGCGGGTTAATGCCCCTTTCAGGCTGCAAATGTTTTTGGGACATTCAGAGCTCTCTGCCACCGTTTTTGGTCCACCAACATTTTCTGGACTTTAGGGGGTCTAGGGTGCCTGTAAAGCCTGTTTTTGGGCCTCCAAAGTTTTCAACATTTTTGAAGGCCTAAGATGCATTTTAAGGCATTTTTTTGAGCTGCCAACATTTTCTGAACTTTCAGGGGAGTAGGATGCATTTTTCGTGCCAAAAATATTTTGGGAAATTTCAGTGGTCTAGGATGCGGGTTAATGCCCCTTTCAGGCTGCAAATGTTTTGGGGCATTCAAAGCTCTCTGACACAGGTTTTAGTCCACCAATATTTTCTGGACTTTAGGGGGTCTAGGATGCCTGTAAACCCCTTTTTTGGGCCTCCAAAGTTTTCAACATTTTTTGCAGGTCTAAAATGCATTTCAATGCCTTTTTTGGGCTGCTAACATATTCGGAAATTTCAGGGGTGTAGGATGTATTTTTCGTGCCAAAAATATTTCTGGGAATTTCAGTGGTCTAGGATGCGGGTTAATGCCCCTTTCAGGCTGCAAATGTTTTTGGGACATTCAAAGCTCTCTGACACAGTTTTTGGTCCACCAATATTTTCTGGACTTTAGGGGGTCTAGGATGCCTGTAAACCCCTTTTCTGGGCCTCCAAAGTGTTCAACATTTTTGGAGGTCTAAAATGCATTTTAATGCCTTTTTTGGGCTGCCAACATTTTCTGAACTTTCAGGGGTGTAGGATGCATTTTTCGTGCCAAAAATATTTCTGGGAATTTCAGTGGTCTAGGATGCGGGTTAATGCATCTTTAAGTCTGCAAATGTTTTTGGGACATTCAGAGATCTCTGACACAGTTTTTGGTCCACCAACATTTTCTGGACTTTAGGGTCTCTAGGAAGCCTATAAACCCCTTTTTTGGGCGTCCAAAGTTTTCAACATTTTTTTAGGCCTAAAATGCATTTTAAGGCCTTCTTTAGGCTGCTAACATATTCTGAGCTTTCAGGGGTATAGGATGCATTTTTCGTGGCAGAAATATTTTTGGGAATTTCAGTGGTCTAAGATGCGGGTTAATGCCCCTTTCAGGCTGCAAATGTTTTTGGGACATTCAGAGCTCTCTGCCACCGTTTTTGGTCCACCAACATTTTCTGGACTTTAGGGGGTCTAGGGTGCCTGTAAAGCCTGTTTCTGGGCCTCCAAAGTTTTCAACATTTTTGAAGGCCTAAGATGCATTTTAAGGCATTTTTTTGAGCTGCCAACATTTTCTGAACTTTCAGGGGTGTAGGATGCATTTTTCGTGCCAAAAATATTTTGGGAAATTTCAGTGGTCTAGGATGCAGGTTAATGCCCCTTTCAGGCTGCAAATGTTTTGGGGCATTCAAAGCTCTCTGACACAGGTTTTAGTCCACCAATATTTTCTGGACTTTAGGGGGTCTAGGATGCCTATAAACCCCTTATTTGGGCCTCCAAAGATTTGTTTTTACATTTTTGCAGGCCTATAATGCATTTTAAGGCCTTTTTTGTGCTGCTAACATATTCTGAACTTTCAGGGGTGTAGGATGCATTTTTCGTGCCAAAAATATTTTTGGGAATTTCAGTGGTCTAGGATGCGGGTTAATTCCCCTTTAAGTCTGCAAATGTTTTTGGGACATTCAGAGCTCTCTGACACAGTTTTTGGTCCACCAACATTTTCTGGACTTTAGGGGATCTAGGATGCCTGTAAACCCTTTTTTTGGGCCTCCAAAGTTTTCAACATTTTTTGCAGGTCTAAAATGCATTTTAATGCCTTTTTTGGGCTGCTAACATATTCGGAAATTTCAGGGGTGTAGGATGCATTTTTCGTGCCAAAAATATTTCTGGGAATTTCAGTGGTCTAGGATGCGGGTTAATGCATCTTTAAGTCTGCAAATGTTTTTGGGACATTCAGAGATCTCTGACACAGTTTTTGGTCCACCAACATTTTCTGGACTTTAGGGGCTCTAGGGTGCCTATAAACCCCTTTTTTGGGCGTCCAAAGTTTTCAACATTTTTTTAGGCCTAAAATGCATTTTAAGGCCTTCTTTGGGCTGCTAACATATTCTGAGCTTTCAGGGGTATAGGATGCATTTTTCGTGGCAGAAATATTTTTGGGAATTTCAGTGGTCTAGGATGCGGGTTAATGCCCCTTTCAGGCTGCAAATGTTTTTGGGACATTCAGAGCTCTCTGCCACCGTTTTTGGTCCACCAACATTTTCTGGACTTTAGGGGGTCTAGGGTGCCTGTAAAGCCTGTTTTTGGGCCTCCAAAGTTTTCAACATTTTTGAAGGCCTAAGATGCATTTTAAGGCATTTTTTTGAGCTGCCAACATTTTCTGAACTTTCAGGGGTGTAGGATGCATTTTTCGTGCCAAAAATATTTTGGGAATTTCAGTGGTCTAGGATGCCGGTTAATGCCCCTTTCAGGCTGCAAATGTTTTTGGGACATTCAGAGCTCTCTGACACCATATTTGGTCCACCAACATTCTATGGATTTTAGGGGGTCTAGGATGCCTGTAAACCTCTTTTCTGGGCCTCCAAAGTGTTCAACATTTTTGGATGTCTAAAATGCATTTTAATGCCTTTTTTGGGCTGCCAACATTTTCTGAACTTTCAGGGGTGTAGGATGCATTTTTCGTGCCAAAAATATTTTGGGAAATTTCAGTGGTCTAGGATGCGGGTTAATGCCCCTTTCAGGCTGCAAATGTTTTGGGGCAATCAAAGCTCTCTGACACAGGTTTTAGTCCACCAATATTTTCTGGACTTTAGGGGGTCTAGGATGCCTGTAAACCTCTTTTCTGGGCCTCCAAAGTGTTCAACATTTTTGGAGGTCTAAAATGCATTTTAATGCCTTTTTTGGGCTGCCAACATTTTCTGAACTTTCAGGGGTGTAGGATGCATTTTTCGTGCCAAAAATATTTCTGGGAATTTCAGTGGTCTAGGATGCGTGTTAATGCATCTTTAAGTCTGCAAATGTTTTTGGGACATTCAGAGATCTCTGACACAGTTTTTGGTCCACCAACATTTTCTGGACTTTAGGGGCTCTAGGATGCCTATAAACCCCTTTTTTGGGCTTCCAAAGTTTTCAACATTTTTTTAGGCCTAAAATGCATTTTAAGGCCTTCTTTAGGCTGCTAACATATTCTGAGCTTTCAGGGGTATAGGATGCATTTTTCGTGGCAGAAATATTTTTGGGAATTTCAGTGGTCTAGGATGCGGGTTAATGCCCCTTTCAGGCTGCAAATGTTTTTGGGACATTCAGAGCTCTCTGCCACCGTTTTTGGTCCACCAACATTTTCTGGACTTTAGGGGGTCTAGGGTGCCTGTAAAGCCTGTTTCTGGGCCTCCAAAGTTTTCAACATTTTTGAAGGCCTAAGATGCATTTTAAGGCATTTTTTTGAGCTGCCAACATTTTCTGAACTTTCAGGGGTGTAGGATGCATTTTTCGTGCCAAAAATATTTTGGGAAATTTCAGTGGTCTAGGATGCGGGTTAATGCCCCTTTCAGGCTGCAAATGTTTTGGGGCATTCAAAGCTCTCTGACACAGGTTTTAGTCCACCAATATTTTCTGGACTTTAGGGGGTCTAGGATGCCTATAAACCCCTTATTTGGGCCTCCAAAGATTTGTTTTTACATTTTTGCAGGCCTATAATGCATTTTAAGGCCTTTTTTGTGCTGCTAACATATTCTGAACTTTCAGGGGTGTAGGATGCATTTTTCGTGCCAAAAATATTTTTGGGAATTTCAGTGGTCTAGGATGCGGGTTAATTCCCCTTTAAGTCTGCAAATGTTTTTGGGACATTCAGAGCTCTCTGACACAGTTTTTGGTCCACCAACATTTTCTGGACTTTAGGGGATCTAGGATGCCTGTAAACCCTTTTTTTGGGCCTCCAAAGTTTTCAACATTTTTTGCAGGTCTAAAATGCATTTTAATGCCTTTTTTGGGCTGCTAACATATTCGGAAATTTCAGGGGTGTAGGATGCATTTTTCGTGCCAAAAATATTTCTGGGAATTTCAGTGGTCTAGGATGCGGGTTAATGCATCTTTAAGTCTGCAAATGTTTTTGGGACATTCAGAGATCTCTGACACAGTTTTTGGTCCACCAACATTTTCTGGACTTTAGGGGCTCTAGGGTGCCTATAAACCCCTTTTTTGGGCGTCCAAAGTTTTCAACATTTTTTTAGGCCTAAAATGCATTTTAAGGCCTTCTTTGGGCTGCTAACATATTCTGAGCTTTCAGGGGTATAGGATGCATTTTTCGTGGCAGAAATATTTTTGGGAATTTCAGTGGTCTAGGATGCGGGTTAATGCCCCTTTCAGGCTGCAAATGTTTTTGGGACATTCAGAGCTCTCTGCCACCGTTTTTGGTCCACCAACATTTTCTGGACTTTAGGGGGTCTAGGGTGCCTGTAAAGCCTGTTTTTGGGCCTCCAAAGTTTTCAACATTTTTGAAGGCCTAAGATGCATTTTAAGGCATTTTTTTGAGCTGCCAACATTTTCTGAACTTTCAGGGGTGTAGGATGCATTTTTCGTGCCAAAAATATTTTGGGAATTTCAGTGGTCTAGGATGCCGGTTAATGCCCCTTTCAGGCTGCAAATGTTTTTGGGACATTCAGAGCTCTCTGACACCATATTTGGTCCACCAACATTCTATGGATTTTAGGGGGTCTAGGATGCCTGTAAACCTCTTTTCTGGGCCTCCAAAGTGTTCAACATTTTTGGATGTCTAAAATGCATTTTAATGCCTTTTTTGGGCTGCCAACATTTTCTGAACTTTCAGGGGTGTAGGATGCATTTTTCGTGCCAAAAATATTTTGGGAAATTTCAGTGGTCTAGGATGCGGGTTAATGCCCCTTTCAGGCTGCAAATGTTTTGGGGCAATCAAAGCTCTCTGACACAGGTTTTAGTCCACCAATATTTTCTGGACTTTAGGGGGTCTAGGATGCCTGTAAACCTCTTTTCTGGGCCTCCAAAGTGTTCAACATTTTTGGAGGTCTAAAATGCATTTTAATGCCTTTTTTGGGCTGCCAACATTTTCTGAACTTTCAGGGGTGTAGGATGCATTTTTCGTGCCAAAAATATTTCTGGGAATTTCAGTGGTCTAGGATGCGTGTTAATGCATCTTTAAGTCTGCAAATGTTTTTGGGACATTCAGAGATCTCTGACACAGTTTTTGGTCCACCAACATTTTCTGGACTTTAGGGGCTCTAGGATGCCTATAAACCCCTTTTTTGGGCTTCCAAAGTTTTCAACATTTTTTTAGGCCTAAAATGCATTTTAAGGCCTTCTTTAGGCTGCTAACATATTCTGAGCTTTCAGGGGTATAGGATGCATTTTTCGTGGCAGAAATATTTTTGGGAATTTCAGTGGTCTAGGATGCGGGTTAATGCCCCTTTCAGGCTGCAAATGTTTTTGGGACATTCAGAGCTCTCTGCCACCGTTTTTGGTCCACCAACATTTTCTGGACTTTAGGGGGTCTAGGGTGCCTGTAAAGCCTGTTTCTGGGCCTCCAAAGTTTTCAACATTTTTGAAGGCCTAAGATGCATTTTAAGGCATTTTTTTGAGCTGCCAACATTTTCTGAACTTTCAGGGGTGTAGGATGCATTTTTCGTGCCAAAAATATTTTGGGAAATTTCAGTGGTCTAGGATGCGGGTTAATGCCCCTTTCAGGCTGCAAATGTTTTGGGGCATTCAAAGCTCTCTGACACAGGTTTTAGTCCACCAATATTTTCTGGACTTTAGGGGGTCTAGGATGCCTATAAACCCCTTATTTGGGCCTCCAAAGATTTGTTTTTACATTTTTGCAGGCCTATAATGAATTTTAAGGCCTTTTTTGTGCTGCTAACATATTCTGAACTTTCAGGGGTGTAGGATGCATTTTTCGTGCCAAAAATATTTTTGGGAATTTCAGTGGTCTAGGATGCGGGTTAATTCCCCTTTAAGTCTGCAAATGTTTTTGGGACATTCAGAGCTCTCTGACACAGTTTTTGGTCCACCAACATTTTCTGGACTTTAGGGGATCTAGGATGCCTGTAAACCCTTTTTTTGGGCCTCCAAAGTTTTCAACATTTTTTGCAGGTCTAAAATGCATTTTAATGCCTTTTTTGGGCTGCCTACATATTCGGAAATTTCAGGGGTGTAGGATGCATTTTTCGTGCCAAAAATATTTCTGGGAATTTCAGTGGTCTAGGATGCGGGTTAATGCATCTTTAAGTCTGCAAATGTTTTTGGGACATTCAGAGATCTCTGACACAGTTTTTGGTCCACCAACATTTTCTGGACTTTAGGGGCTCTAGGGTGCCTATAAACCCCTTTTTTGGGCGTCCAAAGTTTTCAACATTTTTTTAGGCCTAAAATGCATTTTAAGGCCTTCTTTGGGCTGCTAACATATTCTGAGCTTTCAGGGGTATAGGATGCATTTTTCGTGGCAGAAATATTTTTGGGAATTTCAGTGGTCTAGGATGCGGGTTAATGCCCCTTTCAGGCTGCAAATGTTTTTGGGACATTCAGAGCTCTCTGCCACCGTTTTTGGTCCACCAACATTTTCTGGACTTTAGGGGGTCTAGGGTGCCTGTAAAGCCTGTTTTTGGGCCTCCAAAGTTTTCAACATTTTTGAAGGCCTAAGATGCATTTTAAGGCATTTTTTTGAGCTGCCAACATTTTCTGAACTTTCAGGGGTGTAGGATGCATTTTTCGTGCCAAAAATATTTTGGGAAATTTCAGTGGTCTAGGATGCGGGTTAATGCCCCTTTCAGGCTGCAAATGTTTTGGGGTATTCAAAGCTCTCTGACACAGGTTTTAGTCCACCAATATTTTCTGGACTTTAGGGGGTCTAGGATGCCTATAAACCCCTTTTTTGGGCCTCCAAAGATTTTTTTTTTACATTTTTGCAGGCCTATAATGCATTTTAAAGCCTTTTTTGGGCTGCTAACATATTCTGAACTTTCAGGGGTGTAGGATACATTTTTCGTGCCAAAAATATTTTTGGGAATTTCAGTGGTCTAGGATGCGGGTTAATGCCCCTTTCAGGCTGAAAATGTTTTTGGGACATTCAAAGCTCTCTGACACAGTTTTTGGTCCACCAATACTTTCTGGACTTTAGAGGGTCTAGGATGCCTGTAAACCCCTTTTTTGGGTCTCCAAAGATTTCAACATTTTTGAAGGCCTAAAATGCATTTTAAGGCATTTGTTTTGAGCTGCCAAAATTTTCTGAACTTTCAGGGGTGTAGGATGCATTTTCTGTGACAAAAATAGTTTTGGGAATTTCAGTGGTCTAGGATTCGGGTTAATGCATCTTTAAGTCTGTAAATGTTTTTGGAACATTCAGAGCTCTCTGACACAGTTTTTGGTCCACCAACATTTTCTGGACTTTAGGGGCTCTAGGATGCCTATAAACCCCTTTTTTGGGCTTACAAAGTTTTCAACATTTTTGTAGGCCTAAAATGCATTTTAAGGCCTTCTTTGGGCTGCTAACATATTCTGAGCTTTCAGCGGTGTAGGATGCATTTTTCGTGCCAAAAATATTTCTGGGAATTTCAGTGGTCTCGGATGCGGGTTAATGCCCGTTTAAGTCTGCAAATGTTTTTGGGACATTCAGAGCTCTCTGACACCGTTTTTGGTCCACCAACATTTTCTGGACTTTAGGGGGTCTAGGGTGCCTGTAAACCCCTTTTTTGGACCTCCAAGGTTTTCAACATTTTTGAAGGCCTAGATGCATTTTAAGGCATTTTTTTGAGCTGCCAACATTTTCTGAACTTTCAGGGGTGTAGGATGCATCTTTCGCGCCAAAAATATTTCGGGAAATTTCAGTGGTCTAGGATGCGGGTTAATGCCCCTTTCAGGCTGCAAATGTTTTTGGGACATTCAGAGCTCTCTGACACCATTTTTAGTCCACCATAATTTTCTGGACTTTAGGGGTCTAGGAGGCCTGTAAACTCCATTTTTGGGCCTCCAAAGTTTTCATCATTTTTGAAGGCATAAGATGCATTTTAAGGCCTTTTTTTTGAGCTGCCAACAGTTTCAGAACTTTCAGGGGTGTAGGATGCATTTTTCGTGCCAAAAATATTTTTGGGAATTTCAGTGGTCTAGGATGTGGGTTAATGCCCCTTTCAGGCTGCAAATGTTTTGGGACATTCAGGGCTCTCTGACACCATATTTTTTCCACCAACATTCTCTGGACTTTAGGGGGTCTAGGATGCCTGTAAACCCCTTTTTTGGGCCTCCAAAGTTTTCAACATTTTTGCAGGTCTAAAATGCATTTTAATGTCTTTTTTGAGCTGCCAACATTTTCTGAACTTTCAGGGGTGTAGGATGCATTTGTCGTGCCACAAATATTTCTGGGAATTTCAGTGGTCTAGGATGCGGGTTAATGCATTTTTAAGTCTGCAAATGTTTTTGGGACATTCAGAGCTCTCTGACACAGTTTTTGGTCCACCAACATTTTCTGGACTTTAGGGGCTCTAGGATGCCTATAAACCCATTTTTTGGGCTTCCAAAGTTTTCAACATTTTTGTAGGCCTAAAATGCATTTTAAGGCCTTCTTTGGGCTGCTAACATATTCTGAGCTTTCAGGGGTATAGGATGCATTTTTCGTGGCAGAAATATTTTTGGGAATTTCAGTGGTCTAGGATGCGGGTTAATGCCCCTTTCAGGCTGCAAATGTTTTTGGGACATTCAGAGCTCTCTGACACCGTTTTTGGTCCACCAACATTTTCTGGACTTTAGGGGGTCTAGGGTGCCTGTAAACCCCTTTTTTGGACCTCCAAGGTTTTCAACATTTTTGAAGGCCTAGATGCATTTTAAGGCATTTTTTTGAGCTGCCAACATTTTCTGAACTTTCAGGGGTGTAGATTGCATTTTTCGTGCCAAAAATATTTTGGGAAATTTCAGTGGTCTAGGATGCGGGTTAATGCCCCTTTCAGGCTGCAAATGTTTTGGGGCATTCAAAGCTCTCTGACACAGTTTTTGGTCCACCAATATTTTCTGGACTTAAGGGGGTCTAGGATGCCTATAAACCCTTTTTTTGGGCCTCCAAAGATTTGTTTACATTTTTGAGGCCTATAATGCATTTTAAGGCCTTTTTTGGGCTGCTAACATATTCTGAACTTTCAGGGGTGTAGGATGCATTTTTCGTGCCAAATATATTTTTGGGAATTTCAGTGGTCTAGGATGCGGGTTAATGCCCCTTTCAGGCTGCAAATGTTTTTGGGACATTCAGAGCTCTCTGACACCGTTTTTGGTCCACCAATATTTTCTGGACTTTAGGGGGTCTAGGATGCCTGTAAACCCCTTTTTTGGGTCTCCAAAGTTTTCAACATTTTTGTAGGCCTAAAATGCATTTTAATGCCTTTTTTGGGATGCTAACATATTCTGAACTTTCAGGGGTATAGGATGCATTTTTCGTGCCAAAAATATTTCTGGGAATTTCAGTGGTCTAGGATGCGGGTTAATGCATCTTTAAGTCTGAAAATGTTTTTGGGACATTCAGAGCTCTCTGACACAGTTTTTGGTCCACCAACATTTTCTGGACTTTAGGGGGTCTAGGATGCCTATAAACCCCTTTTTTGGGCCTCCAAAGATTTGTTTTTACATTTTTGCAGGCCTATAATGCATTTTAAGGCCTTTTTTTGGGCTGCTAACATATTCTGAACCTTCAGGGGTGTAGGATGCATTTTTCGTGCCAAAAATATTTCTGGGAATTTCAGTGGTCTAGGATGCGGGTTAATGCCCCTTTCAGGCTGCAAATGTTTTTGGGACATTCAGAGCTCTCTGACACCATTTTTAGTCCACCATAATTTTCTGGACTTTAGGGGTCTAGGAGGCCTGTAAACTCCATTTTTGGGCCTCCAAAGTTTTCATCATTTTTGAAGGCATAAGATGCATTTTAAGGCCTTTTTTTTGAGCTGCCAACAGTTTCAGAACTTTCAGGGGTGTAGGATGCATTTTTCGTGCCAAAAATATTTTTGGGAATTTCAGTGGTCTAGGATGTGGGTTAATGCCCCTTTCAGGCTGCAAATGTTTTGGGACATTCAGGGCTCTCTGACACCATATTTTTTCCACCAACATTCTCTGGACTTTAGGGGGTCTAGGATGCCTGTAAACCCCTTTTTTGGGCCTCCAAAGTTTTCAACATTTTTGCAGGTCTAAAATGCATTTTAATGTCTTTTTTGAGCTGCCAACATTTTCTGAACTTTCAGGGGTGTAGGATGCATTTGTCGTGCCACAAATATTTCTGGGAATTTCAGTGGTCTAGGATGCGGGTTAATGCATTTTTAAGTCTGCAAATGTTTTTGGGACATTCAGAGCTCTCTGACACAGTTTTTGGTCCACCAACATTTTCTGGACTTTAGGGGCTCTAGGATGCCTATAAACCCATTTTTTGGGCTTCCAAAGTTTTCAACATTTTTGTAGGCCTAAAATGCATTTTAAGGCCTTCTTTGGGCTGCTAACATATTCTGAGCTTTCAGGGGTATAGGATGCATTTTTCGTGGCAGAAATATTTTTGGGAATTTCAGTGGTCTAGGATGCGGGTTAATGCCCCTTTCAGGCTGCAAATGTTTTTGGGACATTCAGAGCTCTCTGACACCGTTTTTGGTCCACCAACATTTTCTGGACTTTAGGGGGTCTAGGGTGCCTGTAAACCCCTTTTTTGGACCTCCAAGGTTTTCAACATTTTTGAAGGCCTAGATGCATTTTAAGGCATTTTTTTGAGCTGCCAACATTTTCTGAACTTTCAGGGGTGTAGATTGCATTTTTCGTGCCAAAAATATTTTGGGAAATTTCAGTGGTCTAGGATGCGGGTTAATGCCCCTTTCAGGCTGCAAATGTTTTGGGGCATTCAAAGCTCTCTGACACAGTTATTGGTCCACCAATATTTTCTGGACTTAAGGGGGTCTAGGATGCCTATAAACCCTTTTTTTGGGCCTCCAAAGATTTGTTTACATTTTTGAGGCCTATAATGCATTTTAAGGCCTTTTTTGGGCTGCTAACATATTCTGAACTTTCAGGGGTGTAGGATGCATTTTTCGTGCCAAATATATTTTTGGGAATTTCAGTGGTCTAGGATGCGGGTTAATGCCCCTTTCAGGCTGCAAATGTTTTTGGGACATTCAGAGCTCTCTGACACCGTTTTTGGTCCACCAATATTTTCTGGACTTTAGGGGGTCTAGGATGCCTGTAAACCCCTTTTTTGGGTCTCCAAAGTTTTCAACATTTTTGTAGGCCTAAAATGCATTTTAATGCCTTTTTTGGGATGCTAACATATTCTGAACTTTCAGGGGTATAGGATGCATTTTTCGTGCCAAAAATATTTCTGGGAATTTCAGTGGTCTAGGATGCGGGTTAATGCATCTTTAAGTCTGAAAATGTTTTTGGGACATTCAGAGCTCTCTGACACAGTTTTTGGTCCACCAACATTTTCTGGACTTTAGGGGGTCTAGGATGCCTATAAACCCCTTTTTTGGGCCTCCAAAGATTTGTTTTTACATTTTTGCAGGCCTATAATGCATTTTAAGGCCTTTTTTTGGGCTGCTAACATATTCTGAACCTTCAGGGGTGTAGGATGCATTTTTCGTGCCAAAAATATTTCTGGGAATTTCAGTGGTCTAGGATGCGGGTGAATGCCCCTTTCAGGCTGCAAATGTTTTGGGACATTCAAAGCTCTCTGACACACTTTTTGGTCCACGAATATTTTCTGGACTTTAGGGGGTCTAGGATGCCTGTAAACCCCTTTTTTGAGCCTCCAACCTTTTTTTCTTTTACATGTTTGCATGCCTATAATGCATTTAAGCCTGTTTTGGGCTGCTAACATATTCTGAACTTTCAGGGGTGTAGGATGCATTTTTCGTGCCAAAAATATTTTGGGAAATTTCAGTGGTCTAGGATGTGGGTTAATGCCCCTTTCAGGCTGCAAATGTTTTTGGGATATTCAAAGCTCTCTGACACAGTTTTTGGTCCACCAATATTTTCTGGATTTTAGGGGCTTTAGGATGCCTGTAAACCCCTTTTTTAGGTCTCCAAAGTTTTCAACATTTTTTAAGGCCTAAGATGCATTTTAAGGCATTTGTTTTGAGCTGCCAACATTTTCTGAACTTTCAGGGGTGTAGGATGCATTTTCCGTGCCAAAAATATATTTGGGAATTTCAGTGGTCTAGGATGCGGGTTAATGCCCCTTTCAGGCTGCAAATGTTTTTGAGACATTCAGAGCTCTCTGACACCATATTTGGTCCACCAACATTCTCTGGACTTTAGGGGGTCTAGGATGCCTGTAAACCCCTTTTTTGGGCCTCCAAAGTTTTCAACATTTTTGTAGGTCTAAAATGCATTTTAATGCCTTTATTGGGCTGCTAACATATTCTGAACCTTCAGGGGTGTAGGATGCATTTTTCGTGCCAAAAATATTTCTGGGAATTTCAGTGGTCTAGGATGCGGGTTAATTCCCCTTTAAGTCTGCAAATGTTTTTGGGACATTCAGAGCTCTCTGACACAGTTTTTGGTCCACCAACATTTTGTGGACTTTAGGGGGTCTAGGATGCCTGTAAACCCCTTTTTTGGGCCTCCAAAGTTTTCAACATTTTTTGCAGGTCTAAAATGCATTTTAATGCCTTTTTTGGGCTGCTAACATATTCGGAAATTTCAGGGGTGTAGGATGCATTTTTCGTGCCAAAAATATTTCTGGGAATTTCAGTGGTCTAGGATGCGGGTTAATGCCCCTTTCAGGCTGCAAATGTTTTTGGGACATTCAAAGCTCTCTGACACCGTTTTTGGTCCACCAATATTTTCTGGACTTTAGGGGGTCTAGGATGCCTGTAAACCCCTTTTCTGGGCCTCCAAAGTGTTCAACATTTTTGGAGGTCTAAAATGCATTTTAATGCCTTTTTTGGGCTGCCAACATTTTCTGAACTTTCAGGGGTGTAGGATGCATTTTTCGTGCCAAAAATATTTCTGGGAATTTCAGTGGTCTAGGATGCGGGTTAATGCATCTTTAAGTCTGCAAATGTTTTTGGGACATTCAGAGATCTCTGACACAGTTTTTGGTCCACCAACATTTTCTGGACTTTAGGGGATCTAGGATGCCTGTAAACCCTTTTTTTGGGCCTCCAAAGTTTTCAACATTTTTTGCAGGTCTAAAATGCATTTTAATGCCTTTTTTGGGCTGCCTACATATTCGGAAATTTCAGGGGTGTAGGATGCATTTTTCGTGCCAAAAATATTTCTGGGAATTTCAGTGGTCTAGGATGCGGGTTAATGCATCTTTAAGTCTGCAAATGTTTTTGGGACATTCAGAGATCTCTGACACAGTTTTTGGTCCACCAACATTTTCTGGACTTTAGGGGCTCTAGGGTGCCTATAAACCCCTTTTTTGGGCGTCCAAAGTTTTCAACATTTTTTTAGGCCTAAAATGCATTTTAAGGCCTTCTTTGGGCTGCTAACATATTCTGAGCTTTCAGGGGTATAGGATGCATTTTTCGTGGCAGAAATATTTTTGGGAATTTCAGTGGTCTAGGATGCGGGTTAATGCCCCTTTCAGGCTGCAAATGTTTTTGGGACATTCAGAGCTCTCTGCCACCGTTTTTGGTCCACCAACATTTTCTGGACTTTAGGGGGTCTAGGGTGCCTGTAAAGCCTGTTTTTGGGCCTCCAAAGTTTTCAACATTTTTGAAGGCCTAAGATGCATTTTAAGGCATTTTTTTGAGCTGCCAACATTTTCTGAACTTTCAGGGGTGTAGGATGCATTTTTCGTGCCAAAAATATTTTGGGAAATTTCAGTGGTCTAGGATGCGGGTTAATGCCCCTTTCAGGCTGCAAATGTTTTGGGGTATTCAAAGCTCTCTGACACAGGTTTTAGTCCACCAATATTTTCTGGACTTTAGTGGGTCTAGGATGCCTATAAACCCCTTTTTTGGGCCTCCAAAGATTTTTTTTTTACATTTTTGCAGGCCTATAATGCATTTTAAAGCCTTTTTTGGGCTGCTAACATATTTTGAACTTTCAGGGGTGTAGGATACATTTTTCGTGCCAAAAATATTTTTGGGAATTTCAGTGGTCTAGGATGCGGGTTAATGCCCCTTTCAGGCTGAAAATGTTTTTGGGACATTCAAAGCTCTCTGACACAGTTTTTGGTCCACCAATACTTTCTGGACTTTAGAGGGTCTAGGATGCCTGTAAACCCCTTTTTTGGGTCTCCAAAGATTTCAACATTTTTGAAGGCCTAAAATGCATTTTAAGGCATTTGTTTTGAGCTGCCAAAATTTTCTGAACTTTCAGGGGTGTAGGATGCATTTTCTGTGACAAAAATAGTTTTGGGAATTTCAGTGGTCTAGGATTCGGGTTAATGCATCTTTAAGTCTGTAAATGTTTTTGGAACATTCAGAGCTCTCTGACACAGTTTTTGGTCCACCAACATTTTCTGGACTTTAGGGGCTCTAGGATGCCTATAAACCCCTTTTTTGGGCTTACAAAGTTTTCAACATTTTTGTAGGCCTAAAATGCATTTTAAGGCCTTCTTTGGGCTGCTAACATATTCTGAGCTTTCAGCGGTGTAGGATGCATTTTTCGTGCCAAAAATATTTCTGGGAATTTCAGTGGTCTCGGATGCGGGTTAATGCCCGTTTAAGTCTGCAAATGTTTTTGGGACATTCAGAGCTCTCTGACACCGTTTTTGGTCCACCAACATTTTCTGGACTTTAGGGGGTCTAGGGTGCCTGTAAACCCCTTTTTTGGACCTCCAAGGTTTTCAACATTTTTGAAGGCCTAGATGCATTTTAAGGCATTTTTTTGAGCTGCCAACATTTTCTGAACTTTCAGGGGTGTAGGATGCATCTTTCGCGCCAAAAATATTTCGGGAAATTTCAGTGGTCTAGGATGCGGGTTAATGCCCCTTTCAGGCTGCAAATGTTTTTGGGACATTCAGAGCTCTCTGACACCATTTTTAGTCCACCATAATTTTCTGGACTTTAGGGGTCTAGGAGGCCTGTAAACTCCATTTTTGGGCCTCCAAAGTTTTCATCATTTTTGAAGGCATAAGATGCATTTTAAGGCCTTTTTTTTGAGCTGCCAACAGTTTCAGAACTTTCAGGGGTGTAGGATGCATTTTTCGTGCCAAAAATATTTTTGGGAATTTCAGTGGTCTAGGATGTGGGTTAATGCCCCTTTCAGGCTGCAAATGTTTTGGGACATTCAGGGCTCTCTGACACCATATTTTTTCCACCAACATTCTCTGGACTTTAGGGGGTCTAGGATGCCTGTAAACCCCTTTTTTGGGCCTCCAAAGTTTTCAACATTTTTGCAGGTCTAAAATGCATTTTAATGTCTTTTTTGAGCTGCCAACATTTTCTGAACTTTCAGGGGTGTAGGATGCATTTGTCGTGCCACAAATATTTCTGGGAATTTCAGTGGTCTAGGATGCGGGTTAATGCATTTTTAAGTCTGCAAATGTTTTTGGGACATTCAGAGCTCTCTGACACAGTTTTTGGTCCACCAACATTTTCTGGACTTTAGGGGCTCTAGGATGCCTATAAACCCATTTTTTGGGCTTCCAAAGTTTTCAACATTTTTGTAGGCCTAAAATGCATTTTAAGGCCTTCTTTGGGCTGCTAACATATTCTGAGCTTTCAGGGGTATAGGATGCATTTTTCGTGGCAGAAATATTTTTGGGAATTTCAGTGGTCTAGGATGCGGGTTAATGCCCCTTTCAGGCTGCAAATGTTTTTGGGACATTCAGAGCTCTCTGACACCGTTTTTGGTCCACCAACATTTTCTGGACTTTAGGGGGTCTAGGGTGCCTGTAAACCCCTTTTTTGGACCTCCAAGGTTTTCAACATTTTTGAAGGCCTAGATGCATTTTAAGGCATTTTTTTGAGCTGCCAACATTTTCTGAACTTTCAGGGGTGTAGATTGCATTTTTCGTGCCAAAAATATTTTGGGAAATTTCAGTGGTCTAGGATGCGGGTTAATGCCCCTTTCAGGCTGCAAATGTTTTGGGGCATTCAAAGCTCTCTGACACAGTTTTTGGTCCACCAATATTTTCTGGACTTAAGGGGGTCTAGGATGCCTATAAACCCTTTTTTTGGGCCTCCAAAGATTTGTTTACATTTTTGAGGCCTATAATGCATTTTAAGGCCTTTTTTGGGCTGCTAACATATTCTGAACTTTCAGGGGTGTAGGATGCATTTTTCGTGCCAAATATATTTTTGGGAATTTCAGTGGTCTAGGATGCGGGTTAATGCCCCTTTCAGGCTGCAAATGTTTTTGGGACATTCAGAGCTCTCTGACACCGTTTTTGGTCCACCAATATTTTCTGGACTTTAGGGGGTCTAGGATGCCTGTAAACCCCTTTTTTGGGTCTCCAAAGTTTTCAACATTTTTGTAGGCCTAAAATGCATTTTAATGCCTTTTTTGGGATGCTAACATATTCTGAACTTTCAGGGGTATAGGATGCATTTTTCGTGCCAAAAATATTTCTGGGAATTTCAGTGGTCTAGGATGCGGGTTAATGCATCTTTAAGTCTGAAAATGTTTTTGGGACATTCAGAGCTCTCTGACACAGTTTTTGGTCCACCAACATTTTCTGGACTTTAGGGGGTCTAGGATGCCTATAAACCCCTTTTTTGGGCCTCCAAAGATTTGTTTTTACATTTTTGCAGGCCTATAATGCATTTTAAGGCCTTTTTTTGGGCTGCTAACATATTCTGAACCTTCAGGGGTGTAGGATGCATTTTTCGTGCCAAAAATATTTCTGGGAATTTCAGTGGTCTAGGATGCGGGTTAATGCCCCTTTCAGGCTGCAAATGTTTTTGGGACATTCAGAGCTCTCTGACACCATTTTTAGTCCACCATAATTTTCTGGACTTTAGGGGTCTAGGAGGCCTGTAAACTCCATTTTTGGGCCTCCAAAGTTTTCATCATTTTTGAAGGCATAAGATGCATTTTAAGGCCTTTTTTTTGAGCTGCCAACAGTTTCAGAACTTTCAGGGGTGTAGGATGCATTTTTCGTGCCAAAAATATTTTTGGGAATTTCAGTGGTCTAGGATGTGGGTTAATGCCCCTTTCAGGCTGCAAATGTTTTGGGACATTCAGGGCTCTCTGACACCATATTTTTTCCACCAACATTCTCTGGACTTTAGGGGGTCTAGGATGCCTGTAAACCCCTTTTTTGGGCCTCCAAAGTTTTCAACATTTTTGCAGGTCTAAAATGCATTTTAATGTCTTTTTTGAGCTGCCAACATTTTCTGAACTTTCAGGGGTGTAGGATGCATTTGTCGTGCCACAAATATTTCTGGGAATTTCAGTGGTCTAGGATGCGGGTTAATGCATTTTTAAGTCTGCAAATGTTTTTGGGACATTCAGAGCTCTCTGACACAGTTTTTGGTCCACCAACATTTTCTGGACTTTAGGGGCTCTAGGATGCCTATAAACCCATTTTTTGGGCTTCCAAAGTTTTCAACATTTTTGTAGGCCTAAAATGCATTTTAAGGCCTTCTTTGGGCTGCTAACATATTCTGAGCTTTCAGGGGTATAGGATGCATTTTTCGTGGCAGAAATATTTTTGGGAATTTCAGTGGTCTAGGATGCGGGTTAATGCCCCTTTCAGGCTGCAAATGTTTTTGGGACATTCAGAGCTCTCTGACACCGTTTTTGGTCCACCAACATTTTCTGGACTTTAGGGGGTCTAGGGTGCCTGTAAACCCCTTTTTTGGACCTCCAAGGTTTTCAACATTTTTGAAGGCCTAGATGCATTTTAAGGCATTTTTTTGAGCTGCCAACATTTTCTGAACTTTCAGGGGTGTAGATTGCATTTTTCGTGCCAAAAATATTTTGGGAAATTTCAGTGGTCTAGGATGCGGGTTAATGCCCCTTTCAGGCTGCAAATGTTTTGGGGCATTCAAAGCTCTCTGACACAGTTATTGGTCCACCAATATTTTCTGGACTTAAGGGGGTCTAGGATGCCTATAAACCCTTTTTTTGGGCCTCCAAAGATTTGTTTACATTTTTGAGGCCTATAATGCATTTTAAGGCCTTTTTTGGGCTGCTAACATATTCTGAACTTTCAGGGGTGTAGGATGCATTTTTCGTGCCAAATATATTTTTGGGAATTTCAGTGGTCTAGGATGCGGGTTAATGCCCCTTTCAGGCTGCAAATGTTTTTGGGACATTCAGAGCTCTCTGACACCGTTTTTGGTCCACCAATATTTTCTGGACTTTAGGGGGTCTAGGATGCCTGTAAACCCCTTTTTTGGGTCTCCAAAGTTTTCAACATTTTTGTAGGCCTAAAATGCATTTTAATGCCTTTTTTGGGATGCTAACATATTCTGAACTTTCAGGGGTATAGGATGCATTTTTCGTGCCAAAAATATTTCTGGGAATTTCAGTGGTCTAGGATGCGGGTTAATGCATCTTTAAGTCTGAAAATGTTTTTGGGACATTCAGAGCTCTCTGACACAGTTTTTGGTCCACCAACATTTTCTGGACTTTAGGGGGTCTAGGATGCCTATAAACCCCTTTTTTGGGCCTCCAAAGATTTGTTTTTACATTTTTGCAGGCCTATAATGCATTTTAAGGCCTTTTTTTGGGCTGCTAACATATTCTGAACCTTCAGGGGTGTAGGATGCATTTTTCGTGCCAAAAATATTTCTGGGAATTTCAGTGGTCTAGGATGCGGGTGAATGCCCCTTTCAGGCTGCAAATGTTTTGGGACATTCAAAGCTCTCTGACACACTTTTTGGTCCACGAATATTTTCTGGACTTTAGGGGGTCTAGGATGCCTGTAAACCCCTTTTTTGAGCCTCCAACCTTTTTTTCTTTTACATGTTTGCATGCCTATAATGCATTTAAGCCTGTTTTGGGCTGCTAACATATTCTGAACTTTCAGGGGTGTAGGATGCATTTTTCGTGCCAAAAATATTTTGGGAAATTTCAGTGGTCTAGGATGTGGGTTAATGCCCCTTTCAGGCTGCAAATGTTTTTGGGATATTCAAAGCTCTCTGACACAGTTTTTGGTCCACCAATATTTTCTGGATTTTAGGGGCTTTAGGATGCCTGTAAACCCCTTTTTTAGGTCTCCAAAGTTTTCAACATTTTTTAAGGCCTAAGATGCATTTTAAGGCATTTGTTTTGAGCTGCCAACATTTTCTGAACTTTCAGGGGTGTAGGATGCATTTTCCGTGCCAAAAATATATTTGGGAATTTCAGTGGTCTAGGATGCGGGTTAATGCCCCTTTCAGGCTGCAAATGTTTTTGAGACATTCAGAGCTCTCTGACACCATATTTGGTCCACCAACATTCTCTGGACTTTAGGGGGTCTAGGATGCCTGTAAACCCCTTTTTTGGGCCTCCAAAGTTTTCAACATTTTTGTAGGTCTAAAATGCATTTTAATGCCTTTATTGGGCTGCTAACATATTCTGAACCTTCAGGGGTGTAGGATGCATTTTTCGTGCCAAAAATATTTCTGGGAATTTCAGTGGTCTAGGATGCGGGTTAATTCCCCTTTAAGTCTGCAAATGTTTTTGGGACATTCAGAGCTCTCTGACACAGTTTTTGGTCCACCAACATTTTGTGGACTTTAGGGGGTCTAGGATGCCTGTAAACCCCTTTTTTGGGCCTCCAAAGTTTTCAACATTTTTTGCAGGTCTAAAATGCATTTTAATGCCTTTTTTGGGCTGCTAACATATTCGGAAATTTCAGGGGTGTAGGATGCATTTTTCGTGCCAAAAATATTTCTGGGAATTTCAGTGGTCTAGGATGCGGGTTAATGCCCCTTTCAGGCTGCAAATGTTTTTGGGACATTCAAAGCTCTCTGACACCGTTTTTGGTCCACCAATATTTTCTGGACTTTAGGGGGTCTAGGATGCCTGTAAACCCCTTTTCTGGGCCTCCAAAGTGTTCAACATTTTTGGAGGTCTAAAATGCATTTTAATGCCTTTTTTGGGCTGCCAACATTTTCTGAACTTTCAGGGGTGTAGGATGCATTTTTCGTGCCAAAAATATTTCTGGGAATTTCAGTGGTCTAGGATGCGGGTTAATGCATCTTTAAGTCTGCAAATGTTTTTGGGACATTCAGAGATCTCTGACACAGTTTTTGGTCCACCAACATTTTCTGGACTTTAGGGTCTCTAGGAAGCCTATAAACCCCTTTTTTGGGCGTCCAAAGTTTTCAACATTTTTTTAGGCCTAAAATGCATTTTAAGGCCTTCTTTAGGCTGCTAACATATTCTGAGCTTTCAGGGGTATAGGATGCATTTTTCGTGGCAGAAATATTTTTGGGAATTTCAGTGGTCTAAGATGCGGGTTAATGCCCCTTTCAGGCTGCAAATGTTTTTGGGACATTCAGAGCTCTCTGCCACCGTTTTTGGTCCACCAACATTTTCTGGACTTTAGGGGGTCTAGGGTGCCTGTAAAGCCTGTTTCTGGGCCTCCAAAGTTTTCAACATTTTTGAAGGCCTAAGATGCATTTTAAGGCATTTTTTTGAGCTGCCAACATTTTCTGAACTTTCAGGGGTGTAGGATGCATTTTTCGTGCCAAAAATATTTTGGGAAATTTCAGTGGTCTAGGATGCGGGTTAATGCCCCTTTCAGGCTGCAAATGTTTTGGGGCATTCAAAGCTCTCTGACACAGGTTTTAGTCCACCAATATTCTCTGGACTTTAGGGGGTCTAGGATGCCTGTAAACCTCTTTTCTGGGCCTCCAAAGTGTTCAACATTTTTGGAGGTCTAAAATGCGTTTTAATGCCTTTTTTGGGCTGCCAACATTTTCTGAACTTTCAGGGGTGTAGGATGCATTTTTCGTGCCAAAAATGTTTCTGGGAATTTCAGTGGTCTAGGATGCGGGTTAATGCATCTTAAAGTCTGCAAATGTTTTTGGGACATTCAGAGATCTCTGACACAGTTTTTGGTCCACCAACATTTTCTGGACTTTAGGGGGTCTAGGATGCCTGTAAACCCCTTTTTTGGGCTTCCAAAGTTTTCAACATTTTTTTAGGCCTAAAATGCATTTTAAGGCCTTCTTTGGGCTGCTAACATATTCTGAGCTTTCAGGGGTATAGGATGCATTTTTCGTGGCAGAAATATTTTTGGGAATTTCAGTGGTCTAGGATGCGGGTTAATGCCCCTTTCAGGCTGCAAATGTTTTTGGGACATTCAGAGCTCTCTGCCACCGTTTTTGGTCCACCAACATTTTCTGGACTTTAGGGGGTCTAGGGTGCCTGTAAAGCCTGTTTTTGGGCCTCCAAAGTTTTCAACATTTTTGAAGGCCTAAGATGCATTTTAAGGCATTTTTTTGAGCTGCCAACATTTTCTGAACTTTCAGGGGAGTAGGATGCATTTTTCGTGCCAAAAATATTTTGGGAAATTTCAGTGGTCTAGGATGCGGGTTAATGCCCCTTTCAGGCTGCAAATGTTTTGGGGCATTCAAAGCTCTCTGACACAGGTTTTAGTCCACCAATATTTTCTGGACTTTAGGGGGTCAAGGATGCCTGTAAACCCCTTTTTTGGGCCTCCAAAGTTTTCAACATTTTTGCAGGTCTAAAATGCATTTTAATGCCTTTTTTGAGCTGCCAACATTTTCTGAACTTTCAGGGGTGTAGGATGCATTTTTCGTGCCAAAAATATTTCTGGGAATTTCAGGGGTCTAGGATTCGGGTTAATGCATCTTTAAGTCTGCAAATGTTTTTGGGACATTCAGAGCTCTCTGACACAGTTTTTGGTCCACCAACATTTTCTGGACTTTAGGGGCTCTAGGATGCCTATAAACCCCTTTTTTGGGCTTACAAAGTTTTCAACATTTTTGTAGGCCTAAAATGCATTTTAAGGCCTTCTTTGGGCTGTTAACATATTCTGAACTTTCAGGGGTGTAGGATGCATTTTTCGTGCCAAAAATATTTTGGGAAATTTCAGTGGTCTAGGATGCGGGTTAATGCCCCTTTCAGGCTGCAAATGTTTTTGGGACATTCAGAGCTCTCTGACACCATTTTTGGTCCACCAACATTTTCTGGACTTTAGGGGTCTAGGAGGCCTTTAAACTCCATTTTTGGGCCTACAAAGTTTTCATCATTTTTGAAGGCATAAGATGCATTTTAAGGCCTTTTTTGTGCTGCCAACAGTTTCAGGACTTTCAGGGGTGTAGGATGCATTATCCGTGCCAAAAATATTTTTGGGAATTTCAGTGGTCTAGGATGCGGGTTAATACCCCTTTCAGGCTGCAAATGTTTTGGGACATTCAGAGCTCTCTGACACCATATTTGGTCCACCAACATTCTCTGGACTTTAGGGGGTCTAGGATGCCTGTAAACCCCTTTTTTGGGCCTCCAAAGTTTTCAACATTTTTGTAGGTCTAAAATGCATTTTAATGCCTTTATTGGGCTGCTAACATATTCTGAACCTTCAGGGGTGTAGGATGCATTTTTCGTGCCAAAAATATTTCTGGGAATTTCAGTGGTCTAGGATGCGGGTTAATTCCCCTTTAAGTCTGCAAATGTTTTTGGGACATTCAGAGCTCTCTGACACCATATTTGGTCCACCAACATTCTCTGGACTTTAGGGGGTCTAGGATGCCTGTAAACCCCTTTTTTGGGCCTCCAAAGTTTTCAACATTTTTGTAGGTCTAAAATGCATTTTAATGCCTTTATTGGGATGCTAACATATTCTGAACCTTCAGGGGTGTAGGATGCATTTTTCGTGCCAAAAATATTTCTGGGAATTTCAGTGTTCTAGGATGCGGGTTAATTCCCCTTTAAGTCTGCAAATGTTTTTGGGACATTCAGAGCTCTCTGACACAGTTTTTGGTCCACCAACATTTTCTGGACTTTAGGGGGTCTAGGATGCCTGTAAACGCCTTTTCTGGGCCTCCAAAGTTTTCAGCATTTTTTGCAGGTCTAAAATGCATTTTAATGCCTTCTTTGGGCTGCTAACATATTCAGAAATTTCAGGGGTGTAGGATGCATTTTTCGTGCCAAAAATATTTCTGGGAATTTCAGTGGTCTAGGATGCGGGTTAATGCCCCTTTCAGGCTGCAAATGTTTTTGGGACATTCAGAGCTCTCTGACACCATATTTGGTCCACCAACATTCTCTGGACTTTAGGGGGTCTAAGATGCCTGTAAACCTCTTTTCTGGGCCTCCAAAGTGTTCAACATTTTTGGATGTCTAAAATGCATTTTAATGCCTTTTTTGGGCTGCCAACATTTTCTGAACTTTCAGGGGTGTAGGATGCATTTTTCGAGCCAAAAATATTTCTGGGAATTTCAGTGGTCTAGGATGCGGGTTAATGCATCTTTAAGTCTGCAAATGTTTTTGGGACATTCAGAGATCTCTGACACAGTTTTTGGTCCACCAACATTTTCTGGACTTTAGGGGCTCTAGGATGCCTATGAACCTCTTTTTTGGGCTTCCAAATTTTTCAACATTTTTTTAGGCCTAAAATGCATTTTAAGGCCTTCTTTGGGCTGCTAACATATTCTGAGCTTTCAGGGGTATAGGATGCATTTTTCGTGGCAGAAATATTTTTGGGAATTTCAGTGGTCTAGGATGCGGGTTAATGCCCCTTTCAGGCTGCAAATGTTTTGGGGCATTCAAAGCTCTCTGACACAGGTTTTAGTCCACCAATATTTTCTGGACTTTAGGGGGTCTAGGATGCCTGTAAACCTCTTTTCTGGGCCTCCAAAGTGTTCAACATTTTTGGAGGTCTAAAATGCATTTTAATGCCTTTTTTGGGCTGCCAACATTTTCTGAACTTTCAGGGGTGTAGGATGCATTTTTCGTGCCAAAAATATTTCTGTGAATTTCAGTGGTCTAGGATGCGGGTTAATGCATCTTTAAGTCTGCAAATGTTTTTGGGACATTCAGAGATCTCTGACACAGTTTTTGGTCCACCAACATTTTCTGGACTTTAGGGGCTCTAGGATGCCTATAAACCTCTTTTTTGGGCTTCCAAAGTTTTCAACATTTTTTTAGGCCTAAAATGCATTTTAAGGCCTTCTTTGGGCTGCTAACATATTCTGAGCTGTCAGGGGTATAGGATGCATTTTTCGTGGTAGAAATATTTTTGGGAATTTCAGTGGTCTAGGATGCGGGTTAATGCCCCTTTCAGGCTGCAAATGTTTTTGGGACATTCAGAGCTCTCTGCCACCGTTTTTGGTCCACCAACATTTTCTGGACTTTAGGGGGTCTAGGGTGCCTGTAAAGCCTGTTTTTGGGCCTCCAAAGTTTTCAACATTTTTGAAGGCCTAAGATGCATTTTAAGGCATTTTTTTGAGCTGCCAACATTTTCTGAACTTTCAGGGGTGTAGGATGCATTTTTCGTGCCAAAAATATTTTGGGAAATTTCAGTGGTCTAGGATGCGGGTTAATGCCCCTTTCAGGCTGCAAATGTTTTGGGGCATTCAAAGCTCTCTGACACAGGTTTTAGTCCACCAATATTTTCTGGACTTTAGGGGGTCTAGGAAGCCTATAAACCCCTTATTTGGGCCTCCAAAGATTTGTTTTTACATTTTTGCAGGCCTATAATGCATTTTAAGTCCTTTTTTGTGCTGCTAACATATTCTGAACTTTCAGGGGTGTAGGATGCATTTTTCGTGCCAAAAATATTTTTGGGAATTTCAGTGGTCTAGGATGCGGGTTAATGCCCCTTTCAGGCTGCAAATGTTTTTGGGACATTCATAGCTCTCTGACACCATATTTGTCCACCAACATTCTCTGGACTTTAGGGGGTCTAGGATGCCTGTAAACCCCTTTTTTGGGCCTCCAAAGTTTTCAACATTTTTGTAGGTCTAAAATGCATTTTAATGCCTTTATTGGGCTGCTAAAATATTCTGAACCTTCAGGGGTGTAGGATGCATTTTTCGTGCCAAAAATATTTCTGGGAATTTCAGTGGTCTAGGATGCGGGTGAATGCCCCTTTCAGGCTGCAAATGTTTTGGGACATTCAAAGCTCTCTGACACACTTTTTGGTCCACCAATATTTTCTGGACTTTAGGGGGTCTAGGATGCCTGTAAACCCCTTTTTTGAGCCTCCAACCTTTTTTTCTTTTACATGTTTGCATGCATATAATGCATTTAAGCCTTTTTTGGGCTGCTAACATATTCTGAACTTTCAGGGGTGTAGGATGCATTTTTCGTGCCAAAAATATTTTGGGAAATTTCAGTGGTCTAGGATGTGGGTTAATGCCCCTTTCAGGCTGCAAATGTTTTTGGGATATTCAAAGCTCTCTGACACAGTTTTTGGTCCACCAATATTTTCTGGATTTTAGGGGCTTTAGGATGCCTGTAAACCGCTTTTTTGGGCCTCCAAAGTTTTCAACATTTTTGTAGGTCTAAAATGCATTTTAATGCCTTTATTGGGCTGCTAACATATTCTGAACCTTCAGGGGTGTAGGATGCATTTTTCGTGCCAAAAATATTTCTGGGAATTTCAGTGGTCTAGGATGTGGGTTAATTCCCCTTTAAGTCTGCACATGTTTTTGGGACATTCAGAGCTCTCTGACACAGTTTTTGGTCCACCAACATTTTCTGGACTTTAGGGGGTCTAGGATGCCTGTAAACCCCTTTTTTGGGCCTCCAAAGTTTTCAACATTTTTTGCAGGTCTAAAATGCATTTTAATGCCTTTTTTGGGCTGCTAACATATTCGGAAATTTCAGGGGTGTAGGATGTATTTTTCGTGCCAAAAATATTTCTGGGAATTTCAGTGTCTAGGATGCGGGTTAATGCCCCTTTCAGGCTGCAAATGTTTTTGGGACATTCAAAGCTCTCTGACACAGTTTTTGGTCCACCAATATTTTCTGGACTTTAGGGGGTCTAGGATGCCTGTAAACCCCTTTTCTGGGCCTCCAAAGTGTTCAACATTTTTTTAGGCCTAAAATGCATTTTAAGGCCTTCTTTGGGCTGCTAACATATTCTGAGCTTTCAGGGGTATAGGATGCATTTTTCGTGGCAGAAATATTTTTGGGAATTTCAGTGGTCTAGGATGCGGGTTAATGCCCCTTTCAGGCTGCAAATGTTTTGGGGCATTCAAAGCTCTCTGACACAGGTTTTAGTCCACCAATATTTTCTGGACTTTAGGGGGTCTAGGATGCCTGTAAACCTCTTTTCTGGGCCTCCAAAGTGTTCAACATTTTTGGAGGTCTAAAATGCATTTTAATGCCTTTTTTGGGCTGCCAACATTTTCTGAACTTTCAGGGGTGTAGGATGCATTTTTCGTGCCAAAAATATTTCTGGGAATTTCAGTGGTCTGGGATGCGGGTTAATGCATCTTTAAGTCTGCAAATGTTTTTGGGACATTCAGAGATCTCTGACACAGTTTTTGGTCCACCAACATTTTCTGGATTTTAGGGGCTTTAGGATGCCTGTAAACCCCTTTTTTGGGTCTCCAAAGTTTTCAACATTTTTTAAGGCCTAAGATGCATTTTAAGGCATTTGTTTTGAGCTGCCAACATTTTCTGAACTTTCAGGGGTGTAGGATGCATTTTCCGTGCCAAAAATATTTTTGGGAATTTCAGTGGTCTAGGATGCGGGTTAATGCCCCTTTCAGGCTGCAAATGTTTTTGGGACATTCAGAGCTCTCTGACACCATATTTGGTCCACCAACATTCTCTGGACTTTAGGGGGTCTAGGATGCCTGTAAACCCCTTTTTTGGGCCTCCAAAGTTTTCAACATTTTTTGCAGGTCTAAAATGCATTTTAATGCCTTTTTTGGGCTGCTAACATATTCGGAAATTTCAGGGGTGTAGGATGTATTTTTCGTGCCAAAAATATTTCTGGGAATTTCAGTGGTCTAGGATGCGGGTTAATGCCCCTTTCAGGCTGCAAATGTTTTTGGGACATTCAAAGCTCTCTGACACAGTTTTTGGTCCACCAATATTTTCTGGACTTTAGGGGGTCTAGGATGCCTGTAAACCCCTTTTCTGGGCCTCCAAAGTGTTCAACATTTTTGGAGGTCTAAAATGCATTTTAATGCCTTTTTTGGGCTGCCAACATTTTCTGAACTTTCAGGGGTGTAGGATGCATTTTTCGTGGTAGAAATATTTTTGGGAATTTCAGTGGTCTAGGATGCGGGTTAATGCCCCTTTCAGGCTGCAAATGTTTTTGGGACATTCAGAGCTCTCTGCCACCGTTTTTGGTCCACCAACATTTTCTGGACTTTAGGGGGTCTAGGGTGCCTGTAAAGCCTGTTTTTGGGCCTCCAAAGTTTTCAACATTTTTGAAGGCTTAAGATGCATTTTAAGGCATTTTTTTGAGCTGCCAACATTTTCTGAACTTTCAGGGGTGTAGGATGCATTTTTCGTGCCAAAAATATTTTTGGGAATTTCAGTGGTCTAGGATGCCGGTTAATGCCCCTTTCAGGCTGCAAATGTTTTTGGGACATTCAGAGCTCTCTGACACCATATTTGGTCCACCAACATTCTATGGATTTTAGGGGGTCTAGGATGCCTGTAAACCTCTTTTCTGGGCCTCCAAAGTGTTCAACATTTTTGGAGGTCTAAAATGCATTTTAATGCCTTTTTTGGGCTGCCAACATTTTCTGAACTTTCAGGGGTGTAGGATGCATTTTTCGTGCCAAAAATATTTCTGGGAATTTCAGTGGTCTAGGATGCGTGTTAATGCATCTTTAAGTCTGCAAATGTTTTTGGGACATTCAGAGATCTCTGACACAGTTTTTGGTCCACCAACATTTTCTGGACTTTAGGGGCTCTAGGATGCCTATAAACCCCTTTTTTGGGCTTCCAAAGTTTTCAACATTTTTTTAGGCCTAAAATGCATTTTAAGGCCTTCTTTGGGCTGCTAACATATTCTGAGCTTTCAGGGGTATAGGATGCATTTTTCGTGGCAGAAATATTTTTGGGAATTTCAGTGGTCTAGGATGCGGGTTAATGCCCGTTTCAGGCTGCAAATGTTTTTGGGACATTCAGAGCTCTCTGCCACCGTTTTTGGTCCGCCAACATTTTCTGGACTTTAGGGGGTCTAGGGTGCCTGTAAAGCCTGTTTTTGGGCCTCCAAAGTTTTCAACATTTTTGAAGGCCTAAGACGCATTTTAAGGCATTTTTTTGAGCTGCCAACATTTTCTGAACTTTCAGGGGAGTAGGATGCATTTTTCGTGCCAAAAATATTTTGGGACATTTCAGTGGTCTAGGATGCGGGTTAATGCCCCTTTCAGGCTGCAAATGTTTTGGGGCATTCAAAGCTCTCTGACACAGGTTTTAGTCCACCAATATTTTCTGGACTTTAGGGGGTCTAGGATGCCTATAAACGCCTTTTTTGGGCCTCCAAAGATTTTCTTTTACATTTTTGCAGGCCTATAATGCATTTTAAGGCCTTCTTTGGGCTGCTAACATATTCTGAACTTTCAGGGGTGTAGAATGCATTTTTCGTGCCAAAAATATTTTGGGAAATTTCAGTGGTCTAGGATGCGGGTTAATGCCCCTTTCAGGCTGCAAATGTTTTTGGGACATTCAGAGCTCTCTGACACCATTTTTGGTGCACCAACATTTTCTGGACTTTAGGGGTCTAGGAGGCCTTTAAACTCCATTTTTGGGCCTCCAAAGTTTTCATCATTTTTGAAGGCATAAGATGCATTTTAAGGCCTTTTTTGTGCTGCCAACAGTTTCAGAACTTTCAGGGGTGTAGGATGCATTATCCGTGCCAAAAATATTTTTGGGAATTTCAGTGGTCTAGGATGCGGGTTAATACCCCTTTCAGGCTGCAAATGTTTTGGGACATTCAGAGCTCTCTGACACCATATTTGGTCCACCAACATTCTCTGGACTTTAGGGGGTCTAGGATGCCTGTAAACCCCTTTTTTGGGCCTCCAAAGTTTTCAACATTTTTGTAGGTCTAAAATGCATTTTAATGCCTTTATTGGGCTGCTAACATATTCTGAACCTTCAGGGGTGTAGGATGCATTTTTCGTGCCAAAAATATTTCTGGGAATTTCAGTGGTCTAGGATGCGGGTTAATTTCCCTTTAAGTCTGCAAATGTTTTTGGGACATTCGGAGCTCTCTGCCACCGTTTTTGGTCCACCAACATTTTCTGGACTTTAGGGGGTCTAGGGTGCCTGTAAAGCCTGTTTTTGGGCCTCCAAAGTTTTCAACATTTTTGAAGGCCTAACATGCATTTTAAGGCATTTTTTTGAACTACCAACATTTTCTGAACTTTCAGGGGTGTAGGATGCATTTTTCGTGCCAAAAATATTTTGGGAAATTTCAGTGGTCTAGGATGCGGGTTAATGCCCCTTTCAGGCTGCAAATGTTTTGGGGCATTCAAAGCTCTCTGACACAGGTTTTAGTCCACCAATATTTTCTGGACTTTAGGGGGTCTAGGATGCCTGTAAACCTCTTTTCTGGGCCTCCAAAGTGTTCAACATTTTTGGAGGTCTAAAATGCGTTTTAATGCCTTTTTTGGGCTGCCAACATTTTCTGAACTTTCAGGGGTGTAGGATGCATTTTTCGTGCCAAAAATATTTCTGGGAATTTCAGTGGTCTAGGATGCGGGTTAATGCATCTTAAAGTCTGCAAATGTTTTTGGGACATTCAGAGATCTCTGACACAGTTTTTGGTCCACCAACATTTTCTGGACTTTAGGGGGTCTAGGATGCCTGTAAACCCCTTTTTTGGGCTTCCAAAGTTTTCAACATTTTTTTAGGCCTAAAATGCATTTTAAGGCCTTCTTTGGGCTGCTAACATATTCTGAGCTTTCAGGGGTATAGGATGCATTTTTCGTGGCAGAAATATTTTTGGGAATTTCAGTGGTCTAGGATGCGGGTTAATGCCCCTTTCAGGCTGCAAATGTTTTTGGGACATTCAGAGCTCTCTGCCACCGTTTTTGGTCCACCAACATTTTCTGGACTTTAGGGGGTCTAGGGTGCCTGTAAAGCCTGTTTTTGGGCCTCCAAAGTTTTCAACATTTTTGAAGGCCTAAGATGCATTTTAAGGCATTTTTTTGAGCTGCCAACATTTTCTGAACTTTCAGGGGAGTAGGATGCATTTTTCGTGCCAAAAATATTTTGGGAAATTTCAGTGGTCTAGGATGCGGGTTAATGCCCCTTTCAGGCTGCAAATGTTTTGGGGCATTCAAAGCTCTCTGACACAGGTTTTAGTCCACCAATATTTTCTGGACTTTAGGGGGTCTAGGATGCCTGTAAACCCCTTTTTTGGGCCTCCAAAGTTTTCAACATTTTTTGCAGGTCTAAAATGCATTTTAATGCCTTTTTTGGGCTGCTAACATATTCGGAAATTTCAGGGGTGTAGGATGTATTTTTCGTGCCAAAAATATTTCTGGGAATTTCAGTGGTCTAGGATGCGGGTTAATGCCCCTTTCAGGCTGCAAATGTTTTTGGGACATTCAAAGCTCTCTGACACAGTTTTTGGTCCACCAATATTTTCTGGACTTTAGGGGGTCTAGGATGCCTGTAAACCCCTTTTCTGGGCCTCCAAAGTGTTCAACATTTTTGGAGGTCTAAAATGCATTTTAATGCCTTTTTTGGGCTGCCAACATTTTCTGAACTTTCAGGGGTGTAGGATGCATTTTTCGTGCCAAAAATATTTCTGGGAATTTCAGTGGTCTAGGATGCGGGTTAATGCATCTTTAAGTCTGCAAATGTTTTTGGGACATTCAGAGATCTCTGACACAGTTTTTGGTCCACCAACATTTTCTGGACTTTAGGGTCTCTAGGAAGCCTATAAACCCCTTTTTTGGGCGTCCAAAGTTTTCAACATTTTTTTAGGCCTAAAATGCATTTTAAGGCCTTCTTTAGGCTGCTAACATTTTCTGAACTTTCAGGGGTGTAGGATGCATTTTTCGTGCCAAAAATATTTTGGGAAATTTCAGTGGTCTAGGATGCGGGTTAATGCACCTTTCAGGCTGCAAATGTTTTGGGGCATTCAAAGCTCTCTGACACAGGTTTTAGTCCACCAATATTTTCTGGACTTTAGGGGGTCTAGGATGCCTATAAACCCCTTATTTGGGCCTCCAAAGATTTGTTTTTACATTTTTGCAGGCCTATAATGCATTTTAAGGCCTTTTTTGTGCTGCTAACATATTCTGAACTTTCAGGGGTGTAGGATGCATTTTTCGTGCCAAAAATATTTTTGGGAATTTCAGTGGTCTAGGATGCGGGTTAATGCCCCTTTCAGGCTGCAAATGTTTTTGGGACATTCAGAGCTCTCTGACACCATATTTGTCCACCAACATTCTCTGGACTTTAGGGGGTCTAGGATGCCTGTAAACCCCTTTTTTGGGCCTCCAAAGTTTTCAACATTTTTGTAGGTCTAAAATGCATTTTAATGCCTTTATTGGGCTGCTAACATATTCTGAACCTTCAGGGGTGTAGGATGCATTTTTCGTGCCAAAAATATTTCTGGGAATTTCAGTGGTCTAGGATGCGGGTGAATGCCCCTTTCAGGCTGCAAATGTTTTGGGACATTCAAAGCTCTCTGACACACTTTTTGGTCCACCAATATTTTCTGGACTTTAGGGGGTCTAGGATGCCTGTAAACCCCTTTTTTGAGCCTCCAACCTTTTTTTCTTTTACATGTTTGCATGCCTATAATGCATTTAAGCCTTTTTTGGGCTGATAACATATTCTGAACTTTCAGGGGTGTAGGATGCATTTTTCGTGCCAAAAATATTTTGGGAAATTTGAGTGGTCTAGGATGTGGGTTAATGCCCCTTTCAGGCTGCAAATGTTTTTGGGATATTCAAAGCTCTCTGACACAGTTTTTGGTCCACCAATATTTTCTGGATTTTAGGGGCTTTAGGATGCCTGTAAACCCCTTTTTTGGGTCTCCAAAGTTTTCAACATTTTTTAAGGCCTAAGATGCATTTTAAGGCATTTGTTTTGAGCTGCCAACATTTTCTGAACTTTCAGGGGTGTAGGATGCATTTTCCGTGCCAAAAATATTTTTGGGAATTTCAGTGGTCTAGGATGCGGGTTAATGCCCCTTTCAGGCTGCAAATGTTTTTGGGACATTCAGAGCTCTCTGACACCATATTTGGTCCACCAACATTCTCTGGACTTTAGGGGGTCTAGGATGCCTGTAAACCCCTTTTTTGGGCCTCCAAAGTTTTCAACATTTTTGTAGGTCTAAAATGCATTTTAATGCCTTTATTGGGCTGCTAACATATTCTGAACCTTCAGGGGTGTAGGATGCATTTTTCGTGCCAAAAATATTTCTTGGAATTTCAGTGGTCTAGGATGTGGGTTAATTCCCCTTTAAGTCTGCAAATGTTTTTGGGACATTCAGAGCTCTCTGACACAGTTTTTGGTCCACCAACATTTTGTGGACTTTAGGGGGTCTAGGATGCCTGTAAACCCCTTTTTTGGGCCTCCAAAGTTTTCAACATTTTTTGCAGGTCTAAAATGCATTTTAATGCCTTTTTTGGGCTGCTAACATATTCGGAAATTTCAGGGGTGTAGAATGTATTTTTCGTGCCAAAAATATTTCTGGGAATTTCAGTGTCTAGGATGCGGGTTAATGCCCCTTTCAGGCTGCAAATGTTTTGGGGCATTCAAAGCTCTCTGACACAGGTTTTAGTCCACCAATATTTTCTGGACTTTAGGGGGTCTAGGATGCCTGTAAACCCCTTTTTTGGGCCTCCAAAGTTTTCAACATTTTTTGCAGGTCTAAAATGCATTTTAATGCCTTTTTTGGGCTGCTAACATATTCGGAAATTTCAGGGGTGTAGGATGTATTTTTCGTGCCAAAAATATTTCTGGGAATTTCAGTGGTCTAGGATGCGGGTTAATGCCCCTTTCAGGCTGCAAATGTTTTTGGGACATTCAAAGCTCTCTGACACAGTTTTTGGTCCACCAATATTTTCTGGACTTTAGGGGGTCTAGGATGCCTGTAAACCCCTTTTCTGGGCCTCCAAAGTGTTCAACATTTTTGGAGGTCTAAAATGCATTTTAATGCCTTTTTTGGGCTGCCAACATTTTCTGAACTTTCAGGGGTGTAGGATGCATTTTTCGTGCCAAAAATATTTCTGGGAATTTCAGTGGTCTAGGATGCGGGTTAATGCATCTTTAAGTCTGCAAATGTTTTTGGGACATTCAGAGATCTCTGACACAGTTTTTGGTCCACCAACATTTTCTGGACTTTAGGGTCTCTAGGAAGCCTATAAACCCCTTTTTTGGGCGTCCAAAGTTTTCAACATTTTTTTAGGCCTAAAATGCATTTTAAGGCCTTCTTTAGGCTGCTAACATTTTCTGAACTTTCAGGGGTGTAGGATGCATTTTTCGTGCCAAAAATATTTTGGGAAATTTCAGTGGTCTAGGATGCGGGTTAATGCACCTTTCAGGCTGCAAATGTTTTGGGGCATTCAAAGCTCTCTGACACAGGTTTTAGTCCACCAATATTTTCTGGACTTTAGGGGGTCTAGGATGCCTATAAACCCCTTATTTGGGCCTCCAAAGATTTGTTTTTACATTTTTGCAGGCCTATAATGCATTTTAAGGCCTTTTTTGTGCTGCTAACATATTCTGAACTTTCAGGGGTGTAGGATGCATTTTTCGTGCCAAAAATATTTTTGGGAATTTCAGTGGTCTAGGATGCGGGTTAATGCCCCTTTCAGGCTGCAAATGTTTTTGGGACATTCAGAGCTCTCTGACACCATATTTGTCCACCAACATTCTCTGGACTTTAGGGGGTCTAGGATGCCTGTAAACCCCTTTTTTGGGCCTCCAAAGTTTTCAACATTTTTGTAGGTCTAAAATGCATTTTAATGCCTTTATTGGGCTGCTAACATATTCTGAACCTTCAGGGGTGTAGGATGCATTTTTCGTGCCAAAAATATTTCTGGGAATTTCAGTGGTCTAGGATGCGGGTGAATGCCCCTTTCAGGCTGCAAATGTTTTGGGACATTCAAAGCTCTCTGACACACTTTTTGGTCCACCAATATTTTCTGGACTTTAGGGGGTCTAGGATGCCTGTAAACCCCTTTTTTGAGCCTCCAACCTTTTTTTCTTTTACATGTTTGCATGCCTATAATGCATTTAAGCCTTTTTTGGGCTGATAACATATTCTGAACTTTCAGGGGTGTAGGATGCATTTTTCGTGCCAAAAATATTTTGGGAAATTTGAGTGGTCTAGGATGTGGGTTAATGCCCCTTTCAGGCTGCAAATGTTTTTGGGATATTCAAAGCTCTCTGACACAGTTTTTGGTCCACCAATATTTTCTGGATTTTAGGGGCTTTAGGATGCCTGTAAACCCCTTTTTTGGGTCTCCAAAGTTTTCAACATTTTTTAAGGCCTAAGATGCATTTTAAGGCATTTGTTTTGAGCTGCCAACATTTTCTGAACTTTCAGGGGTGTAGGATGCATTTTCCGTGCCAAAAATATTTTTGGGAATTTCAGTGGTCTAGGATGCGGGTTAATGCCCCTTTCAGGCTGCAAATGTTTTTGGGACATTCAGAGCTCTCTGACACCATATTTGGTCCACCAACATTCTCTGGACTTTAGGGGGTCTAGGATGCCTGTAAACCCCTTTTTTGGGCCTCCAAAGTTTTCAACATTTTTGTAGGTCTAAAATGCATTTTAATGCCTTTATTGGGCTGCTAACATATTCTGAACCTTCAGGGGTGTAGGATGCATTTTTCGTGCCAAAAATATTTCTTGGAATTTCAGTGGTCTAGGATGTGGGTTAATTCCCCTTTAAGTCTGCAAATGTTTTTGGGACATTCAGAGCTCTCTGACACAGTTTTTGGTCCACCAACATTTTGTGGACTTTAGGGGGTCTAGGATGCCTGTAAACCCCTTTTTTGGGCCTCCAAAGTTTTCAACATTTTTTGCAGGTCTAAAATGCATTTTAATGCCTTTTTTGGGCTGCTAACATATTCGGAAATTTCAGGGGTGTAGAATGTATTTTTCGTGCCAAAAATATTTCTGGGAATTTCAGTGTCTAGGATGCGGGTTAATGCCCCTTTCAGGCTGCAAATGTTTTTGGGACATTCAAAGCTCTCTGACACAGTTTTTGGTCCACCAATATTTTCTGGACTTTAGGGGGTCTAGGATGCCTGTAAACCCCTTTTCTGGGCCTCCAAAGTGTTCAACATTTTTTTAGGCCTAAAATGCATTTTAAGGCCTTCTTTGGGCTGCTAACATATTCTGAGCTTTCAGGGGTATAGGATGCATTTTTCGTGGCAGAAATATTTTTGGGAATTTCAGTGGTCTAGGATGCGGGTTAATGCCCCTTTCAGGCTGCAAATGTTTTTGGGACATTCAGAGCTCTCTGCCACCGTTTTTGGTCCACCAACATTTTCTGGACTTTAGGGGGTCTAGGGTGCCTGTAAAGCCTGTTTTTGGGCCTCCAAAGTTTTCAACATTTTTGAAGGCCTAACATGCATTTTAAGGCATTTTTCTGAACTGCCAACATTTTCTGAACTTTCAGGGGTGTAGGATGCATTTTTCGTGCCAAAAATATTTTGGGAAATTTCAGTGGTCTAGGATGCGGGTTAATGCCCCTTTCAGGCTGCAAATGTTTTGGGGCATTCAAAGCTCTCTGACACAGGTTTTAGTCCACCAATATTTTCTGGACTTTAGGGGGTCTAGGATGCCTGTAAACCTCTTTTCTGGGCCTCCAAAGTGTTCAACATTTTTGGAGGTCTAAAATGCATTTTAATGCTTTTTTTGGGCTGCCAACATTTTCTGAACTTTCAGGGGTGTAGGATGCATTTTTCGTGCCAAAAATATTTCTGGGAATTTCAGTGGTCTGGGATGCGGGTTAATGCATCTTTAAGTCTGCAAATGTTTTTTGGACATTCAGAGATCTCTGACACAGTTTTTGGTCCACCAACATTTTCTGGATTTTAGGGGCTTTAGGATGCCTGTAAAGCCTGTTTTTGGGCCTCCAAAGTTTTCAACATTTTTGAAGGCCTAAGATGCATTTTAAGGCATTTTTTTGAGCTGCCAACATTTTCTGAACTTTCAGGGGTGTAGGATGCATTTTTCGTGCCAAAAATATTTTTGGGAATTTCAGTGGTCTAGGATGCCGGTTAATGCCCCTTTCAGGCTGCAAATGTTTTTGGGACATTCAGAGCTCTCTGACACCATATTTGGTCCACCAACATTCTATGGATTTTAGGGGGTCTAGGATGCCTGTAAACCTCTTTTCTGGGCCTCCAAAGTGTTCAACATTTTTGGATGTCTAAAATGCATTTTAATGCCTTTTTTGGGCTGCCAACATTTTCTGAACTTTCAGGGGTGTAGGATGCATTTTTCGTGCCAAAAATATTTCTGTGAATTTCAGTGGTCTAGGATGCGGGTTAATGCATCTTTAAGTCTGCAAATGTTTTTGGGACATTCAGAGATCTCTGACACAGTTTTTGGTCCACCAAAATTTTCTGGACTTTAGGGGCTCTAGGATGCCTATGAACCCCTTTTTTGGGCATCCAAAGTTTTCAACATTTTTTTAGGCCTAAAATGCATTTTAAGGCCTTCTTTGGGCTGCTAACATATTCTGAGCTTTCAGGGGTATAGGATGCATTTTTCGTGCAGAAATATTTTTGGGAATTTCAGTGGTCTAGGATGCGGGTTAATGCCCCTTTCAGGCTGCAAATGTTTTTGGGACATTCAGAGCTCTCTGCCACCGTTTTTGGTCCACCAACATTTTCTGGACTTTAGGGGGTCTAGGGTGCCTGTAAAGCCTGTTTTTGGGCCTCCAAAGTTTTCAACATTTTTGAAGGCCTAACATGCATTTTAAGGCATTTTTTTGAACTGCCAACATTTTCTGAACTTTCAGGGGTGTAGGATGCATTTTTCGTGCCAAAAATATTTTGGGGAATTTCAGTGGTCTAGGATGCGGGTTAATGCCCCTTTCAGGCTGCAAATGTTTTGGGGCAATCAAAGCTCGCTGACACAGGTTTTAGTCCACCAATATTTTCTGGACTTTAGGGGGTCTAGGATGCCTGTAAACCTCTTTTCTGGGCCTCCAAAGTGTTCAACATTTTTGGAGGTCTAAAATGCATTTTAATGCTTTTTTGGGCTGCCAACATTTTCTGAACTTTCAGGGGTGTAGGATGCATTTTTCGTGCCAAAAATATTTCTGGGAATTTCAGTGGTCTAGGATGCGGGTTAATGCATCTTTAAGTCTGCAAATGTTTTTGGGACATTCAGAGATCTCTGACACAGTTTTTGGTCCACCAACATTTTCTGGACTTTAGGGGCTCTAGGATGCCTATAAACCCCTTTTTTGGGCTTCCAAAGTTTTCAACATTTTTTTAGGCCTAAAATGCATTTTAAGGCCTTCTTTGGGCTGCTAACATATTCTGAGCTTTCAGGGGTATAGGATGCATTTTTCGTGGCAGAAATATTTTTGGGAATTTCAGTGGTCTAGGATGCGGGTTAATGCCCGTTTCAGGCTGCAAATGTTTTTGGGACATTCAGAGCTCTCTGCCACCGTTTTTGGTCCGCCAACATTTTCTGGACTTTAGGGGGTCTAGGGTGCCTGTAAAGCCTGTTTTTGGGCCTCCAAAGTTTTCAACATTTTTGAAGGCCTAAGACGCATTTTAAGGCATTTTTTTGAGCTGCCAACATTTTCTGAACTTTCAGGGGAGTAGGATGCATTTTTCGTGCCAAAAATATTTTGGGAAATTTCAGTGGTCTAGGATGCGGGTTAATGCCCCTTTCAGGCTGCAAATGTTTTGGGGCATTCAAAGCTCTCTGACACAGGTTTTAGTCCACCAATATTTTCTGGACTTTAGGGGGTCTAGGATGCCTATAAACGCCTTTTTTGGGCCTCCAAAGATTTTCTTTTACATTTTTGCAGGCCTATAATGCATTTTAAGGCCTTTTTTGGGCTGCTAACATATTCTGAACTTTCAGGGGTGTAGGATGCATTTTTCGTGCCAAAAATAGTTTTGGGAATTTCAGTGGTCTAGGATGCGGGTTAATGCCCCTTTCAGGCTGCAAATGTTTTTGGGACATTCAGAGCTCTCTGACACTATATTTGGTCCACCAACATTCTCTGGACTTTAGGGGGTCTAGGATGCCTGTAAACCCCTTTTTTGGGCCTCCAAAGTTTTCAACATTTTTGCAGGTCTAAAATGCATTTTAATGCCTTTTTTGAGCTGCCAACATTTTCTGAACTTTCAGGGGTGTAGGATGCATTTTTCGTGCCAAAAATATTTCTGGGAATTTCAGGGGTCTAGGATTCGGGTTAATGCATCTTTAAGTCTGCAAATGTTTTTGGGACATTCAGAGCTCTCTGACACAGTTTTTGGTCCACCAACATTTTCTGGACTTTAGGGGCTCTAGGATGCCTATAAACCCCTTTTTTGGGCTTACAAAGTTTTCAACATTTTTGTAGGCCTAAAATGCATTTTAAGGCCTTCTTTGGGCTGCTAACATATTCTGAACTTTCAGGGGTGTAGAATGCATTTTTCGTGCCAAAAATATTTTGGGAAATTTCAGTGGTCTAGGATGCGGGTTAATGCCCCTTTCAGGCTGCAAATGTTTTTGGGACATTCAGAGCTCTCTGACACCATTTTTGGTGCACCAACATTTTCTGGACTTTAGGGGTCTAGGAGGCCTTTAAACTCCATTTTTGGGCCTCCAAAGTTTTCATCATTTTTGAAGGCATAAGATGCATTTTAAGGCCTTTTTTGTGCTGCCAACAGTTTCAGAACTTTCAGGGGTGTAGGATGCATTATCCGTGCCAAAAATATTTTTGGGAATTTCAGTGGTCTAGGATGCGGGTTAATACCCCTTTCAGGCTGCAAATGTTTTGGGACATTCAGAGCTCTCTGACACCATATTTGGTCCACCAACATTCTCTGGACTTTAGGGGGTCTAGGATGCCTGTAAACCCCTTTTTTGGGCCTCCAAAGTTTTCAACATTTTTGTAGGTCTAAAATGCATTTTAATGCCTTTATTGGGCTGCTAACATATTCTGAACCTTCAGGGGTGTAGGATGCATTTTTCGTGCCAAAAATATTTCTGGGAATTTCAGTTGTCTAGGATGCGGGTTAATTCCCCTTTAAGTCTGCAAATGTTTTTGGGACATTCAGAGCTCTCTGCCACCGTTTTTGGTCCACCAACATTTTCTGGACTTTAGGGGGTCTAGGGTGCCTGTAAAGCCTGTTTTTGGGCCTCCAAAGTTTTCAACATTTTTGAAGGCCTAAGATGCATTTTAAGGCATTTTTTTGAGCTGCCAACATTTTCTGAACTTTCAGGGGAGTAGGATGCATTTTTCGTGCCAAAAATATTTCTGGGAATTTCAGTGGTCTAGGATGCGGGTTAATGCCCCTTTCAGGCTGCAAATGTTTTTGGGACATTCAAAGCTCTCTGACACAGTTTTTGGTCCACCAATATTTTCTGGACTTTAGGGGGTCTAGGATGCCTGTAAACCCCTTTTCTGGGCCTCCAAAGTGTTCAACATTTTTGGAGGTCTAAAATGCATTTTAATGCCTTTTTTGGGCTGCCAACATTTTCTGAACTTTCAGGGGTGTAGGATGCATTTTTCGTGCCAAAAATATTTCTGGGAATTTCAGTGGTCTAGGATGCGGGTTAATGCATCTTTAAGTCTGCAAATGTTTTTGGGACATTCAGAGATCTCTGACACAGTTTTTGGTCCACCAACATTTTCTGGACTTTAGGGTCTCTAGGAAGCCTATAAACCCCTTTTTTGGGCGTCCAAAGTTTTCAACATTTTTTTAGGCCTAAAATGCATTTTAAGGCCTTCTTTAGGCTGCTAACATATTCTGAGCTTTCAGGGGTATAGGATGCATTTTTCGTGGCAGAAATATATTTGGGAATTTCAGTGGTCTAGGATGCGGGTTAATGCCCCTTTCAGGCTGCAAATGTTTTTGGGACATTCAGAGCTCTCTGCCACCGTTTTTGGTCCACCAACATTTTCTGGACTTTAGGGGGTCTAGGGTGCCTGTAAAGCCTGTTTCTGGGCCTCCAAAGTTTTCAACATTTTTGAAGGCCTAAGATGCATTTTAAGGCATTTTTCTGAGCTGCTAACATTTTCTGAACTTTCAGGGGTGTAGGATGCATTTTTCGTGCCAAAAATATTTTGGGAAATTTCAGTGGTCTAGGATGCGGGTTAATGCCCCTTTCAGGCTGCAAATGTTTTGGGGCATTCAAAGCTCTCTGACACAGGTTTTAGTCCACCAATATTTTCTGGACTTTAGGGGGTCTAGGATGCCTGTAAACCTCTTTTCTGGGCCTCCAAAGTGTTCAACATTTTTGGAGGTCTAAAATGCGTTTTAATGCCTTTTTTGGGCTGCCAACATTTTCTGAACTTTCAGGGGTGTAGGATGCATTTTTCGTGCCAAAAATATTTCTGGGAATTTCAGTGGTCTAGGATGCGGGTTAATGCATCTTAAAGTCTGCAAATGTTTTTGGGACATTCAGAGATCTCTGACACAGTTTTTGGTCCACCAACATTTTCTGGACTTTAGGGGGTCTAGGATGCCTGTAAACCCCTTTTTTGGGCTTCCAAAGTTTTCAACATTTTTTTAGGCCTAAAATGCATTTTAAGGCCTTCTTTGGGCTGCTAACATATTCTGAGCTTTCAGGGGTATAGGATGCATTTTTCGTGGCAGAAATATTTTTGGGAATTTCAGTGGTCTAGGATGCGGGTTAATGCCCCTTTCAGGCTGCAAATGTTTTTGGGACATTCAGAGCTCTCTGCCACCGTTTTTGGTCCACCAACATTTTCTGGACTTTAGGGGGTCTAGGGTGCCTGTAAAGCCTGTTTTTGGGCCTCCAAAGTTTTCAACATTTTTGAAGGCCTAAGATGCATTTTAAGGCATTTTTTTGAGCTGCCAACATTTTCTGAACTTTCAGGGGTGTAGGATGCATTTTTCGTGCCAAAAATATTTTTGGGAATTTCAGTGGTCTAGGATGCCAGTTAATGCCCCTTTCAGGCTGCAAATGTTTTTGGGACATTCAGAGCTCTCTGACACCATATTTGGTCCACCAACATTCTATGGATTTTAGGGGGTCTAGGATGCCTGTAAACCTCTTTTCTGGGCCTCCAAAGTGTTCAACATTTTTGGATGTCTAAAATGCATTTTAATGCCTTTTTTGGGCTGCCAACATTTTCTGAACTTTCAGGGGTGTAGGATGCATTTTTCGTGCCAAAAATATTTCTGTGGTCTAGGATGCGGGTTAATGCATCTTTAAGTCTGCAAATGTTTTTGGGACATTCAGAGATCTCTGACACAGTTTTTGGTCCACCAACATTTTCTGGACTTTAGGGGCTCTAGGATGCCTATAAACCCCTTTTTTGGGCATCCAAAGTTTTCAACATTTTTTTAGGCCTAAAATGCATTTTAAGGCCTTCTTTGGGCTGCTAACATATTCTGAGCTTTCAGGGGTATAGGATGCATTTTTCGTGGCAGAAATATTTTTGGGAATTTCAGTGGTCTAGGATGCGGGTTAATGCCCCTTTCAGGCTGCAAATGTTTTTGGGACATTCAGAGCTCTCTGCCACCGTTTTTGGTCCACCAACATTTTCTGGACTTTAGGGGGTCTAGGGTGCCTGTAAAGCCTGTTTTTGGGCCTCCAAAGTTTTCAACATTTTTGAAGGCCTAACATGCATTTTAAGGCATTTTTTTGAACTGCCAACATTTTCTGAACTTTCAGGGGTGTAGGATGCATTTTTCGTGCCAAAAATATTTTGGGAAATTTCAGTGGTCTAGGATGCGGGTTAATGCCCCTTTCAGGCTGCAAATGTTTTGGGGCAATCAAAGCTCTCTGACACAGGTTTTAGTCCACCAATATTTTCTGGACTTTAGGGGGTCTAGGATGCCTGTAAACCTCTTTTCTGGGCCTCCAAAGTGTTCAACATTTTTGGAGGTCTAAAATGCATTTTAATGCCTTTTTTGGGCTGCCAACATTTTCTGAACTTTCAGGGGTGTAGGATGCATTTTTCGTGCCAAAAATATTTCTGGGAATTTCAGTGGTCTATGATGCGGGTTAATGCATCTTTAAGTCTGCAAATGTTTTTGGGACATTCAGAGATCTCTGACACAGTTTTTGGTCCACCAACATTTTCTGGACTTTAGGGGCTCTAGGATGCCTATAAACCCCTCTTTTGGGCTTCCAAAGTTTTCAACATTTTTTTAGGCCTAAAATGCATTTTAAGGCCTTCTTTGGGCTGCTAACATATTCTGAGCTTTCAGGGGTATAGGATGCATTTTTCGTGGCAGAAATATTTTTGGGAATTTCAGTGGTCTAGGATGCGGGTTAATGCCCGTTTCAGGCTGCAAATGTTTTTGGGACATTCAGAGCTCTCTGCCACCGTTTTTGGTCCACCAACATTTTCTGGACTTTAGGGGGTCTAGGGTGCCTGTAAAGCCTGTTTCTGGGCCTCCAAAGTTTTCAACATTTTTGAAGGCCTAAGATGCATTTTAAGGCATTTTTTTGAGCTGCCAACATTTTCTGAACTTTCAGGGGTGTAGGATGCATTTTTCGTGCCAAAAATATTTTGGGAAATTTCAGTGGTCTAGGATGCGGGTTAATGCCCCTTTCAGGCTGCAAATGTTTTGGGGCATTCAAAGCTCTCTGACACAGGTTTTAGTCCACCAATATTTTCTGGACTTTAGGGGGTCTAGGATGCCTGTAAACCTCTTTTCTGGGCCTCCAAAGTGTTCAACATTTTAGGAGGTCTAAAATGCGTTTTAATGCCTTTTTTGGGCTGCCAACATTTTCTGAACTTTCAGGGGTGTAGGATGCATTTTTCGTGCCAAAAATATTTCTGGGAATTTCAGTGGTCTAGGATGCGGGTTAATGCATCTTAAAGTCTGCAAATGTTTTTGGGACATTCAGAGATCTCTGACACAGTTTTTGGTCCACCAACATTTTCTGGACTTTAGGGGGTCTAGGATGCCTGTAAACCCCTTTTTTGGGCTTCCAAAGTTTTCAACATTTTTTTAGGCCTAAAATGCATTTTAAGGCCTTCTTTGGGCTGCTAACATATTCTGAGCTTTCAGGGGTATAGGATGCATTTTTCGTGGCAGAAATATGTTTGGGAATTTCAGTGGTCTAGGATGCGGGTTAATGCCCCTTTCAGGCTGCAAATGTTTTTGGGACATTCAGAGCTCTCTGCCACCGTTTTTGGTCCACCAACATTTTCTGGACTTTAGGGGGTCTAGGGTGCCTGTAAAGCCTGTTTTTGGGCCTCCAAAGTTTTCAACATTTTTGAAGGCCTAAGATGCATTTTAAGGCATTTTTTTGAGCTGCCAACATTTTCTGAACTTTCAGGGGAGTAGGATGCATTTTTCGTGCCAAAAATATTTTGGGAAATTTCAGTGGTCTAGGATGCGGGTTAATGCCCCTTTCAGGCTGCAAATGTTTTGGGGCATTCAAAGCTCTCTGACACAGGTTTTAGTCCACCAATATTTTCTGGACTTTAGGGGGTCTAGGATGCCTGTAAACCCCTTTTTTGGGCCTCCAAAGTTTTCAACATTTTTGCAGGTCTAAAATGCATTTTAATGCCTTTTTTGAGCTGCTAACATATTCTGAGCTTTCAGGGGTATAGGATGCATTTTTCGTGGCAGAAATATTTTTGGGAATTTCAGTGGTCTAGGATGCAGGTTAATGCCCCTTTCAGGCTGCAAATGTTTTTGGGACATTCAGAGCTCTCTGCCACCGTTTTTGGTCCACCAACATTTTCTGGACTTTAGGGGGTCTAGGGTGCCTGTAAAGCCTGTTTTTGGGCCTCCAAAGTTTTCAACATTTTTGAAGGCCTAACATGCATTTTAAGGCATTTTTTTGAACTGCCAACATTTTCTGAACTTTCAGGGGTGTAGGATGCATTTTTCGTGCCAAAAATATTTTGGGAAATTTCAGTGGTCTAGGATGCGGGTTAATGCCCCTTTCAGGCTGCAAATGTTTTGGGGCAATCAAAGCTCTCTGACACAGGTTTTAGTCCACCAATATTTTCTGGACTTTAGGGGGTCTAGGATGCCTGTAAACCTCTTTTCTGGGCCTCCAAAGTGTTCAACATTTTTGGAGGTCTAAAATGCATTTTAATGCCTTTTTTGGGCTGCCAACATTTTCTGAACTTTCAGGGGTGTAGGATGCATTTTTCGTGCCAAAAACATTTCTGGGAATTTCAGTGGTCTATGATGCGGGTTAATGCATCTTTAAGTCTGCAAATGTTTTTGGGACATTCAGAGATCTCTGACACAGTTTTTGGTCCACCAACATTTTCTGGACTTTAGGGGCTCTAGGATGCCTATAAACCCCTTTTTTGGGCATCCAAAGTTTTCAACATTTTTTTAGGCCTAAAATGCATTTTAAGGCCTTCTTTGGGCTGCTAACATATTCTGAGCTTTCAGGGGTATAGGATGCATTTTTCGTGGCAGAAATATTTTTGGGAATTTCAGTGGTCTAGGATGCGGGTTAATGCCCCTTTCAGGCTGCAAATGTTTTTGGGACATTCAGAGCTCTCTGCCACCGTTTTTGGTCCACCAACATTTTCTGGACTTTAGGGGGTCTAGGGTGCCTGTAAAGCCTGTTTTTGGGCCTCCAAAGTTTTCAACATTTTTGAAGGCCTAAAATGCATTTTAAGGCCTTCTTTGGGCTGCTAACATATTCTGAGCTTTCAGGGGTATAGGATGCATTTTTCGTGGCAGAAATATTTTTGGGAATTTCAGTGGTCTAGGATGCGGGTTAATGCCCGTTTCAGGCTGCAAATGTTTTTGGGACATTCAGAGCTCTCTGCCACCGTTTTTGGTCCACCAACATTTTCTGGACTTTAGGGGGTCTAGGGTGCCTGTAAAGCCTGTTTCTGGGCCTCCAAAGTTTTCAACATTTTTGAAGGCCTAAGATGCATTTTAAGGCATTTTTTTGAGCTGCCAACATTTTCTGAACTTTCAGGGGTGTAGGATGCATTTTTCGTGCCAAAAATATTTTGGGAAATTTCAGTGGTCTAGGATGCGGGTTAATGCCCCTTTCAGGCTGCAAATGTTTTGGGGCATTCAAAGCCCTCTGACACAGGTTTTAGTCCACCAATATTTTCTGGACTTTAGGGGTTCTAGGATGCCTGTAAACCTCTTTTCTGGGCCTCCAAAGTGTTCAACATTTTAGGAGGTCTAAAATGCGTTTTAATGCCTTTTTTGGGCTGCCAACATTTTCTGAACTTTCAGGGGTGTAGGATGCATTTTTCGTGCCAAAAATATTTCTGGGAATTTCAGTGGTCTAGGATGCGGGTTAATGCATCTTAAAGTCTGCAAATGTTTTTGGGACATTCAGAGATCTCTGACACAGTTTTTGGTCCACCAACATTTTCTGGACTTTAGGGGGTCTAGGATGCCTGTAAACCCCTTTTTTGGGCTTCCAAAGTTTTCAACATTTTTTTAGGCCTAAAATGCATTTTAAGGCCTTCTTTGGGCTGCTAACATATTCTGAGCTTTCAGGGGTATAGGATGCATTTTTCGTGGCAGAAATATGTTTGGGAATTTCAGTGGTCTAGGATGCGGGTTAATGCCCCTTTCAGGCTGCAAATGTTTTTGGGACATTCAGAGCTCTCTGCCACCGTTTTTGGTCCACCAACATTTTCTGGACTTTAGGGGGTCTAGGGTGCCTGTAAAGCCTGTTTTTGGGCCTCCAAAGTTTTCAACATTTTTGAAGGCCTAAGATGCATTTTAAGGCATTTTTTTGAGCTGCCAACATTTTCTGAACTTTCAGGGGAGTAGGATGCATTTTTCGTGCCAAAAATATTTTGGGAAATTTCAGTGGTCTAGGATGCGGGTTAATGCCCCTTTCAGGCTGCAAATGTTTTGGGGCATTCAAACCTCTCTGACACAGGTTTTAGTCCACCAATATTTTCTGGACTTTAGGGGGTCTAGGATGCCTGTAAACCCCTTTTTTGGGCCTCCAAAGTTTTCAACATTTTTGCAGGTCTAAAATGCATTTTAATGCCTTTTTTGAGCTGCCAACATTTTCTGAACTTTCAGGGGTGTAGGATGCATTTTTTGTGCCAAAAATATTTCTGGGAATTTCAGGGGTCTAGGTTTCGGGTTAATGCATCTTTAAGTCTGCAAATGTTTTTGGGACATTCAGAGCTCTCTGACACAGTTTTTGGTCCACCAACATTTTCTGGACTTTAGGGGCTCTAGGATGCCTATAAACCCCTTTTTTGGGCTTACAAAGTTTTCAACATTTTTGTAGGCCTAAAATGCATTTTAAGGCCTTTTTTGTGCTGCCAACAGTTTCAGGACTTTCAGGGGTGTAGGATGCATTATCCGTGCCAAAAATATTTTTGGGAATTTCAGTGGTCTAGGATGCGGGTTAATACCCCTTTCAGGCTGCAAATGTTTTGGGACATTCAGAGCTCTCTGACACCATATTTGGTCCACCAACATTCTCTGGACTTTAGGGGGTCTAGGATGCCTGTAAACCCCTTTTTTGGGCCTCCAAAGTTTTCAACATTTTTGTAGGTCTAAAATGCATTTTAATGCCTTTATTGGGCTGCTAACATATTCTGAACCTTCAGGGGTGTAGGATGCATTTTTCGTGCCAAAAATATTTCTGGGAATTTCAGTGGTCTAGGATGCGGGTTAATTCCCCTTTAAGTCTGCAAATGTTTTTGGGACATTCAGAGCTCTCTGACACCATATTTGGTCCACCAACATTCTCTGGACTTTAGGGGGTCTAGGATGCCTGTAAACCCCTTTTTTGGGCCTCCAAAGTTTTCAACATTTTTGTAGGTCTAAAATGCATTTTAATGCCTTTATTGGGATGCTAACATATTCTGAACCTTCAGGGGTGTAGGATGCATTTTTCGTGCCAAAAATATTTCTGGGAATTTCAGTGTTCTAGGATGCGGGTTAATTCCCCTTTAAGTCTGCAAATGTTTTTGGGACATTCAGAGCTCTCTGACACAGTTTTTGGTCCACCAACATTTTCTGGACTTTAGGGGGTCTAGGATGCCTGTAAACCCCTTTTTTGGGCCTCCAAAGTTTTCAACATTTTTGAAGGCCTAAGACGCATTTTAAGGCATTTTTTTGAGCTGCCAACATTTTCTGAACTTTCAGGGGAGTAGGATGCATTTTTCGTGCCAAAAATATTTTGGGAAATTTCAGTGGTCTAGGATGCGGGTTAATGCCCCTTTCAGGCTGCAAATGTTTTGGGGCATTCAAAGCTCTCTGACACAGGTTTTAGTCCACCAATATTTTCTGGACTTTAGGGGGTCTAGGATGCCTATAAACCCCTTTTTTGGGCCTCCAAAGATTTTCTTTTACATTTTTGCAGGCCTATAATGCATTTTAAGGCCTTTTTTGGGCTGCTAACATATTCTGAACTTTCAGGGGTGTAGGATGCATTTTTCGTGCCAAAAATAGTTTTGGGAATTTCAGTGGTCTAGGATGCGGGTTAATGCCCCTTTCAGGCTGCAAATGTTTTTGGGACATTCAGAGCTCTCTGACACTATATTTGGTCCACCAACATTCTCTGGACTTTAGGGGGTCTAGGATGCCTGTAAACCCCTTTTTTGGGCCTCCAAAGTTTTCAACATTTTTGCAGGTCTAAAATGCATTTTAATGCCTTTTTTGAGCTGCCAACATTTTCTGAACTTTCAGGGGTGTAGGATGCATTTTTCGTGCCAAAAATATTTCTGGGAATTTCAGGGGTCTAGGATTCGGGTTAATGCATCTTTAAGTCTGCAAATGTTTTTGGGACATTCAGAGCTCTCTGACACAGTTTTTGGTCCACCAACATTTTCTGGACTTTAGGGGCTCTAGGATGCCTATAAACCCCTTTTTTGGGCTTACAAAGTTTTCAACATTTTTGTAGGCCTAAAATGCATTTTAAGGCCTTCTTTGGGCTGCTAACATATTCTGAACTTTCAGGGGTGTAGGATGCATTTTTCGTGCCAAAAATATTTTTGGAAATTTCAGTGGTCTAGGATGCGGGTTAATGCCCCTTTCAGGCTGCAAATGTTTTTGGGACATTCAGAGCTCTCTGACACCATTTTTGGTGCACCAACATTTTCTGGACTTTAGGGGTCTAGGAGGCCTTTAAACTCCATTTTTGGGCCTCCAAAGTTTTCATCATTTTTGAAGGCATAAGATGCATTTTAAGGCCTTTTTTGTGCTGCCAACAGTTTCAGAACTTTCAGGGGTGTAGGATGCATTATCCGTGCCAAAAATATTTTTGGGAATTTCAGTGGTCTAGGATGCGGGTTAATACCCCTTTCAGGCTGCAAATGTTTTGGGACATTCAGAGCTCTCTGACACCATATTTGGTCCACCAACATTCTCTGGACTTTAGGGGGTCTAGGATGCCTGTAAACCCCTTTTTTGGGCCTCCAAAGTTTTCAACATTTTTGTAGGTCTAAAATGCATTTTAATGCCTTTATTGGGCTGCTAACATATTCTGAACCTTCAGGGGTGTAGGATGCATTTTTCGTGCCAAAAATATTTCTGGGAATTTCAGTGGTCTAGGATGCGGGTTAATTCCCCTTTAAGTCTGCAAATGTTTTTGGGACATTCAGAGCTCTCTGACACCATATTTGGTCCACCAACATTCTCTGGACTTTAGGGGGTCTAGGATACCTGTAAACCCCTTTTTTGGGCCTCCAAAGTTTTCAACATTTTTGTAGGTCTAAAATGCATTTTAATGCCTTTATTGGGCTGCTAACATATTCTGACCCTTCAGGGGTGTAGGATGCATTTTTCGTGCCAAAAATATTTCTGGGAATTTCAGTGTTCTAGGATGCGGGTTAATTCCCCTTTAAGTCTGAAAATGTTTTTGGGACATTCAGAGATCTCTGACACAGTTTTTGGTCCACCAACATTTTCTGGACTTTAGGGGCTCTAGGATGCCTATAAACCTCTTTTTTGGGCTTCCAAAGTTTTCAACATTTTTTTAGGCCTAAAATGCATTTTAAGGCCTTCTTTGGGCTGCTAACATATTCTGAGCTTTCAGGGGTATAGGATGCATTTTTCGTGGCAGAAATATGTTTGGGAATTTCAGTGGTCTAGGATGCGGGTTAATGCCCCTTTCAGGCTGCAAATGTTTTTGGGACATTCAGAGCTCTCTGCCACCGTTTTTGGTCCACCAACATTTTCTGGACTTTAGGGGGTCTAGGGTGCCTGTAAAGCCTGTTTTTGGGCCTCCAAAGTTTTCAACATTTTTTTAGGCCTAAAATGCATTTTAAGGCCTTCTTTGGGCTGCTAACATATTCTGAGCTTTCAGGGGTATAGGATGCATTTTTCGTGGCAGAAATATTTTTGGGAATTTCAGTGGTCTAGGATGCGGGTTAATGCCCCTTTCAGGCTGCAAATGTTTTTGGGACATTCAGAGCTCTCTGCCACCGTTTTTGGTCCACCAACATTTTCTGGACTTTAGGGGGTCTAGGGTGCCTGTAAAGCCTGTTTTTGGGCCTCCAAAGTTTTCAACATTTTTGAAGGCCTAAAATGCATTTTAAGGCCTTCTTTGGGCTGCTAACATATTCTGAGCTTTCAGGGGTATAGGATGCATTTTTCGTGGCAGAAATATTTTTGGGAATTTCAGTGGTCTAGGATGCGGGTTAATGCCCGTTTCAGGCTGCAAATGTTTTTGGGACATTCAGAGCTCTCTGCCACCGTTTTTGGTCCACCAACATTTTCTGGACTTTAGGGGGTCTAGGGTGCCTGTAAAGCCTGTTTCTGGGCCTCCAAAGTTTTCAACATTTTTGAAGGCCTAAGATGCATTTTAAGGCATTTTTTTGAGCTGCCAACATTTTCTGAACTTTCAGGGGTGTAGGATGCATTTTTCGTGCCAAAAATATTTTGGGAAATTTCAGTGGTCTAGGATGCGGGTTAATGCCCCTTTCAGGCTGCAAATGTTTTGGGGCATTCAAAGCTCTCTGACACAGGTTTTAGTCCACCAATATTTTCTGGACTTTAGGGGTTCTAGGATGCCTGTAAACCTCTTTTCTGGGCCTCCAAAGTGTTCAACATTTTAGGAGGTCTAAAATGCGTTTTAATGCCTTTTTTGGGCTGCCAACATTTTCTGAACTTTCAGGGGTGTAGGATGCATTTTTCGTGCCAAAAATATTTCTGGGAATTTCAGTGGTCTAGGATGCGGGTTAATGCATCTTAAAGTCTGCAAATGTTTTTGGGACATTCAGAGATCTCTGACACAGTTTTTGGTCCACCAACATTTTCTGGACTTTAGGGGGTCTAGGATGCCTGTAAACCCCTTTTTTGGGCTTCCAAAGTTTTCAACATTTTTTTAGGCCTAAAATGCATTTTAAGGCCTTCTTTGGGCTGCTAACATATTCTGAGCTTTCAGGGGTATAGGATGCATTTTTCGTGGCAGAAATATGTTTGGGAATTTCAATGGTCTAGGATGCGGGTTAATGCCCCTTTCAGGCTGCAAATGTTTTTGGGACATTCAGAGCTCTCTGCCACCGTTTTTGGTCCACCAACATTTTCTGGACTTTAGGGGGTCTAGGGTGCCTGTAAAGCCTGTTTTTGGGCCTCCAAAGTTTTCAACATTTTTGAAGGCCTAAGATGCATTTTAAGGCATTTTTTTGAGCTGCCAACATTTTCTGAACTTTCAGGGGAGTAGGATGCATTTTTCGTGCCAAAAATATTTTGGGAAATTTCAGTGGTCTAGGATGCGGGTTAATGCCCCTTTCAGGCTGCAAATGTTTTGGGGCATTCAAAGCTCTCTGACACAGGTTTTAGTCCACCAATATTTTCTGGACTTTAGGGGGTCTAGGATGCCTGTAAACCCCTTTTTTGGGCCTCCAAAGTTTTCAACATTTTTGCAGGTCTAAAATGCATTTTAATGCCTTTTTTGAGCTGCCAACATTTTCTGAACTTTCAGGGGTGTAGGATGCATTTTTTGTGCCAAAAATATTTCTGGGAATTTCAGGGGTCTAGGTTTCGGGTTAATGCATCTTTAAGTCTGCAAATGTTTTTGGGACATTCAGAGCTCTCTGACACAGTTTTTGGTCCACCAACATTTTCTGGACTTTAGGGGCTCTAGGATGCCTATAAACCCCTTTTTTGGGCTTACAAAGTTTTCAACATTTTTGTAGGCCTAAAATGCATTTTAATGCCTTTTTTGTGCTGCCAACAGTTTCAGGACTTTCAGGGGTGTAGGATGCATTATCCGTGCCAAAAATATTTTTGGGAATTTCAGTGGTCTAGGATGCGGGTTAATACCCCTTTCAGGCTGCAAATGTTTTGGGACATTCAGAGCTCTCTGACACCATATTTGGTCCACCAACATTCTCTGGACTTTAGGGGGTCTAGGATGCCTGTAAACCCCTTTTTTGGGCCTCCAAAGTTTTCAACATTTTTGTAGGTCTAAAATGCATTTTAATGCCTTTATTGGGCTGCTAACATATTCTGAACCTTCAGGGGTGTAGGATGCATTTTTCGTGCCAAAAATATTTCTGGGAATTTCAGTGGTCTAGGATGCGGGTTAATTCCCCTTTAAGTCTGCAAATGTTTTTGGGACATTCAGAGCTCTCTGACACCATATTTGGTCCACCAACATTCTCTGGACTTTAGGGGGTCTAGGATGCCTGTAAACCCCTTTTTTGGGCCTCCAAAGTTTTCAACATTTTTGTAGGTCTAAAATGCATTTTAATGCCTTTATTGGGATGCTAACATATTCTGAACCTTCAGGGGTGTAGGATGCATTTTTCGTGCCAAAAATATTTCTGGGAATTTCAGTGTTCTAGGATGCGGGTTAATTCCCCTTTAAGTCTGCAAATGTTTTTGGGACATTCAGAGCTCTCTGACACAGTTTTTGGTCCACCAACATTTTCTGGACTTTAGGGGGTCTAGGATGCCTGTAAACCCCTTTTTTGGGCCTCCAAAGTTTTCAACATTTTTGAAGGCCTAAGACGCATTTTAAGGCATTTTTTTGAGCTGCCAACATTTTCTGAACTTTCAGGGGAGTAGGATGCATTTTTCGTGCCAAAAATATTTTGGGAAATTTCAGTGGTCTAGGATGCGGGTTAATGCCCCTTTCAGGCTGCAAATGTTTTGGGGCATTCAAAGCTCTCTGACACAGGTTTTAGTCCACCAATATTTTCTGGACTTTAGGTGGTCTAGGATGCCTATAAACCCCTTTTTTGGGCCTCCAAAGATTTTCTTTTACATTTTTGCAGGCCTATAATGCATTTTAAGGCCTTTTTTGGGCTGCTAACATATTCTGAACTTTCAGGGGTGTAGGATGCATTTTTCGTGCCAAAAATAGTTTTGGGAATTTCAGTGGTCTAGGATGCGGGTTAATGCCCCTTTCAGGCTGCAAATGTTTTTGGGACATTCAGAGCTCTCTGACACTATATTTGGTCCACCAACATTCTCTGGACTTTAGGGGGTCTAGGATGCCTGTAAACCCCTTTTTTGGGCCTCCAAAGTTTTCAACATTTTTGCAGGTCTAAAATGCATTTTAATGCCTTTTTTGAGCTGCCAACATTTTCTGAACTTTCAGGGGTGTAGGATGCATTTTTCGTGCCAAAAATATTTCTGGGAATTTCAGGGGTCTAGGATTCGGGTTAATGCATCTTTAAGTCTGCAAATGTTTTTGGGACATTCAGAGCTCTCTGACACAGTTTTTGGTCCACCAACATTTTCTGGACTTTAGGGGCTCTAGGATGCCTATAAACCCCTTTTTTGGGCTTACAAAGTTTTCAACATTTTTGTAGGCCTAAAATGCATTTTAAGGCCTTCTTTGGGCTGCTAACATATTCTGAACTTTCAGGGGTGTAGGATGCATTTTTCGTGCCAAAAATATTTTGGGAAATTTCAGTGGTCTAGGATGCGGGTTAATGCCCCTTTCAGGCTGCAAATGTTTTTGGGACATTCAGAGCTCTCTGACACCATTTTTGGTGCACCAACATTTTCTGGACTTTAGGGGTCTAGGAGGCCTTTAAACTCCATTTTTGGGCCTCCAAAGTTTTCATCATTTTTGAAGGCATAAGATGCATTTTAAGGCCTTTTTTGTGCTGCCAACAGTTTCAGAACTTTCAGGGGTGTAGGATGCATTATCCGTGCCAAAAATATTTTTGGGAATTTCAGTGGTCTAGGATGCGGGTTAATACCCCTTTCAGGCTGCAAATGTTTTGGGACATTCAGAGCTCTCTGACACCATATTTGGTCCACCAACATTCTCTGGACTTTAGGGGGTCTAGGATGCCTGTAAACCCCTTTTTTGGGCCTCCAAAGTTTTCAACATTTTTGTAGGTCTAAAATGCATTTTAATGCCTTTATTGGGCTGCTAACATATTCTGAACCTTCAGGGGTGTAGGATGCATTTTTCGTGCCAAAAATATTTCTGGGAATTTCAGTGGTCTAGGATGCGGGTTAATTCCCCTTTAAGTCTGCAAATGTTTTTGGGACATTCAGAGCTCTCTGACACCATATTTGGTCCACCAACATTCTCTGGACTTTAGGGGGTCTAGGATGCCTGTAAACCCCTTTTTTGGGCCTCCAAAGTTTTCAACATTTTTGTAGGTCTAAAATGCATTTTAATGCCTTTATTGGGCTGCTAACATATTCTGACCCTTCAGGGGTGTAGGATGCATTTTTCGTGCCAAAAATATTTCTGGGAATTTCAGTGTTCTAGGATGCGGGTTAATTCCCCTTTATGTCTGAAAATGTTTTTGGGACATTCAGAGATCTCTGACACAGTTTTTGGTCCACCAACATTTTCTGGACTTTAGGGGCTCTAGGATGCCTATAAACCTCTTTTTTGGGCTTCCAAAGTTTTCAACATTTTTTTAGGCCTAAAATGCATTTTAAGGCCTTCTTTGGGCTGCTAACATATTCTGAGCTGTCAGGGGTATAGGATGCATTTTTCGTGGCAGAAATATTTTTGGGAATTTCAGTGGTCTAGGATGCGGGTTAATGCCCCTTTCAGGCTGCAAATGTTTTTGGGACATTTAGAGCTCTCTGCCACCGTTTTTGGTCCACCAACATTTTCTGGACTTTAGGGGGTCTAGGGTGCCTGTAAACCTCTTTTCTGGGCCTCCAAAGTGTTCAACATTTTTGGAGGTCTAAAATGCATTTTAATGCCTTTTTTGGGCTGCCAACATTTTCTGAACTTTCAGGGGTGTAGGATGCATTTTTCGTGCCAAAAATATTTCTGGGAATTTCAGTGGTCTAGGATGCGGGTTAATGCATCTTTAAGTCTGCAAATGTTTTTGGGACATTCAGAGATCTCTGACACAGTTTTTGGTCCACCAACATTTTCTGGACTTTAGGGGCTAGGATGCCTATAAACCTCTTTTTTGGGCTTCCAAAGTTTTCAACATTTTTTTAGGCCTAAAATGCATTTTAAAGCCTTCTTTGGGCTGCTAACATATTCTGAGCTGTCAGGGGTATAGGATGCATTTTTCGTGGCAGAAATATTTTTGGGAATTTCAGTGGTCTAGGATGCGGGTTAATGCCCCTTTCAGGCTGCAAATGTTTTTGGGACATTCAGAGCTCTCTGCCACCGTTTTTGGTTCACCAACATTTTCTGGACTTTAGGGGGTCTAGGGTGCCTGTAAAGCCTGTTTTTGGGCCTCCAAAGTTTTCAACATTTTTGAAGGCCTAAGATGCATTTTAAGGCATTTTTTTGTGCTGCCAACATTTTCTGAACTTTCAGGGGAGTAGGATGCATTTTTCGTGCCAAAAATATTTTGGGAAATTTCAGTGGTCTAGGATGCGGGTTAATGCCCCTTTCAGGCTGCAAATGTTTTGGGGCATTCAAAGCTCTCTGACACAGGTTTTAGTCCACCAATATTTTCTGGACTTTAGGGGGTCTAGGATGCCTATAAACCCCTTTTTTGGGCCTCCAAAGATTTTCTTTTACATTTTTGCAGGCCTATAATGCATTTTAAGGCCTTTTTTGGGCTGCTAACATATTCTGAACTTTCAGGGGTGTAGGATGCATTTTTCGTGCCAAAAATAGTTTTGGGAATTTCAGTGGTCTAGGATGCGGGTTAATGCCCCTTTCAGGCTGCAAATGTTTTTGGGACATTCAGAGCTCTCTGACACTATATTTGGTCCACCAACATTCTCTGGACTTTAGGGGGTCTAGGATGCCTGTAAACCCCTTTTTTGGGCCTCCAAAGTTTTCAACATTTTTGCAGGTCTAAAATGCATTTTAATGCCTTTTTTGAGCTGCCAACATTTTCTGAACTTTCAGGGGTGTAGGATGCATTTTTCGTGCCAAAAATATTTCTGGGAATTTCAGGGGTCTAGGATTCGGGTTAATGCATCTTTAAGTCTGCAAATGTTTTTGGGACATTCAGAGCTCTCTGACACAGTTTTTGGTCCACCAACATTTTCTGGACTTTAGGGGCTCTAGGATGCCTATAAACCCCTTTTTTGGGCGTACAAAGTTTTCAACATTTTTGTAGGCCTAAAATGCATTTTAAGGCCTTCTTTGGGCTGCTAACATATTCTGAACTTTCAGGGGTGTAGAATGCATTTTTCGTGCCAAAAATATTTTTGGAAATTTCAGTGGTCTAGGATGCGGGTTAATGCCCCTTTCAGGCTGCAAATGTTTTTGGGACATTCAGAGCTCTCTGACACCATTTTTGGTGCACCAACATTTTCTGGACTTTAGGGGTCTAGGAGGCCTTTAAACTCCATTTTTGGGCCTCCAAAGTTTTCATCATTTTTGAAGGCATAAGATGCATTTTAAGGCCTTTTTTGTGCTGCCAACAGTTTCAGAACTTTCAGGGGTGTAGGATGCATTATCCGTGCCAAAAATATTTTTGGGAATTTCAGTGGTCTAGGATGCGGGTTAATACCCCTTTCAGGCTGCAAATGTTTTGGGACATTCAGAGCTCTCTGACACCATATTTGGTCCACCAACATTCTCTGGACTTTAGGGGGTCTAGGATGCCTGTAAACCCCATTTTTGGGCCTCCAAAGTTTTCAACATTTTTGTAGGTCTAAAATGCATTTTAATGCCTTTATTGGGCTGCTAACATATTCTGAGCTTTCAGGGGTATAGGATGCATTTTTCGTGGCAGAAATATTTTTGGGAATTTCAGTGGTCTAGGATGCGGGTTAATGCCCCTTTCAGGCTGCAAATGTTTTTGGGACATTCAGAGCTCTCTGCCACCGTTTTTGGTCCACCAACATTTTCTGGACTTTAGGGGGTCTAGGGTGCCTGTAAAGCCTGTTTTTGGGCCTCCAAAGTTTTCAACATTTTTGAAGGCCTAAGATGCATTTTAAGGCATTTTTTTGAGCTGCCAACATTTTCTGAACTTTCAGGGGTGTAGGATGCATTTTTCGTGCCAAATATATTTTGGGAAATTTCAGTGGTCTAGGATGCGGGTTAATGCCCCTTTCAGGCTGAAAATGTTTTTGGGACATTCAAAGCTCTCTGACACAGTTTTTGGTCCACCAATATTTTCTGGACTTTAGAGGGTCTAGGATGCCTGTAAACCCCTTTTTTGGGTCTCCAAAGTTTTCAACATTTTTGAAGGCCTAAAATGCATTTTAAGGCATTTGTTTTGAGCTGCCAAAATTTTCTGAACTTTCAGGGGTGTAGGATGCATTTTCCGTGACAAAAATAGTTTTGGGAATTTCAGTGGTCTAGGATGCGGGTTAATGCCCCTTTCAGGCTGCAAATGTTTTTGGGACATTCGGAGCTCTCTGACACTATATTTGGTCCACCAACATTCTCTGGACTTAGGGGGTCTAGGATGCCTGTAAACCCCTTTTTTGGGCCTCCAAAGTTTTCAACATTTTTGCAGGTCTAAAATGCATTTTAATGCCTTTTTTGAGCTGCCAACATTTTCTGAACTTTCATGGGTGTAGGATGTATTTTTCGTGCCAAAAATATTTCTGGGAATTTCAGTGGTCTAGGATTCGGGTTAATGCATCTTTAAGTCTGCAAATGTTTTTGGAACATTCAGAGCTCTCTGACACAGTTTTTGGTCCACCAACATTTTCTGGACTTTAGGGGCTCTAGGGTGCCTGTAAAGCCTGTTTTTGGGCCTCCAAAGTTTTCAACATTTTTGAAGGCCTAAGATGCATTTTAAGGCATTTTTTGGAGCTGCCAACATTTTCTGAACTTTCAGGGGTGTAGGATGCATTTTTCGTGCCAAAAATATTTTGGGAAATTTCAGTGGTCTAGGATGCGGGTTAATGCCCCTTTCAGGCTGCAAATGTTTTGGGGCATTCAAAGCTCTCTGACACAGGTTTTAGTCCACCAATATTTTCTGGACTTTAGGGGGTCTAGGATGCCTATAAACCCCTTTTTTGGGCCTCCAAAGATTTTTTTTTTACATTTTTGCAGGCCTATAATGCATTTTAAGGCCTTTTTTGGGCTGCTAACATATTCTGAACTTTCAGGGGTGTAGGATGCATTTTTCGTGCCAAAAATATTTTTGGGAATTTCAGTGGTCTAGGATGCGGGTTAATGCCCCTTTCAGGCTGCAAATGTTTTTGGGACATTCAAAGCTCTCTGACACAGTTTTTGGTCCACCAATATTTTCTGGACTTTAGGGGGTCTAGGATGCCTGTAAACCCCTTTTTTGGGTCTCCAAAGTTTTCAACATTTTTGAAGGCCTAAGATGCATTTTAAGGCATTTGTTTTGAGCTGCCAACATTTTCTGAACTTTCAGGGGTGTAGGATGCATTTTCCATGCCAAAAATATTTTTGGGAATTTCAGTGGTCTAGGATGCAGGTTAATGCCCCTTTCAAGCTGCAAATGTTTTTGGGACATTCAGAGCTCTCTGACACCATATTTGGTCCACCAACATTCTCTGGACTTTAGGGGGTCTAGGATGCCTGTAAACCTCTTTTCTGGGCCTCCAAAGTGTTCAACATTTTTGGAGGTCTAAAATGCATTTTAATGCCTTTTTTGGGCTGCCAACATTTTCTGAACTTTCAGGGGTGTAGGATGCATTTTTCGTGCCAAAAATATTTCTGGGAATTTCAGTGGTCTAGGATGCGGGTTAATGCATCTTTAAGTCTGCAAATTTTTTTGGGACATTCAGAGATCTCTGACACAGTTTTTGGTCCACCAACATTTTCTGGATTTTAGGGGCTCTAGGGTGCCTATAAACCCCTTTTTTGGGCGTCCAAAGTTTTCAACATTTTTTTAGGCCTAAAATGCATTTTAAGGCCTTCTTTGGGCTGCTAACATATTCTGAGCTTTCAGGGGTATAGGATGCATTTTTCGTGGCAGAAATATTTTTGGGAATTTCAGTGGTCTAGGATGCGGGTTAATGCCCCTTTCAGGCTGCAAATGTTTTTGGGACATTCAGAGCTCTCTGCCACCGTTTTTGGTCCACCAACATTTTCTGGACTTTAGGGGGTCTAGGGTGCCTGTAAAGCCTGTTTTTGGGCCTCCAAAGTTTTCAACATTTTTGAAGGCCTAAGATGCATTTTAAGGCATTTTTTTGAGCTGCCAACATTTTCTGAACTTTCAGGGGTGTAGGATGCATTTTTCGTGCCAAATATATTTTGGGAAATTTCAGTGGTCTAGGATGCGGGTTAATGCCCCTTTCAGGCTGAAAATGTTTTTGGGACATTCAAAGCTCTCTGACACAGTTTTTGGTCCACCAATATTTTCTGGACTTTAGAGGGTCTAGGATGCCTGTAAACCCCTTTTTTGGGTCTCCAAAGTTTTCAACATTTTTGAAGGCCTAAAATGCATTTTAAGGCATTTGTTTTGAGCTGCCAAAATTTTCTGAACTTTCAGGGGTGTAGGATGCATTTTCCGTGACAAAAATAGTTTTGGGAATTTCAGTGGTCTAGGATGCGGGTTAATGCCCCTTTCAGGCTGCAAATGTTTTTGGGACATTCGGAGCTCTCTGACACTATATTTGGTCCACCAACATTCTCTGGACTTAGGGGGTCTAGGATGCCTGTAAACCCCTTTTTTGGGCCTCCAAAGTTTTCAACATTTTTGCAGGTCTAAAATGCATTTTAATGCCTTTTTTGAGCTGCCAACATTTTCTGAACTTTCATGGGTGTAGGATGCATTTTTCGTGCCAAAAATATTTCTGGGAATTTCAGTGGTCTAGGATTCGGGTTAATGCATCTTTAAGTCTGCAAATGTTTTTGGAACATTCAGAGCTCTCTGACACAGTTTTTGGTCCACCAACATTTTCTGGACTTTAGGGGCTCTAGGGTGCCTGTAAAGCCTGTTTTTGGGCCTCCAAAGTTTTCAACATTTTTGAAGGCCTAAGATGCATTTTAAGGCATTTTTTTGAGCTGCCAACATTTTCTGAACTTTCAGGGGTGTAGGATGCATTTTTCGTGCCAAAAATATTTTGGGAAATTTCAGTGGTCTAGGATGCGGGTTAATGCCCCTTTCAGGCTGCAAATGTTTTGGGGCATTCAAAGCTCTCTGACACAGGTTTTAGTCCACCAATATTTTCTGGACTTTAGGGGGTCTAGGATGCCTATAAACCCCTTTTTTGGGCCTCCAAAGATTTTTTTTTTACATTTTTGCAGGCCTATAATGCATTTTAAGGCCTTTTTTGGGCTGCTAACATATTCTGAACTTTCAGGGGTGTAGGATGCATTTTTCGTGCCAAAAATATTTTTGGGAATTTCAGTGGTCTAGGATGCGGGTTAATGCCCCTTTCAGGCTGAAAATGTTTTTGGGACATTCAAAGCTCTCTGACACAGTTTTTGGTCCACCAATATTTTCTGGACTTTAGAGGGTCTAGGATGCCTGTAAACCCCTTTTTTGGGTCTCCAAAGTTTTCAACATTTTTGAAGGCCTAAAATGCATTTTAAGGCATTTGTTTTGAGCTGCCAAAATTTTCTGAACTTTCAGGGGTGTAGGATGCATTTTCCGTGACAAAAATAGTTTTGGGAATTTCAGTGGTCTAGGATGCAGGTTAATGCCCCTTTCAGGCTGCATATGTTTTTGGGACATTCAGAGCTCTCTGACACTATATTTGGTCCACCAACATTCTCTGGACTTTAGGGGGTCTAGGATGCCTGTAAACCCCTTTTTTGGGCCTCCAAAGTTTTCAACATTTTTGCAGGTCTAAAATGCATTTTAATGCCTTTTTTGAGCTGCCAACATTTTCTGAACTTTCAGGGATGTAGGATGCATTTTTCGTGCCAAAAATATTTCTGGGAATATCAGTGGTCTAGGATTCGGGTTAATGCATCTTTAAGTCTGCAAATGTTTTTGGAACATTCAGAGCTCTCTGACACAGTTTTTGGTCCACCAACATTTTCTGGACTTTAGGGGCTCTAGGATGCCTATAAACCCATTTTTTGGGCTTACAAAGTTTTCAACATTTTTGTAGGCCTAAAATGCATTTTAAGGCCTTCTTTGGGCTGCTAACATATTCTGAGCTTTCAGCGGTGTAGGATGCATTTTTCGTGCCAAAAATATTTCTGGGAATTTCAGTGGTCTCGGATGCGGGTTAATGCCCGTTTAAGTCTGCAAATGTTTTTGGGACATTCAGAGCTCTCTGACACCGTTTTTGGTCCACCAACATTTTCTGGACTTTAGGGGGTCTAGGGTGCCTGTAAACCCCTTTTTTGGACCTCCAAGGTTTTCAACATTTTTGAAGGCCTAGATGCATTTTAAGGCATTTTTTTGAGCTGCCAACATTTTCTGAACTTTCAGGGGTGTAGGATGCATTTTTCGCGCCAAAAATATTTCGGGAAATTTCAGTGGTCTAGGATGCGGGTTAATGCCCCTTTCAGGCTGCAAATGTTTTTGGGACATTCAGAGCTCTCTGACACCATTTTTAGTCCGCCATCATTTTCTGGACTTTAGGGGTCTAGGAGGCCTGTAAACTCCATTTTTGGGCCTCCAAAGTTTTCATCATTATTGAAGGCATAAGATGCATTTTAAGGCCTTTTTTTTGAGCTGCCAACAGTTTCAGAACTTTCAGGGGTGTAGGATGCATTTTTCGTGCCAAAAATATTTTTGGGAATTTCAGTGGTCTAGGATGCGGGTTAATGCCCCTTTCAGGCTGCAAATGTTTTGGGACATTCAGGGCTCTCTGACACCATATTTTTTCCACCAACATTCTCTGGACTTTAGGGGGTCTAGGATGCCTGTAAACCCCTTTTTTGGGCCTCCAAAGTTTTCAACATTTTTGCAGGTCTAAAATGCATTTTAATGTCTTTTTTGAGCTGCCAACATTTTCTGAACTTTCAGGGGTGTAGGATGCATTTATCGTGCCACAAATATTTCTGGGAATTTCAGTGGTCTAGGATGCGGGTTAATGCATTTTTAAGTCTGCAAATGTTTTTGGGACATTCAGAGCTCTCTGACACAGTTTTTGGTCCACCAACATTTTCTGGACTTTAGGGGCTCTAGGATGCCTATAAACCCCTTTTTTGGGCTTCCAAAGTTTTCAACATTTTTCTAGGCCTAAAATGCATTTTAAGGCCTTCTTTGGGCTGCTAACATATTCTGAGCTTTCAGGGGTATAGGATGCATTTTTCGTGGCAGAAATATTTTTGGGAATTTCAGTGGTCTAGGATGCGGGTTAATGCCCCTTTCAGGCTGAAAATGTTTTTGGGACATTCAAAGCTCTCTGACACAGTTTTTGGTCCACCAATATTTTCTGGACTTTAGAGGGTCTAGGATGCCTGTAAACCCCTTTTTTGGGTCTCCAAAGTTTTCAACATTTTTGAAGGCCTAAAATGCATTTTAAGGCATTTGTTTTGAGCTGCCAAAATTTTCTGAACTTTCAGGGGTGTAGGATGCATTTTCCGTGACAAAAATAGTTTTGGGAATTTCAGTGGTCTAGGATGCAGGTTAATGCCCCTTTCAGGGTGCAAATGTTTTTGGGACATTCAGAGCTCTCTGACACTACATTTGGTCCACCAACATTCTCTGGACTTTAGGGGGTCTAGGATGCCTGTAAACCCCTTTTTTGGGCCTCCAAAGGTTTCAACATTTTTGCAGGTCTAAAATGCATTTTAATGCCTTTTTTGGGCTGCTAACATATTCTGAACTTTCAGGGGTGTAGGATGCATTTTTCGTGCCAAAAATATTTCTGGGAATATCAGTGGTCTAGGATTCGGGTTAATGCATCTTTAAGTCTGCAAATGTTTTTGGAACATTCAGAGCTCTCTGACACAGTTTTTGGTCCACCAACATTTTCTGGACTTTAGGGGCTCTAGGATGCCTATGAACCCCTTTTTTGGGCTTACAAAGTTTTCAACATTTTTGTAGGCCTAAAATGCATTTTAAGGCCTTCTTTGGGCTGCTAACATATTCTGAGCTTTCAGCGGTGTAGGATGCATTTTTCGTGCCAAAAATATTTCTGGGAATTTCAGTGGTCTCGGATGCGGGTTAATGCCCGTTTAAGTCTGCAAATGTTTTTGGGACATTCAGAGCTCTCTGACACCGTTTTTGGTCCACCAACATTTTCTGGACTTTAGGGGGTCTAGGGTGCCTGTAAACCCCTTTTTTGGACCTCCAAGGTTTTCAACATTTTTGAAGGCCTAGATGCATTTTAAGGCATTTTTTTGAGCTGCCAACATTTTCTGAACTTTCAGGGGTGTAGGATGCATTTTTCGCGCCAAAAATATTTCGGGAAATTTCAGTGGTCTAGGATGCGGGTTAATGCCCCTTTCAGGCTGCAAATGTTTTTGGGACATTCAGAGCTCTCTGACACCATTTTTAGTCCACCATCATTTTCTGGACTTTAGGGGTCTAGGAGGCCTGTAAACTCCATTTTTGGGCCTCCAAAGTTTTCATCATTTTTGAAGGCATAAGATGCATTTTAAGGCCTTTTTTTTGAGCTGCCAACAGTTTCAGAACTTTCAGGGGTGTAGGATGCATTTTTCGTGCCAAAAATATTTTTGGGAATTTCAGTGGTCTAGGATGCGGGTTAATGCCCCTTTCAGGCTGCAAATGTTTTGGGACATTCCGGGCTCTCTGACACCATATTTTTTCCACCAACATTCTCTGGACTTTAGGGGGTCTAGGATGCCTGTAAACCCCTTTTTTGGACCTCCAAGGTTTTCAACATTTTTGAAGGCCTAGATGCATTTTAAGGCATTTTTTTGAGCTGCCAACATTTTCTGAACTTTCAGGGGTGTAGGATGCATTTTTCGCGCCAAAAATATTTCGGGAAATTTCAGTGGTCTAGGATGCGGGTTAATGCCCCTTTCAGGCTGCAAATGTTTTTGGGACATTCAGAGCTCTCTGACACCATTTTTAGTCCACCATCATTTTCTGGACTTTAGGGGTCTAGGAGGCCTGTAAACTCCATTTTTGGGCCTCCAAAGTTTTCATCATTTTTGAAGGCATAAGATGCATTTTAAGGCCTTTTTTTTGAGCTGCCAACAGTTTCAGAACTTTCAGGGGTGTAGGATGCATTTTTCGTGCCAAAAATATTTTTGGGAATTTCAGTGGTCTAGGATGCGGGTTAATGCCCCTTTCAGGCTGCAAATGTTTTGGGACATTCCGGGCTCTCTGACACCATATTTTTTCCACCAACATTCTCTGGACTTTAGGGGGTCTAGGATGCCTGTAAACCCCTTTTTTGGGCCTCCAAAGTTTTCAACATTTTTGCAGGTCTAAAATGCATTTTAATGTCTTTTTTGAGCTGCCAACATTTTCTGAACTTTCAGGGGTGTAGGATGCATTTGTCGTGCCACAAATATTTCTGGGAATTTCAGTGGTCTAGGATGCGGGTTAATGCATTTTTAAGTCTGCAAATGTTTTTGGGACATTCAGAGCTCTCTGACACAGTTTTTGGTCCACCAACATTTTCTGGACTTTAGGGGCTCTAGGATGCCTATAAACCCCTTTTTTGGGCTTCCAAAGTTTTCAACATTTTTCTAGGCCTAAAATGCATTTTAAGGCCTTCTTTGGGCTGCTAACATATTCTGAGCTTTCAGGGGTATAGGATGCATTTTTCGTGGCAGAAATATTTTTGGGAATTTCAGTGGTCTAGGATGCGGGTTAATGCCCCTTTCAGGCTGCAAATGTTTTTGGGACATTCAGAGCTCTCTGACACCGTTTTTGGTCCACCAACATTTTCTGGACTTTAGGGGGTCTAGGGTGCCTGTAAACCCCTTTTTTGGACCTCCAAGGTTTTCAACATTTTTGAAGGCCTAGATGCATTTTAAGGCATTTCTCTGAGCTGCCACCATTTTCTGAACTTTCAGGGGTGTAGATTGCATTTTTCGTGCCAAAAATATTTTGGGAAATTTCAGTGGTCTAGGATGCGGGTTAATGCCCCTTTCAGGCTGCAAATGTTTTGGGGCATTCAAAGCTCTCGGACACAGTTTTTGGTCCACCAATATTTTCTGGACTTAAGGGGGTCTAGGATGCCTATAAACCCTTTTTTTGGGCCTCCAATGATTTGTTTACATTTTTGAGGCCTATAATGCATTTTAAGGCCTTTTTTGGGCTGCTAACATATTCTGAACTTTCAGGGGTGTAGGATGCATTTTTCGTGCCAAATATATTTTTGGGAATTTCAGTGGTCTAGGATGCGGGCTAATGCCCCTTTCAGGCTGCAAATGTTTTTGGGACATTCAGAGCTCTCTGACACCGTTTTTGGTCCACCAATATTTTCTGGACTTTAGGGGGTCTAGGATGCCTGTAAACCCCTTTTTTGGGTCTCCAAAGTTTTCAACATTTTTGTAGGCCTAGAATGCATTTTAAGGCCTTTTTTGGGCTGCTAACATATTCTGAACTTTCACGGGTGTAGGATGCATTTTTCGTGCCAAATATAATTTTGGGAATTTCAGTGGTCTAGGGTGCGGGTTAATGCCCCTTTCAGGCTGCAAATGTTTTTGGGACATTCAAAGCTCTCTGACACAGTTTTTGGTCCACCAATATTTTCTGGACTTTAGTGGACTTTAGGGGGTCTAGGATGCCTGTAAACCCCTTTTTTGGGTCTCCAAAGTTTTCAACATTTTTGAAGGCCTAAGATGCATTTTAAGGCATTTGTTTTGGGCTGCCAACATTTTCTGAACTTTCAGGGGTGTAGGATGCATTTTCCGTGCCAAAAATATTTTTGGGAATTTCAGTGGTCTAGGATGCGGGTTAATGCCCCTTTCAGGCTGCAAATGTTTTTGGGACATTCAGAGCTATCTGACACCATATTTGGTCCACCAACATTCTCTGGACTTTAGGAGGTCTAGGATGCCTGTAAACCCCTTTTTTGGGCCTCCAAAGTTTTCAACATTTTTTGCAGGTCTAAAATGCATTTTAATGCCTTTTTTGGGCTGCTAACATATTCTGAACTTTCAGGGGTATAGGATGCATTTTTCGTGCCAAAAATATTTTTGGGAATTTCAGTGGTCTAGGATGCGGGTTAATGCATCTTTAAGTCTGAAAATGTTTTTGGGACATTCAGAGCTCTCTGACACAGTTTTTGGTCCACCAACATTTTCTGGACTTTAGGGGGTCTAGGATGCCTGTAAACCCCTTTTTTGGGCCTCCAAAGTTTTCAACAATTTTTACAGGTCTAAAATGCATTTTAATGCCTTTTTTGGGCTGCTAACATATTCAGAAATTTCAGGGGTGTAGGATGCATTTTTCGTGCCAAAAGTATTTCTGGGAATTTCAGTGGTCTAGGATGCGGGTTAATGCATTTTAAAGTCTGCAAATGTTTTTCGGACATTCAGAGATCTCTGACACAGTTTTTGGTCCACCAACATTTTCTGGACTTTAGGTGGTCTAGGATGCCTATAAACCCCTTTTTTGGGCCTCCAAAGATTTGTTTTTACATTTTTGCAGGCCTATAATGCATTTTAAGGCCTTTTTTGGGCTGCTAACATATTCTGAACTTTCAGGGGTGTAGGATGCATTTTTCGTGCCAAAAATATTTTTGGGAATTTCAGTGGTCTAGGATGCGGGTTAATGCCCCTTTCAGGCTGCAAATGTTTTTGGGACATTCAGAGCTCTCTGACACCATATTTGGTCCACCAACATTCTCTGGACTTTAGGGGGTCTAGGATGCCTGTAAACCCCTTTTTTGGGCCTCCAAAGTTTTCAACATTTTTGTAGGTCTAAAATGCATTTTAATGCCTTTATTGGGCTGCTAACATATTCTGAACCTTCAGGGGTGTAGGATGCATTTTTCGTGCCAAAAATATTTCTGGGAATTTCAGTGGTCTTGGATGCGGGTTAATTCCCCTTTAAGTCTGCAAATGTTTTTGGGACATTCAGAGCTCTCTGACAGTTTTTGGTCCACCAACATTTTCTGGACTTTAGGGGATCTAGGATGCCTGTAAACCCTTTTTTGGGCCTCCAAAGATTTTTTTTTTACATTTTTGCAGGCCTATAATGCATTTTAAGGCCTTTTCTGGGCTGCTAACATATTCTGAACTTTCAGGGGTGTAGGATGCATTTTTGGTGCCAAAAATATTTTTGGGAATTTCAGTGGTCTAGGATGCGGGTTAATGCCCCTTTCAGGCTGAAAATGTTTTTGGGACATTCAAAGCTCTCTGACACAGTTTTTGGTCCACCAATATTTTCTGGACTTTAGAGGGTCTAGGATGCCTGTAAACCCCTTTTTTGGGTCTCCAAAGTTTTCAACATTTTTGAAGGCCTAAAATGCATTTTAAGGCATTTGTTTTGAGCTGCCAAAATTTTCTGAACTTTCAGGGGTGTAGGATGCATTTTCCGTGACAAAAATAGTTTTGGGAATTTCAGTGGTCTAGGATGCGGGTTAATGCCCCTTTCAGGCTGCAAATGTTTTTGGGACATTCAGAGCTCTCTGACACTATATTTGGTCCACCAACATTCTCTGGACTTTAGGGGGTCTAGGATGCCTGTAAACCCCTTTTTTGGGCCTCCAAAGTTTTCAACATTTTTGCAGGTCTAAAATGCATTTTAATGCCTTTTTTGAGCTGCCAACATTTTCTGAACTTTCAGGGGTGTAGGATGCATTTTTCGTGCCAAAAATATTTCTGGGAATTTCAGTGGTCTCGGATGCGGGTTAATGCCCGTTTAAGTCTGCAAATGTTTTTGGGACATTCAGAGCTCTCTGACACCGTTTTTGGTCCACCAACATTTTCTGGACTTTAGGGGGTCTAGGGTGCCTGTAAACCCCTTTTTTGGACCTCCAAGGTTTTCAACATTTTTGAAGGCCTAGATGCATTTTAAGGCATTTTTTGAGCTGCCAACATTTTCTGAACTTTCAGGGGTGTAGGATGCATTTTTCGCGCCAAAAATATTTCGGGAAATTTCAGTGGTCTAGGATGCGGGTTAATGCCCCTTTCAGGCTGCAAATGTTTTTGGGACATTCAGAGCTCTCTGACACCATTTTTAGTCCACCATCATTTTCTGGACTTTAGGGGTCTAGGAGGCCTGTAAACTCCATTTTTGGGCCTCCAAAGTTTTCATCATTTTCGAAGGCATAAGATGCATTTTAAGGCCTTTTTTTTGAGCTGCCAACAGTTTCAGAACTTTCAGGGGTGTAGGATGCATTTTTCGTGCCAAAAATATTTTTGGGAATTTCAGTGGTCTAGGATGCGGGTTAAGGCCCCTTTCAGGCTGCAAATGTTTTGGGACATTCAGGGCTCTCTGACACCATATTTTTTCCACCAACATTCTCTGGACTTTAGGGGGTCTAGGATGCCTGTAAACCCCTTTTTTGGGCCTCCAAAGTTTTCAACATTTTTGCAGGTCTAAAATGCATTTTAATGTCTTTTTTGAGCTGCCAACATTTTCTGAACTTTCAGGGGTGTAGGATGCATTTGTCGTGCCACAAATATTTCTGGGAATTTCAGTGGTCTAGGATGCAGTTAATGCATTTTTAAGTCTGCAAATGTTTTTGGGACATTCAGAGCTCTCTGACACAGTTTTTGGTCCACCAACATTTTCTGGACTTTAGGGGCTCTAGGATGCCTATAAACCCCTTTTTTGGGCTTCCAAAGTTTTCAACATTTTTGTAGGCCTAAAATGCATTTTAAGGCCTTCTTTGGGCTGCTAACATATTCTGAGCTTTCAGGGGTATAGGATGCATTTTTCGTGGCAGAAATATTTTTGGGAATTTCAGTGGTCTAGGATGCGGGTTAATGCCCCTTTCAGGCTGCAAATGTTTTTGGGACATTCAGAGCTCTCTGACACCGTTTTTGGTCCACCAACATTTTCTGGACTTTAGGGGGTCTAGGGTGCCTGTAAACCCCTTTTTTGGACCTCCAAGGTTTTCAACATTTTTGAAGGCCTAGATGCATTTTAAGGCATTTTTCTGAGCTGCCAACATTTTCTGAACTTTCAGGGGTGTAGATTGCATTTTTCGTGCCAAAAATATTTTGGGAAATTTCAGTGGTCTAGGATGCGGGTTAATGCCCCTTTCAGGCTGCAAATGTTTTGGGGCATTCAAAGCTCTCGGACACAGTTTTTGGTCCACCAATATTTTCTGGACTTAAGGGGGTCTAGGATGCCTATAAACCCTTTTTTTGGGCCTCCAAAGATTTGTTTAGATTTTTGAGGCATATATTGCATTTTAAGGCCTTTTTTGGGCTGCTAACATATTGTGAACTTTCAGGGGTGTAGGATGCATTTTTCGTGCCAAATATATTTTTGGGAATTTCAGTGGTCTAGGATGCGGGTTAATGCCCCTTTCAGGCTGCAAATGTTTTTGGGACATTCAGAGCTCTCTGACACCGTTTTTGGTCCACCAATATTTTCTGGACTTTAGGGGGTCTAGGATGCCTGTAAACCCCTTTTTTGGGTCTCCAAAGTTTTCAACATTTTTGTAGGCCTAAAATGCATTTTAAGGCATTTTTTTGAGCTGCCAACATTTTCTGAACTTTCAGGGGTGTAGGATGCATTTTTCGCGCCAAAAATATTTCGGGAAATTTCAGTGGTCTAGGATGCGGGTTAATGCCCCTTTCAGGCTGCAAATGTTTTTGGGACATTCAGAGCTCTCTGACACCATTTTTAGTCCACCATCATTTTCTGGACTTTAGGGGTCTAGGAGGCCTGTAAACTCCATTTTTGGGCCTCCAAAGTTTTCATCATTTTTGAAGGCATAAGATGCATTTTAAGGCCTTTTTTTTGAGCTGCCAACAGTTTCAGAACTTTCAGGGGTGTAGGATGCATTTTTCGTGCCAAAAATATTTTTGGGAATTTCAGTGGTCTAGGATGCGGGTTAATGCCCCTTTCAGGCTGCAAATGTTTTGGGACATTCAGGGCTCTCTGACACCATATTTTTTCCACCAACATTCTCTGGACTTTAGGGGGTCTAGGATGCCTGTAAACCCCTTTTTTGGGCCTCCAAAGTTTTCAACATTTTTGCAGGTCTAAAATGCATTTTAATGTCTTTTTTGAGCTGCCAACATTTTCTGAACTTTCAGGGGTGTAGGATGCATTTGTCGTGCCACAAATATTTCTGGGAATTTCAGTGGTCTAGGATGCGGGTTAATGCATTTTTAAGTCTGCAAATGTTTTTGGGACATTCAGAGCTCTCTGACACAGTTTTTGGTCCACCAACATTTTCTGGACTTTAGGGGCTCTAGGATGCCTATAAACCCCTTTTTTGGGCTTCCAAAGTTTTCAACATTTTTGTAGGCCTAAAATGCATTTTAAGGCCTTCTTTGGGCTGCTAACATATTCTGAGCTTTCAGGGGTATAGGATGCATTTTTCGTGGCAGAAATATTTTTGGGAATTTCAGTGGTCTAGGATGCGGGTTAATGCCCCTTTCAGGCTGCAAATGTTTTTGGGACATTCAGAGCTCTCTGACACCGTTTTTGGTCCACCAACATTTTCTGGACTTTAGGGGGTCTAGGGTGCCTGTAAACCCCTTTTTTGGACCTCCAAGGTTTTCAACATTTTTGAAGGCCTAGATGCATTTTAAGGCATTTTTCTGAGCTGCCACCATTTTCTGAACTTTCAGGGGTGTAGATTGCATTTTTCGTGCCAAAAATATTTTGGGAAATTTCAGTGGTCTAGGATGCGGGTTAATGCCCCTTTCAGGCTGCAAATGTTTTGGGGCATTCAAAGCTCTCGGACACAGTTTTTGGTCCACCAATATTTTCTGGACTTAAGGGGGTCTAGGATGCCTATAAACCCTTTTTTTGGGCCTCCAAAGATTTGTTTACATTTTTTGAGGCCTATAATGCATTTTAAGGCCTTTTCTGGGCTGCTAACATATTCTGAACTTTCAGGGGTGTAGGATGCATTTTTCGTGCCAAATATATTTTTGGGAATTTCAGTGGTCTAGGATGCGGGTTAATGCCCCTTTCAGGCTGCAAATGTTTTTGGGACATTCAGAGCTCTCTGACACCGTTTTTGGTCCACCAATATTTTCTGGACTTTAGGGGGTCTAGGATGCCTGTAAACCCCTTTTTTGGGTCTCCAAAGTTTTCAACATTTTTGTAGGCCTAAAATGCATTTTAAGGCCTTTTTTGGGCTGCTAACATATTCTGAACTTTCACGGGTGTAGGATGCATTTTTCGTGCCAAATATAATTTTGGGAATTTCAGTGGTCTAGGGTGCGGGTTAATGCCCCTTTCAGGCTGCAAATGTTTTTGGGACATTCAAAGCTCTCTGACACAGTTTTTGGTCCACCAATATTTTCTGGACTTTAGTGGACTTTAGGGGGTCTAGGATGCCTGTAAACCCCTTTTTTGGGTCTCCAAAGTTTTCAACATTTTTGAAGGCCTAAGATGCATTTTAAGGCATTTGTTTTGAGCTGCCAAAATTTTCTGAACTTTCAGGGGTGTAGGATGCATTTTCCGTGACAAAAATAGTTTTGGGAATTTCAGTGGTCTAGGATGCGGGTTAATGCCCCTTTCAGGCTGCAAATGTTTTTGGGACATTCAGAGCTCTCTGACACTATATTTGGTCCACCAACATTCTCTGGACTTTAGGGGGTCTAGGATGCCTGTAAACCCCTTTTTTGGGCCTCCAAAGTTTTCAACATTTTTGCAGGTCTAAAATGCATTTTAATGCCTTTTTTGAGCTGCCAACATTTTCTGAACTTTCAGGGGTGTAGCATGCATTTTTCGTGCCAAAAATATTTCTGGGAATTTCAGTGGTCTAGGATTCGGGTTAATGCATCTTTAAGTCTGCAAATGTTTTTGGAACATTCAGAGCTCTCTGACACAGTTTTTGGTCCACCAACATTTTCTGGACTTTAGGGGCTCTAGGATGCCTATAAACCCCTTTTTTGGGCTTACAAAGTTTTCAACATTTTTGTAGGCCTAAAATGCATTTTAAGGCCTTCTTTGGGCTGCTAACATATTCTGAACTTTCACGGGTGTAGGATGCATTTTTCGTGCCAAATATAATTTTGGGAATTTCAGTGGTCTCGGATGCGGGTTAATGCCCGTTTAAGTCTGCAAATGTTTTTGGGACATTCAGAGCTCTCTGACACCGTTTTTGGTCCACCAACATTTTCTGGACTTTAGGGGGTCTAGGGTGCCTGTAAACCCCTTTTTTGGACCTCCAAGGTTTTCAACATTTTTGAAGGCCTAGATGCATTTTAAGGCATTTTTTGAGCTGCCAACATTTTCTGAACTTTCAGGGGTGTAGGATGCATTTTTCGCGCCAAAAATATTTCGGGAAATTTCAGTGGTCTAGGATGCGGGTTAATGCCCCTTTCAGGCTGCAAATGTTTTTGGGACATTCAGAGCTCTCTGACACCATTTTTAGTCCACCATCATTTTCTGGACTTTAGGGGTCTAGGAGGCCTGTAAACTCCATTTTTGGGCCTCCAAAGTTTTCATCATTTTTGAAGGCATAAGATGCATTTTAAGGCCTTTTTTTTGAGCTGCCAACAGTTTCAGAACTTTCAGGGGTGTAGGATGCATTTTTCGTGCCAAAAATATTTTTGGGAATTTCAGTGGTCTAGGATGCGGGTTAAGGCCCCTTTCAGGCTGCAAATGTTTTGGGACATTCAGGGCTCTCTGACACCATATTTTTTCCACCAACATTCTCTGGACTTTAGGGGGTCTAGGATGCCTGTAAACCCCTTTTTTGGGCCTCCAACGTTTTCAACATTTTTGCAGGTCTAAAATGCATTTTAATGTCTTTTTTGAGCTGCCAACATTTTCTGAACTTTCAGGGGTGTAGGATGCATTTGTCGTGCCACAAATATTTCTGGGAATTTCAGTGGTCTAGGATGCGGGTTAATGCATTTTTAAGTCTGCAAATGTTTTTGGGACATTCAGAGCTCTCTGACACAGTTTTTGGTCCACCAACATTTTCTGGACTTTAGGGGCTCTAGGATGCCTATAAACCCCTTTTTTGGGCTTCCAAAGTTTTCAACATTTTTGTAGGCCTAAAATGCATTTTAAGGCCTTCTTTGGGCTGCTAACATATTCTGAGCTTTCAGGGGTATAGGATGCATTTTTCGTGGCAGAATTATTTTTGGGAATTTCAGTGGTCTAGGATGCGGGTTAATGCCCCTTTCAGGCTGCAAATGTTTTTGGGACATTCATAGCTCTCTGACACCGTTTTTGGTCCACCAACATTTTCTGGACTTTAGGGGGTCTAGGGTGCCTGTAAACCCCTTTTTTGGACCTCCAAGGTTTTCAACATTTTTGAAGGCCTAGATGCATTTTAAGGCATTTTTCTGAGCTGCCAACATTTTCTGAACTTTCAGGGGTGTAGATTGCATTTTTCGTGCCAAAAATATTTTGGGAAATTTCAGTGGTCTAGGATGCGGGTTAATGCCCCTTTCAGGCTGCAAATGTTTTGGGGCATTCAAAGCTCTCGGACACAGTTTTTGGTCCACCAATATTTTCTGGACTTAAGGGGGTCTAGGATGCCTATAAACCCTTTTTTTGGGCCTCCAAAGATTTGTTTAGATTTTTGAGGCATATATTGCATTTTAAGGCCTTTTTTGGGCTGCTAACATATTCTGAACTTTCAGGGGTGTAGGATGCATTTTTCGTGCCAAATATATTTTTGGGAATTTCAGTGGTCTAGGATGCGGGTTAATGCCCCTTTCAGGCTGCAAATGTTTTTGGGACATTCAGAGCTCTCTGACACCGTTTTTGGTCCACCAATATTTTCTGGACTTTAGGGGGTCTAGGATGCCTGTAAACCCCTTTTTTGGGTCTCCAAAGTTTTCAACATTTTTGTAGGCCTAAAATGCATTTTAAGGCATTTTTTTGAGCTGCCAACATTTTCTGAACTTTCAGGGGTGTAGGATGCATTTTTCGCGCCAAAAATATTTCGGGAAATTTCAGTGGTCTAGGATGCGGGTTAATGCCCCTTTCAGGCTGCAAATGTTTTTGGGACATTCAGAGCTCTCTGACACCATTTTTAGTCCACCATCATTTTCTGGACTTTAGGGGTCTAGGAGGCCTGTAAACTCCATTTTTGGGCCTCCAAAGTTTTCATCATTTTTGAAGGCATAAGATGCATTTTAAGGCCTTTTTTTTGAGCTGCCAACAGTTTCAGAACTTTCAGGGGTGTAGGATGCATTTTTCGTGCCAAAAATATTTTTGGGAATTTCAGTGGTCTAGGATGCGGGTTAATGCCCCTTTCAGGCTGCAAATGTTTTGGGACATTCAGGGCTCTCTGACACCATATTTTTTCCACCAACATTCTCTGGACTTTAGGGGGTCTAGGATGCCTGTAAACCCCTTTTTTGGGCCTCCAAAGTTTTCAACATTTTTGCAGGTCTAAAATGCATTTTAATGTCTTTTTTGAGCTGCCAACATTTTCTGAACTTTCAGGGGTGTAGGATGCATTTGTCGTGCCACAAATATTTCTGGGAATTTCAGTGGTCTAGGATGCGGGTTAATGCATTTTTAAGTCTGCAAATGTTTTTGGGACATTCAGAGCTCTCTGACACAGTTTTTGGTCCACCAACATTTTCTGGACTTTAGGGGCTCTAGGATGCCTATAAACCCCTTTTTTGGGCTTCCAAAGTTTTCAACATTTTTGTAGGCCTAAAATGCATTTTAAGGCCTTCTTTGGGCTGCTAACATATTCTGAGCTTTCAGGGGTATAGGATGCATTTTTCGTGGCAGAAATATTTTTGGGAATTTCAGTGGTCTAGGATGCGGGTTAATGCCCCTTTCAGGCTGCAAATGTTTTTGGGACATTCAGAGCTCTCTGACACCGTTTTTGGTCCACCAACATTTTCTGGACTTTAGGGGGTCTAGGGTGCCTGTAAACCCCTTTTTTGGACCTCCAAGGTTTTCAACATTTTTGAAGGCCTAGATGCATTTTAAGGCATTTTTCTGAGCTGCCACCATTTTCTGAACTTTCAGGGGTGTAGATTGCATTTTTCGTGCCAAAAATATTTTGGGAAATTTCAGTGGTCTAGGATGCGGGTTAATGCCCCTTTCAGGCTGCAAATGTTTTGGGGCATTCAAAGCTCTCGGACACAGTTTTTGGTCCACCAATATTTTCTGGACTTAAGGGGGTCTAGGATGCCTATAAACCCTTTTTTTGGGCCTCCAAAGATTTGTTTACATTTTTTGAGGCCTATAATGCATTTTAAGGCCTTTTCTGGGCTGCTAACATATTCTGAACTTTCAGGGGTGTAGGATGCATTTTTCGTGCCAAATATATTTTTGGGAATTTCAGTGGTCTAGGATGCGGGTTAATGCCCCTTTCAGGCTGCAAATGTTTTTGGGACATTCAGAGCTCTCTGACACCGTTTTTGGTCCACCAATATTTTCTGGACTTTAGGGGGTCTAGGATGCCTGTAAACCCCTTTTTTGGGTCTCCAAAGTTTTCAACATTTTTGTAGGCCTAAAATGCATTTTAAGGCCTTTTTTGGGCTGCTAACATATTCTGAACTTTCACGGGTGTAGGATGCATTTTTCGTGCCAAATATAATTTTGGGAATTTCAGTGGTCTAGGGTGCGGGTTAATGCCCCTTTCAGGCTGCAAATGTTTTTGGGACATTCAAAGCTCTCTGACACAGTTTTTGGTCCACCAATATTTTCTGGACTTTAGTGGACTTTAGGGGGTCTAGGATGCCTGTAAACCCCTTTTTTGGGTCTCCAAAGTTTTCAACATTTTTGAAGGCCTAAGATGCATTTTAAGGCATTTGTTTTGGGCTGCCAACATTTTCTGAACTTTCAGGGGTGTAGGATGCATTTTCCGTGCCAAAAATATTTTTGGGAATTTCAGTGGTCTAGGATGCGGGTTAATGCCCCTTTCAGGCTGCAAATGTTTTTGGGACATTCAGAGCTATCTGACACCATATTTGGTCCACCAACATTCTCTGGACTTTAGGAGGTCTAGGATGCCTGTAAACCCCTTTTTTGGGCCTCCAAAGTTTTCAACAATTTTTGCAGGTCTAAAATGCATTTTAATGCCTTTTTTGGGCTGCTAACATATTCAGAAATTTCAGGGGTGTAGGATGCATTTTTCGTGCCAAAAGTATTTCTGGGAATTTCAGTGGTCTAGGATGCGGGTTAATGCATCTTAAAGTCTGCAAATGTTTTTGGGACATTCAGAGATCTCTGACACAGTTTTTGGTCCACCAACATTTTCTGGACTTTAGGTGGTCTAGGATGCCTATAAACCCCTTTTTTGGGCCTCCAAAGATTTGTTTTTACATTTTTGCAGGCCTATAATGCATTTTAAGGCCTTTTTTGGGCTGCTAACATATTCTGAACTTTCAGGGGTGTAGGATGCATTTTTCGTGCCAAAAATATTTTTGGGAATTTCAGTGGTCTAGGATGCGGGTTAATGCCCCTTTCAGGCTGCAAATGTTTTTGGGACATTCAGAGCTCTCTGACACCATATTTGGTCCACCAACATTCTCTGGACTTTAGGGGGTCTAGGATGCCTGTAAACCCCTTTTTTGGGCCTCCAAAGTTTTCAACATTTTTGTAGGTCTAACATGCATTTTAATGCCTTTATTGGGCTGCTAACATATTCTGAACCTTCAGGGGTGTAGGATGCATTTTTCGTGCCAAAAATATTTCTGGGAATTTCAGTGGTCTATGATGCGGGTGAATGCCCCTTTCAGGCTGCAAATGTTTTGGGACATTCAAAGCTCTCTGACACACTTTTTGGTCCACCAATATTTTCTGGACTTTAGGGGGTCTAGGATGCCTATAAACCCTTTTTTGGGCCTCCAAAGATTTGTTTTTACATTTTTGCAGGCCTATAATGCATTTTAAGGCCTTTTTTGGGCTGCTAACATATTCTGAACCTTCAGGGGTGTAGGATGCATTTTTCATGCCAAAAATATTTTTGGGAATTTCAGTGGTCTAGGATGCGGGTTAATGCCCCTTTCAGGCTGAAAATGTTTTTGGGACATTCAAAGCTCTCTGACACAGTTTTTGGTCCACCAATATTTTCTCGACTTTAGGGGGTCTAGGATGCCTGTAAACCCCTTTTTTGGGTCTCCAAAGTTTTCAACATTTTTGTAGGTCTAAAATGCATTTTAAGGCATTTGTTTTGAGCTGCCAAAATTTTCTGAACTTTCAGGGGTGTAGGATGCATTTTCCGTGGCAAAAATATTTTTGGGAATTTCAGTGGTCTAGGATGCGGGTTAATGCCCCTTTCAGGCTGCAAATGTTTTTGGGACATTCAGAGCTCTCTGACACCATATTTGGTCCACCAACATTCTCTGGACTTTAGGGGGTCTAGGATGCCTGTAAACCCCTTTTTTGGGCCTCCAAAGTTTTCAACATTTTTGTAGGTCTAAAATGCATTTTAATGCCTTTATTGGGCTGCTAACATATTCTGAACCTTCAGGGGTGTAGGATGCATTTTTCGTGCCAAAAATATTTCTGGGAATTTCAGTGGTCTTGGATGCGGGTTAATTCCCCTTTAAGTCTGCAAATGTTTTTGGGACATTCAGAGCTCTCTGACACAGTGTTTGGTCCACCAACATTTTCTGGACTTTAGGGGATCTAGGATGCCTGTAAACCCTTTTTTTGGGCCTCCAAAGTTTTCAACATTTTTTGCAGGTCTAAAATGCATTTTAATGCCTTTTTTGGGCTGCTAACATATTCGGAAATTTCAGGGGTGTAGGATGCATTTTTCGTGCCAAAAATATTTCTGGGAATTTCAGTGGTCTAGGATGCGGGTTAATGCCCCCTTCAGGCTGCAAATGTTTTTGGGACATTCAAAGCTCTCGGACACAGTTTTTGGTCCACCAATATTTTCTGGACTTTAGGGGGTCTATGATGCCTGTAAACCCCTTTTTTGGGTCTCCAAAGTTTTCAACATTTTTGAAGGCCTAAGATGCATTTTAAGGCATTTGTTTTGAGCTGCCAACATTTTCTGAACTTTCAGGGGTGTAGGATGCATTTTCCGTGCCAAAAATATTTTTGGGAATTTCAGTGGTCTAGGATGCGGGTTAATGCCCCTTTCAGGCTGCAAATGTTTTTGGGACATTCAGAGCTCTCTGACACCATATTTGGTCCACCAACATTCTCTGGACTTTAGGGGGTCTAGGATGCCTGTAAACCTATTTTCTGGGCCTCCAAAGTGTTCAACATTTTTGGGGGTCTAAAATGCATTTTAATGCCTTTTTTGGGCTGCCAACATTTTCTGAACTTTCAGGGGTGTAGGATGCATTTTTCGTGCCAAAAATATTTCTGGGAATTTCAGTGGTCTAGGATGCGGGTTAATGCATCTTTAAGTCTGCAAATGTTTTTGGGACATTCAGAGATCTCTGACACAGTTTTTGGTCCACCAACATTTTCTGGACTTTAGGGGCTCTAGGGTGCCTATAAACCCCTTTTTTGGGCGTCCAAAGTTTTCAACATTTTTTTAGGCCTAAAATGCAATTTAAGGCCTTCTTTGGGCTGCTAACATATTCTGAGCTTTCAGGGGTATAGGATGCATTTTTCGTGGCAGAAATATTTTTGGGAATTTCAGTGGTCTAGGATGCAGGTTAATGCCCCTTTCAGGCTGCAAATGTTTTTGGGACATTCAGAGCTCTCTGCCACCGTTTTTGGTCCACCAACATTTTCTGGACTTTAGGGGGTCTAGGGTGCCTGTAAAGCCTGTTTTTGGGCCTCCAAAGTTTTCAACATTTTTGAAGGCCTAAGATGCATTTTAAGGCATTTTTTTTGAGCTGCCAACATTTTCTGAACTTTCAGGGGTGTAGGATGCATTTTTCGTGCCAAAAATATTTTGGGAAATTTCAGTGGTCTAGGATGCGGGTTAATGCCCCTTTCAGGCTGCAAATGTTTTGGGGCATTCAAAGCTCTCTGACACAGGTTTTAGTCCACCAATATTTTCTGGACTTTAGGGGGTCTATGATGCCTATAAACCCCTTTTTTGGGCCTCCAAAGATTTTTTTTTTACATTTTTGCAGGCCTATAATGCATTTTAAGGCCTTTTTTGGGCTGCTAACATATTCTGAACTTTCAGGGGTGTAGGATGCATTTTTCGTGCCAAAAATATTTTTGGGAATTTCAGTGGTCTAGGATGCGGGTTAATGCCCCTTTCAGACTGAAAATGTTTTTGGGACATTCAAAGCTCTCTGACACAGTTTTTGGTCCACCAATATTTTCTGGACTTTAGAGGGTCTAGGATGCCTGTAAACCCCTTTTTTGGGTCTCCAAAGTTTTCAACATTTTTGAAGGCCTAAAATGCATTTTAAGGCATTTGTTTTGAGCTGCCAAAATTTTCTGAACTTTCAGGGGTGTAGGATGCATTTTTCGCGCCAAAAATATTTCGGGAAATTTCAGTGGTCTAGGATGCGGGTTAATGCCCCTTTCAGGCTGCAAATGTTTTTGGGACATTCAGAGCTCTCTGACACCATTTTTAGTCCACCATCATTTTCTGGACTTTAGGGGTCTAGGAGGCCTGTAAACTCCATTTTTGGGCCTCCAAAGTTTTCATCATTTTTGAAGGCATAAGATGCATTTTAAGGCCTTTTTTTTGAGCTGCCAACAGTTTCAGAACTTTCAGGGGTGTAGGATGCATTTTTCGTGCCAAAAATATTTTTGGGAATTTCAGTGGTCTAGGATGCGGGTTAATGCCCCTTTCAGGCTGCAAATGTTTTGGGACATTCAGGGCTCTCTGACACCATATTTTTTCCACCAACATTCTCTGGACTTTAGGGGGTCTAGGATGCCTGTAAACCCCTTTTTTGGGCCTCCAAAGTTTTCAACATTTTTGCAGGTCTAAAATGCATTTTAATGTCTTTTTTGAGCTGCCAACATTTTCTGAACTTTCAGGGGTGTAGGATGCATTTGTCGTGCCACAAATATTTCTGGGAATTTCAGTGGTCTAGGATGCGGGTTAATGCATTTTTAAGTCTGCAAATGTTTTTGGGACATTCAGAGCTCTCTGACACAGTTTTTGGTCCACCAACATTTTCTGGACTTTAGGGGCTCTAGGATGCCTATAAACCCCTTTTTTGGGCTTACAAAGTTTTCAACATTTTTGTAGGCCTAAAATGCATTTTAAGGCCTTCTTTGGGCTGCTAACATATTCTGAGCTTTCAGCGGTGTAGGATGCATTTTTCGTGCCAAAAATATTTCTGGGAATTTCAGTGGTCTCGGATGCGGGTTAATGCCCGTTTAAGTCTGCAAATGTTTTTGGGACATTCAGAGCTCCCTGACACCGTTTTTGGTCCACCAACATTTTCTGGACTTTAGGGGGTCTAGGGTGCCTGTAAACCCCTTTTTTGACCTCCAAGGTTTTCAACATTTTTGAAGGCCTAGATGCATTTTAAGGCATTTTTTTGAGCTGCCAACATTTTCTGAACTTTCAGGGGTGTAGGATGCATTTTTCGTGCCAAAAATATTTCTGGGAATTTCAGTGGTCTAGGATGCGGGTTAATGCATCTTAAAGTCTGCAAATGTTTTTGGGACATTCAGAGATCTCTGACACAGTTTTTGGTCCACCAACATTTTCTGGACTTTAGGGGCTCTGGATGCCTATAAACCCCTTTTTTGGGCTTCCAAAGTTTTCAACATTTTTTAGGCCTAAAATGCATTTTAAGGCCTTCTTTGGGCTGCTAACATATTCTGAGCTTTCAGGGGTATAGGATGCATTTTTCGTGGCAGAAATATTTTTGGGAATTTCAGTGGTCTAGGATGCGGGTTAATGCCCCTTTCAGGCTGCAAATGTTTTTGGGACATTCAGAGCTCTCTGCCACCGTTTTTGGTCCACCAACATTTTCTGGACTTTAGGGGGTCTAGGGTGCCTGTAAAGCCTGTTTTTGGGCCTCCAAAGTTTTCAACATTTTTGAAGGCCTAAGATGCATTTTAAGGCATTTTTTTGAGCTGCCAACATTTTCTGAACTTTCAGGGGTGTAGGATGCATTTTTCGTGCCAAAAATATTTTGGGAAATTTCAGTGGTCTAGGATGCGGGTTAAAGCCCCTTTCAGGCTGCAAATGTTTTGGGGCATTCAAAGCTCTCTGACACAGGTTTTAGTCCACCAATATTTTCTGGACTTTAGGGGGTCTAGGATGCCTGTAAACCCCTTTTTTGGGCCTCCAAAGTTTTCAACAATTTTTGCAGGTCTAAAATGCATTTTAATGCCTTTTTTGGGCTGCTAACATATTCAGAAATTTCAGGGGTGTAGGATGCATTTTTCGTGCCAAAAGTATTTCTGGGAATTTCAGTGGTCTAGGATGCGGGTTAATGCATCTTTAAGTCTGCAAATGTTTTTGGGACATTCAGAGATCTCTGACACAGTTTTTGGTCCACCAACATTTTCTGGACTTTAGGGGGTCTAGGATGCCTATAAACCCCTTTTTTGGGCCTCCAAAGATTTGTTTTTACATTTTTGCAGGCCTATAATGCATTTTAAGGCCCTTTTTGGGCTGCTAACATATTCTGAACCTTCAGGGGTGTAGGATGCATTTTTCGTGCCAAAAATATTTCTGGGAATTTCAGTGGTCTAGGATGCGGGTGAATGCCCCTTTCAGGCTGCAAATATTTTGCGACATTCAAAGCTCTCTGACACACTTTTGGGTCCACGAATATTTTCTGGACTTTAGGGGGTCTAGGATGCCTGTAAACCCCTTTTTTGAGCCTCCAACCTTTTTTTCTTTTACATGTTTGCATGCCTATAATGCATTTAAGCCTTTTTTGGGCTGCTAACATATTCTGAAATTTCAGGGGTGTAGGATGCATTTTTCGTGCCAAAAATATTTTGGGAAATTTCAGTGGTCTAGGATGTGGGTTAATGCCCCTTTCAGGCTGCAAATGTTTTTGGGATATCCAAAGCTCTCTGACACAGTTTTTGGTCCACCAATATTTTCTGGATTTTAGGGGCTTTAGGATGCCTGTAAACCCCTTTTTTAGGTCTCCAAAGTTTTCAACATGTTTTAAGGCCTAAGATGCATTTTAAGGCATTTGTTTTGAGCTGCCAACATTTTCTGAACTTTCAGGGGTGTAGGATGCATTTTCCGTGCCAAAAATATTTTTGGGACTTTCAGTGGTCTAGGATGTGGGTTAATGCCCCTTTCAGGCTGCAAATGTTTTTGGGACATTCAGAGCTCTCTGCCACCGTTTTTGGTCCACCAACATTTTCTGGACTTTAGGGGGTCTAGGGTGCCTGTAAAGCCTGTTTTTGGGCCTCCAAAGTTTTCAACATTTTTGAAGGCCTAAGATGCATTTTAAGGCATTTTTTTGAACTGCCAACATTTTTTGAACTTTCAGGGGTGTAGGATGCATTTTTCGTGCCAAAAATATTTTGGGAAATTTCAGTGGTCTAGGATGCGGGTTAATGCCCCTTTCAGGCTGCAAATGTTTTGGGGCATTCAAAGCTCTCTGACACAGGTTTTAGTCCACCAATATTTTCTGGACTTTAGGGGGTCTAGGATGCCTGTAAACCTCTTTTTTGGGCCTCCAAAGTGTTCAACATTTTTGGAGGTCTAAAATGCATTTTAATGCCTTTTTTGGGCTGCCAACATTTTCTGAACTTTCAGGGGTGTAGGATGCATTTTTCGTGCCAAAAATATTTTGGGAAATTTCAGTGGTCTAGGATGTGGGTTAATGCCCCTTTCAGGCTGCAAATGTTTTTGGGATATTCAAAGCTCTCTGACACAGTTTTTGGTCCACCAATATTTTCTGGATTTTAGGGGCTTTAGGATGCCTGTAAACCCCTTTTTTAGGTCTCCAAAGTTTTCAACATGTTTTAAGGCCTAAGATGCATTTTAAGGCATTTGTTTTGAGCTGCCAACATTTTCTGAACTTTCAGGGGTGTAGGATGCATTTTCCGTGCCAAAAATATTTTTGGGACTTTCAGTGGTCTAGGATGTGGGTTAATGCCCCTTTCAGGCTGCAAATGTTTTTGGGACATTCAGAGCTCTCTGACACCATATTTGGTCCACCAACATTCTCTGGACTTTAGGGGGTCTAGGATGCCTGTAAACCCCTTTTTTGGGCCTCCAAAGTTTTCAACATTTTTGTAGGTCTAAAATGCATTTTAATGCCTTTATTGGGCTGCTAACATATTCTGAACCTTCAGGGGTGTAGGATGCATTTTTCGTGCCAAAAATATTTCTGGGAATTTCAGTGGTCTAGGATGCGGGTTAATTCCCCTTTAAGTCTGCAAATGTTTTTGGGACATTCAGAGCTCTCTGACACAGTTTTTGCTCCACCAACATTTTGTGGACTTTAGGGGGTCTAGGATGCCTGTAAACCCCTTTTTTGGGCCTCCAAAGTTTTCAACATTTTTTGCAGGTCTAAAATGCATTTTAATGCCTTTTTTGGGCTGCTAACATATTCGGAAATTTCAGGGGTGTAGGATGTATTTTTCGTGCCAAAAATATTTCTGGGAATTTCAGTGGTCTAGGATGCGGGTTAATGCCCCTTTCAGGCTGCAAATGTTTTTGGGAAATTCAAAGCTCTCTGACACAGTTTTTGGTCCACCAATATTTTCTGGACTTTAGGGGGTCTAGGATGCCTGTAAACCCCTTTTCTGGGCCTCCAAAGTGTTCAACATTTTTGGAGGTCTAAAATGCATTTTAATGCCTTTTTTGGGCTGCCAACATTTTCTGAACTTTCAGGGGTGTAGGATGCATTTTTCGTGGCAAAAATATTTCTGGGAATTTCAGTGGTCTAGGATGCGGGTTAATGCATCTTTAAGTCTGCAAATGTTTTTGGTACATTCAGAGATCTCTGACACAGTTTTTGGTCCACCAACATTTTCTGGACTTTAGGGTCTCTAGGAAGCCTATAAACCCCTTTTTTGGGCGTCCAAAGTTTTCAACATTTTTTTAGGCCTAAAATGCATTTTAAGGCCTTCTTTAGGCTGCTAACATATTCTGAGCTTTCAGGGGTATAGGATGCATTTTTCGTGGCAGAAATGTTTTTGGGAATTTCAGTGGTCTAGGATGCGGGTTAATGCCCCTTTCAGGCTGCAAATGTTTTTGGGACATTCAGAGCTCTCTGCCACCGTTTTTGGTCCACCAACATTTTCTGGACTTTAGGGGGTCTAGGGTGCCTGTAAAGCCTGTTTCTGGGCCTCCAAAGTTTTCAACATTTTTGAAGGCCTAAGATGCATTTTAAGGCATTTTTTTGAGCTGCCAACATTTTCTGAACTTTCAGGGGTGTAGGATGCATTTTTCGTGCCAAAACTATTTTGGGAAATTTCAGTGGTCTAGGATGCGGGTTAATGCCCCTTTCAGGCTGCAAATGTTTTGGGGCATTCAAAGCTCTCTGACACAGGTTTTAGTCCACCAATATTTTCTGGACTTTAGGGGGTCTAGGATGCCTGTAAACCTCTTTTCTGGGCCTCCAAAGTGTTCAACATTTTTGGAGGTCTAAAATGCGTTTTAATGCCTTTTTTGGGCTGCCAACATTTTCTGAACTTTCAGGGGTGTAGGATGCATTTTTCGTGCCAAAAATATTTCTGGGAATTTCAGTGGTCTAGGATGCGGGTTAATGCATCTTAAAGTCTGCAAATGTTTTTGGGACATTCAGAGATCTCTGACACAGTTTTTGGTCCACCAACATTTTCTGGACTTTAGGGGCTCTAGGATGCCTATAAACCCCTTTTTTGGGCTTCCAAAGTTTTCAACATTTTTTTAGGCCTAAAATGCATTTTAAGGCCTTCTTTGGGCTGCTAACATATTCTGAGCTTTCAGGGGTATAGGATGCATTTTTCGTGGCAGAAATATTTTTGGGAATTTCAGTGGTCTAGGATGCGGGTTAATGCCCCTTTCAGGCTGCAAATGTTTTTGGGACATTCAGAGCTCTCTGCCACCGTTTTTGGTCCACCAACATTTTCTGGACTTTAGGGGGTCTAGGGTGCCTGTAAAGCCTGTTTTTGGGCCTCCAAAGTTTTCAACATTTTTGAAGGCCTAAGATGCATTTTAAGGCATTTTTTTGAGCTGCCAACATTTTCTGAACTTTCAGGGGAGTAGGATGCATTTTTCGTGCCAAAAATATTTTGGGAAATTTCAGTGGTCTAGGATGCGGGTTAATGCCCCTTTCAGGCTGCAAATGTTTTGGGGCATTCAAAGCTCTCTGACACAGGTTTTAGTCCACCAATATTTTCTGGACTTTAGGGGGTCTAGGATGCCTGTAAACCCCTTTTTTGGGCCTCCAAAGTTTTCAACATTTTTGCAGGTCTAAAATGCATTTTAATGCCTTTTTTGAGCTGCCAACATTTTCTGAACTTTCAGGGGTGTAGGATGCATTTTTCGTGCCAAAAATATTTCTGGGAATTTCAGGGGTCTAGGATTCGGGTTAATGCATCTTTAAGTCTGCAAATGTTTTTGGGACATTCAGAGCTCTCTGACACAGTTTTTGGTCCACCAACATTTTCTGGACTTTAGGGGCTCTAGGATGCCTATAAACCCCTTTTTTGGGCTTACAAAGTTTTCAACATTTTTGTAGGCCTAAAATGCATTTTAAGGCCTTCTTTGGGCTGCTAACATATTCTGAACTTTCAGGGGTGTAGGATGCATTTTTCGTGCCAAAAATATTTTGGGAAATTTCAGTGGTCTAGGATGCGGGTTAATGCCCCTTTCAGGCTGCAAATGTTTTTGGGACATTCAGAGCTCTCTGACACCATTTTTGGTCCACCAACATTTTCTGGACTTTAGGTGTCTAGGAGGCCTTTAAACTCCATTTTTGGGCCTCCAAAGTTTTCATTATTTTTGAAGGCATAAGATGCATTTTAAGGCCTTTTATGTGCTGCCAACAGTTTCAGAACTTTCAGGGGTGTAGGATGCATTATCCGTGCCAAAAATATTTTTGGGAATTTCAGTGGTCTAGGATGCGGGTTAATACCCCTTTCAGGCTGCAAATGTTTTGGGACATTCAGAGCTCTCTGACACCATATTTTGTCCACCAACATTCTCTGGACTTTAGGGGGTCTAGGATGCCTGTAAACCCCTTTTTTGGGCCTCCAAAGTTTTCAACATTTTTGTAGGTCTAAAATGCATTTTAATGCCTTTATTGGGCTGCTAACATATTCTGAACCTTCAGGGGTGTAGGATGCATTTTTCGTGCCAAAAATATTTCTGGGAATTTCAGTGGTCTAGGATGCGGGTTAATTCCCCTTTAAGTCTGCAAATGTTTTTGGGACATTCAGAGCTCTCTGACACCATATTTGGTCCACCAACATTCTCTGGACTTTAGGGGGTCTAGGATGCCTGTAAACCCCTTTTTTGGGCCTCCAAAGTTTTCAACATTTTTGTAGGTCTAAAATGCATTTTAATGCCTTTATTGGGCTGCTAACATATTCTGAACCTTCAGGGGTGTAGGATGCATTTTTCGTGCCAAAAATATTTCTGGGAATTTCAGTGGTCTAGGATGCGGGTGAATGCCCCTTTCAGGCTGCAAATGTTTTGGGACATTCAAAGCTCTCTGACACACTTTTTGGTCCACGAATATTTTCTGGACTTTAGGGGGTCTAGGATGCCTGTAAACCCCTTTTTTGAGCCTCCAACCTTTTTTTCTTTTACATGTTTGCATGCCTATAATGCATTTAAGCCTTTTTTGGGCTGCTAACATATTCTGAACTTTCAGGGGTGTAGGATGCATTTTTCGTGCCAAAAATATTTTGGGAAATTTCAGTGGTCTAGGATGTGGGTTAATGCCCCTTTCAGGCTGCAAATGTTTTTGGGATATTCAAAGCTCTCTGACACAGTTTTTGGTCCACCAATATGTTCTGGATTTTAGGGGCTTTAGGATGCCTGTAAACCCCTTTTTTGGGTCTCCAAAGTTTTCAACATTTTTTAAGGCCTAAGATGCATTTTAAGGCATTTGTTTTGAGCTGCCAACATTTTCTGAACTTTCAGTGGTCTAGGATGCGGGTTAATTCCCCTTTAAGTCTGCAAATGTTTTTGGGACATTCAGAGCTCTCTGACACAGTTTTTGGTCCACCAACATTTTCTGGACTTTAGGGTCTCTAGGAAGCCTATAAACCCCTTTTTTGGGCGTCCAAAGTTTTCAACATTTTTTTAGGCCTAAAATGCATTTTAAGGCCTTCTTTAGGCTGCTAACATATTCTGAGCTTTCAGGGGTATAGGATGCATTTTTCGTGGCAGAAATATTTTTGGGAATTTCAGTGGTCTAGGATGCGGGTTAATGCCCGTTTCAGGCTGCAAATGTTTTTGGGACATTCAGAGCTCTCTGCCACCGTTTTTGGTCCACCAACATTTTCTGGACTTTAGGGGGTCTAGGGTGCCTGTAAAGCCTGTTTCTGGGCCTCCAAAGTTTTCAACATTTTTGAAGGCCTAAGATGCATTTTAAGGCATTTTTTTGAGCTGCCAACATTTTCTGAACTTTCAGGGGTGTAGGATGCATTTTTCGTGCCAAAAATATTTTGGGAAATTTCAGTGGTCTAGGATGCGGGTTAATGCCCCTTTCAGGCTGCAAATGTTTTGGGGCATTCAAAGCTCTCTGACACAGGTTTTAGTCCACCAATATTTTCTGGACTTTAGGGGGTCTAGGATGCCTGTAAACCTCTTTTCTGGGCCTCCAAAGTGTTCAACATTTTTGGAGGTCTAAAATGCATTTTAATGCCTTTTTTGGGCTGCCAACATTTTCTGAACTTTCAGGGGTGTAGGATGCATTTTTCGTGCCAAAGATATTTCTGGGAATTTCAGTGGTCTAGGATGCGGGTTAATGCATTTTAAAGTCTGCAAATGTTTTTGGGACATTCAGAGATCTCTGACACAGTTTTTGGTCCACCAACATTTTCTGGACTTTAGGGGCTCTAGGATGCCTATAAACCCCTTTTTTGGGCTTCCAAAGTTTTCAACATTTTTTTAGGCCTAAAATGCATTTTAAGGCCTTCTTTGGGCTGCTAACATATTCTGAGCTTTCAGGGGTATAGGATGCATTTTTCGTGGCAGAAATATTTTTGGGAATTTCAGTGGTCTAGGATGCGGGTTAATGCCCCTTTCAGGCTGCAAATGTTTTTGGGACATTCAGAGCTCTCTGCCACCGTTTTTGGTCCACCAACATTTTCTGGACTTTAGGGGGTCTAGGGTGCCTGTAAAGCCTGTTTTTGGGCCTCCAAAGTTTTCAACATTTTTGAAGGCCTAAGATGCATTTTAAGGCATTTTTTTGAGCTGCCAACATTTTCTGAACTTTCAGGGGAGTAGGATGCATTTTTCGTGCCAAAAATATTTTGGGAAATTTCAGTGGTCTAGGATGCGGGTTAATGCCCCTTTCAGGCTGCAAATGTTTTGGGGCATTCAAAGCTCTCTGACACAGGTTTTAGTCCACCAATATTTTCTGGACTTTAGGGGGTCTAGGATGCCTGTGAACCCCTTTTTTGGGCCTCCAAAGTTTTCAACATTTTTGCAGGTCTAAAATGCATTTTAATGCCTTTTTTGAGCTGCCAACATTTTCTGAACTTTCAGGGGTGTAGGATGCATTTTTCGTGCCAAAAATATTTCTGGGAATTTCAGGGGTCTAGGATTCGGGTTAATGCATCTTTAAGTCTGCAAATGTTTTTGGGACATTCAGAGCTCTCTGACACAGTTTTTGGTCCACCAACATTTTCTGGACTTTAGGGGCTCTAGGATGCCTATAAACCCCTTTTTTGGGCTTACAAAGTTTTCAACATTTTTGTAGGCCTAAAATGCATTTTAAGGCCTTCTTTGGGCTGCTAACATATTCTGAACTTTCAGGGGTGTAGGATGCATTTTTCGTGCCAAAACTATTTTGGGAAATTTCAGTGGTCTAGGATGCGGGTTAATGCCCCTTTCAGGCTGCAAATGTTTTTGGGACATTCAGAGCTCTCTGACACCATTTTTGGTCCACCAACATTTTCTGGACTTTAGGTGTCTAGGAGGCCTTTAAACTCCATTTTTGGGCCTCCAAAGTTTTCATTATTTTTGAAGGCATAAGATGCATTTTAAGGCCTTTTATGTGCTGCCAACAGTTTCAGAACTTTCAGGGGTGTAGGATGCATTATCCGTGCCAAAAATATTTTTGGGAATTTCAGTGGTCTAGGATGCGGGTTAATACCCCTTTCAGGCTGCAAATGTTTTGGGACATTCAGAGCTCTCTGACACCATATTTTGTCCACCAACATTCTCTGGACTTTAGGGGGTCTAGGATGCCTGTAAACCCCTTTTTTGGGCCTCCAAAGTTTTCAACATTTTTGTAGGTCTAAAATGCATTTTAATGCCTTTATTGGGCTGCTAACATATTCTGAACCTTCAGGGGTGTAGGATGCATTTTTCGTGCCAAAAATATTTCTGGGAATTTCAGTGGTCTAGGATGCGGGTTAATTCCCCTTTAAGTCTGCAAATGTTTTTGGGACATTCAGAGCTCTCTGACACCATATTTGGTCCACCAACATTCTCTGGACTTTAGGGGGTCTAGGATGCCTGTAAACCCCTTTTTTGGGCCTCCAAAGTTTTCAACATTTTTGTAGGTCTAAAATGCATTTTAATGCCTTTATTGGGCTGCTAACATATTCTGAACCTTCAGGGGTGTAGGATGCATTTTTCGTGCCAAAAATATTTCTGGGAATTTCAGTGGTCTAGGATGCGGGTGAATGCCCCTTTCAGGCTGCAAATGTTTTGGGACATTCAAAGCTCTCTGACACACTTTTTGGTCCACGAATATTTTCTGGACTTTAGGGGGTCTAGGATGCCTGTAAACCCCTTTTTTGAGCCTCCAACCTTTTTTTCTTTTACATGTTTGCATGCCTATAATGCATTTAAGCCTTTTTTGGGCTGCTAACATATTCTGAACTTTCAGGGGTGTAGGATGCATTTTTCGTGCCAAAAATATTTTGGGAAATTTCAGTGGTCTAGGATGTGGGTTAATGCCCCTTTCAGGCTGCAAATGTTTTTGGGATATTCAAAGCTCTCTGACACAGTTTTTGGTCCACCAATATTTTCTGGATTTTAGGGGCTTTAGGATGCCTGTAAACCCCTTTTTTGGGTCTCCAAAGTTTTCAACATTTTTTAAGGCCTAAGATGCATTTTAAGGCATTTGTTTTGAGCTGCCAACATTTTCTGAACTTTCAGTGGTCTAGGATGCGGGTTAATTCCCCTTTAAGTCTGCAAATGTTTTTGGGACATTCAGAGCTCTCTGACACAGTTTTTGGTCCACCAACATTTTCTGGACTTTAGGGTCTCTAGGAAGCCTATAAACCCCTTTTTTGGGCGTCCAAAGTTTTCAACATTTTTTTAGGCCTAAAATGCATTTTAAGGCCTTCTTTAGGCTGCTAACATATTCTGAGCTTTCAGGGGTATAGGATGCATTTTTCGTGGCAGAAATATTTTTGGGAATTTCAGTGGTCTAGGATGCGGGTTAATGCCCCTTTCAGGCTGCAAATGTTTTGGGACATTCAGAGCTCTCTGCCACCGTTTTTGGTCCACCAACATTTTCTGGACTTTAGGGGGTCTAGGGTGCCTGTAAAGCCTGTTTCTGGGCCTCCAAAGTTTTCAACATTTTTGAAGGCCTAAGATGCATTTTAAGGCATTTTTTTGAGCTGCCAACATTTTCTGAACTTTCAGGGGTGTAGGATGCATTTTTCGTGCCAAAAATATTTTGGGAAATTTCAGTGGTCTAGGATGCGGGTTAATGCCCCTTTCAGGCTGCAAATGTTTTGGGGCATTCAAAGCTCTCTGACACAGGTTTTAGTCCACCAATATTTTCTGGACTTTAGGGGGTCTAGGATGCCTGTAAACCTCTTTTCTGGGCCTCCAAAGTGTTCAACATTTTTGGAGGTCTAAAATGCATTTTAATGCCTTTTTTGGGCTGCCAACATTTTCTGAACTTTCAGGGGTGTAGGATGCATTTTTCGTGCCAAAAATATTTCTGGGAATTTCAGTGGTCTAGGATGCGGGTTAATGCATTTTAAAGTCTGCAAATGTTTTTGGGACATTCAGAGATCTCTGACACAGTTTTTGGTCCACCAACATTTTCTGGACTTTAGGGGCTCTAGGATGCCTATAAACCCCTTTTTTGGGCTTCCAAAGTTTTCAACATTTTTTTAGGCCTAAAATGCATTTTAAGGCCTTCTTTGGGCTGCTAACATATTCTGAGCTTTCAGGGGTATAGGATGCATTTTTCGTGGCAGAAATATTTTTGGGAATTTCAGTGGTCTAGGATGCGGGTTAATGCCCCTTTCAGGCTGCAAATGTTTTTGGGACATTCAGAGCTCTCTGCCACCGTTTTTGGTCCACCAACATTTTCTGGACTTTAGGGGGTCTAGGGTGCCTTTAAAGCCTGTTTTTGGGCCTCCAAAGTTTTCAACATTTTTGAAGGCCTAAGATGCATTTTAAGGCATTTTTTTGAACTGCCAACATTTTCTGAACTTTCAGGGGTGTAGGATGCATTTTTCGTGCCAAAAATATTTTGGGAAATTTCAGTGGTCTAGGATGCGGGTTAATGCCCCTTTCAGGCTGCAAATGTTTTGGGGCATTCAAAGCTCTCTGACACAGGTTTTAGTCCACCAATATTTTCTGGACTTTAGGGGGTCTAGGATGCCTGTAAACCTCTTTTCTGGGCCTCCAAAGTGTTCAACATTTTTGGAGGTCTAAAATGCATTTTAATGCCTTTTTTGGGCTGCCAACATTTTCTGAACTTTCAGGGGTGTAGGATGCATTTTTCGTGCCAAAAATATTTTGGGAAATTTCAGTGGTCTAGGATGTGGGTTAATGCCCCTTTCAGGCTGCAAATGTTTTTGGGATATTCAAAGCTCTCTGACACAGTTTTTGGTCCACCAATATTTTCTGGATTTTAGGGGCTTTAGGATGCCTGTAAACCCCTTTTTTAGGTCTCCAAAGTTTTCAACATTTTTTAAGGCCTAAGATGCATTTTAAGGCATTTGTTTTGAGCTGCCAACATTTTCTGAACTTTCAGGGGTGTAGGATGCATTTTCCGTGCCAAAAATATTTTTGGGACTTTCAGTGGTCTAGGATGTGGGTTAATGCCCCTTTCAGGCTGCAAATGTTTTTGGGACATTCAGAGCTCTCTGACACCATATTTGGTCCACCAACATTCTCTGGACTTTAGGGGGTCTAGGATGCCTGTAAACCCCTTTTTTTGGCCTCCAAAGTTTTCAACATTTTTGTAGGTCTAAAATGCATTTTAATGCCTTTATTGGACTGCTAACATATTCTGAACCTTCAGGGGTGTAGGATGCATTTTTCGTGCCAAAAATATTTCTGGGAATTTCAGTGGTCTAGGATGCGGGTTAATTCCCCTTTAAGTCTGCAAATGTTTTTGGGACATTCAGAGCTCTCTGACACAGTTTTTGCTCCACCAACATTTTGTGGACTTTAGGGGGTCTAGGATGCCTGTAAACCCCTTTTCTGGGCCTCCAAAGTTTTCAACATTTTTTGCAGGTCTAAAATGCATTTTAATGCCTTTTTTGGGCTGCTAACATATTCGGAAATTTCAGGGGTGTAGGATGTATTTTTCGTGCCAAAAATATTTCTGGGAATTTCAGTGGTCTAGGATGCGGGGTAATGCCCCTTTCAGGCTGCAAATGTTTTTGGGACATTCAAAGCTCTCTGACACAGTTTTTGGTCCACCAATATTTTCTGGACTTTAGGGGGTCTAGGATGCCTGTAAACCCCTTTTCTGGGCCTCCAAAGTGTTCAACATTTTTGGAGGTCTAAAATGCATTTTAATGCCTTTTTTGGGCTGCCAACATTTTCTGAACTTTCAGGGGTGTAGGATGCATTTTTCGTGGCAAAAATATTTCTGGGAATTTCAGTGGTCTAGGATGCGGGTTAATGCATCTTTAAGTCTGCAAATGTTTTTGGGACATTCAGAGATCTCTGACACAGTTTTTGGTCCACCAACATTTTCTGGACTTTAGGGTCTCTAGGAAGCCTATAAACCCCTTTTTTGGGCGTCCAAAGTTTTCAACATTTTTTTAGGCCTAAAATGCATTTTAAGGCCTTCTTTAGGCTGCTAACATATTCTGAGCTTTCAGGGGTATAGGATGCATTTTTCGTGGCAGAAATGTTTTTGGGAATTTCAGTGGTCTAGGATGCGGGTTAATGCCCCTTTCAGGCTGCAAATGTTTTTGGGACATTCAGAGCTCTCTGCCACCGTTTTTGGTCCACCAACATTTTCTGGACTTTAGGGGGTCTAGGGTGCCTGTAAAGCCTGTTTCTGGGCCTCCAAAGTTTTCAACATTTTTGAAGGCCTAAGATGCATTTTAAGGCATTTTTTTGAGCTGCCAACATTTTCTGAACTTTCAGGGGTGTAGGATGCATTTTTCGTGCCAAAACTATTTTGGGAAATTTCAGTGGTCTAGGATGCGGGTTAATGCCCCTTTCAGGCTGCAAATGTTTTGGGGCATTCAAAGCTCTCTGACACAGGTTTTAGTCCACCAATATTTTCTGGACTTTAGGGGGTCTAGGATGCCTGTAAACCTCTTTTCTGGGCCTCCAAAGTGTTCAACATTTTTGGAGGTCTAAAATGCGTTTTAATGCCTTTTTTGGGCTGCCAACATTTTCTGAACTTTCAGGGGTGTAGGATGCATTTTTCGTGCCAAAAATATTTCTGGGAATTTCAGTGGTCTAGGATGCGGGTTAATGCATCTTAAAGTCTGCAAATGTTTTTGGGACATTCAGAGATCTCTGACACAGTTTTTGGTCCACCAACATTTTCTGGACTTTAGGGGCTCTAGGATGCCTGTAAAGCCTGTTTTTGGGCCTCCAAAGTTTTCAACATTTTTTTAGGCCTAAAATGCATTTTAAGGCCTTCTTTGGGCTGCTAACATATTCTGAGCTTTCAGGGGTATAGGATGCATTTTTCGTGGCAGAAATATTTTTGGGAATTTCAGTGGTCTAGGATGCGGGTTAATGCCCCTTTCAGGCTGCAAATGTTTTTGGGACATTCAGAGCTCTCTGCCACCGTTTTTGGTCCACCAACATTTTCTGGACTTTAGGGGGTCTAGGGTGCCTGTAAAGCCTGTTTTTGGGCCTCCAAAGTTTTCAACATTTTTGAAGGCCTAAGATGCATTTTAAGGCATTTTTTTGAGCTGCCAACATTTTCTGAACTTTCAGGGGAGTAGGATGCATTTTTCGTGCCAAAAATATTTTGGGAAATTTCAGTGGTCTAGGATGCGGGTTAATGCCCCTTTCAGGCTGCAAATGTTTTGGGGCATTCAAAGCTCTCTGACACAGGTTTTAGTCCACCAATATTTTCTGGACTTTAGGGGGTCTAGGATGCCTGTAAACCCCTTTTTTGGGCCTCCAAAGTTTTCAACATTTTTGCAGGTCTAAAATGCATTTTAATGCCTTTTTTGAGCTGCCAACATTTTCTGAACTTTCAGGGGTGTAGGATGCATTTTTCGTGCCAAAAATATTT